>NC_064628.1:788227574-788881324 GCF_023864275.1 Schistocerca cancellata | reverse complement strand
AAGTCCTAAGCAGTCTATTTCCGTACCATTCTTCTTAGTTGCAATCCTCGTATGTTTTAGCAGGATCCGAAGTTCTAAATCTTTGTGCCATTCTTGTACAATTTTTTCCAAAATGCAGCTGAACAAGAGTAGCAAGAGTAAACTGTCAATTTAAAATGATTTAGAGGAACATAATTGGAATTTTATTCTAGGCTGTGTGTTAGTCCCTGACATTAAATAGCATTTATCATCACTTTCTCGTTCATCAGTTTACTTTTTTCTTGTTATTCTATAAGTGTGACACCACATACTGCCACGTCTTCAGTTTATGCTCAACTTTTTCAGTACATACCGTATTTAGCTGACTATAAGATGAGGTTACTTAGCTGACTAGAAGATCAGGTTTTTTCCCCGGGTTAGTCATTTGAAAAATTCAGGGATGTCTCACGTATGCAGATTAAACTATTGCTGCTGAGTTCATTTTTCGTTATGTATGGAAACAAGAAGTCTGCTATATATATGGAAAATAGAACTGTGTTCTTAGATCCCATTGTAACCACGATCTTCGGAAATTGCAACACACTTAGTTGAAACAGTCAAATATTTGTGACAACCAAGGTCATAAATTTCATCAGTGCTGCTAGAAATAAATTACCCCTTTTCTTGTCTATCATTACCTAGGTGAAACTATCCTCCCATCCGTTACACACAACTGCTGTGTTAGCAACTCATGACCAATTAGACACACACCACTGTGACTGGCACTGGCCCCAATCTACACTTCAACCCTGAAGAAAGGCTAATACTAATACAGAACAAAGGAAACCTGAGTTTCAACAATTTCTCTAATGCTGCTACTGTTCTGCAGCACTGATGATTTTCAAGGTTGGGTGTGTTGGTAACTAGAAGTGGTAAGACTTCTACCTGTTCAGCCCCAGGGAGCCAAAAGCACAAAGTATGTTGTCATTCAGTTAGCTTATATTGTCAGTGCTGTAAGGACTGTAAATTGTAACAGTCAGTAATGGGTGCCAATTACAGCTGTGACTTTGAGACGTGGGTCTAAGAGTTCGCTGTTCCCTGTTGATACGCGGGCAATAGGATACTAATTTCAAGTAAATGGTGAATCATGAAGATGCAGCGATAAACAGCTGTGCAGCAAGAAGAGCATTTGGTGTCGCAGAAGCCAATGTATGTGGGTAGTGCCAGATAAAGAGTAAATTAAAGACCGCCAGTCCTACATGCCAAACTTTCAGGGGACCAAAGCAGGAAATGTTTCACAAATTAGAGCAGTGGGTTATTTAGTATGTGATAGAGAAATGCAATGAAGTTTTCTCAATTACTGAAACTGTCAGAATGAAGACACTGGAGGTAAAGAATTATTTTCGAAATGCGCATGTCATGGAATTCAAAGAAAGTACTGGCTGATGGGTGAGAAAGATGAAGATGGTGGGGCTTACATCATGACACAAACCAGTGCTAGTTCAGTGACTTCTCACAGCATACCAGGGCAGTGGATGGATAGCAAATGACCTGATGCTATGTTGGTTGGAGGTTGTTCAGAACAGAATTTGAATATTGTTTGGAACAGAATCCCAGGTTTCTTGCTTAACAGAAGGAAAATGTGTTGTTGGATTCTTTCACGGAACACGTCATCCCGGAAGGTTAGAATCTGTTAGCACATAACAACACAGACCTGATAATTATTCATGGTAGCATGAACTCTTAAGTTCAGGTAATGAATGTTGTTACGAATAGACGTTTTACAGCTCGCCTGTGACAGCTGTAGTGAGTGGTTCCTTCAGGGAGACAATGTCTCACTCAAAGGGGGAAGTTCAGGAAACACTCAAATCCATGCTGGGACAGAATCTCAAATGAATCTGTTATGAATAGATTCAAAAAGTGCTGCATATCTAATGCTGTGGGTAGCTTAGACAGCGACGTAAAAAGTGGAAGAGTGTCAGAAGAAAAGAAATACCAGTAGGCTTACAAACGAAAATAATACCAGTGATTATTATTATTATTATTATTATTATTATTATTAGTAGTAGTAGTAGTAGTAGTAGTAGTAGTAGTAGTAGTAGTAAAGATAGCACAGTCAGCTGGTGTAGATAGTAAGCAAGAAAAGGAATTGAAGAAAAAAGTTAATGTAGGTCATTTCTTCTTGTTTATTGTACTTCTCCTTGTTTTATCAAAACATTGACAGTCAAGAAATGGTATGTTTCGAATAGGAACTGTGTTAACTTTTTAGGCAGTTATTTTATGTCAGTGAAACAGTTTGCAATTTTAATTAGTTAGAATATGTTAGACATAAAACTTCCTCTAGCAGCCTCTTATAAAGGAGGTGGTCATCTTATAGTCAGAGTAAATTCATTAATTTCAAAATGTCCTTCATCAAATATCTTTTGAATAAGCACTAAAAACGTGGCTCCCATTGCATACTCTATTTTTATGGAGTATGTTGTTTAAGAAATTGTATACCTATTCGTATGAGGAGCTTACAGTCTGAATTCGTAATGAGTCGTAATATGAGAGTCATTTCAAAAGTCCTACACACTCCACATGTGCTACATTCATGGTGGTGTGAACAAGTTGAAATTCCTGTCAGTTCTGAATGAGACTACAGGGGCTACAGTCGTGTATGTGTTTGCTGATTGGTGTGGCTGTGTCATGAGTAATTCAGTTTTAAAATGGAAGCCGGAACAGTCAGGTCACATTACATGTAGTAGTGGAGAGGATCGATGAGACATTTCAGGAAATTGCATATGAGTCCAGAATATCTGTCACTTCAGTTCACAGAATAATAACTGAAAAGTTAAAGATGAGAAAAGTAGCTGCCAGATGGGTTCCGCATAATCCAAGTGAAGAGCAGAAAGCAGGTCACAAAAGAATCGCAGAAGAACTGCTTAAATATATCGAACAGAAAGAGAATAATTTCTGAAAAGAATTGTTGCACTTGATCAAATCTGGATACAAGATTGTGAGCCAGAACTGAATTTGTCACATCAAAAAGTTCCAAATCTCCATGAGTGAAAGAATTCCGCTGTTAACAATCAAAAGTGAAACTGATTATGATCTTCGCATACGACGTGAATGGAGTCGTAGCTATGAATTGTGCCAGAGGGGATGTCTGTAACAAGCTGTTTCTGAAAAATGTTTTACACATGAAAATTCATCAAAGAAGGCCTGTTATGCTTGCAGGTGGTGTCCTCATTTTGCAATATAATGGAAGACCGCACATTACCCTGCCAGTGAGAGAAACGTTACACAGGTATGGATGGGGAATACTTCCCCACCCACCACTCAGTCCTGATATGAGCCCACAAGATGTAAAATGGATGGAACAGCTGCACTCAGCAGTTTGGGGCCTGCCTGAATGCTGGTCACTCTCCACTGATGTGTGGTTGTATTTGAATCTGTTGAACCACTCCTTAATTTGTGTTACACCCATCGCATCTTCTCCAAACGCCTGCTGAATCTTACAAATTGTTTCGCTTTGAGAATCACCAAGCTTTTGACAAAATTTGATGCAATATATTGGCTCAACACGTTAAGTCATCTTGAGAGAAACTGTACTCAAACATGTTCTTTAGCACCTCACTCAGCGACCAACAGTCAGGACGACGGGGACAAAATTCACGCATGCGCATAAAGGTCTCTTCCTTTATGGTGTACAGTGGCGCCATGCTACCGTCTCTATTTTGCACATAAAAATGAAAGGTTGGATACTTTTTAGACAGACCTTGTACTCTGTTGTCCTTTGCCAGCTTGGCAGCGACCATTCTTGGCTGACACATGGTCACCATCTCTGTCGCAAGGTCCCCTCTCGGTGTTGCTGTGGCTCCCGTATAACTGTTGTCCACCTCTTGTTGGACTGCCCAATTTTAGTTGCTCTGTGGTGGACTTTTAAACTTTCCAGCACACTACCTACGGTTTTGGGCTACAATGCCTTAACGGCAGATTTAGTTTTATGTTTTATTTCTGGGGGGGGATTATCGTACCATCTAAGCTTGCGCATCTGGCCTTCCCTCTCAGGCCTCCACCCTCTCACCCTTTTACCTCTTCATCATTCTTGCTTTGCATTTTGTATGCCTTGTTGTTTGCCTTTTCTCTGTGTGTGTTCTTTTCGCCTTGTCTTTAGGGCTGGCAGTTTTAGTATGTTGCGGAGTGGCTGGCTCATCCCTGTGATCAGCCAACCCAAGCCATCTGTTATATGATTTTAATACCTTCCTCTACCTTTCCTTTTAGTGTACGTTTCCCCTTTTGGTCGGCGTCTTTCATTTTCTCTTTTGGTTTGGTTCCCCACTAGTTTTACTGCCTTTAGTTCCCCCAACTCCTTTGTTTTTAATTGCTCTACCTTGAGATTTGCTTGCTTGAGGAAAAAGGGACTAATGACCCTGTAATTTGGTCCCTTTATACCCCAAACCAGCCAACCAATTCCCTACCCCCTCCCCCGTATCCACGTCCCCCTACCCTCTGTCTAACCTCCCAACTGCACATAGCTTCCCTACCCTTTCTCCACTTCGTCCCTGTGTGGGCCCCGGCAGCACTTCACTGTCCGTATCTACATATTTCTTCCAACTGGACTTGACTTTTTTGTCATATACATCGACATATTCTACCATTATTGAAAAGAGTGAAGTGTCCTATTTCTAGTGGTCGTTAATATCATTGAATTTGTTTCCAGTTAACTGCTGGTCAAAGTACCATGCCACCCTTATGGTTTGCATAAGTATTTTTTAATCGGAAATCTTTCTCAGTACTATTTTCACCACAAGAAATAACTGTGTACGCACATTCTTAATGAAGTCCAATAGACGGCTTTGTTTCCAGTCTTTCATAGGACAAAGTGGCTTGTGTACATTGTTCAATCCATCATCATGCCTTGGATAGTTGTTTCAAGCTTAGGGCAATGCATAGTCATCTACTGGCATGAGGGGTTATCAGTGTGGGAAATTGCATGCCAAATTTGCATACACCACAGCCACATTATTCGAACATCTGACAGCTATCATGAGATAAAAACTGTTGATGGTCTGCCTCATAATAATAGCCAGGGTGATGATTTTTCTTGGAAATAATTTTACGTGGAAAAATCTGGGAAATAACTGGGAATTTCTTAAAAATCTCAGGGAATTAGGTTTTTAACCTGGCATTGCAATTTCATTTTTCTGAGGTTTATAAATCAAAAAATTTAAAATATTTAATATTTCAGAGTGTGTTAATTATATGTATTATTCCATAAACATTATTGACAGTGGTCATTACACAGTGAATTGCTTATTGTTTGGCATAGAGCTATGGCCATAATTTCACTTCATACACATTTCTACAAATAAATAACTTGGGAAGGTCATTGTAATGTGCTTTCAGAAACCTTGTTACTTCCATGCATCATTAACATTACAGCAAGTGGTCAGAGCATAGCACGAGCTATTGTGATGTCAGCACTGTCGGATATCTTCCCGTCCCAACATTCCTTACCATGTGGCACTGGTAGTGGTTACCTCTTAGTGCCTAGCGATCACTGCTGGCATGGCCCAAGAAAAGTTGGACAGACTATATTGCATCACACCAACATACTGTAGTGTTAGATTACATGCAAATTTTCATTTGAGGACTAGACGATGATTGAGATACCTATGGCAAGGGAAAGGGAAGGGGGGTTGACTCAATTTCGTAATTTCTTTTGGCGCTTACGGGCAAGTGACCAGGTCCTTCCATTGCTGTGGTGATAGCCACTGTGTGTGCTGCACTTTTGTTAAGACTACTTCCAACAATGATAACTGTAAAGTAGTGACATCTTCCAGAGAGTAGACAAGTGCAATAGTACTGTATCATCTTCTGGAGAGCAGCAACTTGTGCAATCTGAAAAGCATATTATAGTTTGACTATTGTGTTTTCTGACTGCAGTGTCTTAGTTATGATATAGTGTGCTTAACAGTGAGTATTTAATTTAATTAAGATTGCCTTAAAGATAAATCCAGCGCATTTCTTTACTGAGAACCCTTGCACCTGATACTACTGATTGGCACCAGTTCAATTAACAGTTACGTCCCTTGTGTAGACTTGTGTAAATATGGAAAAGAAGTGGAAGATAGTGTTCGCAGAAATTTTAAAAAGCAATGGGGACATTAATATTTCGTGATTGCAGATAATTCACAGTGAAACAGTATCAGTTCTCGAAGAACACAATATAAAACGTCATTATAAGAATAAAATGTTATGAGACTAAACCTTCTCAGGTTTATTTCAAATTCACTGGAATCAAATGGTTAGAAATATGAGTCTTTGAAAATCTCAGAAAATTTTGTTTAAGAAAGTAAATGCTGACCAAGAAGCAGGAAATCATATGTTGGTTTCCACTTGACTCACTCAATAGAAAAAGATGGAAACCATTTACTGATGGTGAATTAATAAGGGATTGCATGATTGTAGCAGTTGAAGAAATGTGTCCAGAAAGAGCTAATTTATTTAAAAAACATCAATTTGTCAGCAAACACTGTGACTCGAAGAGTAAATGATACTGCTAAAAGTATATCAACTAAAGTGTCTGAAAAAGCTCAGCATTTAGAGTGGTTCTCTTTGGCTGTGGATGAATCAACAATGTTTCAAGTTACGGCACAGATGTTAATTTTTATTCAACGGGTAAACAAAAATTATGAAGTGTATGAAGAGCTTCTTGACGTTCGCATCTTTTATGGCGTGGCCATGGGACAAGAAAGTTGTGAAAGAGTAGTAAATGCTGTTCAGAAAAACAATCTATAGTGGAAAAACTTAATGTGTATCACAGCTGATGGTGGCAAAAACGTGTGTGTGTGTGTGTGTGTGTTTTGGGGGGGGAGTAAAGTAGTCTTTGCTCTCGTGTTAAAGGTGATAGAAAATAATGATGCATCAAAACCATTAATCGTACCTTGCATCATTTATCAACAGTCTTTGTGCGGAAAATGCTTGGATATCTCAAAAGTTTCAAAGCCGGTAATGTCAACTGTTAATTATGTAAGATCACATGTTCTCAAGCATCATCAGTTCTGCTAGTGTATTGGACAGTTTGAAGAAAATGACTTACCATATTATTCAGCAGTACACTGGCTTAGCACTGGAAAAGATCCGATGTGATTTTTTGAGCTCCGCACAACAATCAAAATTTTCTTGAATGAATGAATCATTCTCTAGATGAGTTACAAAACACTGAGTGGTGATGGAAGTTATAATTTTAAACAGATTTAACTAAACATATGGATAACCTTCATTTATATTTACACAAAGAAAAGCAACTACTGCCTGTTTGTACACACTCATAAAATACTTTCGACAAAAAATAGTTTTGCTTCAGTCTTAGTTGAAAAAAAAATGTTTTAAACATTTTGTTACATGCCAGTCATTCAGTCAGCATTCAAAGAATGCATTTTGCGTCAGTTTCGCAACTGAAACTGCCTTAGATATAAATTTTAAGCCTCATTTTTCAAATTTTGATGCAATTGCACGCATTTTCAATCTGCAATCCTCCATGACCGTTTAGTGCACTTTTGCAAGGTTGTCCACTTGGCAGCAGCTGAATATGAAGGAGCAGAGTCTCCCAGTGTATTGTGGAAATTTTTTATGTATTTTTTAATTTTTTTTGTATTTTTATTTTTTCCTTTCCCCTATCTTTGCAAATCCCTACACAGGAATAACAGAACCATGTCACTGCCACAGCTCTCTTCCAAGAGTGCTGATGTGGCATGTATTTACAGGCAGCATTCCAATGAATATCACATGAACAACTTGTTGCGCTAGTGCTGACCTCTCATGGTGATTCTGAGAACTTTTCAAACCACCCTCGTAACTTGATTTTTTTTGGGGGGGGAGGGGGGTGAGAGGGAGATGAGAGGGTCCTTCCTCAATAAATGTAAGGAGATTGTTCAGATGGGGCAACAAATGCCACAAGCAATTTTCCATTAAAACCCTCACAATGCACAGTCACTTTCATAGATTTAATAGCAATGGGAAAGATGGACAAAGTGAGAAAGAGAGGTCAGATCTTGGCTCCAGAACTCTCAGCATATGATGCAATACTCCTGGTCTTCCAGGAATATTGCTCTCAATTGAGCTCTTAATGGACGCCATTGAAGTTGCAAGTGGCAGTGCTTTGCGATCGGTGGAATGCACGCTAGACTGTACCTGGCTTGGAGCTGTCCAGGAAGTAACCAATTTGAAACAGTTTATTGTGTCACTGTATTGCCGACTGCTGTTCAAATTGCTGCTGAAAATGCAATACAATACAATGCACCAGAGCCATATGCCAAACACCCTGGTCTGTACTTTCGGTAGTGCCATGTGGCTGTCCAGAGCCTGGTCTTCTTGCAGCCATATATTCTTGTGACCACAAATGCCAGCAATTGTATACAGTGGCTGCATTCCTACAACATTTTCTTGCAGTATCACAAGAACAGCAACCATCTTCTCATAGCCCTAGTACACAACCCCATTCAAACTCTGCGGTGTTGATAATAGAGTCTTCGTCACTTTAAAGGCATTCTTGACTAACATGAAGTCTGCATGTCCAATCTCAAAGGTAATTAACATTCATGACCATTGCAGCACTACTAGCGTCACATGTATGCAACTGGTGCGAAATTTGAATACATTATCTTTCAGATATAGAAACGTGCCTACCAGCTTTCATGTGAGGCGCACAACTCCTTCGTAGTGTTGTGATTTTTCTCTGTCAGTGTATGTAGAATGTGTCTGACTAGACATAAGAGCACTTGGTGGCTCTAATTGCTCCAAATTAAGTAAGTAATATTATTGTGAAATGTGCACTAGCTTTAAAAAGAATAATTCATTGTATTCAACAACGTCCCCTTACCAGACAGAGGACTTTCACCTTTCTCATGTTTCCATGCAGGTTTAATGGTTTTCTACATATGAATGTTACTTGCACAAAGAATTGAAAAGTCTAACAGTGTGGTCAAGTGCCGTGACTGAACTGTTCCATCCACTATAAGGGCAGAAACTTCACTTTGCTGTGAGTGCTATGGCCTTCTCCATTACAAATCGACATTGTGCTGAAGTAGATCATCTGTGTACCATGCTTACATTTGGCACATGTTGTTAAGCTGGCATTCATTTTGCTTCTGGTTATTGAGTATTTTACTTAGGTTATTAAAATTAATAACCAGTCATTGTGCTGTGATAGTGATATTCATAACAGTAAGTTCCATAAAGACGGAAGAGAATGCCTCAGTACCTGATTTTAGCATGACTTCTTCAGAAGACCTCAGCAGGGGAGTTTTAAGACAAATATGATGTGCCTTAGTTGGCCCAGATTATTTTACTTTTGTGCCAGTGAGTGCAAAAGCCTGCAGACGTGCATAAAGTACAGAACATTTTAGATATTAAGTTAATTTAATGATTTATTTGAGTGTGTGTTTTTGGTAATTCCCATTGTTCGCTATCTGCAGGAGGAGGAGGGTGAAGGCAGTGGAGGTTCAGATCGTGACTCAGATGCCGAGTTTGAACAAATGCTACAGGAAGCAGAGGAAGGTTCGAAAACACCAGAAGACGGTGCAGATGAAGAAGCAGAATCTGGCAGTGGTGATGCTAATAGCAGTCAAGCAGCAGCTCCTCGGCGGAAAGCGAAAACGAAAATTGGTAATAAAAGCAAGAAAAAGAAGAAGACTAAAACAACATCGAAGTTCCCCAGTGGTGAGGGTGAAGATGGTTATGAAGTAAGTTCCATATTCGCTATTTACAGATAGTAGTGTGTGGCAGTGATCCTGAAATGTGTCTTGTATACCTAAATTTGAAATGAATACTTTGTGGTCGCTCATAAACATTCTTATTAATTTCTGTTTCGATAAATTATGAACTTGTGGGTTTTGTATGTGTTTTACAATGTAAGGTCATCTATGATTAATAAGCACTGATGATTATAAAATGATAAAATTATCATTGCTTGAATATTTTATAAAAGTTAAAAACTTACGTTTCATTTTGCTATGGTGCTTGTTCGTTGTGAAATGACCATTCAGTTTTCTAGTCCTAAATCGTAGCCATTCGTTTTTGGTTGCAGCCAACATTACCTAGCTGACAGTACTGTAGCCATTGTTGTCTCCAGTGTTACTTTGTTGTACTTAAATCTGTTTCATACAGTTTTCTTTCTCTACTGTAAATGTACATAGTTTTCAGAATTAGGAGCTTCATTAAATGTATCTGCACGTAAGATTTTCAGTTTTGATTACAAACAATATTTAAGTGACACCCCCCCCCCCCCCTCCCCCCGCGTGTATGACTTCTGTCTTCGCAGAAGCATTTAGCACATGTGAAGACGTCTGCACTGTGAGAGGCAGGCGTGATCACCCCCTTCCCCCACCCGAACATGATCAAAAAAATGCGTCACTAGTTTTGGCAGTTGGCAAAATCCCTTCAGATGTTATGCAGAAAGATTAAAATATTAGTTCTAGCAGACTTATATTTTGTAGTTCTCTTAATATCTTTGGTTTTTATGCTATTACATAAATGTTTACAAATGGTACATGACTCCAGAATGCAAATCGATCAGTGTAGCAGTTCCCTGAAGCATCAAACCTAAAAAAATATTTCATGGTAGTGTTATTTTCCTTTACTGAGAATGCATTGAGCGTAGTCCTCTAACGGACTTCATAGAAATTGCATTCTCACACATTTGTTTCAGTAACAAAATTACAAATATCTCGTAGTACTTGAGTAATGTTTAATAAAGAGACCATATCATGAACTGTTAGAACAGTAAAAATTATTGCTGCACCTTATATTCAATTTTTATTGCTTTAATAGAGTAAAAATTTGCACATGGTGCTAAAGGAATGCAGTAATATAAACAGTGTATCTACTGGTATTCTCACTGTTCGAAATGTTACTGCAACATGAGGGCCTAGTTTAAAAGTTACAGTGATCAACGTACTTTGTAAAAGTGTCTAAGTAGCAGTACTGTAGTCATATAGAGAAGTGACCAATGAGAATGTTCAACCACTACATGTTTGTCAAAGCACAAATCATTTGTCTGTGGTCGTATTGTATTATCATAACTATTGTTTATTAGTCATAAAAAGTTGTAAGGCAGGTTAAATGTGTTTATGCACCATATATTCAATTTTTACTTCTTTCTTGATGTAAAAATTTGCACATGGTGCTAAAGAAAATGCAGTTGTATAAACAGTGTATGCACCAGTGTCATCACTGTTCAAAATGTTTCAGCGACATTATTTGAGACCTGTATGAAAATCATATTGTTAGAATGCACAGAATGAAGTGCAGGCAAAAATATTCAAAGGTGTCAGACAGGGAATTTGAAACTCGTTATTATCATTCAATTTCTATGAGCTGACAGAATTTTGGAGATTGTTCAGTGATATATTCTAAGTGCCTGTAGTCATTGAACTGAAAATGTGTATACAGTAGTCCAAATGTCTGCAGTATGTGCTGGGTGTCTTGTTTGGGTAAAAACTTGTTCCATTCACTCGTGGTACTTGATGTCGACAATAGTAATGCCCATTATACTCCTCATTCTCGCATTCAGTACTGCTCAGTTCTGTCTTGAATTTTTTGCAGTGTTCATTGTACATTAACAGTGATCCACAATGATATGGATAGTTTTACTGATGAAGAGTTGGCAGTACACCACCCCCACCCCCCTCGTGTTTGTCATTGCTGAAAGCAGTTGAAGAGCAGCATGACGATGCTGTGGGGTGCAGCTCTCAAAGTATTGTCTGCAGCATGACAGCATCTGAGAGTTCTTGCAGTACTCGGTGTATTATGTTGTTCATTTTGATAGTTTGTTATTATTATAAAGGTTTTTTTCATTGTTGTGACAAAGGTAAATGGGGGCAACGAACAAAATTAATCATAATTTGTAACAAGCCATGGGTCCTTCATACCAAAATAATCAAAGTATTCCCAGACAACCTCCAAAATCTTATAGTAGTAGTTTGGATTAACCCTCTATGCAAGGTGTGATCAACAAGTAATGGAATTTTTGTTTGTCTTCAAGAATCTTTATTCATTCATCAATATCAACTTTGTCACTTTCTAAGGAATCTCCCACAGTTATAGTGGCATAGTCCATATCACTTCAGGCATGCTGGGGGGGGGGGGGGGAGGAGGGAATCCCCCCCATGAAACATGTACTTTGCCGTTGGTGGGGAGGCTTGCGTGCCTCAGCGATACAGATAGCCATACCGTAGGTGCAACCACAACGGAGGGGTATCTGTTGAGAGGCCAGGCAAACGTGTGGTTCCTGCAGAGGGGCAGCAGCCTTTTCAATAGTTGCAGAGGCAACAGTCTGGATGATTGACTGATCTGGCCTTGTAACACTAACTAAAACGACCTTGCTGTGCTGGTACTGCGAACGGCTGAAAGCAAGGGGAAACTACAACCATAATTTTTTCCCGAGGGCATGCAGCTTTACTGTATGGTTAAATGATGATGGCGTCCTCTTGGGTAAAATATTCCGGAGGTAAAGTAGTCCCCCATTCGGATCTCTGAATGGGGACTACTCAGGAGGACATTGTTATCAGGAGAAAGAAAACTGGCGTTCTACGGATTGGAGTGTGGAATGTCAGATCCCTTAATCGGGCAGGTAGGTTAGAAAATTTAAATGGATATGTTAAAGGTTCTTGCCACTAGCTGAGCAGCTGCCGACGACAACAACAGTGGACGTGAGGAGTGGTCTGTTCAGATCCCGAGAGGATTCGCTCAAGTTATATGTTGCATGGCTTGATCACCATTGTCTCTGTTCATCAACATAGTGTCAGTAACTTGTGACCATGAGTGTGAGCAGCTGGCCAAACACGAGTGGATTTCTGCAGTGGACCAGTTCCATAGGTATGTCTGATGGATCGGGCCCATCGTTTCTCACTAATGTGCAGGCCCCACCCATTAGATCTAGCCTATCCAGCATGCCCACAGGCTGGGTCCATTTGATTGTGGTGGTGAAGTACTTCAAAGATAATGTGCTGCCAGCTAAAACATCTTGTTTTAGGCTTTGTTCAGTGCAGATCACACCCTTTTTGAGGGAATTCCACTGTGTAGCCTCGTGACACCTTTACTGTATAATGCTTTGTCTTCTATTCTTGCTGATGTAATGTCCATAGTAATTAATCTGATG
The DNA here is from genome assembly GCF_023864275.1 of Schistocerca cancellata. NCBI lineage: Eukaryota > Metazoa > Arthropoda > Insecta > Orthoptera > Acrididae > Schistocerca > Schistocerca cancellata. The sequence goes on along the minus strand of NC_064628.1, from coordinate 788,868,219 downwards.
TACAGCTTGTTCAACTTACTAAAGACATTTTTTCTAAAACTTTACATTTATCACACACATCCACATACAGATTATATTTGTACATTCAATACTTTTTATGCATGCCTTTGTTCTTAATCAACATCTTTATCCTGTTTGGCATAGTTTTTATTAACTTTTCATGTGACATTTTAATATCATTGTCATGGTGCCAGATTTCCTCTAGTTTCTCCATGAGATGTTGTTTGTTGGTTATTGTAAATTTCCTATTGTAAATTTCCTTATCCTATGTTTCACAATAGCCCATAAAGTTTCAATTGGGTTCAAATCAGGGCTATTCCCTGACCAAGGCCACACTTTCAGTTGCTTTTTTTTCCAAGTACTTGGAAACAGTTTTGGCTTTGTGGCAAGGTGCCCTATCGTGAATAAAAATGGCATCTTTGTTAGGAAACCACTCATTTATTTGGGGGGAAAACTTCCTTTTCGAAGATTTCTTTATATTGTTCTTGCCTCATTGCCCCCTTTGACAATGTGTAACCTGCCGGGACCTTTCACAGACATCACACTCCAGACAATAACGGAAGTTGAATGCTTCACACATTTTTGCACACACTCAGCTTTGAATTGTTCTCCAGGTCTGCGACGAACATACTGGCTGGTTTCTTCCATCACAGTGAATATAGATTCAACACTGAAGCATACCTGAAGCATGTGTACAAAATTGCTAGTTAGAAAAGTTGGGAATAGTAGCATAGGAGACCTCAACAGACCCAAAATTCAAATGTGCATTTTTTCAGTATGAATAAAGCATCATAGTTTCAAGCTAAAACTCCTAACTTTAGAGATCAGACCCACATAATTTACCATATCGTTGCACATACCTTAGCCCAGTCCTCACTTGTCCACTCCTGAAGTTATTTAGGGCACTGCAATCTTCTGGTTTTCATGGGAGGTGCGATTTTCTGTTTTTTTTTTTTTCCTTGGTTGTGATGCCTTTAAACCACATTCAGACAGCCTTCTCCTCACTGCCACGGGTGAAACTTCAACCGTTCAGCTGATGGTTCATGTCTGTAGAAGTAAGTTTACGGTTCACTGTTGCTATGTTTGCCAGTCTTCTCATTGTTCTAGGACTGATTTTCTTTTACATCCACATTTTCCTTTCCTGTTTGGCTTGTATTCACCACCTTTCTGCACTGAAAGTTTGATTCTGCTGACAGTTTTGTGTAATATTCTCATTCTGTCAGCAATTTCTTGCTACTCATAACGATTTTCAGCAAGAAGTGCTAGCACAGCCGAAACTTTCCAAGGTGAAACATCTTTTGTCTTCCCCGTAACCTTTTTTTCTATGGAAACTCTGTGATTTATTCCTGTAGCTAAAAACAGGCGCAAGTTCGCAAGCTATATAATGTCTTGTTAATGTAGCAAGAACTTGATAGAATAAATAACAAGCTGAAGTACGTCACAGAAATGTAAAATACAGTTTCACCACAGAAACGTAAAATACAGTTCCAAAGCTTGTACATTGACACACACGATTTGGAGGGAAAGTGAGAAATATTACCAACTGTGAAAAATTCCGCGATCTGCGAGTTGCTTGGAAGGGAAATTTTGTGATATCAGTCAAACCATTAAAACAAATCAATTATTACACTTTTCTCTCCTATTTTTTTCACCAAAAACCTTAAGAGTATCAAAAATAATCGTTGAATCTAATAATTTGAACACGTCTGTGTTTTCTTCTGTGAAAGTGGTATGTGATGTAAAACTTGAAGATGAAGCTAGTCTTGTTCCTGCCAAAGAAATTAACTTAAGTCATGCTGTGTGGTCTAGCTGAGAAAGGTATAAGTGCCTGCCAAAGATATTTTAACTTTCAGGACTAAGTGCTGGGACTTTCTGTTCAAAATGTGCTCATACTTCCTTGCAAAGTCATTTTTGAAACATTGCGTTTGTAGATACATGAGATTTTGTGATACATATAGCAGCTCAAGCAGTAGCAAGAGTAGAAATCTTTACAGAATTGGATGATTGCTAAGGACTGTGATAAAGTTGAGAAAGAATTCATGCTGCTTCTTTGTAAGCAAGAATTTTTGGATCTCTGTGCAAGCTACAAGAGAAGTGTGACGAGAATATATCACTTCTGGAGTGACTTACTGGATGGTGATACTTCAAAAGGTTATCATGCTGAGTCATGGTCAAGCTTTCGTAGCGTAAGGTTTTTCCATTAATAAAGTATGTACGATAATCAACCAACGAACCAAGTCATTGTAGCCCTACATCAAGTATATGACGACCTGAAATCGAAAGCAGAAGCAACGTGAAATAGATGAAGAAGCCAAGCGAGCTGAACAGAAGAGCTCCAATGTCCAGCACAATGACGAACTGAAGGCCAAGAAGCCATGGATACTGGCAAATAGGGCCACTGAACTGAGTGGAATTAATGAAGAGATCACTTTTCTCACATAGAAGTTTTGAGTGGTTTCCATTGTTTAATTTTATTATATATTGTTTGACAATAAACTGAGTATTATTTATCAGAGAAAATGTCACTATATGCATTTCAGAGCTGCTGTTCATATTTCTGAAACTTTAATATTATTTTGTACAATATATTCCTTTCATGTTTGTCTGATCTGAATCATTATCATGCCTGGAAAGTTCATAAAGTTCGTGCAGGAAAAAACCTGCTGATAATTCAAAGTTGCAGTTGACTCGTTAATAAACACTGAAATCATTTGACTAAAAATGGTTTTTTATTTACACAATGTACCTGTGTACTTAGCTTTCAGATTATAAATCTTGCAAAGGAGACAATAACTTGCTGTTCATTCAAAATTACAGTTAAAAACAAGTTGAGAAATACAGAAGTCCTTACATCTTTTTGTTGACTTACCTCTTTACTTAGCCTTCAGACCTCAAACTTCGTCAGGAAAAGATGCTAAAACTGTGTCTGGAAGTTGGGGAATTTCACTTTGGGAAACTTCTGGCAACCCGGGGAGGGGGGGGGGGATTCTTAGAAGTACTCCCAGGAGAAGTAGCAGCATGATCAGACATTTTATGATACCACTAAAGATAACCTATATCTCTGATAAAAGAAATGCTATAGGAAAGATATATGAGCATTTAGATGGCATTGAAAATGAGAGAATGTATAATGATGTGAATAGGCTGCCTTAAGAGAAAAATACAATTGAGAGCCCATCGAATTTTGTCTTGAGAATCTGCGGTGATGAAAAAGAAGTAGATAAAAATTACCATACTCTGTTGCTCACAGTTATTTGTGTGTAGAGATGTGACTAATAAATGTGGACAAGATTGTTGGAATGTTTATTTCCCAGACCAAATAGTAAATTCTTCCTACACTGAATGGGAGTCTGTCCTTACCACCACCAACACCAACACCTCAACCATCACCATGAAGCTGTATTATGAATTGTAAGACGTTCAGAATATGTTTATGCACCTAATATTCAATTTTTACTTCTTTCTTGAAGTAAAAATTTGCACATGGTGCTAAAGGAAAATGTAATTACATAAACAGTGTTGTCATCGGTGTTCTCACTGTTCCAAATGTGTTTACAACATTGTTGTGCGTATATATTTAAATTGTCAACTAACAATATTACTGTTACTAATAGTTTTTGTGGAGGTCTACCGGTACTTAGTAGTGACACTCAGGTTATTGTTGTGTAACATGTTACCACTGCAGAAATTTATGCAAAAGGCGCAGTAAAATATCTAAGTGTAAAGTGGGCAGTGCCTGTAAATATCACGTTTTTTATATTGGTTGGCCCCTTAAATGTCTTAACAGATACAGTATGTTACAGAATTAGACAAAAATTTGAAGTTTGAACAATTTGAGTAGATGTAGTGGATGACATTAAAGAAGAGATATGGTCAGAACAATCTGTCTGATGTGCTCAGTGCAAATGTAATGTTTAATGACAATGGGAGAGAATGAGAAAAAGATGAGTTAGGGCACTTTAAATTGCTCATCAAGCACTTAAGTTCTTGATGCCTTTGCAGTGGTGACTGATACAGAAAGACAGTGTTGATAAAGGTAGCATGTATTTCCTAGCATGTGGATATATTCTTTGTACAGTGTATTTTGTGTGCTTTCATCGACTGAAGCTGTAGCTCTCAGTAAAGGGTTGCATATGATCCAGCAGTGCTCGTGCAGGGAATATTAAATAGCATGTAGTGTAAGAAAAGCAGTTGTGAATTGTTTAACAGTAACGTGTATGAAGTTTATCAGATTTTATAGCAAAAAATAAAAAAAAACAGTTCTGTTATAAGTAGTTCTTATCAGCTATTATAGTAAAAACAAGTACAATTTGAGTGAAATGTAATGGAGTCCTTCATTGGAGGAAAAAAAATTAATGTTCTGACATTCATATCATATGTTTTTTTAGATATTCTTAAGGAAAAGGGGCAGCTAATTCACACAGGTGCCTACTGACAAAAAAAATAACTTGTGCAAAAGTTTTGATAGGAAGTAGTTGCAGGAGTGTACAGATATGTTCCAAAGTTAACTTGTTTCTGTCAAGAAAGAACACAGCTTGATCCATGACTGGTAGTGGTAGGGAAGGGTAGATAAGTGTGAGAAAGGAAGATTAATATAACTGATGAAATGAGTAATCAAAATTGATTGAAAGTACTGCTTTAACCCATCCATTCATTGTGTGGATGTATATACACGCCCTGCTACACCATTTCCTCAGGTGCTGTTGATGTGTATACATATGTCACTTGGGATTTCCTATTTGTCGCCGACCTCTCACTGCTATGTACACATTACTTCCGTGTCTCAGCAAATAAAAAAGTTCAGAGTATTTATAAATCAGCATACGTACCTTATTTATGACCACATGATTCGCAGTGCAGAAGGATGTGAAAGGATGCATCAAGTGTGACTGTCTGTCAGATACAGAAATCTGTAATTTGTGAAAGAAATTAGATACTGTTCTGCTGTCAACTTTAAAGTAGAATTTTGATTTCTTGTGCACATTTCATCTCCTGGGATATAAGCTAAAATCAACCATACAAAAAGTTTATGCAGTGCGTTTCTACCTCTGCGAGCTCTTTAAAATTGAATGCCATGTTTTACTTAATTTGATTCAGTGCAGTAGTATGACAAATAACAAAAAGAAATTGAGTTCTTTGTCAAGTGAAGATATGTGACTAAGATGTGCAAGAATCAATTTTTTTATTCTGATAGTTTTCAAAACATCAGTTGATGAGTATTCTCTATCTGTCAAAATGCCATCTCTCGGCACAAGACCAGCATTTGGTGAGCAGTACAGCTATATCAAAGGCCGCCTTCGGCAAAAATTGAAGAAAGCATGTCTGTAGCAGCAAAGAGGTTAATTGGCATCACTGTTTACTATCTTCCAAAAGGTTGCATTGCCAGTTTTTGTGTTATGATAATTAACCTATACTAGTACTGTTGATAAGTCCATAGCTTCTAAGGTAACTTTTTGCTGCTCCTTTGTTCATTGCATTTTCCTTCCTGCTTCTTCCCCTCTACTCCCTCCAATTCCAACCATATATTTCTCTTCCCTTCGCATTTAAAGGTCCTATCCTATTTTACTTCACTCTTTTTCGCCTAATTCATTTCCAAATAAAAGTATAGTGTATACTTTACATTTCAATGCACTTGAAGTTGGACTGTTTGATGTAAGAAATTATTCACTGCATCTTATTATGACAAATTTCCTTCACCCTTCCCACTCCTCCGCAGCCCCCTCCCCCAGTGCACCACCCCGCATGTCCCTGTCCCTCCCTGCCCCCTCCCCTCTCAGCATGCCTTTTTTGAATTGCAAGTCATGTGTAAATATAAACACATCTGCAATGCACATGAAACAGGGCTACTAAAACAATTAAAAAATTTTACTTTGAAGAAGGCTGCATGCTTAAAATTTTAAATATCTGAGTGTAAAAGTACTAAACTGGAAGCCATAGGGGGAGGGGGGGAGGACGATCATTACTAAGAATTTTATTGCTCTCTTCCAGACTGATCACCAAGACTACTGTGAAGTGTGCCAGCAAGGTGGTGAAATAATACTCTGTGATACGTGTCCTCGAGCATATCATCTTGTCTGTCTTGATCCAGAGTTAGAAGAGACTCCAGAAGGCAAATGGTCATGCCCACATTGTGAGGGGGAAGGGGTTCAGGAACAGGATGATGATGAGCACATGGAGTTTTGCAGGTAAGAGTGAAAATTTGTTTTGATTCTACTTTGAGAAAAACTTTGAGAACCTCGCCAATTTAGTTGTTTCAGCTTGGTAGTTCCAAGTTAATGAAGTTAAACAATGTTGTATGGCTTACTGTTTGTGGTCTTCCGTGTGACTTGCTTCTTCCACTGCTGTTTGATTCTGACAATATTTTGATATTCGGTGGAAGAGCCAGTTGAATGACATGAAACTGACAGTTGTCTGGTACCAGCAAGATAGGGCAACAAGCCATGTGTCTAAAGTGAGTATGGCTGTATTGGAAACATGATTTACTGACGGTGATTTTCAGATGTTTGTGGTCCCTCCAAGCTCACCTCACCTCATTTCACCACTGCTGACTTCTTTTCTGTGAAGTCACCTCAAAGATCAAGTGACAAGAACAAACTACATACCATCAATGAATTACGTGAGAACATTCACCTTTAAATAGAGAATGTTGTGCCCAATACCCAGGCAGTAGCATTCACGAATATCCAGCACTGTGTTGAACTGCGTATACAGGTAGAGGGAGGTCACTTCCCACACCTCTTGTAATATACCTTCATTTCTGAACCAAAAGGGTTTGTCAGGTCAAATTTGATTTCATACCTTCTTTTGTTAAGATTTTTATAACATTTTAATGGTTCTCCTTATGAATGGCACCCCTGTTTTAAGGTCCATTGTTAGTATGCTTTAAGAGATTTTCCTGTTCTTAGAGTGAGGGAGGTCACTTCGAGAGTGTATGGGGGGAGGGGGGGGGGCGGCATATGTGTGTCTATTGTCGCCAAAGACAAATGGCTGAAAGCTTTAATTGGGGCCTGGGGCCTTTGTTGTGCCTATCTGCGACTCAGCATCTCCGCTATATGGTAAGTGGCAACTTTCTTTCTCGTAATATTGTTACTTTCCATCCTGGATTCTACAAGAGGTAAAGTTTTGTTGTGGATCCAAATGTTTTTAACAATGAATGACACAGTGATCTGATGTTTTAAGTGTTGTTACGTGGGGCTTCTCGTTGTAGCAAATGAGTCTGCCAAGCCTTTCTGTTGTGAAGAATTGCAGTTATTCACATACCATGTTTCATTTTATATTAACATCTGTTTAGGAGCATATCTGATAGTATGACCATTGCTTACTGTTAATTAACTACTAGTACATTATAGTACCATATGTCAATGGTACTAAGGAGAATACAGTACGAACTACCAAACGTGTATTGGATATGTAATATTTACCAGTCCAGCATAAATATTACACAACTGCTATTGTATAGAAGCAGCCATGTCAGTTGTTATTTATTGTTCAGTTATTGATTGTCACTGTAATTATTATTCTTTCTAACATTGTTGTTCATGGATGACTGAAATAACTGTTAAAATGTTACAGAGTTTGCAAAGATGGTGGCGAGCTTTTGTGCTGTGACTCTTGTCCTTCAGCATATCACACGTTTTGTTTAAATCCACCACTTAAGGACATCCCTGACGGAGATTGGAAGTGTCCACGTTGCTCAGTAAGTTTAATATTACAGAAGAGTGTCTGCAGCTGTGTAGTGTTTTATTGATTAGTTGAAATATTAAGTATGAAATTAATCAGTATCATGCCTTAATGATTGTGTTGGGTGGTGAATCTTTTGGGAAACACTTCATAGGTATAAGGCACAAGCTAGTTCGACAAATAGGATGACATCCTGGATAATCAGTGTGCCAACTACAACAGTACAGGAGAAAAAAAATTAGTCAGAGCAGCTGTAAAAGTAAAGAGAATGAAACATTCAAAAGAAAGTTGCCGGTATTTGTAGAGACTCTGGAGCGTTGCCCTGGAACTGTCCTCCATTGGGTAAGGCAGCTAATATTGACATGGAGAGGCATCTGATCTAACTTGAGGCATTGCCGTCAGCACATGGGATGACCTGGTTAATGTGCTTTGCTCTCTCCTGCATTCATTGTGGGCTTTATCTGGCCCAAAGACCACACAGTTTTCTTTATGAGAATGGATGTGCATAAAATAGCTATGTTAACTCTGTTGGAGAGTAGAGAAAACCACAAAGCAGATTCTGGGTTCATCAGTGGCTTGAATAGTGAATTACTTGTAGAGAAATACCATATAATGCTGTACACAGAGTTGAGCTACGTACTGGTAGAAGTTATTGTTAACTGAGTTGAATTTTTATCCCATTTTGGGTTTTAAATTGAATATAGTTAAGGGAGTGTATCTAACATCAGTCCGCACCTACATAATATCTATATTCTCTATGTAACATTGATAGTCATCACACTGAAAGAATGTACTTCATCACATAATTTTGAGATAAAGATTCATTTCGTAATTTCATTTGGATGTGAGAGACAAGTTTCTTTGAAGCAGCTCACCTTCACCGAAAAAGATTTTCACTGGCGGAATACAAACATGAGTGAGTCTATAAACTCGGAGATAGGTATATGTATTGTACAGAAAGTTTCATAACAACAAAAACTTCCTGTGTGTAACTTGGGTTTACTTTGACATAGACTGGCAGTCATGTTAAGGTCTCTGGACAGTCATTGGCCTTTGCAACAAATTCACTATTTATAATAAATAACATCGACTTTCAGGATGATAATGAATAAGAAAGACCTAGAATCTTTTAGAAAACAGATATGAAAAAAAAAAAAAAATATTTGAGAGCAGGTGGACATGGACCCGCTCCATTGAGCTTTGCTACTCAGAGCTCATAACACTACCAACTTCTCTACAAATTAGACATAGCGTCTGGGCCTTTGTATATGGTACACACAATCTCCAGATGCCATTATTTGATATCTGACATGCAAGCTATGCCTTAGCATTGAAACAGTAGCACACGTTATAACACTAAAAACATGAACTACAGGAAGCCTTCACCTACTTAAAAGTAGTTTCCTGTTGTTTTATTATAACAAATCATAGCTAAAACAACATGTTTTTCAGAGATCGTCAATTTGCTGATGCTTTGAAACAATTTATATTCATACCATGTACTCTGTGCGAAAGAAAATGATGTTTAATGCTTTACAATATTGGGGCTCCTCTGTGCTGCTTGCGACCTAAAACATGTCACATGTCATTTGCCATGTTGCTTTCCAGGAGACAAAACTATGCCATGCCAGGTTCTTTATTCCACGTTCCGCAGTGTAGTGGAATAATTCCACACTTTGGTGTCGCCAGCTCCTTGTTCGTGTGCATTTTTCTGTCCAGTAAGAGGACGCCTTAAGCATGTGCTGTAGACCCTAAATTGCAGCATTTCAGTAATGTGCACTGCTACACTGGTTTAAAAGTTACTGATTCACTGGCTGGCAGTCTGGTGTTGCAAGTACTTTGCTTTTCAACAGTGTCCATCAGTGTTTTATTAAAGCATCACTATGTCCATTTGTTAGTAAGCAGTCATCATGTAATGATACATTTAGTGTTGATTGATATTATATTGAACTAAATTAAGGAATTTTCCTTGGTACATTATTGTATTCATTGGGGTACCATGGTTTAGCAGAATGATCTCCACCCTGGATTTAGCTCCATCAGAAACTTGAACTTTCATCACTGTTTTGTTACGTGACAAACAGATCATGTCTGCCACATCATGCACACATGGAACATTCTCGTACCAATTCTAATGTAACGAAAGGCCACATTAGTTGGTAGTGTTCATATGATGCTGCAAAGTGTGTGTTGACTGACTGCCATATATTTCTGATGCAGTTACCAGTGAGTCATTGAATGTCAGATCCCATCAGCATCTTCGTAGATAGTTGTGGCCAGTATAGTCTAACTTTGTAAGGCTTCGGGAGCCATTGGTAACTGCCTATGTATGTGTTAAGGAGTAGTAGTGTACCGTGTTAAATCAATAAAGACATAGGTTGTCTGTTGACATTCTGTTACTAGTAGGAGGGTAGAGGGAGGGGACGTTAAGTTGAGAAGATTGAGTAGACTCGTTTATGGCAGTTGTATGCAACCAAGATAACGGAGTGCCAGTGATGTCTAAATTTAATATATTGACAAAGTTCACAGTATTTAGTCTGCATTGTTGTATGTATTATAACAATAAAGCAACAGGTAAGTTTCCCACAGGGTCAAGCTCCATTATGCTGCCTTTCCTGGTCCCTGTAAGCCAAAAAATGGATTATTTATTCAGTTCTTGTTGCTATATCTGGTTGTCTTATATCTCCTGTGTTCTACCTTGTTTCATATATAGTACAATGATCATTCTGCTTTACTTGCAGTGCAAACCACTTCCTGGTAAAGTGTCAAAGATATTAACGTGGCGTTGGTCAGAGGTCAAAGGCAAAGATGGAGATGAAAAGCAGTCTGATGAACCATCGAGTAGCAAAGGACAGCGAAAACCACCTCGTTTCAGGGAATTCTTTGTCAAGTGGCATGAAAAATCATACTGGCATTGTGACTGGGTGTCAGAAATACAGGTAAGACATTTTGTTCTTAATGAAGTAGTAAGATGTTGGAAAAACAGGTATCAAATTTTTTCAGGAATATTTAAATATGCAAAAACATTAATTTGACATTCCTGTAAGCTGTTACATTAGACACACCTCCTTCAAAAGTCTGGCCTCTTGATTATATTTTATTATGCCACACATTCTGTATTAAAAGCTGAATGATTCAAACTGTGTAATATTTTTGTAACAGAAACCTTGAATGATGGTTCTCCTCTAACTGAGACAAACATTACCATAGGTAGAGTGTTTTTAGGTGTCCTGCTGGATTGTTGATTCAAAGCACAAATATATTTAACAATATCCATTTGAAAATGGAAAATTCATCAGGACAGATGGTGATTTGTCTCGATAACCTGGACTTATGAGGAAAATTCATTTTGCCTAAAAAGTTAGAGAGATCATGGTAAATTCTGAAAGACTCCAAGAAATTTCAACTCTTAATTGATTGAATGAATTCAGTAATTTTATGTTTGTTGCTCAGTTATGATCTCCTCCAGTGCGCTCACTGGACTTGGGAGTTTTTTGTTAGCTGGAAGTTGAATTGTCATGTCCACTTTTCATTGTCTGACAGCAAATGCAATTTGTGTGTTAAAATTTTTAACATCACTTTAATTTCTTCTACAATCACTATTTTATAAATACTTTGGAGTACCTGTTCCTTGATAAGTATTGAACATTTAGACTGCTTTCTTCTTCTTCTTCTTCTTCTTCTTCTTCATCTTGCGGGTCATCTAAGGACCACGCACCAATTTCAGTGCTTTCTTCTTTGTTGTGCTTTCTTTTTCCTCCAGTATTCTTTCATTTTTTCGCTATGTATCCTTTTTCTCCCCTCGGACCATTTTGACCCTGTCTTATACTCTTTCCTGCCTTGGAATCATTTCATTTTTAACACTTTCCTCTTGAAAATCTCTCTTTCTGTTGCATCTGTTTCACTGATGTTGTTTCTTTCCTAACTTCTTGATCCAGGCTATTGTTGACTTCTTGTGCCAAAGATATTTAAAAATCTGTTTGGTTAACCTGTTGCTGTTCATTCTGTATAAGTGTCCAAAAAACAGCAGTCGCCTCTTTTGTAGTGTTTCATTTATGTTTTCTATGTTGCGATAAACTTCTTCATTGTTTCTAAATGTCCATGCCTAAACATGCACTTGCATAAAGACATTCTGGTTTTACTACTGTGTTGTAGTGCTGTATCTACAAATTTTTAGACAGATACCTTTTGTTGTAGACATTCCTTGTTGTTCCCTAAGCTCTCTCCATTTTATGTATTCTTCCTTCTACAGCGAATTTTTCTGAGCCATTTTCTTGGATAATATCTCCCAAATATTTAAATTTATTTAGCCTTTTTTATCTGGGCAGTATGTGTTGCTAGGGATTCCGGAGCATTTTTTATATTTGTCATAAATTTTGTTTTTTTCTACAGATATTCTTAAACCTGCTTTGTTGGCTATTTCTTCTAAGAGATTGATTTGTATTCCAGCATTTGTTGGGTTTTCGGAAAGAATGGCAAAATCATCCGCAAATGCTAAACAGTGGGTTTCAATATCTATGTTTTTAGTTCCCAGTCTGATTGGTGACAGGTTCTGTTCTTTTAATTTTTGTTTCTATTCTGACTATTTTCTCTAGTACACAATTAAGGAGTGGAGACAGGCCATCACCTTGCCTTACACCTGTTTTTATGTTGAATGCCTTCGATAGTTCACCCCGAAACTCTACTTTTGATTTCGTGTCTGTGAGCGTTTCACGAATAAGGTTTGCTAATTTAGATTTGATGCCAAAGTCACTGATTACTTTATCTAGTGTTTCCCTATCAACCATCTCGAATGCCTCTTTAAAATCTATAAATGTTACAACCATACCTTCAGAGTTTGTAAGTCTGTGACGAATTATGGATTTTATGTTGAAAATTGGTTGAGAGCAAAATTTACCCTTTCTAAATCCAGTCTGATATTCTCCCAAATGGCTATCAAGTGTTGCTTCTACCTTGTTTAGTAGTATTGTTGAAAAAAATATTTTATAACCCACTGGCAACAAAGATATACCTCTGTAGTTATTTACATTTTGCTTATCACCTTTTTTTGTCCTTAATATTATTCATAGTGCAAGTTAGTGTGTTGCTTACTTCCAAGCAGTGTCTCATGACTGAAGTAAAAAATATTCCTGAAACTTGGTTTGTTGATGATATCATGGCAATAAATACTACATTACAATGATAGCAGTTTGAAGTACGTTCTTGTGAGAATTAATTAAAACATAAGGTTTTTGCATGCTGACTTCGCTTGCATGGAACTGTAACAGGCAGTGGTAACAGTATGGGCTTTCTAGGGGTGGCAGGTGTGGAAATGTAAACTGTTACTTCATTTTCACTGTTTTGGTATCGAGGTAATGATACCTAGTCTGTAAATTCTACATCAGTACATGTAAAAAACGTGTGTTTAAAAAAATGTTTCTCTCCCTGTGATGTCAATAATTCGGTCGGTCAGAATGGGAAAAACATTAGAATCATACAGCATAATTAAGAGCTGCCACTGTATTTTTTGAGAAATCTCTCTCATGCTACATTGTCATTATTACTGCAGCTTTTCCAAATATGGGCTGCAGTACACCCTAATGTGGGCATATTCCTCCAAGAACTGAGGATCAGTTTTTTCAAAACTGACTTTCTTCAAAATTGTAATTTTTAAGAAATGCAAGAGACTGTTTAGGGATTTGTATATGGATAAAAATTTTGCAAAACTTCACATGTAATGTATTAATTTCAAAGCAGCAATTGATAAATCCATAAATCAAAAGAGCAATGCAAGTACATATATTTCAAAAAGACTATGAAAATAGCAACTTATTTGAAGACTTTGCTTTATGCATAACATATTGATGTACAACTTTCTTTCTTATCATCCATTTACTCAATAAACAAATACATTACATATAACTTTATGTATTACTTTAGACTGCCATAATTACATCAAGAATAACATTTAAATATTTAAGTCAATCGAATTATCAATTTACAGTCCAGTCTCCCACCCAGTTCTCCCTCAATATATTTCCGTGTAACTAAATGGCATTATTGGATATTTTAACAAACTATGTCAGTTTTGCCATATCTGGTCTCTCTTCTTTATTGATGTGATTCATCTTTTAAATCTTTCTCTGCTGTGCCCATGGCTCTGAAGGATTTCTGCCCTTTATCGAGGATCTCTATTACAGTTGACTCCCCACAGTGTGTATAATTAACAGAAGTGTGAACTTGGAAATTACTTGCCATCCATTTCATTGTAGGTTAAGTCAGCAGCATAATAGCCCTAGCACCCTCCTATGAACATAGTCACTTCAAAGATGACCACATCTGGCATCCAACTGCCATGCTCTTTCTTCACGATACTTTCTACTGGTTCTTTTCTATCACTCTCCTTCTCTTCCTTCCCCTTTCAACTTCTGTTGCTGGTTCAGAGTATTTGTCTACCATTTTATTAAAAATAAACACAGGCTAAGAACACATGTGACACATTCGTCATCTCAGACAGGCAGCTTTGCAACTGACAATGACCTGACAATAATTCAGATACACAGAAAGCAAATGCCAGAAGGCCATTTTGTCACTTCCACAAATGTCACCAACATAAACATCAAAAATGGCATTATTCATATTTAAAAACTAATTTTGGCCCTGTTTTTGCAGAAAGCAAGTTTTGAAAAAATTGTCCTCTATTTTAGTTAAATGTCAGCAGTTTTTGGAGCATTAATTGGATGCATTGGTAACATTTCAAAAACTTAAAAATGGTGGTAATTTACTGCTTGCAAACTTTGTTTGGATTTTCATAGTGTTACGGAGTTCAAAAAAGCAGTCAGTAGAGTTGCTCAAATTTCAAGAAGAATGCAAAACTTTCCTTCAAAAATTTGTCTGCAAGTTATTCCCCCTCATACCTGGTGGTTATTGTAGGCCACAAATGATATTGATCCCAACATAATTGAACTAATCCTGATTTGCATCAAAATTTGTTGCATCTTGTGGCATAAAATTGACTTTGCGGTTCAGTACCTGATCCTTCTGCTTGGAACATTCCCATGGATATAAAATTCCTACCCTGCCGTAAGTACAGCAGAATATGCAGTTCCATGTGTTGGTTAGCTATCTAGAAATACTTTTCATGTTAATTTGTCATTATTTCCTACAGAATCTACCATTGTTTGATTTTTCACTTTAATTTGTATTATAAACTTAGTTATATAACATGAATTTTTTGGAGATGGGGCAAGCATACAATCATGTCATATACGAGGGGTAGTTGAAAAATTTCTAGCCAAACAACTAAAGAATGACAGAAATTTCAGAATACCAATTTATTTTTCAATGCGATACACTTGGTTGCACGCTCAGATAACTTCTTCACACACACAGCAGAGGAGGGTGCAGTAGTAAGATGCATTGGTAATTAACGTACTTTGGCAAGTAATCCACCATAATTACCCCTTCTGCAGCCCAGAAGACCGATGCCATCACCTGACCGGTTGATTTTTGCACCTGGAATTTTTTTGGGGTAGAGGACGAAAGGATGTTTCCATTGTTGTGACTTCTGTTTTGTCTCAGGATCAAATTGGTAAACCCACGTTTCATCCATTGTCACATACCTTGCAAGAAAGCTGTGTTGACCCATTTCAAATTGGCAGAAGATTTCTTCACAACACTGTACATGCTCCCATCTCTGATATGCATTCAAATCTTTCAGGACTCACCGAGATGAAACTTTCCGCATTCCCAAAATATCTGCAACAGTGTCATGAGCGCAACCATGAGAGGTTACAAATTTGGTTTCAATGCGCTGCAACATTGTTCGACGATCCTGCACTATTGTATCGTGAATTGCAGTCACTGTTTACTCGGTGGCAACAGCGATAGGCCTGCTCCTTGGTGCATTTTCCACACTCGTTCTTCCATGTTCGAAGTTGAACACTGTTGCATAAGACAGACCACTGTCCTCAAGTGTATTCCGCATGTCCTCCACAATTTCCTTTGGCGTCATTCTCTTCAAATGAAGATAATCAAGCGCAGCACGGTTCGTGATTTGAGATTTGCCATTTTGCTTACACTACAGTATACAACACATCCCAGTGGCAAAAATAACAAAACTGGAGCCGTGAAATTTGACTTGCATAGATACAAAGGGACACCATAAAAGTAGGCAGTGTTGTTTGTGCTAGTCATTACGGTAACTATCTCGGGCTAGAAACTTCTCGACCGCACCTTGTAATTGAAACAGTACATGAACATGCATGTATCTTTTCCTTGTAACTTAAGGATGTGTGTCTTTTACTTGTTCCTTGTGTATATTTTTGTGATGAGTCAATTCTTGTTGCCTTTATTACATGTCTATTGTGTCCTGTGTTTCACATATATCAGAAGATGAGCTATCCCAAAACTCATAGTATTAAAGTTATTCATTCATGAACTGATGACATTCTACCAAGTGACCTATTCGGCATAGCACTGTTCGATTTATGAATTTTTGTTTATGCATAAATTTATTTCATCTTAAAAAGATGCCAGTTCAGTTATTTAGTTGTAATTTGTAGGTGAAGACGAGTCTTCCAACTACTTCTAGACCAATATCAAGATGTGTTTCTTACATTTTCTACTGATGAGAGTGCTTGAGATTTTCTCATTAACTTGCTGTGCATTTTATCGCAATTCCCAGGGAATATGTTGTTTAATGTTTACTGTCAGTTTCATGTTGAGAAGTTCTACCATATTTTTTGGAAAAAGACCTATAACAGGTAGTTGTGTATGTGAATAAAAAACTTCATCTTATATTTTATAACTACTACATTCCCTCACCTCCTTCCACCATTGTACGAATCTGGTGGATTGCACCTTTTTAGTACTCGTTGTACTTTCTCCTGTGGTGTGAAAACTATCCAGTTAAAAATCATTAAGGGGAGCAGGAGCACCCTATCCTGACAATGTTAAATTTAGTGACTTGGCTTCCCTGTATTTCAGGAACCACTGTAGCCATTGACACAAAACTTTTACAGGACATTAAACTATATGTTCTTAGTCCACTGAACTAAAATCATTGCATTTCAGCCACTACTTTCGGAAATACAATTTTTTAATTACACGGTTAAAATTTTGTTAGTTTTTTGTACTTTATCCTAAATAATTTTAATTATACAATAACATTATGTTCTTCTTTTAGTTCAGTAGACTTAGGCTATGTATGTTATTACTCCCAGAAAATTTGAATACTCTACTCGAAGTGGTTTCTGAGGTTTAGGAAAAAATAAAACAGAAAATGTAAATTTTAAGTAACAGCTTCTAAAGTTTCAGGAGACTGTAACTCACCTAATATGTCGTTAATTTTTTTATTTTTAGTCACTCAGAAGCACCCTGCACCATACTGTATATCATCCTCTTTATCTTTTTCCCAGTTTTCTTTTGTTTTCTTCTTTCCGGACTCCTTAGTGGCCAACTGTGCTGCATACTCTGCTTTATCAATGCAAACCTTGTCCATCCATTAAAGTTCTCTGATGCAGTTTGCTCCAGGATTAATACCCATATGCTGTAGTACTTTCACCCTACCAATGTTGCTATCATTAAAAGTAATAAAGCATCACTGAACCCCCCCCCCCCCCCCCTCCTTTAGAGTCTTCATTCAAACAAAAACATTTTTTGGTGAGTGAGTCCATATAAGATTATTGAATGATTCATTGGGATTTTGAGTCTGACCATGCAGACACTTCTTCAGTAATTGAGGATTTGCCAGGTCTCTGTAAATAGGTTTTATGATATCCATGACTGCTGCTGGGATGGAATGTTCATGGCCGTATGAACTGTTTGAGTGCTGGGCATTGTGGTAATTGCACCATGAATCAGGTCCAGGAGGGCGTGGTTTACTGGTTTTTGATCAGTTGACAGTCTGGAAGAAGGTAGTTCATACTGCCTGCTTCATTTTCAACAAATCCTCAGAATTATTTCTAGTGGCCACCCCATAATACTGCTATAGTTCATCAATCATTTTGTCTGTCAGCCTGTCTCTTGTGGTTTTACCATCAGAAAGTTTCTTGTCTGTCAAACTTTTTCAACTTCCTCAACCTGGTGCCCATCCTCTTCTGGACATGACCTTTATAATACAGCAATCCACAGCCTTCTATATAAAAAATCACCAATTTTATTAGATCCTGAAGAAATGCAAGTAAAAATTTTAACATTTTCAACCGGTGTAGATTATATTTTTAAGAAATAAAATACTTCCCATGAGAGTGATATATTCAGAAAATTGCAAATTTTATAATGAGATAAAAATCCTAAAATGTGAAAAAAAATCTATTCTATCTCCTCTTAATCCTTCCTCATGGAGAACAGGATGTGAGCAACACACAAGGCGAACCTGCACTTCTTCGCTTCACAGTAACTGTTCCATATGTCCTAAACTTCTGAATGAGAATCATGTTGCAGAATGTAAGACCATGTTGTAGAGAATGCAGCTGACAAAAACCTTAATATTTTCTTCCTTTATAGCTAGGAGGTAATTCTATTTCCTGTACACATATACACCCTAACATATCAAATCTGAAAACCTCAGAGTCTTGTCTTAGAAGTCCTCTATGAAAACTTTCGTTGCAGTTGCTTAGATTCCAATGATGACATCCATTATTTCTAGTGTTTTCATGTGAAGCAAATATGAAGTCAGTATGTGATTAAAAGGGTAGCTTTTTAACTACTTCTTGTAGAAGTTTCTGACAAATAAACTGTGTGAACAAAATAATTCAGAAAGTGATATGATCAGGGTCACTAATGTGGAACCATTTGTAGGAGAGTGCCAAAATCTGTGGAATTTCGCATGGGAACAGTTATCTGTGAAATCATAACATTCTCAGTGAGAGGTTTTGCCCTGATATTACTAATAATAGGCTGATCTTGGTCCTTGTATTCCTGGAACCATCTATTTTATGTAGGAGCATAGCAACATAAAGGAAGAGTTGAGGAAAGCAATTGTTTTTCTATTTATTCGTGTTCGGTTGACTCGTGGCATTGTAGGTGATAAGTAGTTCAGCAGTTTCTGTATGTAAAATATTTGCAAGTAAGAATTCTGTGACATTACCTTTGACTGTTGGCCGGGTGACAGTCTTGGTGTCCTCTCAGTACCTGTAAGCAGCCTTTGTAAGTTTGGACACTCTATTTCCAAGAACCTACATATTAGCAAGTGCACACTGTGTTTCACAACAGATTTCATTGGCTGCCTTAGCTAGTGTGAAGAAGGGAAAAAAAAGCTTCCCGCTTCACAGAAAAAAATGAAATCATATATATAAATTAGATGTTATGCAAAAATAAACCTTCCGATGAGGCTATCATATTGTCGAATATTTGACGAGCATTGGCATTGAGGTAGTTTGTGTAAGTGGCTGAATATCAAATTGACAAGCCCAAAATAAAGAAAAATTAAATGTAGCTCAAAGTTTAATTTGATTTGTTTCACTTCCCTCTGAAATTTTAGATATATGTTAAAGGCATTTGACTATGTCCAGTATTTTTGTCCATTTAAAAGATTTTCTGTTCTATTAGTCAACCTCCACAGTAAAACCAATCCTTCCTTTAAAAGAAACTCTTGGTCATGTCATGGAACTTTGAATGAGATTTATTTGATGTAACTTTGATTTAAACCCTTGTATGACCTTTATAAAGTATCTAAATCTACACTTCATTTATATTATTTTCTCAGACTTATCTTGCCATGTAACTGTTTTATTGCTAGATGGATGTATTTCACCCACTTATGATACGGAGTTACATGCGTAAGTATGATATGGATGAACCACCAAAATTGGATGAACCATTGGATGAAATGGATAATCGCATGAAGCGCATTAAGGAAGCAAATGCAGATGACCAGATGCTTGAAGATAAGTACTACAGGTGAGACCATATAATATAAATCTATTTTTATTTTGCTCTTTCATACAGAGTCACTTTCTAACAAAAATTTAGGGACGTAATAGCTTGTACATCTTAGACATGATTGCTGAAGTTCACAAGTTCAGGTCATATTGTACCACCTCTTTTTTAAGATGTAATTCTTATGTTGTAGGTATGGTATTAAGCCCGAGTGGATGATTGTACACCGTATAATCAACCACCGTGTCATGCGTGATGGCCGGACACTTTACTTGGTAAAATGGCGGGACTTGTCTTACGATCAGGCAACGTGGGAAGATGAGAATGAGAATATCTTGGGTCTGAAGCAAGCAATAGAATATTACAATGTAAGTCTGCCTGTTCTCATAGATTTTTCAATATTTGTCAGGTATTTAACAAATATGCTTTAATTTATGCATTTGAACATCAACAGTGTCAGTCTTTAATTGCAAGTTATGTCCTCACATGTTTTTGCATGTGCATGGTCTTGTGTTGTTATTAGGCATCTTAGGTTATTTTTGTCATCAAAAGTTTGTACTCGCTGCTATACCATTTCCTTGGAGGATCTCTGGTTTTTGTGTTTGGGGTTCTGCTCTTTAGGATGTCAATGACCCACCTGTCACATTGACCCATTTGCTGCTCCCTCAAAAGAGTACACTGCTTGCAAGTCACATAGATTGCTTCCATCGTCGTAGTCATGATGACAGGATTTGCTTCGCAGGAAGTCAGTGGTATTTCTCGAAGAATCGGTATCCCAGGCAAACTGTTACAGCACCTCAAAATTATTGTCATGCACATCCAAAGTATCAGTTTTGAATTATCACTTTACAAAAGAATTTACAGCTAACATTAATAATATGGACTCATTCAAATGGAACTGCCATATTCATTCTGTGAACGCTAGACAGAAAAACATTTTGCACTTAACACTTTAATCTGTGAACAGATTCTGTCACATGTGGTATGAATCTGTTCAGTGTTGATGCTGATTACAGTTACATCATGAATGACTTCTTGTATAGTAAGATGTGCATTATTCTGCAGGTTTCATTTTCAATAGGCATCAAGCAGTGCTGGAAAACTTTATTCTGATATTAATATTGATATTCAAATATAAATTGAGAGATTATCTTGCAGTACACAACTTTTGTTCTGAACAAGAGTTCCTCACAATATTTTAGAGCTTTATGCTGTGTAGAATGAGCACACTAGATAAAAAATTTCTCTCTCCATGTGACATCAAACAATACTGTAACCACCCTTGGTAATGGCCTCAATATGGCAAGAAAGAGGGTTACAAATTTCTTCATCTACATCTACTACATCTACATACCTACTCCGCAATCCACCATACGATGCATGGCGGAGGGTACCTCGTACCACAACTAGCATCTTCTCTCCCTGTTCCCCTCCCAAACAGAACGAGGGAAAAATGACTGCCTATATGCCTCTGTAAGAGCCCTAATCTCTCTTATCTTATCTTTGTGGTCTTTCTGCGAAATAAGTTGGCGGCAGTAAAATTGTCTTGCAGTCAGCCTCAAATGCTGGTTCTCTAAATTTCCTCAGTAGCGATTCACGAAAAGAACGCCTTCTTTCCTCCGGAGACTCCCACCCGAGTTCCTGAAGCGTTTCCGGAACACTCGAGTGATGATCAAACCTACCAGTAACAAATCTAGCAGCCCGCCTCTGAGTTGCTTCTATGTCCTCCCTCAGTCTGACCTGATGGGGATCCCAAATGCTCAAGCACTAATCAAGAATAGGCCATATTAGTGTTTTCTAAGCGGTCTCCTTTACAGATGAACCACATCGTCCCAAAAATTCTACCAATGAACCGAAGACGACTATCCGCCTTCCCCGCAACTGCCATTACATGCTTGCCCCACTTCATATTGCTCTGCAGTGTTACGCCCAAATATTTAATCAACATGACTGTGTCAAGCGCTACACTACTAATGGAGTATTCAAACATTACAGGATTCTTTTTCCTATTCATCTGCATTAATTTACATTTATCTATATTTAGAGTTAGCTGCCATTCTTTACACCAATGACAAATCCTGTCCAAGTCACCTTGTATCCTCCTGCAGTCACTCAATGACGACACCTTCCCGTACACCACAGCATCATCAGCAAACAGCCGCACATTGCTATCCACCCTATCCAAAAGGTCATTTATATAGATAGAAAACAACAGCGGACCTACCACACTTCTCTGGGGCACTCCAGATGATACCCTCACCTCCGATGAACTCTCACCATCAAGGACAACGTACTGTGTTCTATTACTTAAAAAGTCTTCGAGCCACTCACATATTTGGGAACCAATCCCATATGTTCGTACCTTAGTTAGGAGTCTGCAGTGGGGCACCAAGTCAAACGCTTTTCGGAAGTCAAGGAATATGGCATCCGTCTGAAACCCTTCATCCATGGTTCGCAAGATATCATGTGAAAAAAGGGCGAGTTGCGTTTCACGTGAGCGATGCTATCTAAAGCCATGCTGATGCATGGACAGCAACTTCTCTGTCTCAAGGAAATTCATTATATTCAAACTGAGAATATGTTCGAGAATCCTGCAACAAACTGATGTTAAGGATATTTGTCTGTAATTTTGAGGATCCGTCCTTCTCCCCTTATTATATACAGGCGTCACCTGCACTTTTTTCCATTGGGCAAGAGATTCACGATAAATGCGAGCTAAGTAAGGAGCCAATGCAGTAGAGTACTCTCTGTAACACCGAATTGGTATCCCATCAGGACCTGGCGATTCATTGATTTTCAACCCATTCAGCTGCTTCACAACCCCAGGGATGTCTATCACTATGTCCTCCACAGGGGAATTTGTACGAGACTCAAAACGGCGGTGTGTTTGTACGCTCCTCCTGCGTGAAAGATTTCTCAAATGCTAAATTTAAAATGTCGGCTTTCGTTTTGCCGTTTTCCGTTGCCAGGCCAGACTGATCAGTGAGTGACTGCATGGAAGCCTTCGACCCGCTTACGGATTTTGTGTAAGACCATAATTTCCTTGGGTTTTCAGCAAGATCTTTTGCGAAGGTATGACAGTGGTAGTGGTTGTATGCTTCGCGCATCGATCTTTTTTACAGCAGCATGAATCTCTACTAACTTTTGTTTGTCCTCATTCTCCTGATCTTTCTTGTACCGCGGGTGCAACTGTCTTTGCCTCTTGAGCATTCTCCAAACTGCGCTGTTAAACCACAGTGGGTCTTTTCCGTGCTTAACCCACTTTTTCAGCACATACTTCTCCAATGCATGATTTACAATGTGTTTAAAATTTGCCCATAATTCTTCCACGTCCATCGTACCGGAAGTAAATGAAGTCTATTCATTTACTAAGTGGAGTGCTAACAACTGCTTATCTGCTCTTCTAGTAAGAATACTCTCCTAGCCTTCATGACCGACTTTTTAACTTCCGTAACCATAGTCGTAATGGCAACAGCATGATCACTAATCCCTGTCTCAACACTGACACCGTCGATGAGGTCTGGTCTGTTCGTGGCTACCAGATCTAAAATATTTCCATTATGCGTTGGCTGTTGATTTAGCTGCTCAAGACAGTTTTCGAATAATGTGTTCAAAAGTAATTCACATGACAGCTTGTCTGTACCACCTGTAATGAATCCGTAGACATCCCAGTCTATACTAGGTAGGTTGAAGTCACCTCCGACTAATATAGCATGATCCGTGTACTTCTGAGATACAGACTCCCTTTGAATGATTCTAGAACTGTCACGGTGGAACATGGTGGCCGGTAATAACACCCAAAATTTAACTTTATTTCTCCTAGCCCTGTTAGACATGTCCAGATAACTTCACAATCACACTCTACTTCAACCTCAGTAGACACACTATTTTTGTCAACTGCAATGAAGACACCACCTCCTAATGGTATCTAATCTGTCTTTCTGATACACATTCCAACCCTCACTGAATATTTCAGAACTTCCTATCTCAGGGTTCAGCCAGGTCTCAGTCCCGAGAATAATTTGCATGCCACCGCTTCCTGGAGGGCAGTAAATTCAGTAACTTCATTCCGAACACTCTGAAAATTTACTGCTAATATCTTGATAGCTGAAGTGTCTTTATACTGAGCGCGTCCTGATTTCCCTGCCTGCACGTCGACTGGTGAGTGATCATCAGGATACCTCGCACTGCTGCCTAGCGTAAAAAAAAAAAAAACCCCTGTGCACGCCACAAGTACTCTGCAACCTGAGTAGTCGCTTCCTTTGTGTAATGCACCCCTGACCTATCTAGGGGCATCCTACAATTCCCCACCCAATAGCTCAAGTCGAGAAATCTGCAGCCAAGACCTTCAGAGTCGATGAAGCCTCTGGTTGAGACCCTCCACTCGGCTCCAAACCAAAGGATCCCAATCAACTCTGGGAACGATGCTGCAAATAGAGAGCTCTGCTTGCACCCCCGTGTGTGAGGCCGGCGGTCTTCACCAAATCCACCCGGAGTCTGTACGAACTGAGGATTGCCTCAGAACCCAAGCGACAGGCATCATTGGTTCCGACGTGAGCAACTACTTGCAGACGACTGCACCCCATATGCTCAATAGCCGCAGGCAAGGCCGCCTCCACATCTTGGATGAGGCCCCCCAGCAGACAAACGGAGTGCATGTTGGAATTCTTTCCAGTTCTGTATGCTATTTCCCTAAGGGGCTCCATCACCCGCCTAACATTGGAGTTCCCAATAACCAGCAAGCCTTTGTCCCTGTGTGCCTGCTCGGGCCCTGCTGAAGGAGCAGCCACCTGCCCACTGACAGGATGAACAGGCGAGGCCAGCCTCCACATTGACCCTCCGACTGTCTTCAGGTATGCTGTATCCAGCTGAATCCACCGAATGATTATTAGAGTCTTCAAAGCTACAAAATTACACTTACGGTTGATTGCTTCAGTTCAGCTGCTGAGCCAAATCATCAGACATTTTCTATTGGATTAAGATAGGGTGATTTAGTGAGCTAGTTGAGGTGCGATAGGGTGCCTGAGAGTTTTCAAACCAGGAACGAATTGTGCATTCCTATGAACATGGTTGTTGTTAGATTGGAAGATAGGAGTGTCCAAAGCATAATTGTCATGAAGATAGGAAAGGACCAAACTTGGTCACCAAAATGTTTGAATAAACCTCCTGCTTCAGGTTCACAGTAAACTGAATCAGTGGGCCCAAATTGTGGTGTGTGGAAAAAAAAGCACTAAAACACCACAGAACACAGTTCTGGCCTGAATGAGACCTTACGCACACACACTGTAGTTTAAACACCACATTGAACCATAGATATATTCAGTGCTCTAGCTCATTTCGCAACCCACCTGGCCACACCAGTCACCACCAGTCAGCTACTATCCAATTTCTGTGTTGTTCATCCCATTGAAGTGCAGCTTTATGTGCCAGTTAGAGCATTGACATTTTGCGATGTACCCAGCTCCATATGTCCATAGCATTCACTTCTGTTCACAAGTTTCACTCAGAAAAGGACTGACATGTACCGTAATTCACTGTCGGCAGTAATTCCAGTCTGGTTTGACACCAGTAGTCATTGACAAAGTGTGCTACTTGTCTCCAGTCCATGTCAGTTAGGATCATTCTATGATGGCTATGATTGGTACATCGTTCTTTGTAGTAGTGTTGGACAGTCTTCATTGATACACCAACAGATTGGGCAGATTATTCAAGGTGTGGTCATGGGCGCATCCAAACACATTAATTTGTTTCTACCATTCTGTCACATCTACATGTTGACCCATCAGACAGCCAACACACACACACACACACACACACTCCCCCCTTCCGTTGTCATTACTTAGGTCAGGGATTAAGGGTTACATGACCACCTATATACTTCTCTACTTTATCTACAAATTTATCAGCTTTCAGTGAGTTATGTAGCAACTTGTTTCACGATAAAGAAGCTTTGACCCAACATGGTCATATGGAACCTGATGGATTACAGTTAAAACTATACCAATGTCCTGGTGACATAAAAAACTAAAAAGAATTCTACGGAAGAATATCTCAACTACACCTATTACATCAAGATTGTGGACTAGTAATATGTAAAATAAAATAAAAGCAGTGGTGTGTCTGGTCTTCTTTTAGTAGTATTTTAAGAATGAGTGTTGGACTCCAAATATCTTGAGTGCAGTTTACATGTGGATAGATTGACTGTCATAATAGAAATAGAAAAATTCCTGAAGGATAT
The DNA here is from genome assembly GCF_023864275.1 of Schistocerca cancellata. Lineage (NCBI taxonomy): Eukaryota > Metazoa > Arthropoda > Insecta > Orthoptera > Acrididae > Schistocerca > Schistocerca cancellata. Next base: position 788,842,439 of record NC_064628.1, on the reverse strand, counting down.
GACACGAAGGGAAGCAACAGCTGTCCCAACATTAATATGTGGAAGCATAACCTGGAAACTTAGAAAACGAGAACTGTGAGAGTCCAGTCAGCAAGAATAAGAGCTGTTAAAGGATGATGTGGCAATGATAATACAAGAAAAAAGAAACTTGAAAAGAATTATATCTGTGCAGTGTAATAGACAAAGTGAGTGAGTACAGGAAGAGTTTGAGTGACCATCTGTCTCTTCAGTTACTGAGCTGACTACATTTAAAAACTTCTGGTGGTATCCACATGTTGTTTTGATATGTACTTTCTTGGTGGTTAAAAGGCTGTCAGTCCTATTTTTTCTGTTCTGGGATTTTCATTTGTTGTGCTGTAGGGATGTTCAGAAAACATGTTTCATAATTGTTGGAGGGTGATGCTTCATTTCGGTAAGGATATTTAGTAAGGTTTGCTGTTAATTAAGTATTTAATTTAAGCAGTTTCGAGAATCATTGGAAATTAACACCATGTTTTGACACACATAGTAACTGTTAACATTGTGTTCTGAACAGGATTTGAGGGCATCTTACAATATGGACAGCAGCTGTAAGAAAGGCAAAAAAGGCAAAGGCAAGAAAACAAAAACGAAAGAATTATTAGATGAAGAAGCAGCAAACAGTGATAAGAACCAGCCGTAAGTACTTCCTTTGCAGATAAAGAAGAAAACTGATTTTTTCTTGTTTCTATTGTTACTTACTACTCCCTTTAGCATCAGTTAGTACACAATTTGTTTTACTAGTGGTTTGTCAGTGAAACTGTAGGATTATTGCCAAAAAGTCTCATCTGTATAGATTTAGGAAACTTTAGAATTACATAAGCTAAGTATTGTTATGGGGATGCAGAGGTGCACACACAAGATGTTTCAAATTCACAACTGTGAGAATAACAGTGCTGACAGACTTTCGAGAAAATGGTTTATTCCATATTGTGATCAGAGTGGGCAGAAAACTGATTGCTTTGAACTGAAACACATTGTTAGAAATACACACATTTGTACTACATACCTTTGGAATTAGTCTAGGTCATGTAAGAAACAGATTGACCGTCCATTTCCTCAGACGGACGACCCTCGTGAGGGAATGGCCACCAGGTGGCAACAGCATCACGCGCTTCCTTGTAGCACCATTGACTAGATGGCACGTCATTCAGTGGAATATGTGGCAGTATTGCCTAAGCACAAGCAGCCCCAAATCACTTGCCAGTGTCAGGTGTCTGTGAAAAAAGCTGTTTCTGAGGTAGCATTGCTACTGAATAAAGCTCATAAAGTTATGAGCATGAATTAGTGAAGAACTCTTAAGCACTCCCTAAATTTTATGCATGTGGCTATAAATATAATGCAGTAGCTGTGCTTCTTTCTCAGAAACCATATTAAATGATTTTTCAATGAAATCATTGTCGCCACTTGACTGAATTTTTATTTATTTCACTATTGCCATTTCAGCTGTAGAGTCGTTCTCAAGTGCAAAAGGCCTAATGTGATACCATTTGATAAACTTCTGCTTCCATCTTGTGTTGCAATACTGCAATACTGAAATAAATGAATAGTAAAAATTGGTCAAATGGCTGCAATTGTTTCATTTAAGAAGTATTACAACTGAGGACGCCAACCAAGGAAAAATCATCATATGATACCATTTCCATGTTCTAGAGCCTGTTTTATATTAAAGTGAATGGGAGCAAATGTGAGTGAATGATTGTAAAGCCTTGTTTACTTATATTAAAGTGAATGGGAGCAAATGTGAGTGAATGATTGTAAAGCCTTGTTTACTTTACAATGAATGGAAGCAAACACAAGTGAATGAGCATTAACAGACAATTTGCCAGTGTTCACCACCATACATTTGTACCTATGAAGAAGGGTTAACACTAGAGGGAAAGGAAGAGAACAAGCATAGAGTGCCAACACTCTGAACACGGCATATTTTTTAAAATTGTTTTTGCAGTAATAATTCTCATGCAGGCTTCACTCTGGGACAACAATAGTGACAATAGTTATAACTGCAATGTAAATCTTCATTATTGATTACAGGATTATTTTGTGTGCTGTTTTTGACAAATCGAGCAAAATGGCGTAAGGAAATCGGAATGTATATGTCTGAATTTGTACGTAAGTGTGAAACACGTGGAAGTAGTCCACTTCACATTGAATTCAGCGTTCTTTAGCATAATTCCAAAACTTCACACATAATTTGGTTGACGTCTTTTGCTGACTCCTCTTTAAATTTGAACAGAAATCTGAAAAACAGACTGTTAATTGCCAATAATCAACATAAAATAATTCACACATAAAACAGCAGACAAATACTCTTTTCTGTTAGTGCTGAATCATGCCATGAATGTTGTTTTGACACATTGGAAAGTGCAGTTTGGGCCAATGTTAATTCACTCGGAGTTAACCACTCCTAAAATAGTCTCACACTAAAGACTATATTTCCAAAATTCGAGAGGGTAGTCCTCTTAGAGCATACGAAAAATAGGTGATTTTTATGAATTTTTCCTCCCCCTCCCACTTTCTCCTCCTTCAAGTAAATTAAAAATTAATGCTAAATCTGGTGATAGAGCTTTATTCCTTACACTTCTGCCTTCAACAGATTATTTTTGTTCCTACATTGGACACTTCTCGTATCTGCTGCACCAGGTGGAAGGCCCCTTGCGGCTGGTGGGATTTCGTGAATCTATTTTCTATCAGCATGTATGGATGACTTCTTGAACAAATGACATTTTCTTCATCCGGACAAAAGCTTGTACCAAAAATGATCTTCTGAAGATATGGCAAAATGGCTATGTATACTGATAGAAAATTCAATTTAGAATACTGGCATCAAATTCTGATCAAAATCTTATTCACCATTCTCAAGTTATGTTTCCTGCCAATCTGAAAATCAATATTTCGGAGAAAAACATGTTTAAAGTTTTCGTAAACATTCCTCCAGTCAGCAATCCCCGGACCATACAGCAATTCTTTGAGCCAAAAGCAGGTTCTTCTCCACCTTCTTCATGTCATGGTGGTCCTATGGGCCTCTTTGGCAGCTTGTGTCATCTGCACAGCCTGTCATCAGCCGCAGTCTGCTGTGGGACAAACAGATTGAGCATGTGTGACTCTAGCTGAGTCCACCTCCTGCTAATAGGCAACAAACCTTGATCGAATTGCACTGAAAAACCGACATTGCCAATTCTGTGACACACAGAAGGAAAAACTATTGTTGTTGCTTGATTATTCTAACGACAATCGATTTGAGTGTTACATGACCTGGAGAATCAGTGAGGAAGACTTGTGAAATAGATCACATATTTTGATGCCATAAACTAAGATACATAAGATTTCACTCACAAATTCATGGAAAATCATCACAATGATGACAAGGCTATTCAGGGCTAAATGTGAAAACTACTGCACAGTTTGTTGTAAATCTTGTGTAACTGTATTGTTAACTATAATATAGTGGAGGTCTGCAAAGAGGTGAATAAATACTGGATGTAGATCTGTTTAGAAAAGATCAAAGTGTTTGAGAGGTAATTTTGGTGTTGCATTAACTAAAGCAAGAAAGAATTTTTAAAAAATAGTGCTGACCTTTGTGACATTCATTTATGTATAGCATACCTTTGATAATGTAATGTGAACTAAGCAGTTACAGTAACAAGGCTTAATGGTGGCATAATATAGACTGATGAGGAATTTATGGTATTTGCAACAATTAGATGGTAACAGTAAGACTGGAAGTTTAAGAAAAATAGATCATGGCAGGTTTGAAGTCTATTGTCAATTCTTTTTGCCTTTTATATAGAAAAATCACAGTAAGGATTAGAGGACAACAGATATAAATAATAGTTTTTATAGGTTATATAACAAGGAAGTCTTGTTTCATATTACAGTTGACTGTTTCAAAATTATATGTTTAAGTATTGTTTGTGTGAAGAACACGGAGTTGTCGGTCCAAAATTGAGTTGGGTTAATTAAAATGTATTATGTACAAATGTAAGTGTTCCAGGACATTATCTCATAAGAATTCCATGTCATAAGAGACTGCTATGGTATGTTCTTTCACCAGGCGACGATATACTCCACCTCCTGATAAGCCACTGACTGATCTTAAGAAGAAGTTAGACAAGCAACCAGAATACATTGACCAGACAGGGATGCAGCTTCATCCGTATCAACTTGAAGGTCTTAACTGGTTAAGATATTCGTGGGGGCAAGGCACAGACACCATCCTAGCTGGTAAGTGTACACCTCTCTCCCTCCCTCCCCACTTTTCCTCCTTTTTCCTGATCTATAAAGAATTATTTCAATGTTTCAGATGAAATGGGGCTGGGAAAAACTATTCAGACTATCACATTCTTGTACTCCTTATACAAGGAGGGACACTGTAAAGGACCTTTTCTGGTAAGTAAAAACATGAATAAAAACTTACAGAATGAAACGCTCAAAAATGAAGGTGCACATGTGGCAACTATTAAACTACTTTCTTTTGTTGACAGCTAAGTGTCCCGCTTTCTACAATAATAAACTGGGAACGTGAATTTGAAACCTGGGCCCCAGATTTCTATGTAGTGACTTACGTTGGAGACAAAGATTCACGTGCTGTTATTAGGGAGAATGAACTTTCATTTGAAGAAGGAGCAGTGAGAGGTGGTCGGGTCTCTAGAATAAGGGCGTCAACTATAAAGTTCAATGTTTTGCTAACTAGCTATGAGCTCATCTCGATAGATGCTGCTTGTCTGGGATCCATAGACTGGGCTGTGCTCGTTGTTGATGAAGCACACAGGCTTAAAAGCAACCAGTCAAAGGTTTGTACTCTCCAAGTAAATTACATATTTGATTCAGTAAATAAGGAGGTTTTGTTTTGTTGCTATGTAAGGAAGCTTAACAATGTTAACCTACTGTTACATGTTTACAGTTTTTTCGGCTTCTCGCAAGTTACAACATTCAGTACAAATTATTGTTGACTGGAACACCACTGCAGAACAACCTGGAAGAACTTTTTCACTTGTTAAATTTCCTGTGCCGTGAGAAATTTAATGATTTGGCATCATTTCAAAATGAATTTGCGGATATTTCAAAGGAGGATCAGGTGAAGAAGCTTCACGAATTGCTGGGACCTCATATGCTGAGAAGACTAAAAGCTGATGTCCTTAAAGTAAGTATCACTACTATTGCACACTGTTAAAAGCTGTATGAAGTTAAGCCATTGTTTTTAGAGATGTCAAAAGAAACTGAACAACACATAAAAAGAAGTTAAGCTCAACAATTTGATTTATCCCATTGTTCAAACTGTTCTTTCTTTCACAGTAATAATTGTTATTGTGTTTCAGAGTATGCCTTCAAAATCAGAATTCATTGTTAGAGTTGAATTATCACCTATGCAGAAGAAGTATTACAAATTTATATTAACAAGAAATTTTGAAGCGTTAAATCCAAAAGGTGGTGGACAGCAGGTAATTTGACAGCTTTTCATATCTAATTACATATGAATGTAAAACTGTTAGAAAAAGGAATAAGAAGAATTGCTGAGAACCTAAGATGCTTCCATTGGAACTAAAAGCTTGAAATATACATAAAGCATTTTGAGGCCTCTATAGATTAAGATTTTCCCCTCACCCACTCATACATCTGCAGGGCAACAATAGATGTCCAAGATGCAGTAAGATCACACATTTCCAGTGAGCTGTGAAATGTTGTAACAAGCTCTTGGAACATAAACAGTGATGGCACCTCTCGTGCTGGAGTTATTGGAGTGAGAGACTGAAGTTACGTCTTTCATTAAATATTTCTCCAGACATGGCATCCTTTCGCTTTGGCAACAATAACAATCCCATATGCTCGATGCTGTAATTGTCATTACTTATTATGAAGGACAAATATCATGACAGTGTGCAATAATTTGTTTTATTGGTTTCAACCTCAAGGTCACCATCTATCACTTGTAACAGATGGGCTTCACTATTTGTAACAAGCCTAAATAAGTTGAAGACGCACACTACATCAGCAACTTGACAGAAAACAACAAACAGCAAATTAGAGTACAAAAGAGTGAACATTGCGGCCAATCCAAGTACAAGGGTTCGTGGTGGTGGTGCTTCTTCTTTTTCTTTATAACGACTGTGTATTTTAGATATTTGCCTCCAGAAATCTTAAGAGACAGAGGTGCTATGGACCTAAGCTACTTCATCCACCAGTTACTTCTTTCCCTACTCTAGGAATTCCTTTGGGCTTTTTCTACATCTACATCAATACTCTGCAAATCACATTTAAGTGCCTGGCAAGCAACCACCTTCACAATTCTCTATTATTCTAATCTCGTATAGCACGCGGAAAGAATGAACACCTGTATCTTTCCGTTCGAGCTCTGATTTCCCTTATTTTGTCTTGCTGATCGCTCCTCCCTATGTAAGTCGGTGTCAACAAAATATTTTCGCATCCGGAGGAGAAAGTTGGTGATTGGAATTTCATGAGAAGATTCCGTCGCAATGAAAAAAGCCTTTCTTTTAATGACGTCCATCCCAAATCCTGTATCTTTTCTGTGACACACACCCCCGTATTTCGCAGTAATACAAAACGTGCTGCCTTTCTTTGAACTTTTTCGATGTACTCCATCAGTCCTATCTGGTAAGGATCCCACACCGCACAGCAGTATTCTAAAAGAGGACGGACAAGCGTATTGTAGGCAGTCTCCTTAGTAGGTCTGTTACATTTTCTAAGTGTCCTGCCAACAAAACACAGTCCTTGGTTAGCCTTCCCCACAACATTTTCTGTGTGTTCCTTCCAATTTAAGCTGTTTGTAATTGTAATACCTAGGTATTTAGTTGAATTTACGGCTTTTAGATTAGACTTATTTATCATGTAACCGAAGTTTAACGAGTTCCTTTTAGCACTCATGTGAATGACCTCTCACTTTTCATTATTTAAGGTTAACTGCCACTTTTTGCACCATTCCGATATTTCTTCTAAATCATTTTGCAGTTTGTTTTGATCTTCTGATGACTTGATTAGTCGATAAACGACAGTGTCATGTGCAAACAACCGAAGACGGCTGCTCAAATTTTCTCCCAAATCATTTATATAGATAAGGAACAGCAAAGGGCGTATAACACTACCTTGGGGAACACCAGAAATCACTTCTAGTTTTACTCGATGACTTTCCATCAATTACTACGAACTGTGACATCTCTGACTGGAAATCACAAATCCAGTCACATAACTGAGACGATATTCCATAAGCACGCAATTTCACTACGAGCCACTTGTGTGGCACAGTGTCAAAAGCCTTCCGGAAATCCAGAAATACGGAATAGATCTGATATCCTTTGTCAATAGCACTCAACACTTCATGTGAATAAAGAGCTAGTTGTGTGTCGCAAGAACAGTGTTTTCTAAACCCATGTTGACTGTGTGTCAATAGACCGTTTTCTTCGAGGTAATTCATAATGTTTGAACACAATATATGTTCCAAAATCCTGCTGCGTATGGAGCTAATGCATAAGCATACTCGGAAAGGAACCTAATTGGTATACAGTCTGGACCAGAAGATTTGCTTTTATTAAGTGATTAGAGTTGCTTCACTACTCCAAGAATATTTACTTCTATGTTACTCTTGTTGGCAGCTGTTCTCGATTCAAATTCTGGAATATTTACTTCGTCTTCTTTTGTGAAGGCATTTCGGAAGGCTGTGTGTAGTAACTCTGCTTTGGCAGCACTGTCTTCGATAGTATCTCCATGGCTATCGTGCAGAGAAGGCATTGATTGTTTCTTGCCACTAACATACTTCACATACGACCAGAATAACTTTAGATGTTCTTCCAGGTTTCGAGACAAAGTTTTGTTGTGGAAACTGTTATAGGCATCTCGCACTGAAGTCCGCGCTAAATTTCGAGCTTCTATAAAAGATCGCCAATCTTGGAGATTTTGCGTCTGTTTAAATTTGGCATGTTTGTTTCGTTGTTTCTGCAACAGTGTTCTAACCCGTTTTGTGTACCAAGGAGGATCAGCTCCGTCGTTTGTTAATTTATTTGGTATAAATCTCTCAGTTGTTGCTGATACTATTTCTTTTAATTTAAGCCACATCTGTTCTACACTTACATTTTTAATTTGGAATGAGTGGAGATTGGCTCTCAGGAAGGTGTCAAGTGAATTTTTATCTGCTTTTTTGAGTAGGTGTATTTTTCGAGGATTTGGGGATTATAGTTTTCATTCTCGCTACGACATCTCTGTGTTCACTAATCCCTGAATCTGTTTTGATGGTCATTATTAACTCGGGATTATTTGTTGCTAAGAGGTCAAGTGTGTTTACACAAACGTTTACTATTTGCGTGGGCTCATGAACTAACTGCTCAAAATAATTTTCAGAGAATGTGCTTAGCACAATTTTGGATGATATTTTATGCCTACCTCCGGAATTAAACATGTATGTTTGCCAACATATCGAGGGTAAATTAAAGTTGCCACCAACTATTATTGTATGAGTCGGGTATGTGTTTGAAATCAAACTCAAGTTTTCGTTGAACCTTTAGCAACTGTATCATCTGAATTGGGAGGTCAGTAAAAGGATCCAATTATTATTTTATTCCAGTTGCCAACAATGACCTCTGCCCATACTAACTCACAGGAAGTATCTACTTCAATTTTGCGACAAGTTAAACTATTTCTGACAGCAACAAACACTCCACTGCCAACCGTGTTTAGCCTATCCTTTCAGAACACTGTTAGATTCTTTGCAAAAATTTCAGCTGAGCTTGTATCTTACTTTATCGAACTTTCAGTGCCTATAACAATTTGAGCATCAGTGCTTTCTATTAGTGCTTGAAGCTCTGGTACTTTCCCATCACAGCTACGACAATTTACAACTGTTATACCAATGATTCCTGTATCTACGTTTTTCCTGTGTTCAGCCTGCACTGTTTGTGACTCAAGCCCTTCTTGTGTTTTCCCGAGACCCTCTAACCAAAAAACCGCTCAGTCCACGCCACACAGCCCCTGCTACCCGTGTAGCCACCTCCTGCATATAGTGGACACCTGACCTATTCAGCGGATCCTGATACCCAACCATCCTTTGGCGCAAGTCAAGGAATCTGCAGCCTACACGGTTGCAGAACCGTCTGAGCCTCTGATTCAGACCCTCCACTCCGCTCTGTACCAGAGGTCCGCAATCAGTCCTGTCAACTATGCTGCAAATGGTCAGCTGTGCTATCATCTTGAAAGCAAGACTGGCAGCCTTTACCACTTCTGTTAGCCGCTCGAAACCAGAGAGAATCTCTTCTGATCCAAAGTGACACACATCATTGGTACCGAAATGAGCCACCACCTGCAGTTCGCTGCACTGTGTGCTCTTCATGGCATCCATGAGGACTCTTTCCACATCTGGAATGACTCCACCCAATATCCACACAGAGTGCACATTGGATTTCTTACCCTTCTTGTCAGCCAAGTCCTGAAGGGGCCCCATAATGCGTCTAACGTTGGAATTCCCAACTACCAATAATCCCACCCTCTGCGATTGCCCGGATCTTGCAGGCTGAGTGGTTTCCTCTAAAACAGGACAGGTGACAGCATCTGGCTCAGTGACAGTGTCACCCAAAGACAGCACCTGGAACCTGTTTGTCAGACAAACTGGGGAGGCGTTACATACGGCCGCCTGGAAAGTCTTTCGCCGCCTGCTTCGTCCCGGGGCAACTTCCCACTCGACCACAGGTGAGGGGTCAGACTCAGTGCTAGCAGTAACTGGGTAGGCCACCGGAGAGGGCTGATCGGAGAACTCTTGATGTGGTGTACGTCCGTTGGATCCCCACGGCCGGCCCACAACAGTGGTGCCCATCTACTGCAGCCTCAAGTTGTGTTACCGAAGCCATCACAGCCTGAAGCACCAGAGCGAAGTGTCTCCAACTCGGCTCGCATCCGCACACAACAATTGCAGTCCCTGACCATATTAAAGACCGTGGAAAACTAGACTATGCAGATAAACGGACTATCGGCACATGCTGCGCAACTCTACTGTATAACCTGACAAAAATGCACAAACTGTTTTTTAGTAATACACAGATATTCAAAAACCTAACTACCGAAGCACTCAGGTGAAACTATATAATTTGATCCTGATTTGGAACTTGTAATATATCACAAAATCGGTTTACTTTCCCACGCAAACAAAAAATGCGACAACTGTGGGTATTAGATACTAAATTTACACGCATAAACTCAAGAAACTGAACTATTAAAGCACACAGATGATAAAATTTGCTCCTGGTTAGGAACTCGTAAATGACAAATGTGGTTACTTGCCTGTTGCCGGATCTGTTTCGGTTGGCTACTGCTACCTGACTGGCATATGTGTTCTGGCTTGCAGGCCCCATGACTTTCTTAGCATTTCTCTTCAGTTTTTGGGCAATGTTAGGTGTTGAGCAATTATAGTTTTTAGTTCATCCATATTGTCCAGTAATCTCTATCAAGAATAAGGTCAAAGAGCGTACATTTTTTCACTTCGACTTGCAGTTCTCATCATCTGTGTTTGTAGTTCTCAATGAATTGGTCCTCTATAACATCATTAAAAGTATTAAAAGTCCTTAGTTTTTCATTTTGTTGGAATGTGTGTAAGGTCTTAATTGGTTTCGTACTGAAGTAGTGTCTGGCTGCATCAATAATTCATTTTTTACCCCCCTTAAGTTGTTTCTCTCTCCTATCAAATGTCAGATCCCTGACTTGTAGTGTGGCACTCTATCATTCCTCTTAAAAGCTGCATCGCTTCCATACACAAGGGCCCCCCCAGGGGGTCCACAACTCTTTTGTGGATACGTGCGTAGCGAGCACGGGACCCCGAGCTAATGTGGCCTTCCTTCCTTTCCGGGCTGCATACCTTCCCTTTCCGCATCCTTCCCCATCCCTATCTTCGCCCCTCCTCCCCTCACCTCTGGCTCCTTCCTTCCCTTTCTCCCCATCTGGGAGTATGGTTTGTGCCTACGTCCGGAGACGGACGCTCGTAAATGTACTGCATTCTTCGCCTTCCTTGCTTTTATGTCTTCTTCCTTCCTTTGTCCTTCTCTTTTCCTTACCTCTTCTCTTTCCCTTTTCTCCGCTGCGGCGTTTGAGACCTCTCTTCTTTCCTTTCCCTTTCTCTTTCTTCCTCCCTGTGCGTGTCTGAAGGCCGACCCACGCCTTTTGTGCGTAGCCGGTGACGGGGTAACGCGTAATTCCCCGCCCCGGGTAGACAGGTAGGACACGTACGTACCCCCTGGTAACGGCCAGGCCCAGGGAGGGGTGATTACCCGAGCTGATACCTTCCGAAAATGCCGATTGGTCCCTCCGTCCGTTTGTCGGGAGGTGTGACCTGAGGTGTGAACAATCACCTAAGGCGGGAGTGCCCTCAGAGAGGGCCCCCACAAGGGAGGAGCGCGCCATCGGAGACGCCGGTAATCATGGGGGATTCTTCCGCAATGGTTTCCTCACCTTCCACTATGTCTGCTCACAAACGTAAGTATACCGAGTCTCAGCCACAGACGATTCTTCCATCGTTGCCACAGTTCCTTGTTGTTTCTCGGACTGATGAAGGTCACGACTTCTCCACAGTCAACCCTTTCATTATTCAGAAAGGTGTCGACGCAATTGCAGGTCCTGTAAAGTCTTGTTCCAGATTACGGAATGGCACCCTGTTGTTAGAAACACACAGTGCCCTCCAGGCACAAAAATTGCTGCGTACTTCTCTGCTCCACACCTTCCTTGTCCAGGTGGAACCGCACCGTACCTTAAATTCCTCGCGTGGAGTCGTTTATACACGCTCCCTCGATGGATTGTCTGACGAAGAAATTCAGCACTATCTGTCTGACCAGGGCGTAACGGCAGTTCATAGAGTAATGAAACGGGTTGACACGAACATCATTCCAACCCGCACTGTCTTCTTGACATTTGACAAAGTTCAACTCCCATCGAAAATCAAAGCAGGCTATGAGATAATTTCCGTTCGCCCTTACGTCCCAAACCCTACGCGTTGCTATCGATGTCAGCGGTTCAATCACACCAGCCAGTCTTGTTCCAATCCGGCCAAATGTGTTACGTGTGGCAAGGATGCCCATGAGGGTGCTCGTCCACCTCCATCCCCTCGCTGCATCAACTGTATGGGTGACCACGCTGCTTCCTCTCGAGATTGCCCCGTTTTTAAGGACGAAAAGCTCATCCAGGAAATAAGAGTGGAGGAAAAGGTGTCGACCTTTGCTGCTAGAAAATTATTCGCCAGTCGCAAGCCCACCGTGCCTCAGACAGGAAAATACAGCACTGTCCTTGCTTCTCCTCAGCCAACAAAGGAGGCGGCCAGGCAGACTTGCGACCTCACCTTTAGTGCCACGGTCGTCAGATCGGCCAGCGCAAAGATCGCTCGTTCAACCACACCACTTTTCGCCTGCCCACTCTATGGCTCACCCTTCGTCGGGTTCTGCTAAATCTCGAGCCCAAAAGTCAGACGCCAAGTCTTCGAAAAAAGAGCATACTCGTGAAGAGTTTTTACGTACTGCAACTTCACAACCATCGGTTCCTCCTTCATCAAAACAGCATACTTCCAAGAAGGCTACAAAGAAACCCAGTTCCTCTCCTTCTCCGCCAAGGCGTGTCCCATCTACAGCACCACCTGGCGGAAATCGCCCTCGGCCGTCTTCTGTGTCGCCGAGGCGCACTGCTGGTGGCCGGTCAACCGGCCGATCGCTGGTGGCAGGGGCTGCTCCTGACCAACCTATGGATCAGGATCTTCTGCCTTCGGCTGAAGGCCATTCCATGCTGTCGGTTGCTAGCTCCGAGCAGTCTTTGAGTTGACAGCAACTTTGGTCACATTCCTCCATTTTCTGTTCACCCCATGTCCATTATCCACTGGAATATCCGCGGCATTCGAGCCAATCGGGATGAATTGTCGGTCCTCTTACGATCCTACTCGCCGGTCATCTTTTGTCTTCAGGAAACAAAGCTGCGTCCCCATGACCGCTTTGTTCTCCCTCACTTTGTCCGTCCGATATGACCTCCCCTCTGTTGAAGGCTCTCCGGCCCATGGAGGACTCATGATTCTTCTCCATGATACTCTCCATTATCACCCAATCCCCTTAAAACAGTTCCTTCAAAGCTGTCGCCGTCCGTCTTTCCCTTTCTGGATACACGTTCTCTCTTTGTACTGTATACATTCCATCATCCACACCAATGGCACGAGCTGATCTCCTTCATCTTCTTGGTCAGCTTCCACCCCCCTATTTGCTGGTTGGGGACTTCAATGCCCACCACCCGCTTTGGGGATCTCCACATCCTTGTCCACGTGGCTCTCTATTGCTAGACGTCTTCCACCAAGCGGATCTAGTTTGCCTCAACACTGGGGTCCCCACATTTTTGTCTGCCTCCACGACAAATTTATCTCATTTGGACCTTGCGGTCGGTACTGTTCCGCTAGCTCGGCGCTTCGAATGGTTCGCCCTTGATGATACACACTCGAGTGACCACTTCCCATGTGTCCTCAGACTGCAGCCTCCACTGCCATATATGCGCTCGCGACGCTGGAAATTTGCCCAAGCCGATTGGACACTTTTTTCGTCTCTAGCGACATTCGATGACCGTCGCTTTCCCAGCGTCGACGATGAGGTCACACATATTACCGACGTTATTCTTACAGCTGCGGAACGTTCAATACCACGCACCTCCGAATTGCCCTGGTGCCCCCCAGTTCCTTGGTGGAACGAGGCATGCCGTGACGCACTACGTGAGCGGCGACGTGCTCTTCGCATTTTCCGTCACCATCCTACTTTGGCCAACTGTATCCGCTATAAGCAGCTCCGTGCGCGATGCCGTCGCGTCATCCGCGATAGCAAGAAGGCAAGCTGGAAATTCTTTATTAGCTCATTTAACACCTTCACTCCCTCCTCGGAAGTTTGGAGTCGGCTTCGACGGTTCTCAGGTGCGGCTAGTTTCTCCCCGGTCTCTGGGCTCACTGTCGCGCATGATACCTTAGTGGACCCGGTCGCAATTTCTAACTCGTTGGGTCAGCACTTTGCTGAGATTTCGAGCTCTTCAAATTACCCGCCAGCGTTTCTCCCGAAGAAACGTGCAGCAGAAGTGAGACATCTTGCTTTCTCCTCTCCAAATCACGAAAGCTACAATACTGTTTTCTCCATGCGGGAACTCCAACATGCCCTCTCTTCTTCTCGCTCCTCCGCCCCAGGACCGGATGGTATCCATGTCCAAATGTTGCTGCATTTATCAACCCATAGTCTGCGTTACCTCCTTCGCCTTTATAATCGAATTTGGACCGACAGTACCTTTCCCAGACGGTGGCAGGAAGCTGTTGTCGTTCCCGTACCAAACCTGGAAAGGACAAACATCTCCCCTCTAGCTATCGCCCCATTTATCTCACGAGTAGTGTCTGTAAGGTTTTGGAGCGTATGGTGAATTACCGTTTAGCTTGGTGGCTGGAATCCCGCAGTCTTTTAACACCAGCCCAATGCGGATTTCGGAAGCATCGTTCTGCAGTTGACCATCTTGTTGCTCTCTCCACTTATATCATGAACAATTTTCTCCGGAAACGCCAAACGGTAGCAATATTTTTTGATCTGGAGAGAGCATACGATACCTGTTGGAGGACAGGCATCCTCCGCACACTGTTCTCTTGGGGCTTTAGAGGCCGGCTGCCCCTTTTTCTTCGCGAATTTATGGCAGAGCGCACTTTTAGGGTGCGGGTGAACACTACTCTCTCCCGTACTTTCTCCCAAGAAAACGGGGTACCCCAGGGATCCGTGCTGAGTGTTGTACTGTTTGCCATCGCCATAAATCCAATTATGGATTGTCTCCCTCCTGATGTCTTGGGCTCCCTCTTTGTGGACGATTTTGCGATCTACTACAGCTCTCAACGGACCAGCCTTCTTGAACGACGTCTTCAAGGATGTCTCGATCGCCTCCACTCGTGGAGCATCGAAACTGGCTTCCGTTTCTCACCCAGTAAGACCGTTTGTGTCAATTTTTGGCGACGTAAGGAGTTTCTTCCGCCCTCCTTACATCTAGGTCCTGTCAACCTTCTGTTTTCAGACGTCGCTAAATTCTTGGGTCTTATGTTTGACAGAAAACTATGCTGGTCCTCCCACGTTTCCTATCTTTCGGCTCGCTGTCTGCGATCGCTTAACACCCTCCGTGTCCTGAATGGTACCTCCTGGGGAGCGGACCGAGTGGTCCTTCTCCGCCTCTATCGCGCCTTAGTGCGCTCGAAATTGGATTATGGAAGCATAGTCTACTCCTCTGCTCGGCCGTCTATTCTTCGGCGTCTCGACTCTATCCACCATCGTGGATTACGTTTAGTGTCTGGAGCTTTTTACACTAGCCCTGTGGAAAGCCTTTATGCTGAGACTGCTTAACCTCCGCTGTCCAATCGGCGAGCAGTCCTCCTGAGTCGTTATGCTAGCCATCTGTCTTCCATGCCTGCTAATCCAGCCGATGACCTTTTTTTCGACGCCTCCTTTGATGTAGGGTATGCAGGCCGCTCCTCCTCCCTACTACCCCCGGGAATCCGCTTCCGTCAACTGCTCCATTCTCTTTCCTTCCGCTTTCCTAAAACCTTCTTGACAACTTGGCTCCGTCCCCGGATCTGCCTGCTCCGTGACCTTTGTCAATTTTCCAAGGATGGTACCCCTACTCTTGTTTATCGTCGGGCATTTGCTGCTCTATGTGCAGAAATGACGGACGCCACATTTATTTACACCGACGGCTCGAAAACATCGTTAGGTGTAGGGAGTGCCTATATTGTTGGCGACACCCCAAATCGCTTTCGGCTTCCCGACCAGTGTTCGGTTTATACTGCGGAGCTTTACGCTGTTCTCCAGGCTGTCCACTACATCCGCCGGCATCAGCGGATACAGTACGTTATCTGCTCAGATTCTCTCAGCTCTCTCCTCAGTCTCCAAGCTCTTTACCCTGTGCACCCTCTGGTCCACCGGATTCAGGACTGTCTGCGCTTGCTCCACCTGGGGGGCGTCTCGGTGGCGTTCCTCTGGCTCCCGGGACACGCTGGTATCTGTGGGAATGAGGCGGCCGATATAGCGGCCAAGACTGCAGTCTCTCTTCCTCGGCCAGCTATTCAGTCGCTTCCCTTCACCGATCTACGGAGCTATTTATGTCACCAAGTTGCTCATTTATGGCATGCGCATTGGTCGGCACTTCCCCTTAATAAATTGCGGGAAGTGAAAGCCCTTCCTTGCGCTTGGACCTCTTCCTCCCAAACACGTCGTCGGGAGGAGGTAATTTTAGCTAGACTCCGGATAGGGCACTGTCGTTTTAGCCATCGACATCTTTTAAGCGGCGATCCTCCCCCACTCTGTCCCCACTGCTCTCAGCTGTGGACGGTAAGACACCTTTTAATTGAATGCCCCTATTTTAATCCGTTACGCTACCGTCTACAGCTATCGCCTGATCTATCGTCGATTTTAGCGGATGACACGCGCTCAGCCAACCGCGTTCTCCAGTTTATTAGTGACAGTGAAATGACGTCAATCATTTGAAGCTTTTTTTGGGGACAACCACCCCCTTTCTGTAGTGGATTTTTAAGAATTCTTCTATTTTTAGTTTCTCCAATTTTCTGACTTTGTTCCCATTGCTGCTGGTTTTCAATTTCGGTTTTTTACTGTCTTAAGTCACGGGCTGGGCGCTAATGGCCATAGAAGTTTTGCGCCCTAAAACCACAAAAAATAAAAAAAAAAAAAAAAAAAAAAAAAAACACACACACACACACACAAGGGTATGGCACCCTTTTCCTGATGTGTGGGCTTGCTTCATTGTACCCTCTGTTTATAAGGATTAAAATACAATGTTCATCTGGAGAATGGCAGGACAGTCAATGTGCAATAGAACATTCAAATCAAAACAAAGGACATAAAAACAAACTCATAAAATAAAATGTATTAATTGTAACTGAAGTGTACTAAATTGTACTCTGATTAAAGAACTTTGTGACTGATATTTCAGCGAGTCAAGTGGTAGGGGTCAGCGGCCAGCCAATAGTATATAGTTCTCCAGCACCACATGCTCACTGTGTTACTGTTTCGTAGGCACATGCTGAGATGTGTCTAGCAAGGCTGGTTGCCACTGGCAACACTGCCTCCCACCGTTCAGTATGTCAATCACAAAGTTAGTGTATTGAAACTGCAGTGTCTGCTACGAATATAATTTAACATCTTGGAGCCTAATCTTTCTGCTTCCTAATAAAGTAATAGTAGAAATCAGCCATGCCTAATAAAACACATCATTTCAACTGGAGCAGATATTAATCATGGACAAGTTTGTGCCTGTTCTGCTATAATTTGAGGGGAAAGAAACTATATAGATAGTAGGTAATGTAACTCCATCTGTCTCTGAAAACTCATAATTCAGTAACCAGTAACTCTGAAATCAGAGTTGAAAGTGCATGGATTTCTCTAATCTGTCAATAACTAGGCTTCTACTATACAGTTACACATGTAGCAACTTTCCACATCACTTTATATTACTTTTTTGAGAAACCGTTTTTGCTTCACCTGCAAAATTTAACAAAATGGAGTTAAGAGGTTTTCATTGCCTACCAGAGATATTTATTGACGGCATTTTGTTTTATCGTGTTTAACCAAGTGTACTAATTGTGGAATAGAGAAGAAAGTTCTGAGATATCAGCGCAAAGCCATTTTTTGCTCCGCTGATTTTCCTGTGTTTACCAGTAAGATAGTGCTTGTAGATGTTCTCCAGC
Source organism: Schistocerca cancellata (assembly GCF_023864275.1). Taxonomy (NCBI): domain Eukaryota; kingdom Metazoa; phylum Arthropoda; class Insecta; order Orthoptera; family Acrididae; genus Schistocerca; species Schistocerca cancellata. The sequence goes on along the minus strand of NC_064628.1, from coordinate 788,824,705 downwards.
TAGTAACTTCAGAAGAGAAACAATTATACTGCTGAACAATTTAGAGTAAAATACTGTTTACTCCTAATTATTCAGGGTAATGTAGGAAAGAAGATGCACAGAAATTGAAAAAAAAAAAGTCAATATATTTTGAACTCTTTTCATCCCCACTTTCACATTCTCTCTCTCTCTCTCTCTCTCTCTCTCTCTCTCTCTCTCTCTCTCTCTCTCCCCCTCCCTCCCTCCCTCCCTGCCTGCTTGCCTCTGTGTGTGGGTGCACGCACATGCAGGCAGAGGTCACAGTTTCCTTCGTAGCAGTCTTCAAAGGCATTTCAACCTTTAGCCAGATTCATTATTTGTGCACTTGTAATTTCTTCGTTACTGAAACCTTGAAAATCACTTTCTCCTGTATCTGGCAGAATTTTCCTCCATGATTAAACTAGTGATGTGCCTTGAGTTTCTGCTAGGCATCAGAAATTCTGAATATGGCATTCAGAACTGTCAGCTGCTTCCAGACCACCACCAAATCATCCTTTCCTCCGTCAGCATTCTCAGTAGACCAGCCCAGTAATGCTGTTTTACCAATGCAATTATGCCTTTGTCTGTTGGCTGTATTGTGACAGTCATGTTAGGAGGTAAAAACTTAGTTGTGATGAGGCCATCATCTGATACGAGAATCCTCTCATGGGGATGTAAAGGGATATTATTCAGCAATAGAACAGCCCTTTGTGGCAATCCTTTCTCTGCTAAAAATTGCTGAACTTCTGTTACAAAATGTGTGTGGAGACAGTTTTTAAAAATTTCACTATCCATCCACGTTCCTTTTTGTCGTAATAATTCACAGGGAGATCCATAGCTGCATTGCCCTTGAATGTCTGGAGATTCCTTTGATTTCCCAATCACTAGTAGTTTCACTTTGTGGTTCCCAGAAGCATTAGCAGTGCACAAAATTGTAGTGTGTCTTTTAGACAAGTTATATCCAGGAGCACAAACTTCACTCTTAAAAGGAGCGATACTGGTTGGTAGAAATTTCCAATACAGGCCACTTGCATCTGTGTTATAAATCATCTTGTCTGAAATTCTCTTCTACCACAAATTTCTGGAACTCTGCTACGACATTTGAACTAAACCAGTCTCCTTGCACAGTAAGTCTGCGAATCCCCTGACATTGTTCGACTCTGGTTAGCCACCCAGATGAGGCATTAAATTCTCCTTCGAACTGTAGAGCTTTGTGGAAAGAATTGCCTTTTTTGGCGCACATCGTTCCTGAAACAATGGCATCTTATGCTCGTTTTTGGTTAAAACATTGCAAAAGAGTAGCATCAAATTCATCAGATGAAGATCTCTTCCTGGTTTTTTGTGCAGATGGTCCAGAACTAGAATTGCATTTTCTGACAGAATCCTGTATTTTCTACTTATTCTTTTTAGTGCCCCAACAGTCTGCATTCCAATACCATAATCTGCAATTTCAGTCAATTCTAATGTAAACATCCTTATTTTGTATCTCTGTCATCTCTTTTTCAGATTTCTTTTAACTTTGTTCATTGACTCTTACATGTCAATTAACATCAGAAAACTGAGTTTGTTTTTGATTTACACGGAACAGGTTAGCAGATAGCAATGGAAACGGCCCTTATTGTCAGGTGGTGGGCTGTTTATCGCTACAGGAAAATATTGTACATTTCTTTTAAATGCATGAATGACATACAAACTGGACAAACAGCACATGAATAATCCTGAGTGTTTGTAGTATATTCTCATTAACTGCTTTCCTGCACACCTCACTTTTTTCAGTCCTAAATTGTGTAACTCATAGAACCAATAAAAAGTTATACTGTCTCTACAAATGTATGTTCTGGGGATTTTTGTTGCTCTTATACTTAATGGGTGTACTAGAGTATCATTTTGTACTAGCTTATTATTGAAAAACAGATAGGAATCGAGTGTAGTATTTCACATCTTCTGATGTTTAAGGTACTACTTTACCTAGCAGTTTTTTTCTTTCCTTCAACACTTATCCTGACATACCCAGTCAGTTATAAGGTGACCTGCAGTTTAACATAGTTTCCAAATTGCAGTTTTTTTTCATTTACATGCAAATAATTTTGCAAGTTTCTTTTTTATTTCTTTCCCTTCAGTTCACTCATTTCTATTGGTATACTGTCATGTCCCAGTGTCTTTTGCTTCTTCATACCTCTAATGAATTTTTATAAGGCATTGGCATTGCTTCTAGAACATATTTACGTTCATTATCATTCTTTTGATTTAGCTCTTAAACTATAAAAATACTGTAAGAAATCTTTGAATGCCAGTAATTTGTTTTCATTTTTGCTGCCTGCTGTCTTAACTGATGAAATGTGATGTCTACTCAACAAAAGTATGGCTTGCTGTTTTCATACGCTTGCTGTTTTCATACGCTTGCTGTTTTCATACTCTTGCTGTTTTCATGTGCTTCTATTGCCACATTGTCATCTAGCTTCTCGTATCCCTTTAAAGGCATTTCCAAGTAGTTTTGTGGGATTCGCCATTTTTTTAAACGTTATTACCATTTCCTTCAAACACTCTTCTTCTCTTTAATAATTACCTTGTTCTAATTTTGTAACAACTTATTCTGTTTTGCTAAGCACCCTTGTTAAATAACTACCTTTCCGTGTGTGTCAGTCTTGATTTCCCAAGGTGCTGAACTTCATTCTTGATTTAATCAAAGTCACCTCTGTAATTCGCAAGTAACGTAGATTGAGAATAAAGTTAGTTAGTTACCTACATGTTTACATGTATTTTACTCATACTTTTAGTGATGACCCAATGATAGTGTTGATCATAAAGTGGTGACAATTGCTTTCTTCATGCCACATGTTGATTCATTGATTTAGTGACCAGCTGTTGAAATACAATCCAATGTTTTTCACCTTGAGCAATTTCTTCATGTCTACCTAAGAGGGTAAGGGCACGGAGTAATTTAAGAGCGCATGTAATTTGCACTGTCCTGGAAATCCCACAGACATGAAAATCTGCCATCTTAATTTGATACTATGTTGTAAATCTTTCCCAAATAAAATAATTTTTTTTTCTTTTGAGGGTTTTAGAGTAATGAAAACTGATTCTTTTTATTACTGACCACCTTCGTAGAACCGTGCTATAATTACTCCGAGGAAGTTACATGGAATGTAAAATTTGGGAGTACCTCAAGCAGTTAGTCTGTCACTCATAAGAGTTATTATGTGGCAGTTATTCTGATTGTTACATTACGAGAATATATTGCACACTTGCTCTTTAAGTTAATGCTCAGCTAAATGGTCATTATGATCTGAATCAGTGAAAGCTGAATGACATTGACCAGTATTGTAAAAATGCTGATTGTCACTAACTTAAACATACAGGCAACATATTGTCTTGTGCATGTCTACCCACAAAAACAGAAGTTAAGATTATCCAAATGATGTTATTTGAAATGGTCCTATTTATTGACATGCTAAGTGTTATCTGTTTGCTAAGGTTGGCAGTGGCCTGAAAGCAAATAGTAAGATACCAGAAGAGTAATTCGGCTTCTTCAGCAAAAATGTGCCCTTTTGTTGTTAGGTATTAAATTAAAAACCAACATAATGAATGAGCAAAGAAGTGTCTCCGTTCAGTTATCTGAAAAGCCATTAGGTCACCGTTGAACACAGTGAGGAAAGTAAAAATCCCGAAATCTAGTTGTATAACGCAGCCAAATAAATGCATGTCACCTAATTTGCTTGCATATAATGTTACACTGTGCTGCAGAAATATCATGATTAAGTATTCTATCCCCTCCGTTTCCTTCACCCTTCCTTTTAAGCACATTTACCTGAATTGCACCAGCATAGTTCATCAGATACAAAATTCAAACTTGAGTGGTGACCATCCAATGTTTAGCTTACCCTAATTGCCCAGGTAACGTGCATTTGTATGTTGGAAAATCGTACCACTGTCAACATTGTAGTGCATGACAAAACAGTGTAATTGAAACCTGCTAAGTTCAGGAGAAAAATGTAATTTGATCATTAGTTTACTTATGGTGGTGCTGAAATTTCAGTGGTTTAGAACTATCAAAATGAAGGATTATAGAACTAGAAATCTGTAGAGCTTTCTCAATGTCTCTTTCTTTTTGCAGCATATACCACATTATATTTACTTAAGTCTACATTTGTTTGTAAAGCTAGTTAGGTGGCACGCGCGCGCGCGCGCGCGCGCGCGCGCACACACACACACACACACACACACACACACACACTTCTTTTTTTTATCTATGATCTGGTATCATTTTATTTATTAAGGAGAGTAGATACTCTTTTGTGATGAATGTAATCTGAATTTATAGGTTTCTTTGCTGAACATTATGATGGATCTGAAGAAGTGCTGCAATCACCCTTACCTTTTCCCTGCAGCAGCACAGGAAGCGCCAACTACTCTTAGTGGCACATATGAAACATCAGCACTCATCAAAGCTTCAGGGAAGCTAGTATTGCTGTCAACAATGCTGCGTAAGCTTAAGGAACAGGGTCACAGGTGACTGACTTTCACTCAGATTATTACAATCTGATCTTATGTAAAATAGTACCAACACTGTGCAAAATACCATTGGTATATTGATTAACCAGCAGCTTGTAAATTTTGAGCACCTAATGTGCAGAAATCTATATTGTATTTATTTTTCTTTTTGAGTGTTCTTCAAGTGATACGCTTTATTGTTGCAGAGTCCTCATCTTCTCACAAATGACGAAAATGCTGGACATACTAGAAGACTATTTGGAAGGTGAAGGATATAAATATGAACGTATTGATGGTAACATTACTGGCTCAGTAAGGCAAGAGGCCATTGACAGGTTCAATGCTCCAGGAGCTCAGCAGTTCGTTTTTTTGCTGTCAACCAGGTAAGATTTTTACTGTAGTATTGGCCAGTAAATATGGAATTGTGAAAAAATTGCTAATGAAGTTTTTCTAACAATGCAACAGAAATATTGAAAGATCATATTGCATCCAAGAAAACTATGGTAAAAATCCCTTTTTACACATTTCAGCAGACTGACCCAAAAAAGTCTAAAATGCAGGAAAGTGTAAAATGGCAAACACAACAGGCTGTAGATTTTGTGCCTATTGTCTTTTACAAATACTGCCAACTGTAGTATTTTAACCAATATTGCATTACAATTTTTATTTACTGTAATTTTATTATGATTGTCAATAAGAAGTCTCACATTTGAACATGAACGTTTTTTTTAATGTTTTTCCACGAAAGACTTTTCCTTCCGTGTTTTATTTACACTATTGGACATGATCAGAATAAGAAGGAAATACATGTTGGTGTGTGTTAGCACTCAGCCACTGCCCTTGTGATAATCACAGTGGCAGTGGCAGAGTGCTGACACACAAACAAGTGCATGGGTTTCCGTCTTTGTTTTGATAAAGTTCAATCGTGAAAATAAAATATGGAAGCAAAAGTCTTTGTGAAACCACTTTAAAAAGATACCCATGTTCTAATGTGAGACTTACTACTGAGAATCATAAAATTATGGTAAATAAAACATGTTACACAGTATTGGTTAAAACACTAAAGTTTGCAGTCTTCATAAACAGAGAACAATAAGCACAAAATCTACAGGTTGTTGCCAACAGGGTCACTTGGTCCATGGTGAGAAAGAGAGCAGAAATTGTCATGTTACCTAACATCTTTAGTAGGAATGTTTACGTCTAACATACTGTCGTACCAACCTAAGGCTGCATGCCTAGTATGGATTAGCGTATTTCACAGGGTAGTTAAAAAAAAAAATTTTAAAAAAAATTGCTGATACTGGTAATTTATTTTGTGTAAACAGGTTATTAAATTTAATGACTCAACAGCTGTTCGCATATGACTTGTAGATTGTTGTAAAATGGCCAACTGTCTTTCAGGGCTGGTGGGCTTGGAATAAACTTAGCAACAGCTGACACCGTTATTATCTACGATTCAGATTGGAATCCACATAATGATATTCAGGCATTCTCTCGAGCTCATCGTATTGGACAGGCTAACAAGGTATTGTAACTATAGTGTTCTTGTTTACTTCAACATCAAATTATTTTTGTGTGTGTAATAAAGGTGAGTCAAAAGATTTCCATTGTGTACCTGTAGCATTGAAGTTACTTCTTTCAGGTGATGATATATCGATTTGTTACACGTAACTCTGTAGAAGAACGTGTTACCCAAGTAGCAAAGCGGAAGATGATGTTAACTCACTTGGTTGTAAGACCAGGAATGGGTGGACGTGGAGCAACATTCTCTAAGCAAGAACTTGATGATATCCTCAGATTTGGAACTGAGGAATTGTTTAAGGAAGAAGAGGTAATATTCCTTCCACCAATATTCTTTCATTTGATAAATATTAAAGAGGATTCACAAGGCCATAAACATGTTAGCACAAAAAGCTTTGCCGGTGAGGGAGAAAAAGTTCAAATTGACTTATTTTTATCTGCAGTAATCGTTCACAAACAAATCTTCATAAAAAAGATAAGTAAAGTGCTTATTGGTAGTTTGCATTAGATTAAATTTTTTAACTTGCTTCCTTGTTATTATAAGAATAGTTAAGATTTTGATGGTGCCGATGATAATCTTCTTCTCCTCCTCCTCCTCCTCCTCCTCCTCCTCCAGTTTCTAATCTATGACTGGGTCTGTTTGGAACATAAGCGTCTCCATATTTTTCTGTTCTCCCACCATGTTTCTTTCTCCACTCTGTGGTCTTACCTCTCCTTCTCACATTTTCTTCACTCCAACAATACCTCTGTCTCTCGCTCCTCCTCTCAATCTCTTGCCTCCTACTGTAATTCGTTTACCATTCTTTCAAAATATCTATACCACCTTGGACTTGTTTTTTGTATGGTCTCTTCCCTGGGCTTCTTTCACTATTTCTTACTCTATCCATTCTAGTAAATTCTGCCCTGCTTATTTTGAAATTTTATCTTTAAAGTTTTATCGTGCTCACCTACTCTTTCTACATTACCTACGTTTCTGACTCATGCATAAGTACAGGAGCATAATATTTTAGGTATAACAGTTGCTTGTTTTTGGGTGATACAGCCTTGCTTCGTACCTAGCTTTTTTTTATACTCTAGTGAAAGGGGAAGGTAAATCCATGGATTACTCTAATCTTCTCGTGGTTTTTCCTGCTGTCTTCTGCTATACTCCCCAGGTATTTCAGAGCCACTTTCTTTAGTACATGCCCTCTAATACACCCATTGCGACTCATCTTATTCCTCATTGTCACCATCGCTTCACATTACTTCGCATTGAATATCAATCCATACTATCCCACCATTTGCTCCCATACATGTAGCCTTTTTTGTACCTCTTCCTCTGTTTCCCCACATGATTAAATCACCTGGAAACACCATTGATTTCTTATTTTCATCACTATTTATGCTGACACTCCTGCCATCATGTCATTTATAATGGCAGTTAAAAGTAATGGGGATAGTGCACTCCCTTGCTTCAGCCTCATTATTATTATTATTATTATTATTATTATTATTGTTTAGTGAGTTAGTGGAGAGGGAAGGAATAAAAATGCTATTGATACATAAAAATATTGCGTGAGGCTCCATTAACGAGTTACTGTCAGTTGCCAAATTTGTGAACTATGTACATAAAATTATTCTTAGGCCATTGTATTGTACTTACGCCATTGTATTGTACTTGCCAGTTTATTAATCTCCTTCGTGTTTAATTTTTATTTTCTATTGCTAAGTGCCTGTCCTTTTTCAGGGTAAAGAAGATGAGGCAATTCACTATGATGATAAAGCCATAGATGAATTGCTGGATCGTTCCAAAGAAGGTATTGAACAAAAAGAAAACTGGGCAAATGAATACCTGTCTTCTTTCAAAGTTGCAAGTTATGTCACGAAGGAGGGTGAGGAGGTAAGTGGTACAACCCAAGCTCTTTTAGATTTCAGTACTTACATTTTACACAGTAACTGCTGTACCCTTCGGTTTTCCAAGTCCCAGTGTAGGATATTGTGAATTTTTTTCTGATTTTAACCTTCTTTTGATGGCTGCTGACTTCTCAAAAAGTGATGGTCATATGTTTTAATGTGATAACTTTCAACAAGCATTGTTGATTTAACGCATTTGTAGAGATACACCATCATTAAAAAGCATTCACTTGAGATACATAAATGCACATACTCACATATTTCTCCGTTAATGTTTTTGAAAGTCAAGGGAATAATTTTCAAGATCTGAAGAAAATAAAATAAAAAAATTGTAAATATAAATGCTGATCACTCACCATGTAGAGGAAACATAGAGAAGTGGAACAGTTCAAAATGTTTTCAGATTTGTTCCCAGGGATAGTTTTCTGTGTGGATGTTGATACTTCTGTCCTGGGTGGTATTGATTTACTGCCTGGTATTTTTGCATAGGGAGGGGGATGTCTTTTACTGTTCAAATTCGATGCAGTGCCTAAAACTATTATGAATAGCACAGTGAACGCTTTTAGCAAAACCAAGGTACAGAGATCCATCATACTACTGTAGGCACTGGTTACTAGCTCCGCAGATCGTGGTGGTGGTGGTGGTGATGATGATTTGACAGAATTTATTTTGAGAAAATTACTTTATTCAGTTCACCAAGTAGGACAAAAATGTAATTTTTACAGGGGGCTGGAATTAGATAGTAGGTATAGGAAGAGAAGAAAATATAATAAACCATAAATTGGGGGAAAGGATTGAAAGGAGAAAATGTGTGGCAGTTTTCGCACAGAGTACAGTTTGATCATTGCTAAAACTATAGTCGTATATGTGGAAGAAACCTAGAGACACTGGGCAGTTTAAAGTAGATTATGAAATGGTAAGAGAAAAGCTTCTGACAGACGTGTCGTCGTAACTGCCGTCTGCTTCACGTCTGCTGTGCAGCGAGCTACCTTAATTTAAGTATTAACTGTATTTTTCTTACTTGTCACTTCTTCTTCCGTGTGTATTTGCTTTTAGGAAGCTGTAATTGTCTGGTGCTATTAATAGTGTTCCATAGATTTCGTGTTTGTTTTGAATAGAGTCAGAGAGAGTCCCTTTAGTCAACCATAGTGCCAGTAGTGCTAGTGTTTGTTTTCAATACAGTCCAGAGACAGGTAGTGCAATTTTCATTGTTTTCTACAAGAAGTGGCTAGCAACCCCAGTTTAGTGAATAAACAGCCGCCTTTAGTGAATTAGTAGTCTAGTTAAAGGTTGAACAACTCTCTTCAGTAAATTGATTCCTTAGGATGGATAGGATGTGTGACTGCTGTGTACGGACGCAGGAGGAGCTGGCCACTGTTCGCGAACAGCTGAGCGTGTTGATGGCCGCGGTCAGCCGTCTTCAGGCTGCTGCCTCGGAGTGTAGCGGCAGTGGGGAGTCTGGTGCGTCGCAGGGTACAACCAAGGTGTTACATGCTTCACACACTGTCCCTGCTGTCGAGACATCTTCGCGGGTACCGGGCGCGGTTGGGCCACCCTCTCCCCAAGGGGAGTGGCGGGTTCAGCGGCGTTCGCGGCGCACGAGGCGGAGGGTCAATGTGGAGGCTGGCCGTGTGGCATCGCCCGCTCTGCCTGTGAGTGGACATGTGGCTGCTCCTTCAGCAAGGTCCGAGCAGGCACACGGGGGGAGGGGTTTATTAGTTATTGGGAGCTCCAACGTTAGGCGGGTGATGGAGCCCCTTAGGGAAATAGCGGGAAGGTCGGGGAAGAAGGCCAGTGTTCACTCTGTCTGCTTGCCGGGGGGCCTCATCCGAGATGTGGAGGAGGCCCTACCGGCGGCGATAGAGAGCACTGGGTGCACCCGAATGCAAATTGTTGCTCATGTCGGCACCAATGACTCCTGCCGTCTGGGTTCAGAGGTCGTCCTCAGTTCGTACAGGCGGTTGGCGGAATTGGTGAAGGCGGAAAGCCTCGCCCGCGGGGTGGAATCGGAGCTAACAATTTGTAGTATCGTTCCCAGAACCGATTGCGGTCCTCTGGTTTGGAGCCGAGTGGAAGGCTTAAACCAGAGGCTCAGACGATTCTGTGGAGATCTGGGGTGCAAATTTCTCGACCTCCGCTATCGGGTGGAGAAATGTAGGGTCCCCCTGAATAGGTCAGGCGTGCACTACACGCCGGAAGCGGCTACAAGGGTAGCGGAGTACGTGTGGAGTGCACATGGCGGTTTTTTAGGTTAGAGAATCCCCTCCCTAGGCCCGACAAGACGCCTCCTGAGACGCGGCAAGGTAGGAGTAGGCAAAATGCAACAGGGAATAACAATATTAATGTGCTAATAGTAAACTGCAGGAGCGTCTATAGAAAGGTCCCAGAACTGCTCTCATTAATAAACGGTCACAATGCCCATATAGTACTAGGGACAGAAAGTTGGCTGAAACCAGACGTAAACAGTAATGAAATCCTAAACTCAGATTGGAATGTATACCGTAGAGACAGGCTGAACAGTGAAGGGGGAGGCGTGTTTATAGCGATAAGAAGTGCAATAGTATCAAAGGAAATTGACGAAGATCCGAAATGTGAAATGATTTGGGTGAAGGTCTCGGTTAAAGCAGGCTCAGACATGGTAATTGGATGTCTCTATAGGCCCCCTGGCTCAACAGCTGTTGTGGCTGAGCACCTGAAGGATAATTTGGAAAATATTTCGAGTAGATTTCCCCACCATGTTATAGTTCTGGGTGGAGATTTTAATTTGCCAGATATAGACTGGGAGACTCAAACGTTCATAACGGGTGGCAGGGACAAAGAATCCTGTGAAATTTTTTTAAGTGCTTTATCTGAAAACTACCTTGAGCAGTTAAACAGAGAACCGACTCGTGGGGATAACATATTAGACCTTCTGGTGACAAACAGACCCGAACTATTTGAAAAAGTTAACGCAGAACAGGGAATCAGCGATCATAAAGCGGTTACGGCATCGATGATTTCAGCCGTAAATAGGAATATTAAAAAGGGTAGGAAGATTTTTCTTTTTAGAAAAAGTGACAAAAAGCAGATTTCAGAGTACCTGTTGGCTCAACACAAATGTTTTGTCTCAAGTACAGATAGTGTTGAGGATCAGTGGACAAAGTTCAAAACCGTCGTACATTATGCGTTAGATGAGTATGTGCCAAGCAAGATCGTAAGAGATGGAAAAGAGCCACAGTGGTACAACAACCGAGTTAGAAAACTGCTGCGGAAGCAAAGGGAACTTCACAGCAAACATAAACATAGCCAAAGCCTTGCAGACAAACAAAAATTACGCGAAGCGAAATGTAGTATGAGGAGGGCTATGCGAGAGGCGTTCCATGAATTCGAAAGTAAAGTTTTATGTACTGACTTGGCAGAAAATCCTAAAAAATTTTGGTCTTATGTCAAAGCGGTAGGTGGATCAAAACAAAATGTCCAGACACTCTGTGACCAAAATGGTACTGAAACAGAGGATGACAGAATAAAGGCCGAAATACTAAATGTCTTTTTCTAAAGTTGTTTCACAGAGGAAGATTGCACTGTAGTTCCTTCTCTAGATTGTCGCACAGATGACAAAATGGTAGATATCGAAATAGACGACAGAGGGATAGAGAAACAATTAAAATCGCTCAAAAGAGGAAAGGCCTCTGGACCTGATGGGATACCAGTTCAATTTTACACAGAGTACGCGAAGGAACTTGCCCCCCTTCTTGCAGCGGTGTACCGTAGATCTCTAGAAGAGCGTAGCGTTCCAAAGGATTGGAAAAGGGCACAGGTCATCCCCGTTTTCAAGAAGGGACGTCGAACAGATGTGCAGAACTATAGACCTATATCTCTAACGTCGATCAGTTGCAGAATTTTGGAACACGTATTGTGTTAGAGTATAATGACTTTTCTGGAGACTAGAAATCTACTCTGTAGGAATCAGCATGGGTTTCGAAAAAGACGGTCATGTGAAACCCAGCTCGCGCTATTCGTCCACGAGACTCAGAGGGCCATAGACACGGGTTCACAGGTAGATGCCGTGTTTCTTGACTTCCGCAAGGCGTTCGATACAGTTCCCCACAGTCGTTTAATGAACAAAGTAAGAGCATATGGACTATCAGACCAATTGTGTGATTGGATTGAGGAGTTCCTAGATAACAGGACGCAGCATGTTATTCTCAATGGAGAGAAGTCTTCCGAAGTAAGAGTGATTTCAAGTGTGCCGCAGGGGAGTGTCATAGGACCGTTGCTATTCACAATATACATAAATGACCTGGTGGATGACATCGGAAGTTCACTGAGGCTTTTTGCAGATGATGCTGTGGTGTACCGAGAGGTTGTAACAATGGAAAATTGTACTGAAATGCAGGAGGATCTGCAGCGAATTGACGCATGGTGCAGGGAATGGCAATTGAATCTCAATGTAGACAAGTGTAATGTGCTGCGAATATACAGAAAGATAGATCCTTTGTCATTTAGCTACAAAATAGCAGGTCAGCAACTGGAAGCAGTTAATACCATAAATTATCTGGGAGTACGCATTAGGAGTGATTTAAAATGGAATGATCATATAATGTTGATCGTAGGTAAAGCAGATGCCAGACTGAGATTCATTGGAAGAATCCTAAGGAAATGCAATCCGAAAACAAAGGAAGTAGGTTACAGTACGCTTGTTCGCCCACTGCTTGAATACTGCTCAGCAGTGTGGGATCCGTACCAGATAGGGTTGATAGAAGAGATAGAGAAGATCCAACGGAGAGCAGCGCGCTTCGTTACAGGATCTTTTAGTAATCGCGAAAGCGTTACGGAGATGATAGATAAACTCCAGTGGAAGACTCTGCAGGAGAGACGCTCAGTAGCTCGGTACGGGCTTTTATTGAAGTTTCGAGAACATACCTTCACCGAAGAGTCAAGCAGTATATTGCTCCCTCCTATGTATATCTCGCGAAGAGACCATGAGGATAAAATCAGAGAGATTAGAGCCCACACAGAGGCATACCGACAGTCCTTCTTTCCACGAACAATACGAGACTGGAATAGAAGGGAGAACCGATAGAGGTACTGAAGGTACCCTCCGCCACACACCGTCAGGTGGCTTGCGGAGTATGGATGTAGGTAGTAGATAGATGGGAAAGGAACACAGTAGAAAATGAATGGTTAGAGCTGAGAGATGGGAATAGTAAATGAAGTAGATGAATAACTTTACAAAAAGACAGGACCCAGTAGGAACTCATAAGGTACACATGAAGCATTGAATTTAATTGGTGAAAGAAGAAAATACAAGTATACAGCAAACAAAACAGGCAAAAGAGACTATAGAGATATAAAAAATGAAATTGACAGAAAGTGTACATTGTCAAAGCAGGAATGGTCTACTTCTGCATCTACTTACATACTCAGGAAGCCACCATATGGGATGTAGTGGAAGGTACCATGTACCCCTTAGTCATTTCCTTTCGTTTCCACAAGCAAATACAGCGAGGGGAAAAAAGACTGTCTATAGCCTCTGTAGCAGCCCTAATTTATTTCATCTTATCCTTGTGGTCCTTACATGAAATGCACGTTGGTGGCAGTAGAATCATTATGCAGCAGTTTCAAAAGCCAGTTCCCTAAATGTTATCAATAGTGTCGCACGAAAAGAACACCCTCTTCTCTCCAGAGATTCCCATTTGAATTTACAAAGCATCTCTGTAATTCTTGGCTGTTGATCGAACCTACCAGTAGGAAATCCAGCATGGTTAGAAGAGAAATTCAAAGCGTTTATATGCCTTTGTGGTTACCACAAAGATAGGACAAAAAAGGCAACTTCAAAGGAAAGAGAAACACCTGTATGGATATGAAACAGATGCCAAGCCAGTACTATGTAAAAAAAGATAATACTGAATGATGAAAGGAATGTGTAGAAGTGCTATACTAAAGAACAAATCTTAAAGCCAAAATAAAGGAAAAGGAAGGTGAAGCAGATGAAGATAAGATTGGAGATGTGGTACTGAGAGAAGAATTTGATAATAGATCATTGAAAGACCCACGTCAACAAGGCATTTGGAGTAAATTACATTCCATCATAATTATTAAGACGTTTGGGACAACAAACCATGCAAAACTATTCCACCTGGTATGTAAGATATACTTGGGACAGACAGAATATCCAGAGATTTCAGGAATAATGTAATAATCTCGATTACAGAGAACTAACCCACTTAAATGTGCCAATATTGCAGAATCATCAGTCATGATTGCAAGATACTAACGTGAATTAACTATAGAAGAATGGAAATATTAGTAGAATCAGGCCTGAGAGACAGTCAGTTTGTATTCTGGAGATATGTAGGCAAACATGAGACAATACAGCCAGTGAGGCAGTATAGTAGTATCGACAGTAAGACAGTGCCGTAGAAGATAGGGTGGAGAAAGGCAAACATACATTTGTAGTTTTATAGAAAACTTTTAACTGTGTTGATTGCAATACACTCATTGAAATTGTAAAGGTCATAGGGATAAACTGTTGGGGAACAAGAGATTGTCTACAGCGTACACAGAAAGCAGACTGCAGTTGTAAGACTTGAAGAGGAGCACTAGTTGAGAAAGGTGCAAGACAGGACTGTAGGGTGTCCCCAATTTTATATGCTGTTAACATTGAGCAATCTGTGAGGGAAACAAAGGAGAAATTCAGAAAGGGAATTAAAGTTTTTGGAGAAGAAATAAAAACTTTGAGGTTTCTCCATGACAGTGAAACTCTCGAAGAGGGCAAGTCTAAATCGGACAACACTCATGAATGAGATTAAAAATACAATTTGAGTTTTGGTTTTTGGGCAGCAATGATGTTGGGTAGTCTTCTCTTAAACTATTTGCCTGTTATGCAGGTGGTGGTTTTTTTTTGTTTTCCCCTCCCTGTAGAATGTAGACGGTAAACAGTTCAAAGGAGAAGTGAAGCATTTGAACGATTGTGCCGAAGACTAGGATGGTTGATCTGATATGAATGCAGTGATATGAATCGAATCTCTAAGAAATGAAATTTGACACAGCTGAGGCATCAATGGGGAAATTGGAGGAAGGGGGGGGGGGGGGAGGATTAAAAATTGTCAAGGGACATTAGTACTTGACTACAGTTAGCAAGCAGGTTAGAGTGGATGTAGATTGCAGTAATTAACAGAGATGATGAAGCTTGCACAGAAGAGAGTAATGTAGAGAGCCGTGTCAAATCATTCTTCAAACTGAAGATTACAACAACAGAGCACTAAAATTTAAATGAGTGTTTGGAGACAGAAGGATCTGAATGGCTAAGTTAATTCAGATAGTACTTAATTTTAACTTTAATTGGGAACATACAGGTTTGATTAGCTATAGTTGTACAGTTTAACTCAAATAAGTAGTTAAAGTATTTCCTGCAGTATCAGAAGAGTGTCAGGAAAAAGATGGGAAAGATCCAAAATTTCTTGGCAGTAAGTTTGAAAAGGTTAGGCAGTTGCCACAAGTTTTGAAAACATTACCAACATTATAATCTGTGTTAAGACAAAACACTTGATGCTGAATGGCAGAATGTCAACAGTGAAGCAAACGGCAGAATGTGTAATCAAGGACTGTTTTCAGCCCATGCAGTATTTTGAGGTTTAAAATGCCAAATAGTTGCTTCAGGTTTTCTCAGATGTGAAATTGTGTGTGTATATGTTAAAAATCGCCATTTAAGAATAAACATCAGTGTAAAGGCTAAAATTACAACAGTTCATTAGTTCTGCATTCAATTTTTTTTGTCTTAGTTAAACAATATCTAAAAAGTTGTCCAAACAAAAGTAAGATATTCATTGTATAACATGACATTCTATTTGCCAGGAGGAAGAACCAACAGAAATTATTAAGCAGGAAGCTGAGAACACTGATCCTGCATACTGGGTTAAGCTTCTCAGGCACCATTATGAACAGCAGCAAGAAGACATGGCAAGAACTCTGGGCAAAGGCAAAAGAGTTCGCAAACAGGTTAGTTACGTTATTTTTGGTGTTTTACCTATTTTGGATGCTTACTCGCATGAGCACTAAAATTATGTAAGTGTAATAGAATACATGTCTTGTGTCATAGATAAACATAATTGAAACTCATTCATTATTTGAAGTGTGTATTTAAAAAAAAGGATGCTGAATTAAAGTAGTCAAGGGTACTCAAACCGCAAGCTCCCATGTGAGTACAGATGGTCTAGCCATCACATTTTTACATTGTTTCCACTGTTGTTGTCCTGATGCTTCTGATGAAACACCACCCCACTTAAATTCACATTTCTATTACTATTGGTTGAATCCCAGTTCCTGCAATAACTGTAGTTGGTACATGAGAGCTCAAAAGTTAATGAGTGTTGTTTGAGGTACACACGTAACACTTCCACATTTCATTTATTCACATCTTGTTCCGTATATGTCATGGAGGAGGAGAGCTTTCTGAGCTATAAGTGACTTATACATTAGTTACCAGAACAGATTATTGCAGTGTACTTCAGCAAAGTATGCTATTAACCAATTATCACCAGTGCTTACATGGTAACATTGATAATTATGGAAATTTATTACTATAGTACCAGAAAAGTGATTGCTTTGAGAAAAGTCAAGTATTCTTCTTTCTACTTTATCTAGCACTTTAAATTAATCATTTACACATAACACTTCTGTCTCTATGCTGCAAAATTTAAAACCTTTTTAATGTGAACATTAGTGTTGACATGTTGTAATCCGGAATCCAAATATTCTGATAAACTGTAAAATCCTTTCTGATGTCTGCTGCCAGTATACAAGGGTTGACTGAAAAGTAATGCCTCCACCTTAGTAACTCTTCAACAGTTGGCAGCATTGGTATGCGGCAGGTACTGGCTTGTTTCATAGCCTCTTCTCTACAGCTCCAGTTGGCGGGAAGCCTTAGCATTGAATGGTTATGTTGTTACAGTGTAAAGTATGGAAGCCTGCGCAGACGGTTGATCAATGCGATTTATGCAACGTGCAGTCATTGAATTCTTGACAGCAGAAGGTGTCACCCCAAAGGAGATTCATCAGAGTGAAAGTAGTTTATGGTGATCATGTTGATGTGGGTTCTGTGCGTCGTTGGGTGAGTAAGTTTAAAGATGTTGAGGTGGGAACATCTGACCTGCATGACAAACGAAGAGTTGGACGTCCTTTGACACCAACCACAGAGTTTCATAAGCAGAATGTGAACAGATTGATTCAGGACAATCATCGTATCACTCACTGAGAAATTGCAAACACAATCAGCATTTCACAAGAACGTGTGGGACACATTATAGCTTTGCTTGGCAAACCACTCTCTTCACGTGCCACCACATCAGAACTTCAGAGACTGTATCTGACCCCTGTATCTGACCACTGTATGGCATCCTTCATACAGTCCAGATTTAGCACCATCTGACTTCCATCTGTTCCCAATAATGAAAGACGATCTGCGGTGATATCATTATGCTTTTGATGAAGACGTTGAGAGAACTGTGAGACTGGTTGCAGAAACAGTGTGTCGACTTCTTCAGAAAACTTGTTCATCGTTGGCAGAAATGTATCCAGTTGGCTGGTGATTATGTGGAAAACTGAATATTGGTAATTAAAGATCACATTCTAAGAATTATTTCTGCATTTCATTTATTAAAATATTCCCATCCAATCCCAGTTAACAAAGGTGGGGGCATTACTTTTCATTCAACCCTCGTATTAAGGTTTTTGCACCATCATACGGAATTCCATTCTGAACCCTAGAGACCAATGCATATTTGATATGGAAATTATTTTCACATGTAGAATTAAAGGTGTGTATTCAACAGTTCACTCTAAATTCACCCTTATTAATAACCATCAGGAAGTATATGTATTGATAGATAAGTGAGAATGCCACCAAGATGCTTAAAGAGATTTCTGTAAGGTGCTCAGTTAATGACTTCGGACAATAATCTTATCACACACTTCGGTAGAAGAAATGCTTTGCTCACCAAGGGGTGTGAGTGCAGGAGCTTATGCTATAGGACAGTATTGACACAAAAATATGTTAGCAGTTCTGTCTGTAGGTCAACATAATGATACAAAGCAAGCAAAACTGAGCTTTTCCTTATTTAAGTTGTGGTGCCACCTCAGTTTATTGTCTATCTATATGCCTTATAATTTCACACATGGGGTTAAAATGCAGGGTATTTTGTTTAATGTGTAACCACCTTGTAGTAAAAAAGCAGGAGAAGAAATTGTCTTCGTGCTGATTGCCAAAAACTATGGAAGACGGTTTAATGAGAAGCTACTAGTAATGGCTAAGGAGTCCTGTAGAAGTCCCCCAGATACCACCACCATGCTGTTTTGCTGGCTCTTTAATTTTTAGTGTAAACATACACAATAACAATTGCATTTTTAACAGTTTTACTGTGAATAGGTTTATTTTATAAACAATGAATTATGAAATTGTATCCTTTCAGGTTAATTACAATGATGGTACTGTTGAAGGACGTGACGATGCTACATGGCAAGAAAACCTCTCGGACTATAACTCTGACTTCTCCGCTCCTTCTGGTGAGTGTACAGAAATCGAACTACCTGGCACACTGAGATTTTGTGCTACAGATTAATTGACCTTACTAATTTATTTACACAAAGTAAACTGAATGCTGTGCAAATGATCTTCAAATTAACTTGAACATCTCTTACATGGAACACAGTTTATTTGAGAGAGGTTAACATGTCATTTACATGCTATGGCTGTTATGACATAGTACATTGTACAAATTAAGTTTGTTGTACACAGCACCATGTGCTACCTGCTTTTGCCATCTGGAATGTGGGAAAGATAGACAGCAAAATAGTAACTTCATGATATGTGTATGTCTTTGAGACTGACAGGATTTTGAGAACAATAGTGCAAAATGACAGCACTATACATATGTCACAGTGTTATAATGTCAAGTTGAACAAATATAGTCCAAGGGCAACACAATACATGTAAGTCACAGATCAAGTAAACGAAGTAAGACGTGTGTACACTTTAACGGTCTAATCAGAACTGAGTCCGATTCTAGCGGCCACTGGCTGATTGGCCGCTTAGGTGGCGCTGCTGCTGCATGGCTGGCAGACAGCGCCGCATGTAGAGGATTCACGTAACTGCGTGGCGGCACTTTGAAAGATCGGCGAGTCACAACACTTTTCCCCCTTTGAAGCTTTTGCACATGTCTTGATGGAGGTGGCCTGTAGATTGCGAACATGCACAGGTGTTGTTTGACTGGCCATTAAGTCTGGAGGAGGCGGCTTCCCGTACAGTCGGAAGTGTCCCTGATGATAACGGGTCGAAATGACAGGAGACATGGGGGTCGAATCTGCTGCAGCCTCATGCACCAATCTGCCCATTGCGACAAGTCCTGTTGTTATAACAGGAGACATGGGCGATTTGTCCATGTCCGTAGGAGAAGGAGGCGAGTAGAGTTGCTCCGACAGATGATGGTCATCTGGTCCCTGCATGGGCACATCTCCTGTTGGCGTCAGTTCTTGTGCTGGCACCTAGATGATGGTGAGAGGACTGCGTTGCGAGTAATGAGAGATTCCAGGATCCCGAGCGTCAGGTAGAGCCGAACGTGGTGTAGCGGCATCCGGAACAGGCGTTGCCGGCACACGAGGCCGAAGCTGGTCCGAATGACGCACTGCAACACCCGTGTACATCTGGATTTCATACAGGTGTCGGCCACGGTGTCGTAAGATGCGGCCAGGACTCCATTTTGGCCGCCTGCCATATCCCAGTATCCATACAAGGTCGCCGGCGGTGAACCGGCCAAGCGAAGGCACCCGCGGCCGTGAGGTGGTAGGCCGCAGAAGATGAAGTAGCGTGTGAGGCTGTCGGCCGTTTAAGATCTCAGCCGGGCTGTGGTCACTCATGCGGGTGGAACAGTAAGAAGGGAGAAATTGGAGTAACGCATCATCAGCGGCAGAAGAAGTCAGGAGTTCCCTCATCTGAGCAGACCAGACGTTCAGCCTCGCCGTTTGACTGTGGATGGAACGGAGGGGCCGTGACGTGCATGACGCCGTGACGGGCACAAAAATCCGCAAAATCGGAAGAGGCAAATTTTGGACCATTATCAGTAACAAGAGTAGAGGGAAGGCCTTCCAAAGGGGAAAGGGGAGCTAGAGCATTTGTGGTGGCCGCGGTGGTAGGCGACGTGCAACGGACAATGAAAGGAAAGTTAGAGTAGGCATCAATAACGAGAAGCCAATAAGTACCTAAAAAAAGTCCCATGAAGTTAGCGTGAATACGCTCCCAGGGCTTCTCAGGCGAAGGCCACGGTGACAAAGATGACTTCGGGGCGGCGGCCTGTGACGCACAAGGGCTGCAGGCGGCGACCATGTGTGCGATTTCAGAGTCGATGCCGGGCCAGTACACATGACGGCACGCCAGAGATTTTGTGCGAGAGACCCCAATGCCCTTGGTGAAGGAGGCGCAAGACCGAAGCACGCAAAGACGCAGGTACCACAACATGTGGCGAAGCATTGTCGGTGGAAAGGAAGATAACACCATCCATAGCTGTGAGGCGGTAATGCAAAGTGTAGTAGTTCCACAACAAATCAGAAGTCTTAGCGGACGACGGACAATCTGGCCAACCCTTTTGAATACTGCATAAAACCGGGGAGAGGGTAGGATCAGAACCCGTAGCAGCCGCCAACCGGTCCCCAGTGATGGGGAACCCATCCACAACCCGCTGCTCGGCAACATCCAGGTGGAAACACAAAAGTTCGTCCCTATCGAATGCCAGATCAGGACCCATGGGAAGGCGAGACAGTGCATAAGCATTCGCATGTTGAGCCGTCGGCCGGAAATGAATCTCATAATTGAAACGAGACAAGTAAAGAGCCCAACACTGGAGGCGGTGTACAGCCTTGTCGGGAAGTGACATTGATGGATGAAACAAGGAAGCAAGTGGTTTGTGATTCGTAACAAGATGAAATTTGGATCCATAGAGAAAAACGCCAAATTTATGAAGAGCATAAATAATGGCCAAAGCTTCTTTTTCAATTTGAGAATACTTTTGTTGGGCATCCGTGAGCATTCTGGAGGCATAAGCAATGGGTTGTTCAGAACCGTCAGAAAAACGGTGTGCAAGGACTGCACCAACCCCGTATTGAGAGGCGTCTGTGGCAAGAACAAGATGTTGGCTAGGTCGATAAGTAGCCAGGCACGGGGCCTGTTTCAGCATAGTCTTCAATTTCTGGAGAGCCGCATCACATGACGCGGACCAGTGAAAAGGCACGTTTTTATGCAACAGGCGATGCAACGGCTGAGCCACCGAAGCAGCAGACGGTAAAAACCTGTGATAGTATGCTATTTTCCCCAAGAAGATCTGCAGTTCCTTAACAGATGTAGGGCGAGGAAGGGCATCGATCGCTGCGACAGTTTGCTGGAGCGGACGAATACCATCCCGAGAGAGTTGAAATGCCAAGTACGTGATAGATGCCTGAAAAAATTTTGATTCCTGAAGATTACACTTAATACCGGCAGTCTGTAAGACATCAAGAAGTGTGCGGAGATTCTGAAGATGTTCTGCAGTGGTGGAGCCAGTGACAACAATGCCGTCAAAGTAATTTATACACCCAGGGACAGTGAGCAATAATTGTTCCAAGAATCGCTGAAAGAGAGCAGGGGCGCTGGCAACCCCGAATGGCAATTGTTGGTATTGATACAGGCTGAAAGGCGTGTTAAGGACCAGAAACGGCCGGGAAGCAGCGTCGAGAGGAAGTTGATGATAAGCTTCTGACAGGTCAAGTTCAGAAAAATACTGGCCTCCAGCAAGTTTAGTGAAAAATTCTTCAGGTCAAGGCATAGGGTAAGTGTCGATGAGGCATTGAGCATTTACAGTGGCTTTGAAATCACCACAGAGATGAATATCACCATTGAGCTTAGCAACGACAATGACAGGAGAGGACCACTCACTGGAAGTGACAGGAAGCAAGACCCCTGAAGCAGTGAGACAATCCAGCTCCCATTTTACCCGATCACGAAGGGCCACAGGAATTGGCCGAGCCCGAAAAAATTTAGTCCGAGCAGTGGGTTTGAGCGTGATTTGAGCTTCAAAGTCGTTTGCACAGCCTAACCCAGGAGAAAAAAAGGGACGAAAATGTCATCGACAAGGAATCCAATTGAGCGTAAGGAATAGCATCAGAGACGATATTGACGAGTCATCTATGGAGAACCCAAAAATGCGAAAGGCATCGAAACCAAAAAGATTCTCCACGTTACTATGGTCGACCACAAATATGGGAATTGTGCGAACGACAGATTTGTAAGTTACCTCAGCATCAAATTGTCCCAAGAGAGAAATCGTCTGTTTATTGTAAGTCCGTAATTGCCTAGTGACAAGTGACAGGACTGGAGAACCCAACTGAATATACGTCTGAAAATTGATGATAGTGGCAGCAGAATCAGTATCCACCTTCATGCAACCATCCTGACCAAGTATTTGGACAGTGAGGAATAACTTCCCTGAAAGGGAAGAAGTACAATTGACAGACAACACAGAAGCAGAATCAGCGTCATGTGCATGAACATCAGGTATGCGGTCGGATTTGCAAACGGTTAACACATGACCCTTCTTTTTGCATTTTTGACACACGGCCCAACGTTGGGGACAGTCCTCTTGTGAATGTTTTGTAAAACACCGCGGATATGAAGGAAGTTGCTGTGGGGTTTGCTGCAGTTTCTTAGAGGTTTGTTTACGGTTAGGCTGAGGCTGCGCTTCGGAGCGTACTGCAGCCACGTCTGCCGGCGGGGCACACCACACGCTTCGTCAACAGTACACAGAGGTTGTACGTCCCCGACGTCACCCCCTGTCTCTATTTGCGCTCCAGGGGCGCGAGAAATTTCAAAAGACTGAGCGATGGACAGGACTTCATTTAGAGTCGGTTGTGCCAACTGAAGGGCATGTTGCCTGACTTCTTTGTCAGGTGCCGCATCCTGTACCATGGAATTGGCGTAGGATTCTTTGTGAACGTCAGTAACAAATTGACACTTTCGACTGAGGCCGTGAAGTTCAGCAGCCCAAGCGCGATAGGATTGATTCGGTTGTTTTTGACAATGATAAAAGGCAACACGAGAGGCCACCATATGCGTATGCTTTTGAAAATATACGTACAGAAGGGGGCACATTTCAGCAAAGGACAAAGACCCAGGATCTTTCAAAGGACCCAATTGCGACAACAACCGATACATTTGAAGTGAAATCCATGAAAGGAACAGAGACTTGCATGTTTGTTCGTCAGCAACATGAAATGCCAAGAAGTGCTGTCGAAGACGTTTTTCGTAATCAGGCCATTCTTCTGCCGTCTTGTCGTAATGAGGAAAAGGAGGAAGAGACGACGACGAGAGACGCCCTGCATTTGATGCCGCGCCGAAATCATGAATCGCAGTTGTGAGAAGCGTTTGCTGTTCAGTGAGACCTTGCAATAGTTGCTCTAAAGTAGCCTTGGAAACCTGAAAAATTCACTACCTCGTCGCCAATTGTTAAAACGTCAAGTTGAACAAATATATTTCAAGGACGACACAATACATGTAAGTCACAGATCAAGTAAACAAAGTAAGACGTATGTACACTTTAACAGTCAAATCCAAACTGAGTCCGAGTCTAGCGGCCGCTGCCTGGCTGGCCACTTAGGTGGCACTGCTGCTGCATGGCTGGCAGACAGCGCCGCATGTAGAGGATGCGCGTAACTGCGCGGCAGCACTTTGAAAGATCGATGAGTCACAACACACAGTTAGACAGGAATGAGACCAGCCCTCAGAGAAAAGAAACACTGAATGTTAGAGGACTGTCTCGAAAACCATATACACTCCTGGAAATTGAAATAAGAACACCGTGAATTCATTGTCCCAGGAAGGGGAAACTTTATTGACACATTCCTGGGGTCAGATACATCACATGATCACACTGACAGAACCACAGGCACATAGACGCAGGCAACAGAGCATGCACAATGTCGGCACTAGTACAGTGTATATCCACCTTTCGCAGCAATGCAGGCTGCTATTCTCCCATGGAGACGATCGTAGAGATGCTGGATGTAGTCCTGTGGAACGGCTTGCCATGCATTTTCCACCTGGCGCCTCAGTTGGACCAGTGTTCGTGCTGGACGTGCAGACCGCGTGAGACGACGCTTCATCCAGTCCCAAACATGCTCAATGGGGGACAGATCCGGAGATCTTGCTGGCCAGGGTAGTTGACTTACACCTTCTAGAGCACGTTGGGTGGCACGGGATACATGCGGACGTGCATTGTCCTGTTGGAACAGCAAGTTCCCTTGCCGGTCTAGGAATGGTAGAACGATGGGTTCGATGACGGTTTGGATGTACCTTGCACTATTCAGTGTCCCCTCGACGATCACCAGTGGTGTACGGCCAGTGTAGGAGATCGCTCCCCACACCATGATGCCGGGTGTTGGCCCTGTGTGCCTCGGTCGTATGCAGTCCTGATTGTGGCGCTCACCTGCACGGTGCCAAACACGCATACGACCATCATTGGCACCAAGGCAGAAGCGACTCTCATCGCTGAAGACGACACGTCTCCATTCGTCCCTCCATTCATGCCTGTCGCGACACCACTGGAGGCGGGCTGCACAATGTTGGGGCGTGAGCGGAAGACGGCCTAACAGTGTGCGGGACCGTAGCCCAGCTTCATGGAGACGGTTGCGAATGGTCCTCGCCGATACCCCAGGAGCAACAGTGTCCCTAATTTGCTGGGAAGTGGCGGTGCGGTCTCCTACGGCACTGCGTAGGATCCTACGGTCTTGGCGTGCATCCGTGCGTCGCTGCGGTCCGGTCCCAGGTCGACGGGCACGTGCACCTTCCGCCGACCACTGGCGACAACATCGATGTACTGTGGAGACCTCACGCCCCACGTGTTGAGCAATTCGGCAGTACGTCCACCCAGCCTCCCGCATGCCCACTATACGCCCTCGCTCAAAGTCCGTCAACTGCACATACGGTTCACGTCCACGCTGTCGCGGCATGCTACCAGTGTTAAAGACTGCGATGGAGCTCCGTATGCCACGGCAAACTGGC
This sequence comes from Schistocerca cancellata, assembly GCF_023864275.1. Lineage (NCBI taxonomy): Eukaryota > Metazoa > Arthropoda > Insecta > Orthoptera > Acrididae > Schistocerca > Schistocerca cancellata. The sequence goes on along the minus strand of NC_064628.1, from coordinate 788,799,741 downwards.
TGACACTGACGGCGGCGGTGCACAAATGCTGCGCAGCTAGCGCCATTCGACGGCCAACACCGCGGTTCCTGGTGTGTCCGCTGTGCCGTGCGTGTGATCATTGCTTGTACAGCCCTCTCGCAGTGTCTGGAGCAAGTATGGTGGGTCTGACACACCGGTGTCAATGTGTTCTTTTTTCCATTTCCAGGAGTGTAGTTCATGTGACACAAATGCCATACTCGGGTAACTGTCCTATTCCTTGTACCAAAGTCTGACACTTGCTGAACCATCCTGCAAATTGGCAACTGTTGGTTGTCTCAAAACCTTTTATCTTAGAAAACAGTAGAATGTGCATGACTGTAAGAGTTTCAGCCAGGAAAGAGTGGTTGATATAATGTCTGTTTTGCCCCAAATATATGCAGCAGTTATTTATATTGACAGTTTGTCTTCTGTAAATTGTTTAATGTTCCTGATGGTGCAGTGGCTGATTTTTTTCATTTTCATCCCTGACTAATTGGAATTTGCGCATATTCTGTAAATTCTTTTTCACCAAGAAGACATTAGATCCTTATCTTCCTCCCTTCAAATACACAAGTCCCATATTCTAACAAAATTGTATTTACAGAGACAAAACGTACATTGACAACAAACTTGTTTGTCAGTCATCAGTAACATTTTTTAATACGTAAGAAGGTGGCAGAAAATGAAAAGATGTATTGCTGATGTGAGATTTCCTTTTTGTAGTGTGGAAGTGAAGCTGCAGACAAGTTAAGTATGTGCTGAAGATACCACAGGCATGCCATTTTCAGTGGCCTAATACATTTAATAAGGACTGTGATGTTTTTGCTCTGTGGAAGTGTGAATTCTGTATCATTGTAATTAAGACACCAATTAAGAGTTTGTGGAAGTTCATAAATAAATCCAACACAGCAATACTTATCACATTTCATTTTGTTAACTTTCATACTGAGCTACTGTAAAATTACAGTAATTGTAACATTCTGGTATTTCTTGCCATTATTCTGTGCTTTGCTGCACTTGACCCTTTGACTGCCGTGCACAGCATAACTCGCAACACTCCACCGCTTGAATGGTGCTTGTGGACATGGTTAAACACGGCCTATGGGCTTTCCTTAAGCACTAGCAACGCATTTGTGTGTCCCGTTCCTCTACCCTCTCACTGCTGTGGATAACTTAATTCCGTATCTCAGCAAATAAAAAAAGTTTTATATTATTTATTATACAACATGCACTGATGAGCCAGAACGCTGTTAATACCGACCTACTATCAATATGAACTTGTCCAGTAAATAGCAGTGTCGCCTGGTGAGGAATTACTACTTGTCAGACACACACACACAGTGCATATAGTATCGGTGAGACTGCTATCAGTGTGTTCTGTAGGGAAGATGCACGATCCATCTGAGTTTGACCGAGGACAGATTGTAATAGCCTGGAGGCTTGACAAGAGTGTTTTGGAAACTGCTCAACTTGTCAAGTGTCCGAGGAGTGCTGTGAGGAGTCAACTCATGGTGAAACAAAGTCCAAACATCATGGGGTTAGACAGCCACCCCTTATTAAAATTGCTGGACATTGTAGGCTTGACAAACTGGTAAAACAGGATAGGTGGTGAACTGTGGTGGAACTAACATCAGACTTAAAACTGCTGGGTGAATAAAAGTGTGTGTGGACACAAAGTGTATCAAGACACAAAGTGTATCAAACACTCCTAATGACTGGCCTCTACAGCCAACAACCCATGCATGTGCCAGTGTTACTAACACATTAGCAATTACAACTGAAATGGTCACATGGTCATCAGCAGTGAACAGTGGCAGAGTGCTGCATAGTCTGATGAATTCTGATACATTCTTATTCATGCTGATGGGAAGGTACGAATTCATCATCTTCCAGAGAACAGCTCCTTGACACCTGTGCTGTGGGGCAAAGACAAAATGGCAACAGCCCCATTATGCTCTGAGGAACATTCAGGTGGGCATCCATGGCTCCAGTGCAGTTTGTGGAAGGCACCATGACAGCCAGGGAGTATTGTACACTGATTGCAGACCTTCATGATGATCATGTTTCCTGATGGCAGTAGCCTTTTTCAACATGATAACGCACTGTCAAAAAGCCAGGAGTGGGATGGAGTGGTTAGAGGAATGCAGTGGCGAGTTCTAATTGATATGCCCCCCCTCTCACTTGCCAGATATGAACCCGATGAAACACATCTGCGATGTGGTCGAACGTGGCATCAGAGCTCATCGCTCTCCTCCCTGGAATTTACAGGAATTCGGTGACTTCTGTGTGCAGATGTGGTGCTAACTTCCTCATTTTGTACACAACATTGTAGAAGCTATAATCAACCATGTGCATAGTATACACAATGCAGTTTTTTCCTCTGCAAACTATGCAGTGCTTTATTTTATTTGATCCAGTTCAATTACTATGATGAATAACACAAAGAAATGCAGTCCTTTATTGAACAAATGTCTCAGGCTGCCAGATGTTTACACATAAATTTTTTTTTTTTTTTTTCAAAGAAATGGTTTCCTTAAAATAGGATGATAAGTATTTCATAGCAGCATTAGACAAGCAGTACAGTGACAACAAAGCTGGGCTCAGCACAGAATGCAGAGAGTAGATCTGCTGCATCATCAAGAGGTTAATTGTCTCTGGTGCCTTTTTAAAATATTTTTCCAGGAATCATTCAGTGTAGATTTTCTCGAGTATTTTAAGAGTTTGATTATTAAGAGAATCATAACAATGTAACACCCATAGCCGCATAAAATTTGAAATGTTTTACATTTCAGTAAGCAGTAAAGTACATCTTTAGATACAAGTGACCCTTTACTAAAGATTTTAGCAGTGTCCAGTTTTGTCATTATACTCACAGTAGTAATCATATCTTTTTCTGAAGTGCACAAATGTAGTGCTTGCTGATAAGAATATCTAGTGCAGAATTTATGTGTGTATTGCGTGCGTGCAAAGTGAAGACATATAGCGGTATGAAAAATTGGAGATAACTAGGAGCATATCAGAAAATTTCTGGAACAAACGTTATAAATTGCTTGCCTTTTAATAGGTGCATGCAGTCTAATAGAAATGAATTCTCATTAATTTATTGTTCCTAGAGTTTGGCCACTGAGAAGTTTGTTTGCCTTTGATACTGGTTTCTCCCTCCAACACTGATATTTACTGGGCTGCAGCTGGCAAGTTAGAAAAATTAAATGATATCCCATTTCTCAGTGTAACACCTAATTCGAATTTACCGTATTTACTTGAATCTAAGCCACACCTGAAAAATGAGACTCCAAATAAAGGGGGGGGGGGGGGGGAAATCCCGAATGTAAGCCGCACGTGAAATTTGAGCCTCGAAATTCAAGGGGAGAGAAAAGTTTTAGGCCGCACCTCCAAATCGAAACAAAGTTGGTCCATTGTAATAAGAGACACAATTTAGGTCGAATGAATGACGATACAGCTACAGTAGTTTGGTTCGAGTCGTAAGATTAGCAGTTAAGCTTTACCAGGTAGCCATTGCTGTGCGTCGGGCACTCCGTCCGTATTTATACGGGTACCCTTCCTTTTTCACATGCTTTGTCTGGTTTGATTCGATTGCTTATTTTGCTTTGATCTGATAAGTGCTGTTTTCTTTGTTATAGGTGTTTACGTCACTCTAAGCTGAAAATGCATTACTGTACTGTGTCATGCACTGTTTGTCGCATTCTGTTAGTGCGTGTTTACGGCCTGTCACCGCTTGGCATGGCTTGCTTTTGTGCCCGCTACTGCCACTTACAATTTTTAAAAAAAAAAAAAAGAGAGGAATCGTCTCATTAGCAAAACAATGGCAAGAGACTGCTATTAGTTGTTACTTACACTGCTGCTTTCTTTGATAATGATCAACAAGAACCAAATAATAGACTGCGTATGATAGATGATGTTCTGAACGAGAGTTAGGCGAACATTTTTCTCCATTTGAAAATCTTTGCGGCCGCTTCTTTAGTACATCAAATTGTGCACAGAAATTAGTCATCTTAGATTTAAAAATGTAGTCATTTGCCGCGCTTCGTTTCTGACTGTATCACTATCAAGCATAAGAATAATACGAATATAAACATGACACGATATGTATATTCTTCCGCGTCTGCTGTTGTCTCACTCTAGTTTCGTAGTTTATTAGGAAGACAGAATTTAAATGAGATAACAGCAAACACGAAAGAATACGTGGCAAAATGTTTATATTCGTATTATTCTTATGGTGAAGAGAATACTGCATAAGATTCACATTTCATCAGGTTCCTGTTATAAACTATCTCTTCTCACAGGTAGGAAAAAATTCAGAACGTAGAGTTGGCCATATTGATAAATATGCCAAACAGTCTTTCCAGTCGTATTTTCGTAGTACATTGAAATTTTGCTACATTCGAAGATGAACAATACGGAATTTGTATTTACTTCGTTGGATAATGTATGGAAATGCAGTGGTCGAAACTCGGGGTGGAGCAAAAAGCTCTTCTTCCACCTTTCGTTAAAAAAAATTATTTACTGACGTAGAGGTTTTGGCGCCAGTATTTATCTTTGTGCCTACAAAGCACGCCAGTGTAGCGCTACATATATTCGACGGCAGAAGTTGGTTGTGGCGGCACCTACCAACATTTTTCAGAACTTCCGCTTGCTTTGCACTCGATTCTAAGCCGCGCTGCAGGCAGTTTTTTTGGATTACAAAAACCGGGAAAAAAAAGTGCAGCTTAGATTAGAGTAAATACGGTAAGAACTCATTGACTGAGTAGGACAAGGATTTAAAGTTTCCATCACAGTAAATCATATTAGATAAATTATGACCTTTGTTTCAAAAAATTAAAATGGCAGAGCTCAAGAGATAAATTGATGAGCCAATGAGAAAGACTAAAAATTTTGTCCAACTGACAATGATGTCTTCTTGAAATTTGCAGTAAATTGTTTTTATGAAATCTATATGTTTCAGGGTCATTTAAATTTAGATGGGATAGCTATCATCATTAATTAAAATGTATGGTTTAATGTTAGGGTGAACTTTATTACAAAATAGAACATTAGAACCTCTTAGTGAGACAATATAAAGTTACCATGTAGATTTGAGCAATATTATTTGTGTGGGGCTTTAAAATTTGTGCTTCCACATTTCTGTTGGCTCTCACTCCTCACATTGCAGGCTATATTTCACTAAATGTTTTTCTGTTTCAGATGATGATAAAGAAGATGATGACTTTGATGAGAAGAATGATGGTAAGTTGTTTTCTTCCATAGCCATGTCACATATCTATTAGTAAACAAAGCTGCAGATCTCGGACAAATCCATTATCAGACCCTCAGAAACAGATTGTAATTGATATCTAAGAGTTTGTTATATGTAATTAGTTCTTAGTGTTGTTTATTTATTTCTTTCCAGTTTTATTGCTTTATTTCTATATCAATAAGCAATTTCTTAAATTTCTAATTTACAGATGCCAGTCGCCGTAGTCGTAGGCGACCAGAAAGGAAAGAGGAGCGTGACAGACCACTACCGCCACTTCTTGCTCGTGTTGGTGGAAACATTGAGGTATCTACGTGACATTTCCCCCCCTCCCCCTCCCCCCCCCCCCCAAATAGTATATTTATTTTACATCATAGGAATTGGCATAAATATTGGTGGGAATTAATTCTTTCAGAAATGTCATAAACTCATGTTTGAAATCAATTATTCTGTCAGCAGTACCTGTGCAGAAACTGGTATTTACAACTGAATTACTACTATTGTGTAAGAAGTGAGTCCTACTGATCAAATTCCTTTATTTTGAACAGGTATTAGGTTTCAATGCCCGGCAGCGTAAAGCATTCTTGAATGCGATAATGCGTTATGGCATGCCACCACAGGATGCTTTCAATTCTCAGTGGTGAGTATAAGAAAAGTAAACTAAATATTTGAATGTTCAGTCCATACTTCGAAAAACGAAATAATTCTTTCTGAATACTTGAGAGTTGCACTCTGGTTAGATAAAATTGTAGCAGTCTATTGAAACAAAAGAAGTGCCTGTTTTACTGTAAAACATATAAAACTTTCATACTAATGGAAGTCAGGGCTCGAAGTAATGGCCAGTGTTGCCAAGGGTTAAACCAGAACTGAAAAGAAAAAGGATAGATAGCTAATCATCTCATCATATTGAGGAGATGTTGAGTCCAGCCTTAGTTGCCAGAGACAGTGGTCGCGCGTGTGTGCGTGTGCGTGTGTGTGTGTGTGTTTTTTGTCTACTTTAGAAAAAGTCTTCTGGTCCCTCTATATGGAAATAACAAGTAAGGGTTGTAATAGAAATAAGCGATGGACCGTGATTAGTTACTTCGCTTATTTCAAAATAAGAAAAGAAAATGAGCCACGTGCAATGCAAAGCACTTGAGAACAATTAGCGCGCAGTAGCTTGTTGATGTTAGCAGAGTGTTGCTAATGACATAGTTCAGGCCTGACCTCTAGTGGTACGCAACCACAGTTTGAAATACCACCACCTAATTTTCCACATTAATAGTGCATGCATTATACCACCTTTTGAGCTTTAGCTAACGAACAAATACTTTTTTTTTTCCCCAAAATTCTTCTACTATGCAGCATTTATATCTCAAATAGACCATTCAACTAAGTTTTCGATATTTATATGCAGAAAATAAAGCTATTTCAACTTCTCTTGATAAAATAGTTCATGTGGATATAGTTCGCTTCAAAATAGTTTCTATTAAGTAATTTCATGTTTTCGCATTTTGAGGCAGCATTCACATTTTATTTCACACATTTTGTGAAATACGAATTTTTTTTTTCAGTCTGTACTTTTTATTATACCATGATCAGGAAATTTACACTCTACGTTTTTCTCTGTTCGCATGTGAAGCATCTCGTCACTACGACACCTGATACTGATGGCCTGTAAAAGCAACTGAGTTTTATCCACCTTAATACACTCCTGGAAATTGAAATAAGAACACCGTGAATTCATTGTCCCAGGAAGGGGAAACTTTATTGACACTTTCCTGGGGTCAGATACATCACATGATCACACTGACAGAACCACAGGCACATAGACACAGGCAACAGAGCATGCACAATGTCGGCACTAGTACAGTGTATATCCACCTTTCGCAGCAATGCAGGCTGCTATTCTCCCATGGAGACGATCGTAGAGATGCTGGATGTAGTCCTGTGGAACGGCTTGCCATGCCATTTCCACCTGGCGCCTCAGTTGGACCAGCATTCGTGCTGGACGTGCAGACCGCGTGAGACGACGCTTCATCCAGTCCCAAACATGCTCAATGGGGGACAGATCCGGAGATCTTGCTGGCCAGGGTAGTTGAATTACACCTCTAGAGCACGTTGGGTGGCACGGGATACATGCGGACGTGCATTGTCCTGTTGGAACAGCAAGTTCCCTTGCCGGTCTAGGAATGGTAGAACGATGGGTTCGATGACGGTTTGGATGTACCGTGCACTATTCAGTGTCCCCTCGACGATCACCAGTGGTGTACGGCCAGTGTAGGAGATCGCTCCCCACACCATGATGCCGGGTGTTGGCCCTGTGTGCCTCGGTCGTATGCAGTCCTGATTGTGGCGCTCACCTGCACGGCGCCAAACACGCATACGACCATCATTGGCACCAAGGCAGAAGCGACTCTCATCGCTGAAGACGACACGTCTCCATTCGTTCCTCCATTCACGCCTGTCGCGACACCACTGGAGGCGGGCTGCACGATGTTGGGGCGTGAGCGGAAGACGGCCTAACGGTGTGCGGGACCGTAGCCCAGCTTCATGGAGACTGTTGCGAATGGTCCTCGCCGATACCCCAGGAGCAACAGTGTCCCTAATTTGCTGGGAAGTGGCGGTGCAGTCCCCTACGGCACTGCGTAGGATCCTACGGTCTTGGCGTGCGTCGCTGCGGTCCGGTCCCAGGTCGACGGGCACGTACACCTTCCGCCGACCACTGGCGACAACATCGATGTACTGTGGAGACCTCACGCCCCACGTGTTGAGCAATTCGGCGGTACGTCCACCCGGCCTCCCGCATGCCCATTATACGCCCTCGCTCAAAGTCCGTCAACTGCACATACTGTTCACGTCCACGCTGTCGCGGCATGCTACCAGTGTTAAAGACTGTGATGGAGCTCCGTATGCCACGGCAAACTGGCTGACACTGACGGCGGCGGTGCACAAATGCTGCGCAGCTAGCGCCATTCGATGGCCAACACCACGGTTCCTGGTGTGTCCGCTGTGCCGTGCGTGTGATCATTGCTTGTACAGCCCTCTCGCAGTGTCCGGAGCAAGTATGGTGGGTCTGACACATCGGTGTCAATGTGTTCTTTTTTCCATTTCCAGGAGTGTATTTGCCTTCTTTCAAATTTGCATTCAGAATTGGTAACATGTTTGTTAGAGATGACTCTTTACAGCAACAAATATGACCTCACCATAGAATCTGATGCATCCTGTTTGAAGATTTCACTGATACTTGTTCCTTGATTCAGACATCTTTCTTATTCTATTGGTATGCAGGCGTTACTACATTCAGTAAGTGAGACAATTACTATGACTTCATCATATATGTTTCTAATACCAGGTTAACATTTTCTCTTTCTGCAATGTGAGGCTGTGTGTTCCTCTCTATAATGAACATAATTAACACGCTTCTCTCAAAGTGTTAATCACAGTTGGCTGTCATGCCTATGGAAGAGTCTCCTAATCTGAAAACCTACATGTGCAGGGCATACTCTCTATTAGAATAACTACTTCCTCTGTTTATGGTGCATGCTTGATACATGTGGGGAAGAGTGTCATAAATTTCATCCAGAACTGTCTGACCCTCTGGTTTAATCTCTCACCTTGAGTCCAAAGCAGAAGACTGTGATTAGTTCTGGGAATGAACAAGCTGTGCTTCCACCCTTTGATTGAGAATGGCCTCCACGCTGTCATTGCTGCTAACATGAGTCATGATTCATAGCTATTTGTGCCTTCTACACATCTTGGACAAAATCAGTTCAAGCTCCCACCACACCAATATAGTGCACATTAGATATCATATCATGATATGATCGCCCAGACCAAGATGAGATATTACCTGCAAACACTACGGAGGAAAGGAAAGATGAAGAAGAATGGGAAGTTAGTGAATAAGATGTGAAGATCACAATCAAAGGACTCGGAAACAACAAAGCTCCAGTGGAGGACAGAATAACATCAGAATTAATCAAGAAGGGAGATGAGAGCTTACACTTAGTTATATTAACTGATTCAGTTGATATGAGAGGAGGAGACACTGCCAGAAGGATGGAAATTTGGTATAATATGCCCAATATACAAGAAGGGAAGCCAAATGGAATGCGGTAACTACAGAGGAATCAGCGTGTTGAAAGCAATGTATAAGGTGCTGTCCATCATTATTCTCAGAAAATTGCAACAATTCATAGAGAACAACTTACAGGAGTACCGAGCTGGCTTTTGACCAAACAGATTGGACAATAGATCACGTTTTCACACCAAGACAATTGTTTGAAAAACGTTGGGAATGTGATAAAGATATCTACAACCTGTTCGTCGATTTTCAACGGTGCATATGACAGCATCCACAGGAATACTCTATACAATGCAATGTGTGACTTCAGAATCCCTGAGAATCTAGTGAGAATGGTGTAAGCTTGTATGGAAGAGTCAAAGGCAGCAGTACGTTTCCGAGGAGCCACATCAGAAACATTAGAGATTGAGACAAGCCTCAGACAAGGGTATGCTCTCTCATGTGTTCTGTTCAGTGTCACCTTAGAGAAAATAATAAGTGTGTAGGCAACAGAAGTGGGCTGGAGCAGCGATGGATGGTAACTTCAATTGTCTGGTATATGCAGATGACATAGTACTACTAAGTGAATCAAAGCACAAGTTGAAATAAATGTACTAGAAAATGGGCAATTATGTGTAGAAGGTAGGGCTCAAAGTGAATAGAAACAAAACTGAGTTCATGCAATTAGGAAGAAGACAAGAGCAGGAAGAATTTCTTGAGATAGATGGCAAGAGGTTCAAGAGAGTAGACCAGTTCAAAGACTTGGGATCTTGGTTTACCACGGACAACAACATAAGAATGGACATAAAGGAAGAATAGCGGTGTGAATTAAATGTATGCATTCCCTCAGACAGACACTTGGCTCTAAATTGATCTCAGTGAACACTAATATGAAAATCGACAACACAGTGATATGCCCAGCAGTAATGTACGGTTCAGAAACATGGAGCCTGACCAAGCGAGAAAGGGAAAAACCATTAATATTTGAAAGAAGAATAATGAGGAAGATATGGGGACCAATTTTTAGATAACGGAGAATGGAGGAGGAGGAAAAATTAGGGAATCTACCTTCTGATGCGACAACAGACTATCCTACAGAAGATAAAGAGCAAAATAATACAATGGGTGGGCCATGTAGCCTGTATGCCAGATGGAAGACAGGCGAAGATGGCACTAGTGGGGAAACCAAACAACAAATGCCCCATTGGACGACCAAGGCAGCGCGGGATGAACGACCTGGCGAAGGACCTAGCAGCCTTGGGAATTGAAGACACCTGGAGGAAACAGGGACACAAAACAGGAAGGAATGGAGGCAGTTTCTGGAAGCAGCGCGTGGTCTGCAGGGCCTGTGATTGCTGAATATCTTATCTATATATCATGAAATCAATTTCCTGGAAGTGCTTCATTATCTTCCCAACATTGGAACTCCCCAACTAGTGCATGCACATCTTTTGTGAATATCAGCCCTCGTCCTGACACCTGAGGCATGACTCAGATGTAATTTCACCAACAGGAAATAACTTTTATACAGTGAAACCACACTTTTACACTTTTCAAGGGACTTCAAAAAAATGGTGTAAAATGCAGGAAAATGTAAAATGTGGAAAATAACGTTTTCAGCTGTAAAAGTTTTGTATAGGATATCCCCTTGCACTTACTGTATGATATTTCTACATAACAGGCATCAAAAGACTTGTCAGGGACTTCTTTATTGCCTAACGAAGTTTTATTAGCTAATAAAAACCGCTGATGTAACTGGAACTGACGACTGTCTGGGAAGTAAGAATGTTTGACTCAATTTCGTATGTCATAATCGATGTCTTAAAGCCTGCAGGTGTCTTTCATTATTTAAATAATGAAATACTGCACTAGTTACGTATTTTTTCATGCTTAGCACGACGCATTTCGAGAATATTTTCTCATTGTCAAGTGCAAGTATGTAAATAAGTAGTTTGTATGGTGTTTGAATGTGTGTTATTCTGCATCTCTTGCACTTTAGTTGTCTGTTTGAGGTTATCAGGTACTGTGCTGCCTCATCAGTTATGTAGGAACCCCCCCCCCCACACACACACACACACACACACACACACACACACACACACACACACACACACACACACATTCTATCACTCACATTGATTGATTGTGTAACATCACAAAAAACATATACATAAATACTGCTCTTGACAACAAGAATAAATTCTCAAAACATGTTTTGTTCAGCATGAATAAAATTCATAACCAGCGCTGTGTTAAAACTAAAAGCATTTCAGCAACGCACTAGTACTACAAGTGGCCATACGTCGAAACACGCTAAATATGGTTCGACAAAGGTGTCGTGATGCTGATAACAATCATGAAACTGTTTTTGCGCCGTAGAGACAGTTGGAAACGGTTGTGATTGGTCATGATATTTTCATTCGAACGAACCCATCAGCCACAACACTAAGTAAAGCTTGGCAGCAGCGGGAGATATGGCATGATTTGTTCCAACTTTTACCAGTTCAAATCCGCTGTGTAGAACACCTTGGTGTCAAGAAACTTAACTGCATAATATTTGTAAACACTACTGTATGGCCAACATCATTCCAGTGTCATTCTTTCTCTGCGAACAGTTTTTCATGATGCATAAATTGCGGGAAAATTATAAATATGTTGACGCAAAATCAGGTGCAAATTAACATTGTGGGCATAGGAAATTTGACGTGGTCGGTAAAAAATGTCATAAATGCTGGGAAAACATTAATTCTGGGAACGTAAAACTGAGGTTATGCTGTATTTCAGGAAGGCGTCTGAAAACAACCATGGAGTATCAATTTGCCTTCCTACCAGGCATCCATGCCATTCACTCTTAGATGAGAGCTTAGCACTTACCATAAAAAGACTGATGATCGTACTTAGTAGAAAACTATTAAATTTCAAGTTTCTGTAAGAAGGCAGCTTGTTCAGAAGTTATTGCAGCTAATCTTAGATGGTAGTCCTAGAAGTGTTACATATTTGAGATTTTATAGGTGACATTGGCCTTCCATCGCATTCTATTTAAACCCCATCATAGGACATTTGAGTTAAACAACCCTGGTGTTATGTTGGATTAGGGTGATTACAAAGATTTTGTATTAATGTGGAACTAAATAGTTCAAACAGCAGTGATTTGTAGTGAGAATTGTGAAGTGTAAGATCACAGGACACAGTGGTGCTAAAATTCATTTATGGATACCTATCACAGGTGGTGAACAAAAGCAGAATGACTATTATTCATATGCAGGAAAATCGTTTTAATTGTTGGCAATATAAAGAGGACAGGCTAGCCTATTGCCTTTTTAGTTCGTAGTGAAAGAGTTTTCTGCAAACACAAAAGACTAAAACATCGACAGTGCAAGAGAGATAGAGGAACACTATTTGTCATTACATTGCTGCAGCACTTGTGTACTTCCTATAACACATTTAACATACATCTCTGCGACATTCCTGTTCCAGCATCTTCACATTCAATTTCCAGCAAAGAATTTTGATTGGAAAGTTTGGTATTAATTTTTCACTGGTTTGCTAGCAACATTTTGTATTTTTAAAATAGTCTTTTATAGTTCACTTTTCTGTACATTTTCTAAAATTTTCTGTAACTTTTTAATGTCATCAGCATATTTAGGAATATGTATCATAATTTAGATATTGTACATCTGTGTTCATGTTATTGTTCCTCAATTGTGTGGATATTCCGTAGTATATTAGTTAATTTCAAATGTCAGTTTACAAAATAACTACAACATGCAATTGGTCTGCAATGAAAAACATTCACATCACCATACAAATTGATAATAAAACGTGCTGTGACATTTTGCGATAGCAGGTGAAGTACAAAAATTCAGTAAACTCTGTAGAAAATCTGTGTTGCTAACTTCATTCGTTTTAATACATACATGAAAAAAAATCATCAACTTGTGTGTAAACCCTGAAAAAGCATACTGGTAATTACCTGTGGCTCTCGGGTACAATACGTTGATTTTAAGTTGAGAAAATATTAATAGTTGTTTTAGAGCATGCCAGTTGTTATATCACCATGAACATGTAGTCCCATTCAGATATATCTGTGTGTTTGTAAAGTATGAATGCTGTTTTATTCCCGAAGGTTTCTTGGCAGGTTGGTGCGCGACTTGCGTGGCAAGTCAGAGAAGAACTTCAAAGCTTATGTTTCTCTCTTCATGCGCCATTTGTGTGAACCTGGTGCTGATAATGCTGAAACATTTGCTGATGGCGTTCCCCGGGAGGGGCTTAGTCGGCAGCATGTGTTAACTAGAATAGGGGTGATGTCACTCATTCGCAAAAAGGTACAAATCAAGAAGAGATTTATAGTTAATATTAATCCTCTATTCAGTAAATTTATATTGTGAGTGTCTCATTCTGTGACAGGTCCAGGAATTTGAGCACATAAACGGTTACTACAGTATGCCTGAACTTATACGAAAACCTGTGGACCCTGTGAAGGAGAGCAGTGAAACACCAAGAAGTACCACGACTAGCACAAGTGCTACTCCAGCTACCAGTGCAGCTCCAAGCCCAGCACCGACTCTAAATAGTCAAGATGATAAGGTAACTAGCTATTCAGTCTTGGATTTTGAATGACCCACTCCTTTCACCTCGCAGAAAACTCCTGCCTTCAGTTTCCTTTGCCTTACTCTCCTGGCTTCTGGTAAGGGAGAAGTTTACAAGCTTAGGATTCTTTTCAGTACCTCTTTGATCCAACCCCTTTACCCCAGCAAGTAGAACTGTCCCACATTATACTTGTCAATGTAAAGTTGTCGTAAGACTGTTTCAGCACGCGCATTTGTATGCGTGCGTGCATGCGCGCGTGCGTGGGGGATACATTTTTAAGAATGTCCGCTTATGAATCTATGTCTAAATACTTCAGTTAATTCAGTTGAAAACAGTAACCCATCACACTGTTAAATGGAAATGTTGTGCTGTACTGACTAGTTCTGAGAAGGACTGATGAAGCACACACGACAAGTGGAAGTGAGAGGGTGAGTCGTAGACTCCGTGAATGCAGAACATTGTGCCTGCATGAAGTTTTGCATGCTGCGGCGGACCATGGTCTAGGCCTCTGTTCTCCTGTTAAATTGCTCATAACATTCCCTATTGTCTTCCTTCATGCTTAAAATTAAATCCTAGCTAGGAGAAGTGTGTGCTTGGTCCAACAAAAGCACATTCTGAAATGGAGCTGTACTGTGAACTATAAGCACAGTCAGTTGTGCCAAGTAATGTTAACATGGCGCGCGCGCACACGCACGCAGGCACGCCCACACACACGCGCGCGCGCACACACACACACACACACACACACACACACACACACACACACACACACACACACACACACAGTTTTTTACACCTACCAAGTGAGGTGACTCAGTGGTTAACACACTGAACTTGTATTTGCAGAGGATTCTGACCTGGATGGTCCCTTTAAACAGGAACAGGTCAACTTCTTTTACCATTTTGACATCATCTCTAAATGGTCTCGCATATGGTGCAGGGGCATATTTAGCTATATGCTGCTCCTCGGCAGGGAAAGATACTTCCGCTCCTTGTTTAATCATAAATGTACCACCAATTAACTTACATCTGTATGTAACTGAGTACCATGAGTGCTGCAAATAATAATAATAATAATTATTATTATTATTATTATTATAATAAATACATGAATATTGAACTCACCAAACTCAAGTCAGGCAAAACTATTTATGGTGTTCTTTCAAATTCGTCAGTCAAATTTTAATAGGCTATGGTCTGTCAGGATTTGTGGAGAGGACAGCAAGACCAATGACTCTATCCTGTGACATGGATGGCCACAAATAATTATCGAATCTTTTGAGGAGTGAGAAAGAGAACTCTATAGAAAACTGGTTGCTCTTCATGTATGCTTTAAAATGAATCACCTCATCCCTCAAAACTTCTTCAATGTTGTCTTTGTAACACTGTTGCAGTTTTCTAGCGCATCTAAATAGTTCAGTGTCATCCAGAAAAATTTCTTTGGAACTCAAAATTGCTATAAAGATCTTCCTAAGAGTTTTTTTTTTTTTTTCATTTCTCCAAATCGGGTAGCAGTCTCTCTGTAGTAACTAAAAATGTATTCACCTGGAAACCTTCCCTTGCTTCAAAAGTAGTATTCAAGCTCGAACTATTTTCTCGGACGTATTCAAGTAAAGAATTGTACAACTTTATCGCAGTCCCATTATCTGTATCAACACTTTGCAACAATTTTTTTGTAGCGTTAGATCTGTTCAGTATTTCTGACCAAAAAGTTGTCATTATCACAGTTTTCATAATCCGCACACTGCTCAGCATTCCAATTTCTTTGCATCTGAGAGAAACCTTTTGAGTTTCATCATTATAAATAACTTCCATAGTTGATACTGTTTCTGCGTAGTTTATATTTGGACATCATTACTCACTGACCAGCATGTTTCTGTAGGTTGTTCTACGGAGACTGAAATACTTAATTTTTCCTGCAAAATATTCTGATGGCTTGTTGAAGCAAAGAGGAAAGTGTAAATTTGTTGCAACAAATGGAAAAATAAGGCCGCTTAGCCACATCGCTTGCATTGTAATATGAGTCACCCCTGCATAATCACATTGCCTTAGTTAATTTATTAATGTGTCAGCTAATGTTTCTTATTTGTCCCCTGAATGTGGGACAAAACAAAAGTTTCTGTAGGAAATCCATGTTTTGATAAACAATGTAAAATAAAATACAGCTGATCCATATGTGGTTTCTCCTACCAGTAGTGAGTTATACATTTCGATGCACTCCAATAATAATGCTCTTTCATCTTGTTTTGAACTCCTATTCCACTTAACAAAAAACCTAACCTAACTCCTTGGTCTGTGTCACATGTGAGAGACTCTAAAGGACATTGTCAGTACTGCCCACAGGTGGCACAATATTTCCAGGTAGTGCAGTATGTCCCCAAAGTTTTTGATGCTTTCAATATTATGGAGCAACCTGTCATTCACTCCTATCTAGTCTATATTACTGATCATCAGGAAATATTGCACAGTTTTGTTGATCGTCTAGGGGCCACAGTATGTACCCCGTTAAAAATGTTGCTTAGTAACATTTGTTACATGTATATGAGAATTTGAAATAACATTTCAGGCAGAAGATCTGTCTGGGCGTGAAGATAAGGATAAGGACTTGAGTACCACCAAAGAAGACAACGAGAAGAAAGATGAGCTTCCCTTAACAGCAGACCAAAAACCATCTACAGATGATCCTGAAAGGACAAGTCCTTCTGTTGACAAGCCAGAACCTGCTGGTGTGCCAGCTCCAGTAGAAAACTTGGGAGAAATAAAAATGGAGCCAGATTCCACTGGATCAAACGGCGTTCCAGAGGAGCGCAAAATGGATGTAGAAACAGGAGCCCCATCAGGGGTCGTCCGTGATGACACAGAAGCAGAAAAAAGCTCAGAACAGCAAGATGCCACTCTCAGCTCTGAAATTAAAGTAAAGGAAGAACCAGGCGCTACTCTGTCACAAACATTAGTTAAGAAGGACGATGATGATGTTATGGTTGTCAAAGATGATGATGAGAAGAGGCCTGTGGAAGTAAGTATATTGGAAATCTTTAGTCTGAATTTTTTTTTTTTTTTCACACCATTTTGTACCTCAAAAAGATGCAGTGTTTCTGGAGGATTAAAAAAATGAGGCTTTTGCATTGGTGTCTGGATCACAATTAGATTTTTGCTGCTTCATGCTAGTAGAGAGATAATTGTGGATTATAATTTATGTGCATTATCAGTATTATCACATGTGGAGGATGGTTTTTCCTTTGACAGAATCTCTTCCTTTCTTTTAGGAAAAGAAGGAGCTGTTAGTCAAAGATGAGATGAGGAAGGAAGAGAGTGTAAAAATTGTGGAAGACATGAAATTGGTTGAAGATCTCACTGGTCCAGATAAACCAAAGAGGAAGTTCATGTTCAATATTGCAGATGGAGGGTTTACAGAATTACATACCCTGTGGCTTAATGAAGAGAAAGCTGCTGTTCCTGGTCGAGAATATGAAATATGGCATCGTAGGTAAGTCAGATGTTTGGATTAAACAGGTTAGAGTTTTATGTTGGTATTACACTGTCTGCAAATAGAGATTCATATAGGATCATTTAATGGGACTCGGAATGCTCCAAATATGACAGCCTGGAACTTACTTGTTTTGTCAAAAGACTTGCAAGTTAATCATGTTAGAAGATAGATTCCTTAGGACTGGGACAGTACAAGGTTGACGTAAATGCATGGATTTTTTCCATTTATGAACATTTACTTGCTTAGAACCAAATATTTCAACCCCTGCAGGTAATGACAAAGGACATATGCAGGGTGTTAATCACATGATGTAATTATCTCAGAGATATTGAATTAATTGATTCTCGGATATTATCCTCGAGTTCCTCTGTGGTGTGAGGATTCGTTGTGTACACTTTGTCCTTCAGTGCACCCAACAAATAAAAACCATACAGTGTTAAATCAGGACTTCTAGCAGGCCAAATATTGTTACCAATCACTCTTTAATCGAACATATCGTGAATTGCGTGCAAAGAAACTGTCCGTATGAGCTCTTGCTGAGCCCTATTGAAAAAATGTGAAGCTTTATTCTCTTTCACTCAGTTTATTAAAAAACGGTTGCAAAATGTTTTACGCATATTTTTCACTTGTAACTATGGAAAATCCAGGATAGAATGTAACAATATTATGAGAAGGAAAGTTGCTACTCTCCATATAACAGAGATGCCGAGTCACAGATGGGCACAACAGAAAGATTTTCATACTTAAAACTTTCGGCCAATAGCCTTTGTCAACAATACATGCGCGCGCGCCCACACACACACATACACACACGCAAATGCAACTCACACGCTACTGCATTCTCAGGCAACTGAAACCACACTGCGAGCAGCAGCACCAGCGCCAGTGCATGATGGGAGTAGCGACTTGGTAGGGGAAAGGAGGAGGCTGGGGTGGGGAGGGGGAGAGATAGTAATTCCACCACCACACCCAGTCTTTTACTTATTTATTTTTCATCTATTACTCTCTTTTTCTCCCTATTTCTCTACTTTCCAGTACTTCCCCCCAAACCCCCCCCCCCCCCCCTCCCCCCAACTCTCCCCTGCCCGCCGCCCAACCTGCAGCACTTCACTGTCTGCCATCCTCACCATCTCACCATACAATCCCTCCCCCACCCTGTCACCACTCCCATCATGCACTGGCACTGCTACTCACAGTGTGGTTTCAGTTGCCTGAGACTGCGTGCGTGCGAGTCTATTGTTGACAAAGGCCATTGGCCGAAAGCTTTAAGTGTGAAAATCTTCTTGTTGTGCCTATCTGTGAGTCAGTATCTCTGCTATGTGGTTAGCACCTTTCCTTCTCGTAATACTGTTTCAATTGTCATTAAAAAAATTGGGCCTATTATTGTGTCAACAATAACTGCACACCACACCTCTATTTTCTAATCATGAAGGGGTTCCTCATGAAGCACAACAGGTCTATCTGCGCTCCATTGTTGACAGTTTTGGGAATTTACATACACATGTAAATGGAACCTAGAAAACAGAATGAGATAATGATCCATTTCACCGTCATGCACTTGTTTTAAAACCCATTCGCAAAACTTTACCCTGTGCCAGGATCACCAGGTCGAAGTCCTTTTACTATTGATACTTTATAGAGCATTAGCCCAAGCAGCTTAGCACCTCTTCGTACAGAGGTGCACAATTTTTGTGTTTGCTGTGAAAGATGTTTAAGTGACTTTTTGGGGGAGCTCCTGTGAGCATTGTACTTTCTCATTTACACTTCTTGTCTTGAACACTTCCCATTTCACAAAATTTATTCACCAATTTGTGAACTGTATCATGACTCGGGACTCGAACACCTGGAAATTTGGGTTCAAACGCTCTCTGAACAGTATGAGTGGACTCTGCATGCACATAGGAATCGTAAATAAACACTCATTGTGAAATTGAATAATTCACTGTTGCCATTGTTGCGTTCGCAAACTTCATTGTTACTTTCATGATGCCTGCTCGCTGCTCGAATGACACTGGCCGACAAGGCACGTATGTTTGTACAGCCTTCAGGCTAAAACCCAAAAAAGGGGGCTGCAGTACAGTCATGCGGGACCCATTCGACCGGCAGGCGCAGATAAAGGAAACATCCTGTATTTAAGATTACTGGATCATATGCCATTATGAATGTTGGTTAACATTTCAATCTCAGACCATTTCAGTGCCAGTTACGCTATTGGTACATACATTGCATGACCAGCTTTGACTTGTGGCTAGTTCCCATGTGTCCCATCAGAATCTAGAAGCTTAGTTGATCCATTGTAGGGGAACAGGTCTCTGACAGTATATAAAATACTATATGTATTAATAATTTTGAAATATCTATTGAAGCATATAGTTAGCATAAGAAAAGGCTCTTAAAATAATGCCAAAATGTTTCAAAATTAGTATTTGTCTCAAAATTAAAATTTTGAGCTCTTCCCCCCCACTCATATGTCAAAAATTCCAATTATTGCCGTACAGAAACACATTTAATTCTATACCTCACTCAAAAGTTAATTATTGAATGCATTTAAACTCTTACCTGGACTGGTCATGATCATGACTTTACAGTATGTATTTACACAGCAGTACATAAAAGTTGGATGAAATTATTATCCCTTCCAAAAGAATGCACACAATAACATTTAAAAACAAATTTCATAAAACACAATATTATGGAAAGAAAAGTTGCCACTCACCATATAGGGGCGATACTGAGTCACATATAGGCACAACAGAAAGACTGACACAAAAAAGTTTTTGGCCAGCAAGGCCCTTATTAAAAAATAGACGGCGCATGCATGCGTGCGCCCCCCCCCCCCCACACACACACACACACGACTGCAGTGGGGGGGGGGGAGGGGGGCGACATTTGTTGTCTATTTTTGGCGAAGGCCTCTCTGACCAAAAATTATTTGTGACAGTCTTCCTGTTATGCCTATCTGCGACTCAGCATCTCTCCTATATGGTAAGTAGCAACTTTCCTTTTCATAATATTGTTACATCTCTTCCTGGATTTTCCATTGTTTGATTTCATAAAACACTTTTCATAAGAATTTAAGTAAGCACAAATATTTGCAATGCCAATTTACTGACAGCACAACAGAATCAAGAAAATGTAGCAGAAATAAATTCACTCATACAATTGTGTCAGCACAGTCACATTGTATTCATATGATCACAATAGCTCTGCATTGAGCATAATAATTTCAACTATGCCGTGTACGTAGGTGCAGTGTAGTGCCAAAAAAACATACTTCTTCTGTAAAAGATCTCAAGTGCAATACAACAACTATTCTCCTTACATAGGTATAAGCCATCAACTATGTGAATGGATTTTCTACTAATTCTTCCAGTGATTAATTACTGAAATGACCGTCTCATGATTAATTCAGGGCAGAACAACAGATTCTAGTTCGGGATGAAACATTTCACATGGATAAAACATAGCTGAAGTTCATTTAAAGCATTATATATTATATTCTCAATTTTAATGTGTATGTAGTTCATGAGTGGTCAGTCTACAAAACTGTGTGGTGCGAAACTGAGGTATAAAAGTTGTTCAACATGGTACTGAAGCTGTTGATACATAGAAAGATGTTAATAGTGCCTCCAGCTTTGTCATTGAGCAAGTCCATGTTTTATTAATCGTATTGGATCTCTTGGAGTAATGGTGTGGGCCTATTCTATACCAGACAGTGCTCTTGATATTGCCCGTTGCTTGTGCTCAGCATTTCATCACATATCCACTTGTATCCATAGTTAACCGCCTTCCAACTGCAGCATGCCCATCACACAACAGTTACGTCGAATGTGCTACAACACCATGTTGACATTCACAAAATAAGTGTTGTTTACAAAGATTTTCCAATACAAAAGCATTCATTTTGTTACTGTACTTTGATGACAAATGATTCCATACGTATAATCATTTAACAAAATTTTAATATGATAATATTTACAAAAACTTAAACTTATGTATTTCGAGAAGTTACATAAATAGTCAACAGGTGGACATAAATAGTCAACAGGTGGCATCAGACTTCTCAAGTTGCGTGTAAGCACAGTCAGTACAGGAAATATAGTTTGGGGGGAAAATGCCTATGTGTATAGCCTTAGTATTATTATTCAGTGTGTGATTAGATAGTCCTCTTGGTCATATGCATGCCATCCACCCGTGTACCCCTTAATTCATGAGTAAAATTTCAGCAGTTATTAGCTCAGCATGTTTGGCTTAACATTTGCAAATCTTCACAAAGCTAGGGGTTATTTCTCTTGTCAGCAAGTCAGTGAGAGTGATGGACAAGACCATTGAGAATGTGAGAGTGGCTCAGTTTAGTGGAGGTGGTGTGGGTATGTTTGCAAAGTGAACTCTCAATTCTGCCCTGTTACAGAGACATGCACCAGTTCAGAGTAGCTTTGAAGACAAGCAGATTATGGAAAGGATACTGACTAGTGGCAAGTTTGCCAAGATCCATTTGCTGTGAAATCTCGAAACTATTTTACCATTGAATGCAAAACTAACGTGTATTGCCGCTGCATCTCTCTTCCCTCCACCCTCTCATCCCACCCATCCCCCTCTCCTATCCCCCTTCCCAAGCTCGGATCCTGGGTAAACTTTTGGAAGGAGAAGTGCATGATGGAAATTATTAGGAGAGGCAGGAAAACAAACAAGTGAATAAAAAAAAGCTTGTTGGTAGAGATAAACTGTGTGCCGGACCAGGTTCTGCCAGAGACTTTTGCTTTCCAGGAAGCTAAACTGTCCACGTGTGGCTGACAACCAGCCTTCCCAGCTTTACTTTTGTTGCTACATCATCTCCAACCTTCCAAAGTAATCCTGCGTACCTTGTGGGACTAGAACTCCTGGAAGAAAGGAGACGTGAAGACTTGACATAGCCAAGCCTAGGGGATTGTTTGCAGAATAGCACTGACAGAAGAAAAGTTGTGAAGGCGGGTCACGTCATTCTTGTATTGCTCAGTTGGTGGGGCTGCAAAAAGCAAAGGTTCCAGATTAGAGTCCTGGTCTGACACACAGTTGTAATCTGCCATTCAAATTGGTGCACACTTTACTGTGGAGTGAAAATTCATTCTGGAAAGTGAATAGAGGTCAGGCCTTAGCAGAAGACATACTTAAGACAGAAAATGAAATGGAAATGGGTGGGGCATATAGTCAGGTGAATATATCATAAATGAATTCCCAGTAATAATTAAGCAAGATGATGTCTGATTACTTTTGAAAACAAGGGATATGCATAGTGTAAGACAGTAATGTATGGTGAAGTGTAGAGGTTTTTTTATCCAGCAGTGAATGATGATAGGTTATTCTCGTTGTCCCACACAACTCTTAGCAACAAAACTATTGTATCTGCTTGGATGATCCCACACTTTGTAACCAGAAAAGAAAAATTGTGTGGGTAATGTGTACAAC
Organism: Schistocerca cancellata; assembly: GCF_023864275.1. NCBI lineage: Eukaryota > Metazoa > Arthropoda > Insecta > Orthoptera > Acrididae > Schistocerca > Schistocerca cancellata. The sequence goes on along the minus strand of NC_064628.1, from coordinate 788,776,920 downwards.
ATAAAAAACTCTCCTATGCTGAGAGGTACACTTGAACGAACGAACAAACAAACAAGTAAGTCTAACAGTTCAGGGAATGACTGATACAATATTTAAACAGTATTGGGGGGGGGGGGGGGGGGGTTCTTAACGTAAACTTTCAGCTTGTCATAGTGAAGCTTGTGTTTTCATAACTTGCAGTGGTTTGCATTTATCACTCCGAAGAATATTAACAAAACCGTATAGCGGAGATGCTCGGTACTGTTACATTCCACCCTGGATTTTCCATTGTTTGAATATTAACAAAATATACTTAGGATCCTTTGTGTAAAGTAATCAATCTTCGATTAGCATAAATCTAGTATCAAGCTAAACACATAAATCTGCCTTGTATAAATATTAATCTTGGATCTTTTCGGCATGAACTAAGATGAGCATTGACTCAGCAACATTTTGCGCATCAAGTTAAGTTCAGTTGCATTGTCAATTCATGACCTAGTGACTTTCTAGAAGAAAGTATTTCATTTTGCACAAATGCAAGTTAAAAAGACACAATTAATAATAAATAAATTGTTAATATTCCCACACTGCTGAAGTCCAAAACAATTTCTCGAACTGTAAGATTAAGTAATGAGAACATATTGCTCCCAAGGGATTTTTTAAGACAACTCTATCAATGTGAAAAAAATACACACGCATTTTAGAAAAACTGGTGTTTGTGGCAAGGATCCATATGGCACAGGCTGTGAAGCTGTCATTGAAATAAAGGACATCTTGTTGGGCGGCATGCTCTGCAACAGTGTGGTCCAATGGTTTGTAGGCTGCAGTTTGCCGGTTGCCATTCATGCGGACAGACAATTCATTGGTTGTCATGCCCATATAGAATGCAGCACAGTGGTTACAGCTTAGCTTGCAGATCACATGACTAGTTTCACAGGTAGCCCTGCATTTTATGGGATAGTTGATGATCGTGACCAGACTGGTGTAGGTGGTGGTGGTGGTGGTGGTGGTGTAGGTGGTGGTGGTGGTGGTGGTGGTGGTGGGGGGGGGGGGGGATGTATGGGACAGGTCTTGCATCTAGGTCGATTACAGGGATATGAGTCATGAGGCAAGGAGTTGGGAACAGGGGTTGTGTATGGGCGGACGAGGATATTGTGTAGGTTCGATGGGTGGCAGAATATCACTATGGGCAGGATAGTGGGTAGGACATTTCTCATTTCAGGGCAGGATGAAAGCCAGTCAAAACACTGACGGAGGATATAGCGTACTGTGTATTTGTTTTTGTGTGCTAAAAATCAAAACATGTGGTGCATATTGAAAAGTCATTTTTGTGCCTTGGTTAGGATGGGCGACAGTATACCACTGTGATAGTATAGGGGAGGATATTTCTCATATCAGAGCACAAAGGGAGGTAATCAATTCTCTGACAGAGAATGTGATACCGTTGCTCCAGTCCTGAGTGATACAGATTCACAAGAGGATTACTCCTTTGTGGCCAGACAATAGATATGTGGTGGATAGTAGGTGACTGGAGAGAGAAGGCAATGGAAATCTGTTTCTGAACAAGGTTGGAAAGGTAATAGATCTGTGAAGATCTCCAGTGAAATGCTTGGCATATGTGGAGAGATACTGCTCATCACTACAGATGCAAAGACCGCAAGTGACTAGGCTGTGTAGAAAGGATTTCTTGATATGGAACTGCTGGCAACTGTCAGTGAAGGTACGTTGATTGACGTGGACAATGTGGCCATCCTGTGGTGGACGTCAACATCAAAGAAGGTGGCTTTTGGGTTGGGAAGGATCAGGCGAAACAAATAGGAAGCAGGGATAGGGTATCCTCAACCTTAGGCCAGGTCATGTAGATGACATCAGTAAATCTTAGCCAGGTAAGGGGTTTGGGGTTCTGGGTTGTTAGGAAGGTTTCCCTAGATGGCCCATGAATAAGTTTGCATAGGATGGTGCCATGCAGGCACCTATTATTTATCACAGATTTTTTTTTGTAGGTGATGCCTTCAAAGCAGAAGTAATTGTGGGTTGGTATATAGCTTGTTGGTGACTGGGAAGGAGATTGTAAGTCTGAAGTCAGTCAGATGTTGAGAAAAGTAGTGTTCGGTAGCAACAAGGCCTTGGTCCTTGACAGTGACAAGCAAAGCACAGGGTAGTAAAGGAACAGGAACTGTAGAGACGCAATGGAGGAAATGTTTTATGTCTTTTATACAGGAGGATAGGCAGATGATGTTGGTCCACAAGGGCAGAGATTCTGTGGTGGCACAGTAACTAGCCACAGTAAGGTGTCCTGGGTGGTTGGGTTTATTTACCTCAGTAAGCATGTTGAAGGCAGCAGCGCAGGGAGTTGAAATGATTGAGGAAAAGGGTGGGGTGGGGCGAGAAAGAGAGATGTGGGGAGGGGGGGGGGGGTTCTGGGATTGATCTAAGGATTTGAGAAGGGACTAGAGTTCTTCTTGGACTTCTAGAATAGATCCCTGTGGCAGGGCTAATATGTGGATGTATCTGACAACTGGAGAAGCCCTGGGTTTCATTCAAACTACTGGCATATGAGATTGTTTCAAATGTTTTATGTTTTAAAAGCTAGTATATAACAAGTTATTAGCTGCTCTCTTTTTGAAATACACTATAATAGCAAGAGCTAAGATTTTCTTCATGTTGAGACAAAATGCAATTTTTTTTCACCATTTTGTGAAGAACATCTTACAAATATTCCCTTTTCAGACATGATTATTGGCTGTTGGCTGGGATTGTAACACATGGCTATGGAAGATGGCAAGATATCCAGAATGATATTCGGTTTGCCATTATCAACGAGCCCTTCAAGATGGATGTTGGCAAAGGCAACTTCCTAGAAATCAAAAACAAGTTTTTGGCTAGGAGATTTAAGGTAATTTAATTTACTTTTTGTAAAAGCTTCTAATTATCGCTTCTGGTGTTACATTAATCATACTCAAACCCTATGATAGACTAGGTTTAGTCTCTTCAATAATTTTCAATTAAGAAAACAAAACGAGTAATGCACAAACCACAACAAAGCGGAGTACATAAAGCATTCAATAATGGTTACTACACAGTTTTTAGCTTAAGTCGCCATTGTTGTAAATGTGGTAAATCAGACCAGACATCTGAAATGACCACATTTCAGACCCCCCTACTTAAAGCTTCACGTTAAAGTATCTGCTTAATAACTGAAACAAGAACATAGTGTTTATTATAATTATTGTTTATTTCTTATATATAGTTTTTCCATAAGCACACTTGCAGGCTTCTGCACCTACTATGAACTAATAAAGAGGAGAAAAATAACTTCCAATGATTAAATTGAAATGTAAGCTAATATTGTGACTCTAAGAAGAAAGTAATAATTGTCACAATTTAAAAAACAATGCAGTAGTGCGTGTAAGCATATCATCCACTGGCAGATAAATAAACTGGATTTCTGTTGTAGGCTCTAAGTTTCCAATGCTTTTTCTATACCAAGCAATTTTTATAGTTGGCGTATATTTTACTCATTGTGGTGTTACTTTATGATGGCTTAATTTTTTTATTTTAAGTGCGAGGGTGGTGATTTAGTACATGAGGGAACAAGAACTCTCATTGGTGTGTAAATAGCCTGTGCAGATTAAATTCCACGTCGTTATAGAAGTGACTATCAAAACTTTCAAATACTGCCTCTACAGAGAGATAACTTGTGAAGTTGCGCTTCGAAATAGTTAAAATATGCAGGTGTTCATCACTAAAAGGTCAGAGCTCGAAATGAAATGAAAAGTTTTTGTGTTGAAAGAAAAGGTTTCCAGCTGCAATTCATCACTAATCAATTGTGTAAATTTCAAGATCTTTTAGCTCAGTAGTAAGGTGATAGCATTTGGGCAGACAACACATTGTTCTACAGTGTTTCCGCATGGGTATCTTCATCTGCTGCCTCATTTCCTACATTTCCAGCGAACCGTGGTACACAGTCTCCAGAAATGCAAAACGGAATGAACATTTTTATTGATGTTCAGTGAAAGTTCATTTTGTGAAACGTGCAGAAATGAAACTTTTTTAAATAACGAAAGTACTTGTTTACGGAAGATTTAAATTTAGAGTTGCACTGCAGTCGTCAGTTCTCAAGCTAGTGACATTACAAAACACCGCTTTTGCTTTGTGCAAATGCAAGTTGGGAAGAAGTAAATAATAAAGAAATTGTTATTAGCACAAAAGTTACGTAAATATGTAAATTTGCCACTCCCATGCTGCTGAAATTCAAAATGTGCGTAATTAATTTCATTCTGATTCGAAAGTTGTGTGAATCCAATAGGAGTCAAATTGGTGTCAGTCTTCAAAAGAGGACATCTTGTCATTATTGGGGTAAAGGCCCAAAAAGAGGTGCCCTTTCTAAATATCACAGCTGCATATGCAATGTGTCACAAAATAGTATCTCCTAAATTTTATAGGCATTTTAAGGAGCTCAGAGTAGCTATGTATAAAAGGACATTTCGTGAATACAATAATGCCAAACAAGACAAGTAAGTGGTCCCTTTTTATGTGAGAGTTATAAATGCCTACCAGGTGTTACCAATTTGCAGCTGGTGGCCCAAAAATACCAGCTGACAGTTGGCACTACTGCAGCAGCAAAAACCTACACCTACAACACATGTTAATAGTGCTATTGCTACTAGAAATGAAAAAGGTGAAGTTTCTGTGAATACATACAATTGGCTAAATGCTTTGAAGAATACTAATGCAAACATAGTGCCTCACATAATTAAACGTATCCACTTTGAGTTCAGTGTTACCCATAAAGGCAGTTTACATTGCAAAATGGACATTGATGGAAATAATCCTTTGGCCACCGTAAAATACGGGATCACAGAATGTACTTCTGGGGGGCTTTATGAATTCAAAATTTAGGTGGTTTTGGAGCCGTTAACAGCTTCAGAATCAAATTTTGATCTAAAAGATGCCATAATACAGAGTAAAAATACCAATATTTTACCAATAAAATGGTCTTAAATTTTTGTACACTAAATCCGGGTGTATATGCCCCCAGGTAAAACCTGGGAATTTTTTCACCGGGGATTTTGATTTTGGGAATTTTTCATTATTTAATTGGTAGTTAAACTTCAGTAATTTTGACTGGTAAGAACTGATATTCTAACAAAGAATTTGACTTTAGCCATCTACTGCAGAATAATACTCCAGCATAAAACATAAACGGGATAACACCACCGAAGTAAAACTTTAGTTGCAAAGAAAATTCCCTGTTCACAACAATGAAACAAAATGCACATAGAAGCATCTACCGACAGCAAAATGTGTCAAGGGATATAGGATGAAGACAACGCAATACTGTGTAACAACAAACTGCTTTTGATGGGTGTGACATTGGCAAAAAGAGTGAGTATGTACGATGACTTTCTTGAATCACAGTGTGTTCATAGATTACACATTATGTAGTAACGATGGGAAAATGTGCAAGGTTGGTTCGTGAGCATTTCACATATAATCCGCATTTCTATGGTAAAGCTGAAGTGCTCGTTGGAACATGTATTCGCCCAGGTAACCCACGAAATGTTTGGTGCACAGCAGCAGAATTTACAGTCATGCTTGTCAGAAATATTTGGCTGCTGCATTTTATGCTGTGCTCTTAGGATCCTGCCTGACCATGCCCTCAGAAAAAAACAGCAAAAATTTTTGATGACCATTATTATATGTGAAAGCTTAACTTTTCTTGATGGAAAAATATCATCTAGTAGTCGTATTTTGCAAAGCAAGCATACATGTTATTGCCCCCATATTTTCTTGAATTTGGAGTTCACTGCCAGGCAAATCAGAGTGCTACCATCGTCTCTTGTTTCCATAACGTAACATGGGTGTTGTAACTTCTTACATTTTGGTGTACCATTTAAAGGATTGATATATTTTACAGCACTGAGAGAAAGTATATCATCATTTAACGTGGAAAAATGTACTTTCACTTGGGGCATAGTGCATTTTCACCCAGAAAAAAAAGTTTATCTATGACCGGGAAATCCAGGAACTTCTTTCTCTTGTCTGCATACACACCCTGTAAATGTGCTACACATCTGGAGGGGTTGAGAAAAGTACCCTCTACCAATGACTTTACGAAAAGTATAGTTGGTACTCACCATATAGCAGAGATGCTGAGTCACAGGTAGGCACAACAAAAAGACTGTCACAAAATACTGTGTGTGGCAACAGTCTTTTTATTGTGCCTCTCTGCGACTCAGCATCTCCGCTACATGGCGAGTAGAAACTATCCTTTTCATTATATAGTTACATTCATTCCTGGAGTTTCCATTTATGTAAGTAACGACCACAGATAATAACTGATCTCCATAACAATTCTGGGAGACGACGTATAATTAATGGATTAGTTCAAAGGTATTTTACACACACACAGTGGCAGAATAAGAAAAAGAAATGTGAAATATTTGCAGTAAACAGTGAAGTACATAGAATTCAACAGCAGCCAATAACGACTGGACACCTCTTACAGAAATTCTCTGGCTTGGATAGCAATAACTTGAGAATTTATATAAAATTTTTAACTACTAAACATGTGCTTAAAATGAGACAACTGCACGCACATCGATGTACAGAAATAGTAGTAAGCATGTGCAAGTCAGTTAGCTAAGTGGTACTTATTAGTCGTTATCATCACCACACACACACACACACACACACACACACACACACACAATGGCAATGTTTGCTAATGTGCAAAATGCTGAGTTGTCAGTGGGACTTGGGCTTAACCTAAACTGCGTAGCAGTTATTAGAGTCATAGCATTCGTCTTGCTCGATATACCTGTCAATGTATTGGATGAGTCACCTGAAACAGATGACATTGTATTTGTTGCGAGAACAGTCGAAAAAGAACATTCCAGTACCTACTGAAAAAAAGTAAACATATTAGAAGAAATTTACAAAGTGACAGTTTGAAAACATGATTCTTGTATTTCTTCCAGTTGTAGTCCTATACTTTGTCTATCTATTTCCAGTGTTGCCATTCTTATTTCATATTCTGTGAGCATGCACTGTAGTTTCATTTTATGTTCATACTGTACGCATTCTAATCTGTTTTCGCAAAATCGGTATTTCATATGGAGAAGATCTTCAATATACAGTAGAACCCCAATTATCCTAACTTCAACTATCTGTATCTCAATTGTACGGATTGCTTTGGGGGTGGAATGTTGGTTTTGTTTGATAGATATTACAGTATGCAGCATTGTTCTAAAAGCAATCTGAGGCAACTGTATTACGAAAAAATCTTTCGGTGAATAATGTCTACAGTACACACACTTTTTTTTTTCCGCTCATCATTCAGTGTGGCCTGCATCAGTCTGCCCCCTGACTTGAATGTATACACCAATTTGTCCCTGTATGTTCCATCTTCTGTGTCTTTTGTTTTGTTTTGTTTTGTTTTGTGCTTGTGTTTTGATTTACTGTATGTCATGTCTTCTAAAAGGAAACATGTTGTCTTATCACTGGCAGACAAAATAAAAGTCCTTGAACAATTAGACAAAGGCCTGAATGGTAAGAAGTTTGCTCAGATGTTTAGCGTGGGAAGATAAAAAATTTCAGACATAAAAACAAGTCAAAAATTTTAAACTCTGTCTCTGTCCTTGAGAATGAAGATGGGATTTGATTGAGAAAAGCAATGAAAACAGCAGAAAACAGTTAGCTTGAAGAGGCTGTGTTACAGTGGGCGAGCATTGGGAAACCCGCTTTCAGGGCCGACTGTTTGCAAAGAAGCAATTCTTTTAGCCAGTAAAATCACAATTTGCCTTCATTTAAAGTGAGCAATTACTGACTACAGAATTTCAAGGCAAGCAATGGTATTTGTAAGTTGGGTTTAAGTGGTTAAAAACGATTAGCAGATCAAAAAGCAGCAGAAAATTTTATTGAAAAATTCAAAATTGAAGCAGAGTCTTATGACCCTGAATTTTTGTATATCTTTGTGTGATACAACTTTAGCTTCTAATAGACCATAAGAGCAGTAAAGGCCGTGTTACCGTGCGAACTACAGAATGTCACAAAATACCCCTTCTGTTGATAGGAAAATAAAGAAAACCACGGGCTTTCAAAAATGTGAAAATTTTCCATCTTCTATAAGGATAAACCAAAGGCCTGGATGACTACTGCTTTCTTTTGTGCATGGTACGGTTCAGTTTTCATATTTGAAGGGAAAAAAAGAAAAAAAAAACTAGAAGACCATAGGGAAAGCAAGCAGTAAAGTAGTGATAATTGTGGACAATGCACCCACCCGCAGAAAGCCTTCTAGATAGAGCAGACGGACATTTCAAAATAATCTTCCTGCCACCAAACGTAATGAGTGTGCAGCAGCCAATGGACCAGTCACTTAGCAGAATATGAAGCAAAATTACAGAAGACAACTGTTGAAGGTTTTTGATAGAAGATGGAAATGAAGAAGACATTTGACTTGTCACCAAAAATTTAGTTTAAAAGGCAGGTGGCAGTACCGTGGAATTTGGTGAAGACAATCACATTAAAAAGAGCTTATAATAAATTGAAAGGATTTCAGCCAAAGAAGAAATACAGAAAGATGAAAATTAAAAGAAGAATCGTGAAAAGGGAGAGTAATAAAGAAAAGTAGCAGAGGATGAAATATCACTTGAGGACATAAGCAAAGTCTCTTAAAAATTCCTGGATGAATGATTGCAGTGCAGAGGATATAATCAAGTGGCTTGCTGCTATTCTTCCTCTTAATGAAGTATTTTTGTGTTGCATTTGGTACGCTGTTAAGCAAGTACAATGGTGCTCAACCCAAAGGTTGATTTGAACACTGTGGTGCTTTGCTAAGCATGGTCGTGTGCTCCTGGTTTCCCTCTACCTCTGAAATGACTTAAACAGCTAGTTAGAAGGGGACCTACAGTTCAACGTGTACACCAAAACACGGTGTAACTTGATTTGGCTTCGCCCCCCCCCCCCCCCCCCCCTTCCCCCTCCCGAGAGGAAAAAAAGTGGTGAGTAACAGAACAAATTGTAGAACCAATGGGGATTGAACCTAAAACCCAGTGAGCCATCGAGGCATATTTATGTGCAGTCAATTAATCCTTCTGTGTATACACATCGTGGTATGCCAATCCTCAGTTGTTGTGGACATTTATACATGCACCTCTTTGATTTTCCTACAGTGCTATGGATGTCTGAATGCTTCCTTAGCTGCCAACCTATTATTGCTGTGAAAGAGTTACTTCCATATCTTGATGAATAAAAAAGTTTAAAGTATTTATCATATAACACACGTGCCTTATTACATGCTATCATCTGCAGAAAACCCTATTTTCGTTATCTTGAAGTGTTTGACACATGACAATTGTTTTGACCACAATTCACAATGCAAGGATGTGAATGGGCATGTGTCTGACTACAGTCCGCCAAATACAAAACCCAATAACTCAAGAATTAAATGCAATAGCCTTCTGCTCTCAATTCCAAATAAAATTTTGATATCTTTCTACATTTTATTCATTGAAATCTCTAAGCTAAAATTAAACATACACAAAAGTTAGCGCATTTTTACCTCTGCAATTTTTGTACAGTGTTTTACTTAAGGCAGTGCACTAAGTACAATGGATAACAAAAAGAAATTCAGGTCTTATCAAGGGAATGCATCAGACTGTAAGATGTGTAAAAATTGTCTTTCAACTAATAGTTTTCGGAAAATAGGATGATAAGTACAGGGCTATTACAAATGATTGAAGCGATTTCACAGCTCTACAATAACTTTATTATTTGAGATATTTTCACAATGCTTTGCACACACATACAAAAACTCAAAAAGTTTTTTTACGCATTCACAAATGTTCGATATGTGCCCCTTTAGTGATTCGGCAGACATCAAGCCGATAATCAAGTTCCTCCCACACTCGGTGCAACATGTCCCCATCAATGAGTTCGAAAGCGTCGTTGATGCGAGCTCGCAGTTCTGGCACGTTTCTTGGTAGAGGAGGTTTAAACACTGAATCTTTCACATAACCCCACAGAAAGAAATCGCATGGGGTAAGTCGGGAGAGCGTGGAGGCCATGACCTGAATTGCTGATCATGATTTCCACCACGACCGATCCATCGGTTTTCCAATCTCCTGTTTAAGAAATGCTGAACATCATGATGGAAGTGCGGTGGAGCACCATGCTGTTGAAAGATGAAGTCGGCGCTGTCGGTCTCCAGTTGTGGGATGGGCCAATTTTCCAGCATGTCCAGATACACGTGTCCTGTAACGTTTTTTTCGCAGAAGAAAAAGGGGCCGTAAACTTTAAACCGTGAGATTGCACAAAACACGTTAACTTTTAGTGAATTGCGAATTTGCTGCACGAATGCGTGAGGATTCTCTACCGCCCAGATTCGCACATTGTGTCTGTTCACTTCATCATTAAGAAAAAATGTTGCTTCATCACTGAAAACAAGTTTCGCACTAAACGCATACTCTTCCATGAGCTGTTGCAACTGCGCCGAAAATTCAAAGCGTTTGACTTTCTCATCGGGTGTCAGGGCTTGTAGCAATTGTAAACGGTAAGGCTTCTGCTTTAGCCTTTTCCGTAAGATTTTCCAAACCGTCGGCTGTGGTACGTTTAGCTCCCTGCTTGCTTTATTGGTCGACTTCCGCGGGCTACGCGTGAAACTTGCCCGCACGCGTTCAACCGTTTCTTCGCTCACTGCAGGCCGACCCGTTATTTCCCCTTACAGAGGCATCTAGAAGCTTTAAACTGCGCATACCATCGCCAAATGGAGTTAGCAGTTGGTGGACCTTTGTTGAACTTCGTCCTGAAGTGTCGTTGCACTGTTATGACTGACTGAAGTGAGTGCATTTCAAGCACGACATACGCTTTCTCGGCTCCTGTCGCCATTTTGTCTCACTGCGCTCTCGGCGCTCTGGCGGCAGAAACCTGGAGTGGGGCTCAGCCGAACAAAACTTAATGAGTTTTCCTACGTATCTGTAGTGTGTCGTGACAATATGTCAATGAATGGAGCTACAGTGAATTTATGAAATCGCTTCAATCATTTGTAATAGCCCTGTATTTCATATCAGTTGGAAAATGTCTTTCAGCACAGGCACCAGTATTTCGCAAGTGGTACAGCTGTAACAAAAGTGCTGTCAGCACAGAATGCAAAGAGCATGTCTGTAGCAGCCAAAAGGGTTAATAAGTTATTTGTCAATCAGAAACCACACTGAGCGAAGGGAACAAACACTATTCAGTTGTGAGGCTGCAGATACACACAGTCCACTGCAGTGGGCACTCCCAACTGTTGTTGTGTCTTTCATGCTGTTGCAGTCTCACAACCGAATGAAAATGCCAAAGACGTGACAATTCAAAAGCTGTCCACTGCAGTGAAAATTACCCGCCAAAGGGTTACTTTTCGGTATACATGAACATACTCAATTGCTGTAGTAATACTTTGTAAATCAAAAGTAAACGGCATAGACATTTTGCTTAGAAAACATACAAAATTGACAACTAAAAGGAAATTAAAATTCTTAACGCATTAAATGTGTGCTAGGTCTATTAGCGCCTCTGTGTTATTAAGCTGTACAAACCCTCTTTCCTTAGCCATTGAGTGTGTACCATGTGATACAGTGTGTGGAAACTGAGGACTGCATGCTTATTGTTATTATAGGTGTGGAAATTTGAATAAATTGTGACTTTGGGTCTGCAATTAGCTTATGTCCACTTTTTGTAACAGCAAGCCTGACAAAATTATAGTCTTCAGTTTTATACATTTCAACTGTGAAAATTTTTCTGCTAGAGTTTTTGATGCATGTAATTACATAAAGATTAAATTTAATAAATACAAAGTGTATTTTAAATTGTACCTTCTGGTATAGGACTGCATTCTTGGTCATTTTCGTTATATTGCCATAACACATTTTTCAACTTTTTCAGTCACAGTTTGTCCCTATTTTTGTGAATAAAAGTCATTGGTAATATCTTTCACACCTTTCCTTTGTTGGCAGTAGTAACTTCGTTGGTTTTTTGCCTTCTGTTGTATCTTTTGCTGGCCTAATCAGCAATAAATCTTTTTTAAACTGTGGAGAAGTTTGTTTTTCCTCCATCTTTACAAGACCCCTTCAGTAATTGTTGTGTATCTACAATGCACTAATATATTTGGTCAAAGTAGGGTCAGAACTGATCTTCAGTCAGCAGGGTTTATACAGTCAGCTGTCTGTGTATCTTAAGGTATAATTGTAAGAGGTAACACTCATCTTGTGTGCTCTGCCTTGAAATGAAATGGTCTGTACATAGTCATGACACAGCTAATTCCTGCTGTGGCTAGGACTTTTCATTTGTTATGTCAAGTGATGTTTTTGAGCCTGTTCCAATATAAAACTTTATGAAGTTATTGTTAGTCTTTGTTTCACAACACCAATTTTTGTTGTTGTTTGTCTTACAGCTTTTGGAACAGGCACTTGTAATTGAAGAGCAACTGCGCAGAGCAGCTTACCTGAACCTCACACAGGATCCTAATCATCCAGCAATGTCACTAAATGCGCGTTTCGCAGAAGTAGAGTGTCTTGCTGAATCACATCAGCATCTCTCTAAAGAGTCTCTTGCTGGAAATAAACCAGCAAATGCTGTACTCCATAAGGTTAGTGACATTATGATACATTACCAGCAGTTTGACTGTTGCTATTCATGGTAATAATATTGTATTATTTTATGTTGCAGGTGCTGAATCAGTTGGAAGAACTGTTATCGGATATGAAATCTGATGTGAGTAGGTTACCAGCTACTTTAGCAAGGATACCTCCTGTGGCACAACGTTTGCAAATGTCGGAGCGGTCCATACTTTCGAGGTTAGCTGCAACAACCACCTCGGGCAGTACGGCTACAACTCCAACAACATCACAGCAAGGAGCTGCCGGTAAACAGAGCTTGGTTTTGGAACTATTTTTCATACAAATGTGTGAGGATGTGGTCCTTCATTCAGCATAATACCTATATAAAACTAAACCAGTCCCAGATTCGATATCCGGTTTGAATAACGCTTTACCAGGCGCGGTCCTATTGAAGGCGGTATGCTCTTTCCTTCTTCAAACCTTCGAACTGACTTGCCCCAGCCAGTTGCTGTATCTACAGTTTGAGAGACCCCCATGGTTCAAATTTCACATTTTCACATATACAGATCATTGCAGGTGAAAGAAGCAATAAATACTGATCTGACACTAACACACAGCCACTGAGCTACAATATTTATATAGTATTATAAAAGCATCTTCATTAACTATGTAAAGAGGTGTAACAATTCCGTGCATTTTTACAGCATGTGTTTAAGCGAAATAATGTTGAACGCCATAGATTTGCAAAGCCTTAGACTTAATTTGACTGTAGTGATAATTCAGAATTTTTCCAGTGTAATTGATGACATATTTCTGACTGTTTAGCTGTTCTGATTCAGTTGATACCTAATATTTAAACTACCAACTTACACTGAAGACCCAAAGAAACTGGTACATCTGCCTAATATCGTACAGGGCCCACATGAGTATGCAGAAGTGCTGCAACATGACATGGCATGAACTCGATTAATGTCAGAAGTAGTGCTGGAGGGAATTGACACCATGGACCCCTCAAGGCTGTCCATAAATCCATAAGTGGGTGGAGATATCTCTCTTCTGAACAGCACATTGCAAGGCATTCCAGATACGCTAAACATGTTCATGTTTGGGGAGTTCTGGTGGCCAGCGGAAGTGTTTAAACTCAGAAGAGAGTTCATGGAGCCATACTGTAGCAATTGTGGACGTGTGGGGTGTCGCATGTTGTCCATCCAAGCTTTGTAATTTCAGTGTTCATTTTTCAAAATCAAACATTGGAAAGTCCATGATAGAATAACAATAATATGAAAAGACGGAAGGAGAGGGAAAGACGAAAGGATGTGGGTTTTAAGGGAGACGGTAAGGAGTCATTCCAGTCCCGGGAGCGGGACTTGGGGGGAAAAAAGGACAGGAATACACACACACACACACACACACACACACACACACACACACACACACACACATATTATATATATATATATATGAATATAATAGAGGGAAACATTCCACGTGGGAAAAATATATTTAAAAAGAAAGATGATGAGACTTACCCAACAAAAGCGCTGGCAGGTCGATAGACACACAAATTTGTGTGTCTATCGACCTGCCAGCGCTTTTGTTGGGTAAGTCTCATCATCTTTCTTTTTAAATATATATATATATATATATATATATATATATATATATATATATATATATATATATATATATATAGACACAAGCAGACATTTGTAAAGGATAGTGATCAAAGTGTCAATGCAAGTGGGAGTTGGAGAACTGGAGTGTGGGCAGAATATTGAGACAGTTGACGTTGAAAAAATTTCATGTCAACAATATTGAAGAATAGACTGTACTCACAACATATAGGAGGCACTGAGTTGCAGACAGATAATTAAAACTTTTTCATTGTGCCTATCTGTGACTCAACGCCACCTATGTGATCAGTAGCAATCTATCCTTTTCATATTATTATGAATATAATAGAGGGAAACATTCCACGTGGGAATGTGGCCTTTACAAATGTCTACTTGTGTCTATGTATAAGCGGATGTGTGTGTGTGTGTGTGTGTGTGTGTGTGTGTGTGTGTGTGTGCGCATCCTTTCGTCTTTCCCTCTCCTTCCCTCTTTCCTGACGAAGCAACCGTTTGTTGCGAAAGCTTGAATTTTGTGTGTATGTTTGTGTGTGTATTGACCTGCCAGTGCTTTTGTTTGGTAAGTCTCATCATCTATCTTTTTAGATATATTTTTCCCACGTGGAATGTTTCCCTCTATTATATTCATAATAATATGAAAAGGATAGATTGCTACTGATCACATAGGTGGCATTGAGTCACAGACAGGCACAATGAAAAAGTTTTAATTATCTGTCTGCAACTCAGTGCCTCATATATGTTGTGAGTACAGTCTATTCTTCAATATTGTTGACACCAAATTTTTTCAACGTCAACTGTCTCGATATTCTGCCCACACTCCAGTTCTCTCCAACTCCCACTTGCATTGACACTTTGATCACTATAACTTGTTAGGAATTTGCTGCACACATTGTTAGGAGTCTGTGCAATGCTCAATCTGCCACCTTTTCTCATGATCTGCTTACTCACTGACTAAGTGTACTGTGATCAATGTTGTCATCCCATACAGCTTCTGCAACCTCTTCTGAAAGTTTGTCACGACTGTTTTCATAACAGAACAACACTCTAACAGCACATTGCTTCAGATGAACATCACATTGCTTCAGATGAACATCACGTTCACGGGGCTGAATTGCTGTGCAATACTTACTTTCAAGAGACTAAATATTAAGTACTGCCAATAAACACAAACAGAAGTAAAAAAAAAGCAGCACAGGGTGAAAACGGGGAATTAAATTTGAATGCAGGCAGGAAGCATACTTCTGACCTCTGTGAAATTAACGATACTAAAATGAAAATGAGATCGACAGGAAGTGCAAAATGGCTAAGCAGGGATGGCTAGAGGACAAATGTAAGGATGTAGAGGCTTGCCTCACTAGGGGTAAGATAGATACTGCCTACAGGAAAATTAAAGAGACCTTTGGAAAGAAGAGAACCACTTGTATGAATATCAAGAGCTCAGATGGCAACCCAGTTCTAAGCAAAGAAGGGAAGGCAGAAAGGTGGAAGGAGTATATAGAGGGTTTATACAAGGGCGATGTACTTGAGGACAATATTATGGAAATGGAAGAGGATGTAGATGAAGATGAAATGGGAGATACGATACTGCGTGAAGAGTTTGACAGAGCACTGAAAGACCTGAGTCGAAACAAGGCCCCGGGAGTAGACAACATTCCATTAGAACTACTGACGGCCTTGGGAGAGCCAGTCCTGACAAAACTCTACCATCTGGTGAGCAAGATGTATGAGACAGGTGAAATACCCTCAGACTTCAAGAAGAATATAATAATTCCAATCCCAAAGAAAGCAGGTGTTGACAGATGTGAAAATTACCGAACTATCAGTTTAATAAGTCACAGTTGCAAAATACTAACGCGAATTCTTTACAGACGAATGGAAAAACTGGTAGAAGCAGACCTCGGGGAAGATCAGTTTGGATTCCGTAGAAATGTTGGAACACGTGAGGCAATACTAACCTTATGACTTATCTTAAAAGAAAGATTAAGAAAAGGCAAACCTACATTTCTAGCATTTGTAGGCTTAGAGAAAGCTTTTGACAGTGTTGACTGGAATACTCTCTTCCACATTCTAAAGGTGGCAAGGGTAAAATACAGGGAGCGAAAGGCTATTTACAATTTGTACAGAAACCAGATGGCAGTTTCAAGAGTCGAGGGGCATGAAAGGGAAGCAGTGGTTGGGAAAGGAGTGAGACAGGGTTGTAGCCTATCCCCAATGTTATTCAATCTGTATATTGAGCAAGCAGAAAAGGAAACAAAAGAAAAATTCGGAGTAGGTATTAAAATTCATGGAGAAGAAGTAAAAACTTTGAGGTTCGCCGATGACATTGTAATTCTGTCAGAGACAGCAAAGGACTTGGAAGAACAGTTAAATGGAATGCACAGTGTCTTGAAAGGAGGATATAAGATGAACATCAACAAAAGTAAAACAAGGATAATGGAATGTAGTCGAATTAAGTCAGGTGATGCTGAGGGAATTAGATTAGGAAATGAGACACTTAAAGTAGTAAAGGAGTTTTGCTATTTAGGGAGTAAAACAACTGATGATGGTTGAAGTAGAGAGGATATAAAATGTAGACTGGCAATGGCAAGGAAATTGTTTCTGAAGAAGAGAAATTTGTTAACATCGAGTATATATTTGTCAGGAAGTCGTTTCTGAAAGTATTTGTATGGAGTGTAGCCATGTATGGAAGTGAAACATGGACGATAACTAGTATGGACAAGAAGAGAATAGAAGCTTTCGAAATGTGGTGCTACAGAAGAATGCTGACGATAAGGTGGGTAGATCACGTAACTAATGAGGAGGTATTGAATAGGATTGGGGAGAAGAGAAGTTTGTGGCACAACTTGACTAGAAGAAGGGATCGGTTGGTAGGACATGTTTTGAGGCATCAAGGGATCACAAATTTAGCATTGGAGGGCAGCGTGGAGGGTAAAAATCGTAGAGGGAGACCAAGAGATGAATACACTAAGCAGATTCAGAAGGATGTAGGTTGCAGTAGGTACTGGGAGATGAAGAAGCTTGCACAGGATAGAGTAGCATGGAGAGCTGCATCAAACCAGTCTCAGGACTGAAGACCACAACAACAAAATCAAAATTACATCTTACAAAGACAAACAGTCCATCAGGAATGGAGGTATTGGCAACTCCTTTCAGTTTATTTCTTGTGACACCCACTCCAGTGCCACTGTCTGTGTCTACTGTCGTGCGCCTTCCTCAGGGAGAATATACCTCAGGATGAGAGGGACTCGCCTTTTTTTTGTCTCTCATCATTGTAAAGTCTCCTATTTCTCCTCCTTTTGCCTATGAACAACTGCAGACTATGATTATTTCAACTGTTTCTCCTTTCCTTTCTTCCAGATGTCTTCTTCTTGGTTTTTTTTGTGGAAACCTTAAAATATTATAGTTTCTTTCTGAGTGGCAGTAATTACTCAGTATCCATGGAGTAATTTGGAGTTTGTCCATGTAACTTCCAGTATCTTTGCATCATGTGTTACCCATTCTTAATTTACCAAAGTATGTGAACAGTGGGTTCATCCTTTGGATGTTGCCACAGAAAGCTTTATCTTTTCATAATCATATCTAGAATTTTTTCAGTTCATTTATAATGTAAACTATTATGGCATATTCTATATTGTGTTTGCCGTTTAACTGGTCCAAAAATTTTTCTTAATATGCTCTTTTTCTGTGATTTCCAGTGCTTCCATTATTGCATTTGTATTTATCAAAAACTCCAGGAGTAACTAACAATAATATTATGAAAAGGATAGATTGTTCCTCACCATACAGAACAGACATTGAGTCACAGACAGGCACAAGATAACTCTCATTGTGGTTGTTCACATCAATTATCACCCACCTGCTCTGTGCAGTGGGTGGATCCAAGCTGCCTTCCAGTCTTCATAATCTCTCTTGTTAACCAGATATTTTGGATGATTTCATTTAGCTTGTCCAGAAATTTATTATTCGAATATTTCACGTGTAGTGCAATTATGGAATCCTCTCCATGTCCCTTATTGTTTTCTTAACTCATTTTTATTGAGTCACTTTTATGTCTGTCTGTCTGCCTGTTTGGTACAAATTTTGCTGTCTATTTTAAACTAACTTCCCTTCAGACATGGATGCCAACGCAATATTAAGTCACTTTCTCTTATCGTGGATGAGGGCAAAAAAGATAGATAACACCACACATCTCAGTTGCCGTGCAGGACCAGTGGGTTGCATGGCTAATATTGGAATGTGTTCCACGCAGTTTGCGAGTGGTTGGATACAGCTAAGCAGGGGGAGGGGACAGAGAGAGGGGGAGGAAGGGATTGTGTGCAGTATATGTGACATTCTGACATATGATATAAAGGAATTACAGGCATTGGCTGCAAGTGGGTATTGACTGAATTCAGTGGGGAAAGTTGAGAATTTGTGCAGGACCAAATTCAAACCTGGCATAAATTTTCAATTTTCCCTGTTGATTTCAGTCAGTGCCCACTTGCAGCCAATGTCTGTAATTCCTTTGTATATTAATCCATAATAGCTGCTGGATCAAAAAGGTGTCTTTCTTTCCAACATGTCCAAAAGGACAGACACCACAAATATATATCCTGACATATTCTTACATAAGTGAAACCACAAGTAAAAAGCTCTAATTATTTTTAAAAAATAATTGCAACAGAATGTTTAAAATCCATTGAAATTTCACACACGCAATACTAAAAGACAGAAAATAATTATTTAAATAAAAATATTTTAAATGTAACATTTTTAGCTGTACTAAAAAGTATAAAGACCCATGCAGATTCCTAACCACATGTAGATAAGTTTTATAATGAAAAACATGGGACACACGAAATCTTATAAGTATTTTCATAGCTATGAAAGTACCACATTCGCAAGTTTGCAGGATTATCTGTATGAGGTTGGGAATGTGTATGGCACTGTGAGAATTTATTTTGTACTTTTTAGTCCAATATAAAAAGTATTGATTTAAAAATTATTTAAACAATTATTTATTTATCAGGTTGTATGGGACCATGCAGATCAAAGCTAGCAAGTTATGGATCAAATCAATAGATACTTTATAGAATGCTGATTAGAAAACTTATAAACAAAAGAGTTAAAGAATTAATGAAACCCTTAAAAATCCTATTTCCATCATTTTAAATATAGCCTCTGTTGCTTGCTTCTATGTTGTTTTGGAATACTGACTTTAAATATGTGATGATGCCTTGCAGCACTCCTGAGCTCACAGTTCCCAGGAGCATTCCAAGCTGCACAGTTGCCAGCTGCTTTCTCTGCAGCGAATTTTGCGAACTTCAGACCACAGTATTCTGTGCCCGGTCAACCACCACAAGGTTTTCCAGGTAAGACATTTTTTCTTCTTCCTTTTGACAAACTCTGTTGTTACCAAGACTTTCAATAATTTGTATAATAATCTACTTACCCTACCTTATTTATTTTGTGTAAGCACAAATATAAATAAAAATTCATGCATCCAGTTATTTCTGGTGTATCATGGGTTCCGTGTGCTTTTCATGTTTAATAATAAAATAAACTAACAGCAAAACATTGAGTCCTAAAATGTAATAGCTATTTGAACAGTTAGTTTTCAGATGGGATCTCTATTATCATCACCTTTTGATGTGCATTTGTGACTTGAACAATGCAAGGTCTTGTAGTCATTGAAAATCAATTCTTCATGCTAATTATGTGCCTAACAGGTGTGTACTGAAACATTTACTTTCACTTGCAAAAATATGGTGATGATTTGCAGAAATTTGTCGCAATTTGCTGCTCATATTTTGTTCTAAAAGGGTTAAATGCCACAGAGGTAACTGGAAAACAACGACACTGTTGAAAATAAACTAAAGTGTGAAATTAGGTAGTTAAAATAGTAAGAGTGGTTGATTTTACTCATCATATAATTGATATTAACATGTTACTCTGACATGTTCAATCTATTGCATATCATGTTGATCAAGTTTTAGGGAAGTGTATTTTTAGTACTTATCAATCATGTTAGACTTTGGGCGTTGCTAGACGCCAGATCAATACTGTGTCTGAAACAATGTCCAATTCTGGACATGTATTGTGTGCAGATGATCTTTTTGAAGTTTAGCCTACATTGTTCCAGTACCTCTCTCCTGTAAAGGGAAGTTGTGTGTTGCACCTAAATTGCAAAAACAAAAAAGGAGGGGGGGGGGGGGGGGGGCAAGAATCTGGGTTTGACTAATAATCAAGGAAACAATTTAGATCTGCGGGAAGCTCCATTTGTATGATGGTTACAGCCCATGAAACAACAGAATAATATTTTTCAAGGTGGCAGTAGTGGCTATTGATGGCAAAACAAAACAATGAAATGAATGGAAAACTACCAGCAAAGTCTGTCTTCTGTCATTTCAGTAGCATTTTAACTTCAATAATGTACATTTTTAAGCTCACGTTCATCACCAGGGCTTCAGATGCAGATTCGTTACAATATCAACATGCTAGAAATACTTATCTGTGAAGGTTGCTGGTTTCTGTTGTACTTGATACCACAACGGCCTGGCTGTACAGGGAGCAAACCGGGGTGTCTGCCCCGGGTGGCAATTTCAGGGGATGCCAAAATCATATTCTTGAAGGAAAAAAACCTTGTTTCAGAAAGCGCCTCGTATCCAGCGCACATTGGTCTATTGTTTATTCATACGATTTTGAAACCTATCCCTGTCGGTTCTTCCGACATTTATGAACATGTTCCAAGTTGATTTCCGAATGAATCATAAGTTGATTTTTCAATGCTTAGATAGTGTACATGATGTATTTACCAAGGGAATCCCCATTGCACCTAAAAAAAAAATTCCCACAGACCAAAGGGAACTGAGCCTAATAAACCCAAACAGATGAATGCTGTATGTTTATGTGGTTGATTTGGTGTGCG
Organism: Schistocerca cancellata; assembly: GCF_023864275.1. Taxonomy (NCBI): domain Eukaryota; kingdom Metazoa; phylum Arthropoda; class Insecta; order Orthoptera; family Acrididae; genus Schistocerca; species Schistocerca cancellata. The sequence continues at coordinate 788,755,804 of NC_064628.1, read as the reverse complement.
ACTGATAAGTGTTATAATTATTGGCGAAATCCATAGATTCGGACTACCAAAGTGAAAATAAACAATTAACAAAAGTAACAGGTAAGGAAGATTGCTTAGTATCTTCTCAGTGTGCCCAAGAAAATGAAATTTTGATAAAATTCTGGCCACATTGTTACACTACTAAGGGCCAGATTTACAGTCCCCAGTTTGAACATGTAATAAAGCGTAACCAGAGAATAAGTGTGGGATAACTAAACCTGTGATTCTGGCAGGGTTAGTGAAGTTAAACAGAGAATAATTTTTAACACTGGCAGGAAAGATACAGAATTAGTGATGACAAGATTGTTAGAATGAGGAAGGAGAAGATATAACAATGCCAAATTGATATAAAAATATGTACTACTACTATTTTCTGATCTCGTGCTAGAAAAACTGGAGCATATGAATGAAGTGAAGTGTGGAACTATTTCCTAACTTAAAACTTTTTGCTTGTTGTAGGCCTAATAGGCATTTGATATTGCTACTTCATGAATTATATTCTGTCGTGTTATTTATGTAAATGAGCTACATAAAAATGACCATTTGTGCCGAAGCAGTCTCGCATATTTGGTCTTTGTCAAAATTGCTGCAATATTAGGAAGGCGTATTTCATTTTGTGTAACAGACAGTGACAAAATAGATGTAATCGAATTGAGAAACTGCACCTATCTTTGGTACTATTCGTGTCAACAGCATTTTCATTACTAAGCAACGACATTTTGGTTTCTCATGTAGCAAAACATTTGAAGACCACCTCCAATTTTCTTCATACTTGAGTGAAAGTCAGTGTCTTGACATATATTTCTTAAAGAAGTAAGACACGATTCTCAAAAATTTGCCTTTGAAAGTTAGAAGATTTCTGGGTGCTGTTAAGTATGAAACATTTGTAGATGATAAACAAATTCATTGGTAGCTCAGCATGTAGCGCAGTTGGTTTTTATCATACTCTTTAGTTCAAATCTTGATAGTACCATACTTTTGTGCTTCTGTTGGAATACCACACTCACTAACAAATTTGAGTGCTAATAAATTACATTGAGTCATAATTGTATTAAAATTAATATCTTCTTTATGTTTAATTACGGGTCGTACAGAAATAAATTAAAATTTCGTAGAGCCACAAAATGCCATTTTGTTAAATGAAAAAATTTGCATTTAAATGATGCTGTTCAATCCCTAATAATAAAACACAGTTGATTTTCTGTTTAATGATTCGCCTTTTTGTACCAAGTTTTAATATACTGTGAATAGTAATTAAAAGTAAAAAGAGGTTATTTGTATTAAAAACAAAGATTCCATATTTGTTACTTAAAATTTCCAGGTGACAGTGAATATGGAATAGAAGAGTAGTAATTGCTGTTACAGCTACACTGATCACAATTCAATTATTCTGCATCTGAGCTCATGTCGAATTTGTTAATAAGCTAAAGAAAGTTATATACTTAAAAGTGCTCAAAAATCTTCTAATCTTCAAAGACAGTACCACCACCACCACCACCACCACCACCACCACCGCCTCCAAGTTCTTTTGAGCATTGCAGCATACTGCTTTCGGAAACAGGTATCCAGGCGCTGACCTTCGCATCTTAAAAAGTCCAAAGAAAACCAGAGAGGGCCACTCAGAAAGCTACCTTTGTCAGTGTCATAATATCTGTTTCACACTTGTAATGATAAATAATGTGTGCACAATAGAAAGAGAATAGCTGGTGTTAGCTTGGAGTTCAAAAGACATTGCTACCTCCTGCTTCTTCAAAGATATGTCAGTGTTAGATGTGACTGCATGTCCAGCCGACATATTATGATCTCATCACCTCACATTGTGCCATTTATCCAGTATGTCAGATCATAAAATAGTAGTGTACTCTTGTTGAACTTAATAAATTTAGCATGTTCCTCTCTCAATTTTGTTAACGATGTCCTGAAAGTACTTCGGAAAAGCAGCCAGTGGATGACCGTGTGAAAAACCAACCTGTTTTATAGATATTTTAAATTTTGCTTTCTAAGTGTGAATGATATGCTGCTTCTTATACCTGTTTGTTACAAATGTTCAGTTAAATGCCATTGACCTGCCGAAGGAAAAATGTTTCCACCACACACATGCTTAAATGTCAGCTGTTCAATAGAGGTGCTGGAACATGTAAGAACTTGGATAAGGATCATTTCAGGAATCATGTGGAAGAGATGTTTGATAAGACAGAGCACCTTCTGCCGAGAGTAGTACAGCAAAGATAATGAAGAAGGATAAAGTTAGGTGGAAGACTTGACGATTACTGTGCTGTAAAAGAGTTGTATCTGAAGTATTTCATTATGTACTCATCTAGCAGTTACCCATGCTCAACCCCAACCAAAACACTGTTTATTGAAGCACACGAGTCTCGACTTGAGGACACCAGTGGTGTGAAATATTGTTCATAGTGAGAAATTTGTTCGCTGTGGTGCTGGAATAAAGAAGCAAATAAAAATCATAGAAAGAAGTTTGCATGTAATGCCGTAGCTAACAGGGATGGGGAGGGTTTTACCTACACGGAAAAAAAATCAGAATATTACAACTGGTACACAGGACAAGAAAATCGGCCTTGACTGAAAGAGGTGTAAGGGTGAGTTCATTAAGAGTAGAATTTTCCTCAATTGTGGACAAGAAACAAAAAATTCAAAATGTGGTTGGAGAAGATGAGCCACTTACCCACAGGAAGAACAGTTTGCTACAGTTGCACGTTGTGCAAGTCAGTACATACCTTGTGGTGGTGGTGGTGGTGGTGATCAGTAAGGTAATCTCTCTATCTCTCTCTCTCTCTCTCTCTCTCTCTCTCTCTCTCTCTCTGTGTGTGTGTGTGTGTGTGTGTGTGTGTGTGTGTGTGTGTGTGTGTGTGTGTTGAAAGTGGAATTTGCTTAATCGAATGTTGATGTCACGTTTGGATTATTGTATTTCTAATGCTCATGAATACATGTCTGTGTTGTGATTTGTGTTTTGGGCCAAGTTTTATTCCAATTTGTTTGTTTTTGTATTTCAACTTCTCTTTTACTTGGACTTCAGGGTATAGTAACATGATATATGTGATTACTGAAATTTTAAAGCTCTGGTTGGAAGACAGGCTTGTTATATTTCCAGAGACGTCGCCAGACATCGATGTCTCTCGAGTTCCCTTGTTTCATGATGGCAACTGGAGGGAGTCATGGTAGATGTCATGGCCCTAGCTTTTAGGGGAAATGTTATAAATAATGCTCAGTTAAATCACCTACTCAGGTCTGGTGGACATTTCTTTTAGATATTATTGCTTTGTTGTTACTTTTGGCTGCTTCCGTTACTTTTTTGAGTTTCGAAGAATCGGGATTGTCAGAATGTCATCTGGCTACTAAAATGTGCATTTGTTATTAATATGTCCTTTCCGATAAGTATGCTAGCAGGAGAAATTGCTTTGTATTTTTTGTGTATTTTTGCATTGACTTGGGCCATGAAGTAACATATGTCATTGTCCCAGGTGTCATGTTCTTGTGCAGAGTCATTAGCATGTGGCTGGACTGTTCATGCTGCATATCTTAATTCATGATGTAATGTGTTATATTTCTGACATGCTGTAAGAGTACAAATTTGTGTTAACGCAATAAAGGAATTTCAGATATGCAATAGGTATGATGTGCTATTGTGGCATGCAGTTGTGCACCATTATTTAAAGAAAATAAATGTTTATTTTCCCATGTTACCAGTCAAGAGATGTAAAAGCATGCACCTCGCATTGCCATCCAATTAATTGCAATGTGTGCACTCCATTTTTAGCAATTTTTCAGGAGCATGATACCCTCACAGCTTTTTACGTTTGCATGATTTAAATGTTGCATTGCATTCAATTGCTTCTGGTCTTGTTTCTTGTTAAGTTTTTCCACTGAGGCATGGCCTTGTGCTGAAAGAAACACGGGTGTGAGCCGTTGGTAGCTGACGTCTCTCAAAAATATATGAAATAGGGTGTTTCCCCTTGTGATGCTGCTTGTGTACCTCATAAACTGCAATATGGTGTTTGTCTGCTGATGATGACAGGCTTTTCTGTTTAACTCATAATTTTCCAAACAATTTAGGCCTAGCACTGTCTTGCCTCTAACAACATAAGTATTATTTTGCAGTGGGATACAGTGTTGATGCAACTTTTAGAAAAGGTGAAATTAAAAGTATTCCATTTGTGGAATCAAGTAATTTGCTGAACATTTTTGAGCTTCCTTTCCTGTTGATCACTTCTTCGATGTAGTGGCATTGTTACCCAGTTTTATAGAATCAGCAAGTGTTTTCCTCCATATTACGAATATCATTATACGTGAGCAGTGCTTTTGTTTAAATTACTTTTCGAATACCTTAGGCATGTAATGTTTTAGTATGCCAAGTTACTAAATGTGTTATGAGCATGTTTATATTAATTATTTGTCATTGTAGCTTGTAGTTTCTCAGTATTAAAATTATGTAATAGTAATTTAAAGGACTTAATATTCCCACGGTTGTCTTTGTTACAGTGAACTGAAGGTGATCGTTTGGAAAAGTTGGGCCCATTAGTGTTCAAAACTGTGACTGACAGTATTTTGTGGAACATTTGTGTGATCTGTGCTCTGAAAGTGAGTTGAACCTTCATCGATCTCATGTCAGCAAGGAAGAATGATTGTGCTTCCTTATGACTGCTACAAAGTAGTAGCAATGTGATCTTTTTTCATCTTTTATTTAGGTTTCTTCCTGTAAGCTGTGTCATTTCTTCTGGGTGCAAACACAGTACAGCATTTTTTAGGCAATACATGGAATTTCTTAACACTTCATACTGTAGGACCATTGTAACCAGATCTGTAGCATGTAAGCAGCAAGTTGGGGAAAATGTCATTTTTGAACGTAAAGTGTCAGAGTAATTGACACGTAAATTATTTAAATAATAGCACTTTATTTTTAAATTCATGACTGATTAGCAAATTTGCTGTAAATTTTGTATGCTGAATTATACAAATAAGGAGGATAGGCTGATGGAGTGTTGACTCATTTACTTTGTGCATACTCATTCTCTTATGTGAATGTATCTGTAACTTCATCAAAATGGTTGAAGTCTGCCATGTATTTCTTGCATTTTCTGCAGGACTATATACTTCGGTATTTCCTACGTTACTTATTCAGTTTAGGGTTGTGTTTATAGTATTACTGATTTTTTTTTCACAATAGGTTTTAGATACTGCCATTGTGTTAAATTATTAAAAATAAATTTGTGAATTTTGGGTGGCTTCTTTGAAATAAACATTCCTTGTTTGAATGAGTTTGTAACATACATTGCAGTATTAGTGAAGTGTCACTTTCTTTGGCTTTATTGCATTCTGTTAGATCTGTCCATATTTTTTAAATTTATAAAATACAGTAATAAAGGTGTAAGATCCTATGGAATCACTGAATAAAATAAGAATTTTAGATTTGTATGATTGAAATGGAAAGATGGCAACATCAGTATTATGAATTTTTTTCCTCATTTTAAGCCTGTGATACGGGTCTTATTACATAAAAGTTCAAAACTTTATCAACCGTTGGAGTATTCTACATCTCCTCCATCCATATTTTTCTAACATCCGTGAAGTGCATGGCAGAGGATACATCCCATTGTACCAATTTTTATGGTTTCCTCCTGCAAAGGGAAGGAAGATTGTTTGAGTGGCTCTGTGTGTGCTGTAATTATTCTAATTTGAGTTCCCTATGTGATTCACTCACTGTAATGTTGTTATGTGAGGACTGTCAGATCTATTTGTCAATTATCACCAATGGTGTGTGTGTGTGTGTGTGTGTGTGTGTAACACAGGGTGTACATAAAGTCTGGTAACACTTTCAATTATTTATTGCACATATTTATTGCACAAGCACCAAACATTATACAGATATCATACGTATGCCATTTAGAAGAGGAACCCTGAAATCCCCCCCCCCCCCCCCCCCCCCCCCCCCATGTATACCGCAATAGCGTAGTTTGGTAATTTGCCGATAGCCAAAGCTAGTTGCAAACATGGCGAGTGCGGGTGCCATGCTACAGAAGGGGACAGCTGTTTCATGAAATGGTCTCCCGATCACTAGATCTCACTCCGTGTGACTCTTTCCTGTGGGGACACATTAAAGATCCGGTGTATGTACCGCGTCTACCGAGTGATGTAGCAGAGCTCCGGGAGAGGATACGGAAAGCGGCTGCCACAGTCGACAGTGCCATGCTGGAACGGGTATAGCAAGAATTCGATTACTGTAATGACAACTGCTGGGATCACTCGTGGTTCACAAATCGAATGTTTGTAAAAAAGAAAACTTTCAGAGTTTTTATTCAAAATGTAATATGTATGACATCTGTAGAGTGTTTAGTTCTTCTGCAATAAATAATTGAAACTGTTCCTGGACTTTATGTACACCCCATGGCAGTGTAACATTTAACTTTGGGAGAAGGACAGTTTTTTGTGGGAGAGCATCAAGGTATAGAGGGGCATAATTACTTATCTAAGAATGAGAAATAACTGATTGGTAACTCTTCCTTCATCTATGTGCTTTAAGTTCCAGGGCCGTACAGTGTAATTTTGAGTGTCACCACATATTGTTTACTTCATATAATTCATAGTATTCATTTAGAACCTTCCCTCTCCATGGAATCAAAAGAAATCTGTGTGTAATACCTGCAGACAGCTTTCTCAGACAGTGAACATACTGAATTTTCTGCAATTATTATTTAAATCGTTACTGTTTAATATATAGAGAAACTCTAATGTGTCATATGTCTTTACCACGTGAAAGCTGTTCCAAAAAAATATACCAATACTGGCAGTATGCCATCTGTGGGACGTAACATGAATTAATAACCAAAAGCTTACCATACTTTCCACAAATGCTGGAAACTTAATAGAGGAGAACAAAGAGCTATCATATATAACGTGTTTGAGTGTGGTGTTTACATATATTGCTTTAGCTTAAATATTTTAGGTTAAAAGCTGCACTTATTGACATTTTGCTGAAGAAAAAGTATTAATCTCGCTCTATATTCAGTCAACAATCTTTAACACTTTTCATGTGAATCATCAGTCAGCAGTATTGTAAGAAGTATAAGTTGTAATTACATGAAGAAACCCCAATCACACTCGTGTTCCAGAAGACTCATCATCCACATAAGCAGTCTTAAGTTTAAAATAGGAACTGGAAACAAAATGAAATTGTTGAAGTCATAGACAACATTAGACTTATCGGTTGCAGAGTATTACATATCAGAAAAGTTACTTAATTTTGCAATAAAAATATATCCTGCACATTCTTCGTGATTAAGGAAAGTTATTAGGCTCACTGTAGGAGATATATGAAATTAGTGCTCACTGATGTTGACTTTTACCACAATGGAGTATCTTATAGAGCTGATATGCCAGAAGTGAAAAATTAAAATTATTTTTTGTTGTGGCTCTTCACTAATGGAAATAAAGATGTAAGTATAAACAAGATGTTTGTAATGTCCTCGACAGTAAATTTTAACAGATCATCTTCATTTAAATGTCGAACTCCAGAAACCTATGCGTTATTTTGAACCATTTACTAGGGCTAGAAATCTGTTTTTGGCACTGTAAGTAGCGGCCAAACAAGTGTGAAACAGCTATCCAAGTTACTGTCTACTCTGGAATAGAATTGTTACGTTTTGCTCCATATCCATAATATTCTAGTTTACACATCATTTTGCTCCAGGCAATATTTTGGGTATCTTTGTTGTACAAGGCTAAAAAAATCTTTTGTTGAAATTATGGTCTATCCAAATATTTATGCATAATATTCAGGTGAATTTTGTTGTCTGCAGTAATGTATCAGCACTAAAATTATACACTCCGTATCATAAGTGGAAATTGGTAGGAAAATTTTTTAAATAGTACTTGTGAACCACATCATTACTACTTCACAAATCTTGTGTTTGTGGTCAAGTTGCTTCTCTGTTTGCATGATATTTTGGCAACTTGGATTCTCTAGCTGCTTTCATCGGGTGCCAAGTGCAGATTTCATTGTCCACTGTTTGGAGTCCAACCAAGCTGCATGGTACACGCTGAGTGCTTAGTACATGCCAAAGTGCCGCCACAGCAATTGTTTCCTGGAATTGTTAAACAATAAAACAGCTGATATAAATAAAAAACAATAGAAAAGCTAAGCCAAAACTTAAAAAATATAAGAAAGGAGAACATTGTAAGACAGTACCCTTTACTTAGTGTCTTATATTAGGCTCTTATGAGCAATGAGGACATTGACGTGTTTCCTGACACGATTTAAGAAAAATAAGTGCTGGATCCCATGTTTTACTTAAGCTAAAATCTTTGTTCCTGCCCAAAAATGCATTACCTGCGCCAAAATTTCATGCTCAAAAGTGAGGCAATGTGCAGTGTCAATCCATGGCTGTTTCAGCCACATGTAACATTTTTCTTCACAAATTTAACAGTTCTCATAGTTTAATGTAATTGGATAGATCAAAAAATCTACTCACCAAGCAGCAGCAGGAGAGCATGACATACCACAGTATATAGTACACACCCATTTCTCAAAGCTCTATATTATCTTTCGTCACAGATAACAGCAAAATGTCATCTACAGCCCCCCCCCCCCCCCACACCCAAAAAAAAAAAAAAAATCAAAACCATATACCATATGAATGTGGGACAACTATAAGACACCTGCATTTCAAGACTAATGGATAATTTAATCAGCACGACAGAGTTTTTAGCTTAATTGGAACATGGGATTCCCCACTAAGTTTGCTTCCATCGTGTACAAAAACTTCTTGCTAATCATAAACAAGAGCCTATCACAACATTCTTTTTCATGCAGTGTATTGTCTTACTGCATTCTCCTTACTTATTACTTTCTTTATATTCTCGCCTAGTCCTTAATTTTTTTTTTAAATATCTACAACTGTTTTAATGGCACCAGGGAAGAAAATCAGCATTGCATATCTCTCTCTCTCTCTCTCTCTCTCTCTCTCTCTCTCTGTGTGTGTGTGTGTGTGTGTGTGTGTGTGTCTCTCTCTCTCTCTCTCTCTCTCTCTCTCTCTCTGTGTGTGTGTGTGTGTGTGTGTGTGTCAGAGAGAGAGAGAGATCACAACACAGTGGTAATTTTAAAAAATCCTACACTGAATTAAAAAGGTAAGCTTGTTTTCATCCTCAAAAGTTAGTATACTTAGGGAAATTTGCAAGTAATACAACTGATAGAAAAATGCAGCAAAATAAAGAAAACTAATCCATAGACTTAGACAATTACAAAATACAAGCCATCCACTACCATTTTGTAATAATAGATGTCAGTAATTATGCACAAATCATTAATAAGACTGGTAATAGTTATATTTATGTGAGGATTGGAAAGCACATGGCCATATCTGCAGCACATTCAGTTGAGGAGGAAACCGGTTCAATGTGCCACCTCAAACCTTTCCGATTCGGTAATATAATTTGGATCTAATGTTATTTTTTCGATTAAAAACCTAACGTCATCACCGAAAAGTGACAAGCTGTTACATATTATGCGTTCGGCGAATGAAGTATTATTCATTATATGGGTAGAAAAGTGAGCATTCCACACGGATACAAAGTAAATGAAGATAGTAGTGGCCATATGTTTTTAGTCGAACTATTACTCAGTGATGTGATTGCGCCTTCTGTATCATATAACACACGTACTATTTGGGATATTGCCGGGGTACCGACTGGTCAAATCACTAATGCGTGGGATAAATAATCGTAGTACTTAATTAAATGTCTTCGTACATTCCAATATGTAAACAAAAGAAGTTTTCTGGCATGTTAAGTAACCTCACTTTCTTTAAGTCAGTCGCTAGAGTACAACGTAATTGCACGGCTGTCCCCACGTACTAATTCAGTAACTGTGTACACTGTTTCTTGCACGCTAACATATGTATTGTGTCATGTTGGCGACTGTGGGTAGTTGGCTACACTGGACATCGCTTCTCTATCTGAAATCCGGTGCATGACGGGAGTTGGAGAAGTCTGTTTTCAATTGGCTCAAAAGCCGTGGCAAACTCCGCCTCTCGCGTTAGTGATTGGCGAATTGCGGGTGGTGCGACTTGTGTCAAGCTAAACATGAGGTTATAATGGATCTGAGTGGGTCAGTTTGCGTGTGCGATTATTTTAAAGAGAAAGGGGTAAGGTTATACCCTGAAAGTTATTCCATGTCACCAGAAACTAGAAAAAGCATACCGCCACCAACGGAGACAATACAGACGAAACCTTTCCCTGTCAGAGGTAAGTAATAAGCGATATAATGACGCAGCTGCAGCAGTTTCCGATCACTTGCTTCTTCTAGTAACCCAGAAATATAGACAGACACACGTAATTCAAATGAGCAAGACGCTTTCGGATTGTCAAAGCTATCCCCCTGTTTTATTAAACTGTTCATTCGTATGACTTGTTTCACTAATTGTGTGTACTGAAACAGCATTTAAATTACAGTCATTCGAATGTCGTATTGTCATGTAAATACTGGCCACATTTGTATTTTCTTTCATGGCAGAAGACGTTAACGACTCTGATATTTTACTTGCTTTGTTACATTATAAACATTAATAACGCGAACTATCGGTATAGAATTGATATTAAATAAATTTTGTGAAAGGGATTACATACCATTAATTCTTCCACAGCTATGCATTCCAGTATTGTTAAAGGCTTTTATGTAGACATTAACATAGAAGTTAGTAAACACTTTGCTGAGATCATCGTTTGCTTTTTCTCATCTTTCCAATAGGCTTCTACTGATGCTACATGATGTTAAACATATAGCTTCTTCGTTGAGAATACGTCGATGCGCACATTGGTTGTCGTGGAAACAGCGTAACTACAATAACGAACAAATGAATAGTAGACTCAAGTGTAGAAACACCGCTGATCGCTTGAACGCATGAGACTTCGAAGTATAAACAGCCTGTGGTGTTTTAGTCAGCAACGCTTTAGTGAATTGATAGTTTACACAATTCATTTCATTGTATATGTTGCACAGTTGTATGTATTCAGGTAGTGTCATTGCGGAATACTCTTCAATTTAAGAGTTGAAAGCCTTCCAGACGCACGTCCATTTAAACCAAAGCGCGCTTGAGTTTGGCGGAGGGGAGGGGATAGCGTAGGTGACAAATGAGTAACCTGTAATATGTGAGAGAGGCAGCACTTCGTTATTCGTAGTTTTTTGCTCGTTGCAGAAAAAAGACTGAATACTCCACAGTAAAAATTCGTTTACGTGTCAGAGTAAGAGAGCCTAACAAAATTGTAATTGAAGGTTGAACAGTACCACTAGATAATTTTTTGACGATTGCATTAGACACCACACACAAACTTTTACTCTCGCGACACAGAAAATTACTTGCCAGATCATTGGTAAATTTCTTAAATTATCTAAGTTAATTGCAAAACATTTTGACAACATTTCGTATTTAATTTATGCAAGAGTTTAATGATCGCAGAGCAGCAACTCTCTCTCTCTCTCTCTCTCTCTCTCTCTCTCTCTGTGTGTGTGTGTGTGTGTGTGTGTGTGTGTGTGTGTGTGTGTGTTTGTTTTAGTACAACAGCACTGTTGATGTCTCGTAAAATTTTAGCAGAAAATGCCTAGTTATATCACATCGTAATGCAGCTATTAGATGGTTGTTCTGATTTAGTCTGCACCTTCGCGTTGCAGCGTAGTTTAGACATATATTTTAAATGTTCAGCCCAGAAATTTTCTTTTTCGTGGGAGAGATTAAATTTCCGGTCGTGTAACAGATTGAAAGAAAACATGATAAAAATGTTGGAAAAACCAGATGTCAAATTATTTGTGGCTGGTCTGGCTCTGCTGCTGCTGCGGTTGGTTTGATGATCATTAATTAAAATCATAGCTCACCAGTCACTATTTCTCGTTATTTTTCCCGTCCTGAAACCAAATATAGGCCGCAAGAAAATAAGAATGTGATGTGTCTTGCTAAGCTAGAATTTCACCGCCCCCAATGTACCGAAGAGAATTACTAGATGCGTTGTTAAACAGCTAACAAGTTAGCAGTAATATTTCATTTCTGTGTAATTTAGTAATTGTTTGCAGGCAACATCCATACAGGCGGCCCCAGAAACTTTAAAAAGATTATCTGTTACATCCAATTAAAGTGGACTTCAGTGAAGGATTTAAGCAAATTAACATTTATTATATTAAAATGTAAAAAATTCTTGTTTCCTATATTAGTTTGACGCTCTTTTATAAAGTCGTATAGGAGCTTATACACTTTTGTCTTAAGCAGCTAAAAAGCTACATTTTTTGGTAAACCATTTTCAGAACTTATCAGACGCTGTATTAGTTTCGTAGTTTTTTTAACATCATCTGTGGCAGGCGAAAATTTTGCGATGAACATGACTTACTGTCGCATTCACATGAAGAACATGTGGTCATGTTGGCGGTAGAGGTGTTTCCAGGATTATTACTATATAACATTCACCAGGTTGCCTACGCCTCCATAACAGTGGTTACTGAGCAATAAATGGTTCTTAATAATTAAGAAGTTTGCGATCGTCTTAAGATAGTTATATTACAGATGCCAACCAAATTTGGTTTCGAACACTTTTTTTAGAGGATCGTCGTATATATTAACAAGAGCGATTTGCCGCGCGGCGTAGGCGCTGCAGTTTTGGACTGTGCGGCTGGTCCCGTCGGAGGTTCGAGTCTTCCCTCGGGCGTGTGCGTGCGTGTGTGTGTGTGTGTGTGTGTGTGTGTGTGTGTGTGTGTGTCTTTAGGATAATTCAGGTTAAGTAGTGTGTAAGCTTAGGGACTGATGACCTTAGCAGTTCAGTCCCATAAGTTTTCACACACATTTGAACATTATGCCTGTTGACACTAGATCTGAGAGTTAACCATTTTGGAGAGAGAGAAATCTCTTGTTGGGGAGGATGCCGTTTGTCGATGCCTTTTAAGGTGCAGCGTTGGAACATCTCACAAGAGACTGACAGGCTTTAAGGTATCCGCATCTTTTGAAAGGAAAATGTGTTACGTAGCATCTTTCACACATTTGAAATTTCTGCTAGGATGTAGTCGCACCAGACGTTTCTTTCTGCAAATAGTGTTATCAAATACCGAATAATGTTGGCGAAAGGAACTTCCAGTAGTATGTCGCTTAAAACTGCTCGTTCATGGACAGAAGCTTAGAGAAATAAAATGCTGAATGAATTGAGTCTTGTAAAAAGTCAAGTTCTTCGCATGTGTTTGACAGAGGCAACAGAAACTAAACGTAAAATTGTGAAAATAATTATTCCACCCCGTTTGAGAAACGGAAAATGGTTATCAGAGAATAGACGCACATGGGAAATTTCATCGGCATTCAACCAAATGCTGAGTCTTTCGTAATTACTGCACGTTTTGATTGGAACATAAACCTGACAGAAATTACTAGTAGGTGAGTCTCTGAAATATTGTGGGGAATAACGAATTATCTGCTGAGATGTACATCTGGGAAGCCTCAGAAACTGTTTTGTTTATACAAGTGTTTGACTTAGGCAGCAGCGAGCGTCCGGGATTGCTCTCGCTGGCAGTACATGAATGGATGCCTGACTGCTCCCAGTGCGTTGCCACTTCTGCTGCTCAAAGCAGTGTTCTGTTCCTGCCATTTCTCAAACTATTCTTGAAGGAAGAATTTCGTGTGCATATCCATACATACTATAAAAGCCTAAACCATTGGACCGGTTTCAAGCAGGTACACATATACCTTACTGTTAGGCGACAGTCGCTACGGCGGTAAAAACCACAAGAGAGTACTTAGTGCCTTGTAACGAATATCACATATAATTTCAAACTTTTCGATTTTTTTTTCTCGCTGACAGTCCCCTACAAAATGATGAAAGGAAAATTGTTTATTGCTTATTCTACAATAAAAGTACCGCATGACGCTATAATTTATTACTCCTTTTCTACAACGGTATTCACGAAAAAATTTGCAGACAGTATGCACGTATAACACTGAATGTAATCGCAAAATTATGTCATTGTACGACACATGGTTCAGGAGATATGACCCCATCAACAACGAAATGCCCGAAAAACTGCCACATCGTGCGTGACGTTTAAATTTATTACTTCGTTGCTGCTAATTGCATTCGCAACACATTTTGCAGACAGTATCCGCACATGCCGCTGAATGTATTTACAGAATTATATCATTATACGACACACAGTTCAGGAGATACGGAATCATAAACAAAAAGCACATTGCCAGACAGCGTGGTGCGAACAGTACTTGATTTGAGACGGTACGCCGTACTGGTACCTCTGACGAAAAAAGCTTAAAATAACGTTTTAAGACGTCTAAATTAATAAAAATATACCCCTGGGATGGTTAAAGTAATGGAAATACTTTTTTTTTCAAGCACTGCGGTACAGCCACAAATAAGTATTAGTAATGTATATGTGTGTGTACTAATTAAAATTAAAAACAATTTGTTACATTCCTAGAGTCTATATAGAGATCTATACCACAAGCTAATTTCAGAATTTTTACTAGATTTTTGTTGTAGATGCACTTTAATTTTCATATTTCGTAACAGTTGCCTGTTAACAAAAATACTGTTTCCCGAAGTTTATACATACAGCATACGTAATGCGATACGGAAGTTCGGACGTTCTTTAAATTTCGGAATGATCCGTTGTCGTGGTGAAAAAATGTATTTCTATGAAATCAGTACTTTCGAGCTATGGCAACTTTTAAACCATTTACTGCAATGGAAAATTTTCAGTTTATTTTAAAGAGTTATAAAACTACGGCCCTATTTAAATTTAAGGACAGATATTTGACGCGTTTACGTGCACTTTACAGATCTGTACTATAGATGAAATTAGTCTGCGAGGCGGCCTCTTGCGCCCTCCCTCCGTCCCCTGAAATTTGCAGCAGCATTTTTGTTCACTTCGGAAATTTTCATACATTTCTGGAAATGATTTCCTGTGATTCCGCTGACCCTTTAATTTAGCCAATAGCAGCAATACGTGGCTTTTCCCAAAGATACAGTACCATGGTCTTAGTAGTCCATACATATTATAAAGTCCCCCCCACCGCGTTTGTTTGTACACGCGTGAAGGCTGAGACTGCCTGGGCGAAACTGGGGCGGGTCGCTAGTTGCTGCATAAAATTGCAATTTTAGAGGCTTGACCCACAACTTGGGGGCGGATGCCCATGATAAAGACGTTGAAATAGATTTCTTTTTCCCAAGAGTGGAACTCTGTGGTGGCAACTAGCAGACAGTACTTGTAGCGACACCGTCGCAACTTCAGACCTTAAACGCCAGATAATAGCTTAATGACACACACCAACTTAGAACCGTGTAGCACCCCTCCTTCACTCGAAGATGACGGCAATGCGTCGTAGCGTGGACTCAGAGTTGTGTAGGTGCGCTATCCTCTTTCATTGTCGCTCTTCTGCCACTCACAACTAAAGATTGATCCACGTCGCACACGTCTCGGTTACGTTCAAAACCTGCTCGATAGGGTTAATGTCAGGTGGCCTAGCGGGCGGGGGTTTCTCAAACCATTCGGAAGTAATCATCTTGCTAAAGGTACAGGTTGCTTACGGTATACTGTTCCCAAATAAGCTGTTGTCAGAAGGTTCTGGTATCATTTTCTAATTATAGACTATGGCAGGCGTACTTGGGGCCCCATTTCGATGATGTGTAAACCTCTCTCACACGGGAACACCTCAACCACCTGCTTCAACAATGTCGTGCTGGCAACTGGTACCCGTACCCGTTTTCGAAACACTTGTATCCTGTATCGGTGAGTACTATGAGTACTAGCATATCACTCCAGTGTCCTGTGTTGCGTGGTGAGAAGAAATGCATATATGTGGTGCAGAGAAATGAGACGGAGGGGGCAGAGACTGTGTTAGCACCCTGTAGAGAGGCAATAATCCACTGAATTCGCTGCGGAACCAGTCCCTCCTCTGACCTACATTTATCGAGAAAAGAGCTCAGGTCTCGCCATTTTCTGTTGTTGTAGTTGTTGTTTTCAGTCGGAAGATTGGTTTGATGGAGCTGTAGCTGGCAAAATAATGGACACTCAGAAATGGAAACCTGTATCACTGACATCTGTATTTTATAGGACTGTAGAGGATATTTTAAACTCGAACGTTCTACATTCCTGCAGCAAAAGAAGCTATCAAATAATGAACACTGATTCACGAACGCAACGGCTCGGCTTTTTGACACTAGGTGTAACGAAAATACACTCCTGGAAATGGAAAAAAGAACACATTGACACCGGTGTGTCAGACCCACCATACTTGCTCCGGACACTGCGAGAGGGCTGTACAAGCAATGATCACACGCACGGCACAGCGGACACACCAGGAACCGCGGTGTTGGCCGTCGAATGGCGCTAGCTTCGCAGCATTTGTACACCGCCGCCGTCAGTGTCAGCCAGTTTGCCGTGGCATACGGAGCTCCATCGCAGTCTTTAACACTGGTAGCATGCCGCGACAGCGTGGACGTGAACCGTATGTGCAGTTGACGGACTTTGAGCGAGGGCCTATAGTGGGCATGCGGGAGGCCGGGTGGACGTACCGCCGAATTGCTCAACACGTGGGGCGTGAGGTCTCCACAGTACATCGATGTTGTCGCCAGTGGTCGGCGGAAGGTGCACGTGCCCGTCGACCTGGGACCGGACCGCAGCGACACACGGATGCACGCCAAGACCGTAGGATCCTACGCAGTGCCGTAGGGGACCGCACCGCCACTTCCCAGCAAATTAGGGACACTGTTGCTCCTGGGGTATCGGTGAGGAGCATTCGCAACCGTCTCCATGAAGCTGGGCTACGGTCCCGCACACCGTTAGGCCGTCTTCCGCTCACGCCCCAACATCGTGCAGCCCGCCTCCAGTGGTGTCGCGACAGGCGTGAATGGAGGGACGAATGGAGACGTGTCGTCTTCAGCGATGAGAGTCGCTTCTGCCTTGGTGCCAATGATGGTCGTATGCGTGTTTGGCGCCGTGCAGGTGAGCGCCACAATCAGGACTGCATACGACCGAGGCACACAGGGCCAACACCCGGCATCATGGTGTGGGGAGCGATCTCCTACACTGGCCGTACACCACTGGTGATCGTCGAGGGACACTGAATAGTGCACGGTACATCCAAACCGTCATCGAACCCATCGTTCTACCATTCCTAGACCGGCAAGGGAACTTGCTGTTCCAACAGGACAATGCACGTCCGCATGTATCCCGTACCACCCAACGTGCTCTAGAAGGTGTAAGTCAATTACCCTGGCCAGCAAGATCTCCGGATCTGTCCCCCATTGAGCATGTTTGGGACTGGATGAAGCGTCGTCTCACGCGGTCTGCACGCCCAGCACGAACGCTGGTCCAACTGAGGCGCCAGGTGGAAATGGCATGGCAAGCCGTTCCACAGGACTACATCCAGCATCTCTACGATCGTCTCCATGGGAGAATAGCAGCCTGCATTGCTGCGAAAGGTGGATATACACTGTACTAGTGCCGACATTGTGCATGCTCTGTTGCCTGTGTCTATGTGCCTGTGGTTCTGTCAGTGTGATCATGTGATGTGTCTGACCCCAGGAATGTGTCAATAAAGTTTCCCCTTCCTGGGACAATGAATTCACGGTGTTCTTATTTCAATTTCCAGGAGTGTAGTACATGCAGGTATCTCAGAACAGAATTACTTCCTTCATTCCAGCTAGCATGGATTCCGATAACACCCGTCATGTGAAAATCAAGTCCCACTTCTGTCACACGATATCATGAAAGCCATGGACAAGGAAATCAGGCGAATGCAGCTGGTTTTTTTTTTTTTATTTCCGAAAAGCACTTGAATCGGTACGATATCAATGTTTATTAACGAGAGTCGGTCAAGTGGGTGTATCAAACAGAATTAGTGACTGGATTGAGGCTTTTTTTGTAGAGAGGGTGCATTTAGTCATCTTGGGTGGAGAGTCATCGAGAGACACAAAAGTAACAACAGGCTTGCCTCAGGGAAGTGTGTTGTGACCCGTGATGTTCATGTTGTATGTTAATGACCTGTGAGACAATATTAACAGTAACATCGGAAATTTTGCAGAAGTTGCAGATATTTATAATCAAGTATTGTTCTAGACTCTGTTATGAGAAGAGTCACAGCAGGCAGGAGACGAGGAATCCAGTGGGGGTCCACGAACGTCTGGAGGATTTGGATTTTGCAGACGACGTAGTTTTATTAGCTCCAAGGCTGACTGATATGCAAGCTAAATTAAACTTGCTGAAAGAAGCAGCAGAGACTGCTGGCCTTAAGGTAAATACAGGCAAAACAAAGGAAATGAGAGTAAATTCAGGGAACATGGAGGTGCCACTGTTAATAGGTGAGCAGCAGGTGGAGACTGTCAACTCATTCCTGTATCTGGGTAGTATAGTGGCGGAAGATGGTGGAGCTGGAGATGACGTGAAAAATCGCATTAAAAATGCAAATGCTACCTTCATACAATTGTATCCAATATGGAAAAATAGAAATATCACGTACAAAACAAAAATCCGTATTTTTAATACAAATGTGAAGGCTGTCCTTCTGTACGCCAGTGAAAGCTGGAAAATGGATAAAAAGACAACACCCCAGTTAAAAGCTTCATAAATAAATGTCTTCGACGCATCATGAATAACTGGTGGCCAGAAAAAATATGTAATGAGGAGCTCTGGTGAATAACAAACCAGATACCTATAGGAGACCAGATATGAGAGAGAAAGTGGGGCTGGTTGGGGCACACCTTGAGAAAACCAGATGGAGCCATCGAGAAAAAAAGCATTGAAATGGAAAAAAAAGCATTGAAATGGAATCCTCAGGGAACTAGGAAGAGAGGAAGAGCAAGGGGCACATGGAAGAGAACAGTGGAAGGGGAAGCAAAAAGAGTTGGCAAGACCTGGGCAGAATTGACGCAAATGGCCAAAGACAGAGACGGATGGCGAGTTCTCCTGGATGCCCTATGCCCCATAGGGGCCAAAGGAATTAAGTCAAGTAAGTCATTGTCCGAAAAAAGCTGCGCGAACTCTCGATAAGATACGAAAGTGGTGCGAAGACCGCGAAGGCGAGAGTTGACTAGTATATATAACTATACTGGAGAAACCAAAGTTTAGGCCACGGTGACCAGGTCTTCTTCTGGGTCTTCAGTAGCCCTAGAGGAAAGCCAATGCAAGTGTGGCCGAAACTTTGGTTTCTCCAGTATAGTTTTTTACATTATGACGCGAAACGGTGCTCAAGGAAACTTTTGTGTTAACTGACTCTGGCCGCGGAAGCCTACGAGAGTACAAGATTACAGCGCACACAGAGGCATTTAAGCAATCATTCTTTTCGCACTCCCTACAGAACTGGAACAAATCATATCATATGGTATAAACCTAGCTACTTGCTACCATGCAGATTAAAGTGATATGCGGAGTATGTATGTAGACGTACACTGAGGTGGCAAAAGTCATGGGATACCTCCTCATATCGTGTCGGACCTTCTTTTGCCCGCCCTAGTGCAACAGCTTGACGTGGTATGGACTCAACAAATCATTGCAAGTCCCCTGCAGAAATATTGAGCCATGCCGCCCCTATAGCGGGGCATAATTGCGAAAGTATTGCCGATGCAGGAGTTTGAGCGTGAACTGACCTCTCGAGTACGCTTCACAAATGTTCGATTGGATTCGTGCTGGGCGATCTGTGTGGCCAAATCATTCGCTCGAACTGTCCAGGATGTTTTCAAACCAATCGCAAGCAATTATGGTGCATTGAAGTCCATGAATGGCTGCTAATGGTCTCCAGGTAATTGAACATAACAATTGCCAGTCAATAATCGGTTCAGTTTGATCAGAAGACCCAGTCCATTCCATGTAAACACAGTCCACACCATTAGGGAGCCACCACCAACATGTACAGCGCCTTGTTGACAGCTTGAATCCATGGCTTCGTGGGGTCTGTGCCTCACACTAACCCTATCACCAGCTCTCACGGAAACCGTGACTCATCTAACTAGGCCACGGTTTTCCAGTCCTCTGGGGTCCAATCGATATGGCCACGAGCTCAGGAGAGGCGCTGCAGGCGATATCGTGCTGTTACCAAAGGCACCCACCTCGTTTGTCTGCTGCCATAACCCATTAACGCCAAATTTCTCCGCATTGTCCTAACGGATACGTTCATTGTGCTTCTCACATTCATCGTGCGTCACACATTGGTATCTGCGGTTATTTTTCGCAGTGTTTGTCTGTTAGCACCGACAACTCAACGCAAACGCCGCTCCTCTCCGTCGTTAAGTGAAGACCGTCAGCCACTGCGTTGTCCGAAATTTGGTATTCTCGGCAAACTCTTGGCACTGTGGACCTCGGAATATTGAATTCGCTAACGATTTCCGAAATGGAATGTCCCATGCCTCTAGCTCCGACTGTCATTCCGTGTTTAAAGTCTGTTAATAATCACGTCGGTAACCTTTTCATATGAATCACCTTAGTACAAATGACAGCTCCGCCAATTCACTGCTCATTTGCACCTTGTGTGCGCGCGATACTACAGCCATCTGTATATGTGCTTATTTATTTCTATCCCCTGCCTTTCGTCTCATCAGGCGAGCGAGTCGAATCCGTCTTCCTAGATTTCCGAAAATTTGCACCTCAGTGTTGACCGATAACGTATGAGGACGTGCTGAAAAGTAATGCCACCGAATTTTCATGCGAAAACTCTTAAAGCTTTTTACATAAAACACACTTTATTAGCATTCTACATCTTTGCTACGTATTTATTTCTCTACGTAGTCGCACTGGCGACGTACACATTTCTCCCGACGACAGACCTGTTTAACCGTTACTGTAGAATGTTTGACTTTGTTGACGGAGCCACAACCTCACCTCGGCTGGCATCGCTTCAGCACTGTCAAAGTGAAGTACTTGAAGGTTTTCATCAAATTTTGAAAGCAGATGAAAATCGGATGGGGGCAAGTGGAGACTGTATAGAGAATGATGATAGTGAACCCAAGGCGTCGGACTGTTGCAGATGTCGCAGCGTTCGTGTGTGATCTGGCATTGTCATCCCTAAGGAGAGGCTGCTCCATGTGTGGACGAAGTTCTCTGTCGTTAGACACTCGATTACAGTACGCTGTTCTTCAAGCACCGACATAGTTACGTTACACACAGCCATGTTACATGCTGCAGTTCGAAGCCCTCTAGCAGCAGAAGGCTGCATCAGTCGAAACGAGAAAGTCGACCGAGTAATATGCATGGCATGTAATACCTCAACCGATACTGAGAACATTAATTTTCAGCAAGCCCTTGTATATACGATCATCCGAAATAGATGCAAACGTTGGGGCTAGGAGCCGGACGGCCATGGGCCTGCAGACCCCCTCCTACCACAACTACACTTGTTTCTTCTTGATTAAAAAATATGTGTAATTGTTTGCAATATAGCTTTCACACTTAACAGTCTCGAAGATTTTCTCGCTATTGCGGTTGGTATTATAATAGATTTTAAACACTTTCGTTTACTGTAGAGAATTTGAAGATTGTATAGTAATACTAAATTCCCCCCCCCCCCCCCCTCAAGACCAAAATCCTGGATACGGCTCTGGATTATATCGTAGAATTTTTGGCTGACAGAATACCTCATGCTGGGCGGTACTGTTCAATAGAAAGCAATATCGGGTACGCCACAAGGAAGCATAGTAGGATCGTTTATGTTTACAGTACAAAAATACGATTAATTACATAGAAACACTTACGTAATTTAACTAGGAGTCGTTGTCTACGTAAAAGTGTTGTTGCTCTGTGATCATATGGAAATGTAGAACGGCTTTGGTGCGCTGACTGACAGCTCTCTTTAAATGTGGATAAATGTATGATATTGCTCATAAACAAGGGAAGTAACTAGGCAGTATGCGGTTGAAAGATTAGCGATTAATTGTTTAAATATCAGAACCGTCCTTTAGTACAGGATTAACGGCAGACGTCGAAGGACTATGGAGATGCTTTGCTTGGGTTGTAACAGGACGGTGTAGTACGGAAGTGTATTGATGTTCTCGGGGTACTGAAATAGGAATCTTTGTAAGAACAACGATGTTCTTCAAAACTGTTGGGTACATTTATGGAGTCTGTGGAACAGTTTTACTGCCTACATCGTATATCTCGCGTGGATATCATGAGGATATCACAGATTTCGACACGTACAGGTATACAGCCATTTCTCGTCACTCCATTCGTGAATCCAATAGGACAGTGAGTAAATGAGTCACGGCCGGTACATTGGCCAGCAGAGTATACAGGGTGTATGTCTCCCTTAAGAATCGTCAGGCCCTTTTTCTCTGGCTTTTCAGCAGATATTTACAATATCTTTTTTGCGCTGTCTAGCTGGAGTCAGCCCATACAAATAGCATTTTGTCGAATGGGCACGTAAGATCCGTATTTTTTTTTTAAACAAAGCGACGCTTTATGTTGACACTGGGTGTTGCATGAAAGACAAGAAAGAGCAACAGGAATTGTTTGGGATGACTCCAGCTACACCACGCAAAAACGAAATTGCAAATATCAGCCAAGACACCAGAGAAAAATGCGCCGCGCCTGACGACCCTTAGGAAGAATTGCGGTATATGTTGATGTAAATATAGGTGTTTTAAGTGTGCGATGACGGGGACAATGTGGCTGCCGGTGGTCTGAAAACGCCGTGGACCAGAAGCTGGGCTGCGTATCCGTGTCCAAACTGCCATCGTATGAAAAGATTCCTAATTAATACTAGGCTACGTGTACGATAAACTTCCATTACCGTTGATAATACATTAGTGGAAAATGAAAAATTGACACCGTTATGTAGTGGTCCCACATGAATGAAATTTTCTTCAGGTACTAATACATATCGTTATCACAAGGTCATGTACATATACTATCTCAAAGATGGAACCATTTTAACCACCGTAGGCTGCCAGTTTTATTCATTTAATGGACCATGCATATAAATTACATCACTGGTCAGTTTTGGCCTTAGGTATGAAATGTCTGCAAATAATACCAAAAGTACAGTAGAAAGGTAAGACATTTTAGAGGATAGCATTACACTTGCGCATTACAATTGTTAAATTACTTACATGATATTGGTGATGGTACATCGGGACAGACACGTTCCTACACATACACACGTCGAATGTTACATATATGGGCTTGCACATACCAGTCACCTTACAACAACAACTTTTACAACACGTCATGTAGGCAAAGCCCCTACTAATAGGTAGCTTACTAGCCCTTGCAGATCTGTTTAGCAGCACTCATACATACGCGTGACTGTTACCAATTGCGCGAAACATGCATCAATCAAGGAGCATGCTAGCACTTGTGATTTTGCTGGTTAAAATGGTTGCTTGATTTAGACTGTACATTGAGGCTGTGGAACTGTACATGAAAAGATTACTATCTAAATGTATCCGGACACACATGTTTAATGTGAAATTGCCCCCTGGATTTCTCGAAAAGGTAGACCCGCCAATACAGAAATAGGCGGGGAGTATTATGTTGTTAGTGGAGAAGCAGTAGCACCAGAGTGAGTCGTTCCGGACACGGCAGTGACTTCGAACTTGGACTAGTCTTGGAAGTCACCTGTGTTACCAAGTCAGCCAGGGACATTTCAACACTTCTAAAGCAGCTCAAGTCAACTGTTGGTGATGTGATCATGAAGCGCAAACGCTAAGGCACAGCGATAGGTAAACCCTTATTAGGCAGACCTCGTGCAGTCATCGAGCATTGCGGAGGGTGGTTATAACAAATCGTACGAAATGAGCGAAAGGGCACACTCGTGAGTTACAGAGTGCTACAAGCGGTCCAAGTAGCACAGTGACTGTGCACAGGGAGTTAAAAAGACTGGGGTACAATGGTGGGCAGCTACTCGTAAGCCAGATGTTTCCGTAGTCAGTGGTAAGCTATGGTTCAGGTGGTGTAAAGAGCGACGCCGATGGACAGCGGTGAGCTGGAAACGAGTGATTTCGAGTGAAGGATCACACTGTACCCTGTGGTATCCTTACCGATTGAAGGGTTTGGGTTTGACGAATGCCTGGAGAACGTTACCTGCCATCATGTGTACTGCCAACAGTGAAGTACGGAGAAGGTGGTGTGGAGGTGTCTTTCGTGCTTAGGAAAACGTTAAATACAGAAGGATATGAACATATTTTACAGCATTGCTTACTGCGTGTATTAAAGAAACAAGTGGGAGACAATGACCGTTTACATCAGTGTGATAATGCACCCTGTCATAAACCAGCATCTGTGAGGCAATGGTTTGTGAACAATAAAATTTCTGAAATGGACTGGCACACCCAGAATCCCAACATGAGCCCAATGGAAAGCCTTTAGGATGAGGTAGACAGTCTCTGGCTTAAGCTCTCGAGGAAGAATGAGCTGCCATTTCCCCCACAGTCATTTAGACACCTCATTCAGAGATCAAGCCCTCATAAGGGAGAAGGGCGGACACACCTCTTATTCATGTCCACTAATAGGTATCCGGATACTTTTCATCAGATAGTGTGGGAACAGGTTGCATGGCATGCTTAGCTACCAATTTAATACTGCAGTTGTTGGTACAGACGATGACAGAGGTGTCGGATGTCATCTTAAGAGTTAGTGTTGGACATTAATTGCAGATAAACACAGCGGAAAAGAGCTTAGTCTGCCCCAGCACGCCAACACCGCCTCTAACATTGATAATGGTCTCAGTTCGGCGAGGAACAGGAGCCACAAGTCACATCCACCAGAAGCCACTCATAGACGATTATAACATATAGAGCTACGAAACTGCAGGGTGGTCGATCGCTGCGTTTCACTCGCTATTCGAAATAGTCCCATACATTTTCTATGGGATTAAGGTCGGGTGATTCAGAGTGGCGGTCGAGTTGCGATGGGGTCCTGAGAGTTCTTCCAACCAGCAACGTATGGGCGCAGCCCTGTGAACGTAGCTGTCGTCATCTTGGCCGGGTACACCGCATACTCATCATGTAGATGCGAAGTAAGGGTAGCACTTGGTCATCGAAAATATTTGTATAAACATCATGATTCACGGTACCTGAATGAGTGGGCCCAATCCAAGATACAAAGGATAAACATTGAATGTTACAGAACCACCTCCGACCTGAACTACGCCCTTCACACAGTGTAGGTTAGACGACTCTTTACTTTGTCGAAGCACGTGAGCCTTGTATTATTCGAAAGGAGGACATTTCGCGAAACGCCTCCGGTCAGCCACTGTCCACTTTCTGTGTTGTCCAGTCCATTGGTGACGTACAGATTTATGTGACACTTTGAGCAGTGGTGTATCCGACTCCAAATGTTAAATGAGTGCAGTTCCCTTCGCATTGTTTGCTCGCAAACTGGTTGATATGGACGTGCATGTAGTGAGAGCAGACAGTCCTATTGAGTTTAAAACCATTCATCATTTATTCGCATATTATTATTTCATCTCCCTCTTCAGGTATGGGAGAGGGGTGGGTTGTCAGCGGCACAATACTCCGCTCTTCAGCCAAGTGAATTAAAAATTTAGAATGAGAAACAATCATTAGGGCGGTTTTTCTATTTAAATAAAAAATCAAAAGAGGACAATTAAAAAACGAAAGTATATGTATTATAAAAAAATTGCAGAATGGAGAAATTCTTCGGATAAAATACACTGGCCATTATAATTATCCGGGCTGTTATGCCGTGGTCGGTTGATGAATTTTGTGTCAATTCCCAACGTTTCGTCCCCGTGTGCGGGAGACATCTTCAAGGGGGTCTGTAGCTCGATGGAAGGTCCAACTCACCCACTGGCTCGCTACTGACTGCCGCTGAATTCCGTGTCCGCGCGCTCCTGCGCCGCGGCGTGACGTCACGTGTTTTGAAAACGTCAGTGCAATTGGCCGCTGTCCGCTGCCGTCGATCGCCGTTGCCATCACCCAGTAGTTGACGGGTGGTACACATCTTCTTTAACACCGGCATCCATATACCGTTTAATTTCACGCCCTCCTCCTTTCGATTGAAATTATTAGGGTGTTTAGCGATTTCTATTGCCTCCCTGTAGAGAGCCTTTCGTAATATCCGCTTGTGGCCGCTAGTACTTAACGTCTCCTCGAAACGAATATGGTGGTTCCCTGGCTGGAAAGCACGCTCCGCAACAGCTGATCGTTCCGTTTCTACTTTTCTACAATTGCCCTTGTGCGCTTCCAAACGTTTTGAAACAGTTCTTTTAGTGGTACCCACATAAACATCTCCACAGCTGCATGGGATCCTATACACTCCAGCTTTTTCCAATGATTTGCGAGCGTCCTTGGCAGGCTTAAGGTATTCTTGTATCTTCCTGGTGGGCTTGTAAATTACGGTAATATTCCGCTTCGTCAAGATCCTCCCTATTCTTTCCGTTACATTTTTAACAAACGGCAGGAAAACCTTAGATTTTGCAGTAGCCTGTACGTCACTATGATTTCTGCGTGGCTGTCTCAACGCACGTTTTATTTCGGCGGACGAATATTCGTTCTTCATTAGTTCATTGTGGAGATGTTCCATCTCAGCGTCGAGCAACTCAGGTTCACAAATATTTCTAGCTCTGTCCGCTAACGTCTTGATAACACCCCGCTTCTGTTGTGGGTGGTGGTTCGAATCCCGGTGCAAATAACGGTCCGTGTGCGTGGGTTTGCGGTATACTGAGTGGCCCAAACTACCGTTTTCATTTCTAAAAACAAGCACATCGAGGAAATGTACTAGCGGCCACAAGCGGATATTACGAAAGTCTCTACAGGGAGGCAATAGAAATCGCTAAACACCCTAATAATTTCAATCGAAAGGAGGAGGGCGTGAAATTAAACGGATTAAGGATGCCGGTGTTAAAGAAGATGTGTACCACCCGTCCACTACTGGGTGATGGCAACGGCGATCGACGGCAGCGGACAGCGGCCAATTGCACTGACATTTTCAAAACACGTGACGTCACGCCGCGGCGTGGGAGTGCCCGGACACGGAATTTAGCGGCAGTCAGTAGCGAGCCAGTGGGTGTGTTGGACCTTCCATCGAGCTACAGACCCCCTTGAAGATGTCTCCCGCAGACGAGGACGAAACGTTGGGAATTGACACAGAATTCATCAACCGACCACGGCATAGCAGCTCGGATAATTATAATGGACATGACATTTCCGGCCGTGAAAGCCTACATTTTAGTAAAATACACTGGAGCACTGTAGTTTCACTTAGAATCTGAAGGACCTGCACTGGGTAAGAAGTGTGGTATCACGTATCGATACCAACTGGTGTCTTTAAGTCGGCAGCGGAACTGCAGGTTTCCGTCAGACGCCGATGGCGGTCTCGCGGGGCCTGGCAGACCCAACGGTGCGTGCACGCCAGGCCACGACTCCAGCATCTCCGAACTACGAGAGTCCTCTGCAGCCGCAATATAGGACGGCCGATGGCAGCCAGACGGCCCACTCGCGCTCGGAGGCCACTTCACTACGCGATGCTACGTCGACGCCGCCTAGTCGCGGCTCTGACACCGTAGTTCTTGCTTTAGTTCCGAGAGCCTCATCCTTCTTACTGCTGTATGAGCTGGACTCTAATTCTTGCTCCAGTATTTGTAACAAGTTTTCGTACACTTGGAGAAATAAAAGTTAAGTAAATCTTCTGTGAATCTTAATTTGGTCACTATTCAGTTCTGGTCCTGACCAGCTTTCCTACGGCGACAGTTGCCGCACCACTTGTAGCCCACCTCTCTTTACCGTCCTGTACGAAGTTGTACACAACAAGAAGTATTGTGGGAGGAGAGGATACGTCCCACAGGGTTGAAGTGTGTGGGTAATAAGATAGGGATTTATTAGGAAGGAAAACTATGGAGATGATAGGTAGGAATTGTGGTGATAATGACAGAGGGTGAGGAGTAGTGTGGTGTGTGGGTAGGGTAGCTGTTACAAGAGAAAAGGGATGGGGATGGATGGAGAGGGAAAAGGAAAGAGGAGTCCTGATGTGGAGTAGGATAGGTGGGAAAGAGTTAAAGTTGGTAGGAGCGATAAATATCGGGACGGATCTCGTTGTCTGGGAGAAGGAGTTGGTTGAAGTTACGTTGGGATAGAATACGGAGTGTGTGTAGGCGTAGGGACAGAAGGGATGTGTTTGTGAAGGCGCGGCAGCATAGCAGGATCAGAGGGGAGACAATTGAGTTATTGGAATCTGGTTTGTGGGTGTATTATAGGAAATGCGGGATGTTCGATACGGGTGAGAAGGGTATGAATCTGATGAGATGGTAGGTGATCCATGTAGGGGAAGATAATCGGATGCGGAGTGTGAGACGGAGTGCATCACGTTTTAGGATTTGGAGGGGCTTATAGAAGTTTGAGGGATCGAAGATCCATGCAACAATTGCGTAGCAGAGGATGAGTTGATCGGGGTTTTGTCGGTTTAGAGAATAGTGGAGGGGTGTAATTCCGAAGTTCGGCCTCTTGGTAGTTTTAGTCCGTTGCCGTTTATCCTGTCGGTCAGGGTCATTTTAAGGGCCAGTGTTGTTACGCTGTCCGAGCGGTTCTAGGCGCTACAGTCTGGAACCGCGCGACCGCTACGGTCGCAGTTTCGAATCCTGCCTCGGCCATGGATGTGTGTGATGTCCTTAGATTAGTTAGGTTTACGTAGTTCTATGTTCTAGGGGACTGATGACCTCAGCAGTTACGTCCCATAGTGCTCAGAGCCATTTTGTTACGCTGTATTATGAGCCTGAAAAGGATCGTGGCTAGTGCACCGGCCAGCCTCAGTGTGGTTTTTAGGCGGCTTCTCACGCTTATTTAAGCAGCTGCTGAGCTGGTCCCCGTTTTCTATCTCGGAAATTACGATACACAAACAGTTAAAATATTATCACACATAGAATAAGTTTGCATAATGCACAGATAGGTGGCGCACACGACTTTCCCTCTCCCTTAAATTATTGACGACTGCGTCGACAGAAATGGCGTCCGGCCGCGAAGTTAAAAATAAAATAAATCTGTCAAAATTTGAATGTAATGGAGTTTCTCCTAGACGGGGCAAACTCCAGTGAAAAGAAGTTGTTACCACAAGTAACGCTGCTGAGAGTGGTACACCATATACAAAGATAAATGCGGGTTAAGAAATCAAGCCACCGGAGACAACGCGTCCCTTATGCCAAAATACTCAGAAAATATGCGTGCACAAACTCCGGAATTTCGTCGGTGGTCAGGTTCGCCCTGTGTACGTTCCTAGGAGGTTTACTACGTTTAATAACAAAGTATGAATCTCTGAACGAAAAAATGTCAAGTAAATCTGTTAAGAGCCCCAGCATGTTCACAGTTCATGATTCGCCCTTCATCCACTGCTTAAGTCTTTGAGTAATTGCCTTGAAATGAAATGAGCGTATGGCATCGTTGGCTGGGAGGCCCCTTCCGGGGAAGTTCGGCCGCGAAGTACAAGTCTTATTTGAGTCGACGCCCCATTGGGCGACTTGCGCGCCGGTGATGAGGATGCTTGATGATGACAACACAACACCCAGTCTCCGAGCGGAGAAAATCTCCAACCCGGCCGGGAATCGAACCCCGGGTCCACTTACATGTGAGGCGAGCACGTTACCATCTTTTTTTTTTCTTTTTGTTCGTAGTATTTGGTCGAAGCGGACGTCACATGACGTCCATTGAAGTTCGTTGTGCCGGCCGGGGTGGCCAAGCGGTTAAAGGCACTACAGTCTGGAACCGCGCGACCGCTGCGGTCGCAGGTTCGAATCCTGCCTCGGGCATGGATGTGTGTGATGTCCTTGGGTTAGTTAGGTTTAAGTAGTTCTAAGTTCTAGGGGACTGATGACCTCAGAAGTTAAGTCCCATAGTGCTCAGAGCCATTTTGAAGTTCGTTGTTGATCTTTTCACTCAGTTGTTTTTTTATTACAGAGATACCCCAGGTCTCTGACCGAACACGCTGTGCAACTGTGCCGGCGAATCCAGCTAAGCAAGCGGACAGTAATTGCCTTTATTTCAGCCCATTAGTGCATCACACAAATCAGGGATATAGAAGTGGTGTTCCTTTTCATTTTTATTTTTATTATTTTTTTTCACATCTACGGTTCACACTATAGACAGTATATCTCGTCATTGTTTGCAACCATGGATGATAATATTTGCCGACTTTCGTCTAGCAGCTTGACATCTATACGTAATTTCATTCCCACCGGAGTTCTTCGTCGATAGGAAACAGCCAGACTTTCAGACGAGTCTTCACTTGCGATTCCAGGGGAATGGAGGATAAAAGCAGAGTTATAGGAAGTCTACTGCAGCTATATGGCCGTCAAAAGCATTTACCCCATGTGCTCGGGCATTGTGATAAACGAACCAACTGTTGAGTCTCGAAATTGGACGCAAGGGTGTAAAAGCCACTACGACTTCAGGTAGGCACTGTTCCGCGTACCATTTCTTAGTGTCAATATTCTTTCAAGTGCCACCCCTTTACGAATATTTCGAATTCCATCGCGCCACGAACCACAATGCGCCGCCTGCCACTTCTCTGTCTTGTGAAAGCCAGAAGAACAGATCGTTCGCCGTCCAACGTGTTCTTGAAGAGCGGCGGGGAATACAGACGCAGACAGGTCTGAATATTGTGGCGTGGCGTGCAGTAATTTTTTCCCCACCGGTTTCGTAACCGCAGCAGCATCCTCTTCAGAGATCGATTGACACGGTTGAAGTTTACTCGGCCGAAGTTTCCTCATCGCAACTTTATTTCCATGTCCTCTCACAATTGTAGTGAACTAGCTTAGCGCCGGCTTCTTCGCCCGCATGGACGGTATGGTCTACAAAGATTTTTTTTTGTTTTTCTTTAATCGAATTTTTATGTTGTTCACAAACTGCAACACCTTCTAAACTTTTCACACTAATTAAGGCCATAGAATCTTGGTCTTTTCCGAATGTACTTCTGACCAAAAAGCGATCCTGGTAGCTGGAGTCCTAGGTTTTTGTTAATCATGTCTTTTGCGTTCTTGTGGTAATATTTCCATAGTAATTTTCACCCCTAACACATACTTCTTTACCTATAACCAAAAAGTGAAATACCAGTTTTTATAGATTTAGCTTTAAATATTTTTTTAATACAACGAAATATTTTCGTAAAAATTTTCATCCCCTATTTCACCCCGTTAGGAGAAGCAAATACCAATTTTCGTTGAGTTAGCTTTGAAAATGCTTTCATAATGAAATAACTTCATAAAACTTTTTGTGCCCTATTTCATTCCCTTAGCATGTTTAGCATGTTAAATTTACGAAAACAGTGAAACTCATATTTTTTATGTGCAACTGAGTATTTCGTAGATGTAATTGTAAAAACACTTTAGTAGTTCTTTAATAATGATTTATTTACAAACAGTTTTCACCAAATTTTTACCGCCATCGGGCTTAAATTTCTAAAAATGCTGCAACACTTCTTTCTTTATGTCTGACGTAAAAATCAAATGCCTATTTTCGTAGGTCTCGCTTCAAAATTGCCTTAATAGCGACATATTTTCAAACAACCTTTCATCCGTGTTTCTCCCCCTTAGAAGATGCAATTACGAAACATCTCTTCTTAAACAACGTCTACAGTATAAGACGACAACATCTCAAATTTCAAGTTTCTATCCTTAGCGGTTTTGGCTGGGCGATAATGAGTCAGCCAGGATATCGCCTTTTATGTATAGAGATTGTCTCAGTACACAATCATCTTGCAGATAACAGACGCCTGTGAACAGGTAGATTTCGTCTTCCTAGATTTCCGAATGGCGTTCGACGTTGTACCACGTCGCCGACTAATGACCAAGGCACGGTCATGCGAAATATATTCGCAAGTACGGAATTGGCTTAATGAGTATTTGAGTAGTCGGACGCAACATGTACTAGGCGGTGAGTGTTCTACAGAAATGAAAGTAATATATGGTGAGCCCCAAGACAGAGTAACAGGACACCTAATATTCTCAGCATAAACAATTTATGAGATAGAATCAGATACATTATAAGAATTGCAGTTGTCTACAGGAAAGTATCGTCGTTGAACGATCGTGAGGAAATCCATCTACTTGGACAACATTTCCACTTCCTGTAATGAATTGCAGCTCTTTGAATGTGACTAAAAGCAAAGTAATACATGGAACAATGGGAAAGAAGCCGACAGCATCCAGTTACAAGACTAGCGGTGAACATACGGAGCACATGATATCGCATAAGTCTTTAGGGATATACTAAGAAGCGATATTAAATTGCAACGCTCACGTAAAATCAACATCAGGGAAGGCGAATGGAAGACTTAGATTTCTGGATAGGGCTCACGGAAGGTGAAGGAAATCGTATACAAGACGCTAGTGCGATCGATTCTATTCTTTCAGTGTTTGGAGATCCTTATCAATTGGACGTGGACACAGTGCTCGTAGCGACAAAGACTGTCTGCTGGCAGCCGCCACAGCGTTCAGCAACAGAAGTGTCGTAAAATTCTGTTAATTCACGCATGGTTTGGATATCTACAGTATCACGTATCGACCCGCGTTTGCTATGCATAAGCTCCGTAAAGTGGCATTTTATTTATAGTCTTGCCAATGTTTTTACGTAAGAAGTCCGAACAGTTGGTCTTTATCTCCTACAAAATTCACTTTGGCATAGATCTCTGTAGTCTCTATCAGCATGCTAAAAATTTTAATTAGGTCTCGAGTTAGGTTATTTTTCTTGAACTAGGCGAAATTTTTGCATCCAGAAATGTTTCCCATTTAAGAATTTGCCGAGACAATGTTCTGTGTAGCTGAATGGGAGCCATCAATGCCGGACTCCTATCGGTGAACTGCTGGCAAGACTAGTCCAGCCAGCTAGCTGGCAAATGCAACCAATTAAGGCGGAACTGTATATCCTCCCCCCCCCCCCCTCCGACGCTAACACCTCCAAGATCCAGCGAATTCAAAACAGATATATAAGAACTGTCACGGATGCTAGCCGGTACCAACTAAACGTTGATAAAATCACGTAGATCAATTAGATGGTTCAAATGGCTCTGAGCACTATGGGACTTAACTTCTAAGGTCATCAGTCCCCTAGAACGTAGAACTACTTAAACCTAACTAACCTAAAGACATCACACACATCCATGCCCGAGGCAGGATTCGAACCTGCGACCGTAGCGGTCGCGCGGTTCCAGATCGTAGCGCGTAGAACCGCTGGGCCACTCCGGCCGGCACTCATCATCTTATCGTAATGTCATTTTCGTAACCCCAATTATTAGATTGAAGGCGTGGATCTGAGCACTATGGGACTGAACTTCTAAGGTCATCAGTCCCCTAGAACGTAGAACTACTGAAACCTAACTAACCTAAAGACATCACACACATCCATGCCCGAGGCAGGATTCGAACCTGCGACCGTAGCGGTCGCGCGGTTCCAGATCGTAGCGCCTAGAACCGCTGGGCCACTCCGGCCGGCACTCATCATCTTATCATAATGTCATTTTCGTAACCCCAATTATTAGATTGAAGGCGTGGATCTAAATAGATGCGATCCTTCCAGACAAACAGGGGTCCTAAGACATATCACACGAACAGTTCGGCTCACAACCCTTCAGTATTGTTGATGCGCTGAGTTTCTCTCTGTCGCACGCGTTACCCTTTCGCGATCAGTGCCATATTTCGGTCGTAATTATGAAATAATACACATTACTGCTTTGTTTTCTAATTTTTGAAGGATCAATATCAAGTAGAAGAACTACGCGGCATGGATACAGTCGGCGAGATGGAAGACATTAAATTATTTGTGTGGCCACAGTGTCAGTAGTTGCTTTATAATTCATGAGGGTATTTTTGATCCGTCGTTGCAACTACAAAAACGCGTGGTTCTTTCACCAGGCGCGTTTCGCTTTATTGAGGTAAAGCATCAACAGTGGTGGTGAGTTTTCGGCTGCTTTTTCGCTTATATCGGGAAATGCCATCTGCTAGCTCATCGTTGTTTTTCTGTGTTAGACAGCTGAAAAATAACCACCAGTGATGGTGCTTTACCTCAATAAAGCTAAACGCGTCTGGTGGAAAAAATCACGCATTTCTGTAGTTGCAACGACGGATCAAAAATACCTTCATGAAAGATGGAAGACACCCATGCATTATGAACCGCTTGTTATCGCGAGAAAAAGTAGCGTTTTCAGCTTCGCACAGCCTGTTTAGCGGTGGTTACCGGGGCCGTGTTAAGGATATAAGCTAAGTTTATGGTAACAGATGCTAACTCTTCCGATGCGAACCCGCGCCGTGAATGAAATGTTCATTCAGCTCTGGAGTGATCGCTGGCATGAAGCGCAGAAGCGATAAATGAGACATTTTTGACGAATCGTGTTGGGATTATGGCAGTATAAGTGAGCAGAGGAGAAAGCTATAAATGGGAAGCGATATGACCTAAAGAGCACCAGATATGGAAGTAAATATCATCACGTTTCCATTCTTATCGCACCAGTATCAGCGCAGCCGGTGACATAACAGCTGGTAATTAATGTTGGCGTTATCAGTGCGTTCGGACCAATCGATGCGTAAAAAAAAACGAAGCAACGCCGAACACATTGCATTTTGTAACTGTACTACAGCTGAGTAGCAAGTAAAAGAAGAAAATGAAATTCTGCATTTTCTCCGATTTGTCAGTTCATTTGCTATTTCAGTGTAATCACAAAAAGTTAGAAAATCATATGTTGAGTCGTAACACTCGAAAGCAACTCGCGTACGACATGTTCATACAGGTTCTAATTTCAGTTAGCGAGGTGTGCGGTCGTGGCAACGTAATCGTTGCTCAATCTTCTTCGAGTACAGGTTTTTCCCATTTAAATTTCCCGAGTACATCTGTTACACTTTCTTATAGACTACACCGACCTGTTATGATCTTAGCACCATGTCTCTGAATTCGTCCGATGGCTGTTGCCGTGCCTACTTGATAAGCTTTCGAAACGCTGGAACAGTACTCTGGAACTGATTGCACTAGCACTTTTAAGCAATTTGCTTTTCCAGAACAGTTGTAACAAAACTGTCTCCTTTTGGCTTTCCCTAATACTGATGTTACATGATCATCGCCATTTTGCTTTCTGATACTGTCGGGTCCTTTCCCTTTCTTACAGACACTATCTTCCATTACCTACAGTTAATGACAGCTGCCATTCATTACACCAATGGAAATTTTGACTGAGTCCTCGTGCACTGCCTTTCGATAGTCCAATGACGATACTTTCCTGTGCAAAATTCTGGCGGTACACATTACGAAGTTTCGGAAGAGACAGTGGAGGATATCAGACAAACGTTTCTCAAAAGCCCACCAGAGGCTGTAGCAAGGGGGGTGGAGGGCTATAGCGCCCCGGCCCCCCAATGGAATATCATATTACGCTAGATAAAATGACTTCAGAAATCAGCGAATATATTATTCCAAAAGATTCAATCATTTTTTAATAATTATGTAGCAATATAGGTTTCAATGTATTGTAAACACATTTTAAAAAAGAATAAGAGCGGCAAATAGCTTACAGTCTAAACCAATACATATCATTTAACTTAAAATGGGCGTCTATTATTTATTAATGCACATTTTTTTTTACCCTGAACTCCAAAAAAGTTATCAAAAACTACTTTAAAGCAACACCAAATTTTACCAATTTGTCGGTGGAGGACCCCAACTCTCCTTTTTTTTATGCGCTATTCCATTCCCCCAAACTTCCCCCCCCCCCCCCCCCATTAGACCCCACCCCCTTGACCGACTTCTAGAATCGCCCCTGAAGCCCACTAAATCAATTCGTCAAGCATCTAGGCAACTTGATGTACCTCGATCAACATTGCATCGTGTAGTTCTCCAGCGTTGTCGTATGTGTGCTTACAAAGTGAAAATTCTGCAACATCTGACGCCGAACGACAAACCACGCCGACAACAATTTGCTGCGGACATGCTGTAGCGTATTGATATAGATGCCAGCTTCCTGGAAAGATGTTAATTCTCAGATGAGGCAACCTTTCATCTATAGGGAGGGGTTAATAGGCATGATATTCGGATTTGTGGTTCGCAAAATCCGCACATTGTCATTGAACATGTTCGTGATAGCCCTAAACTAAACGTCTGGTGTGGGCTAATGCACGACAGGATTGTTGGACCGTTCTTCTTTGCGGAACAAACAGTGATTGGGTCAGTGTATCTGGACATGTTGGAGCAGTTTGTGTACCCTCAGATACCAGACTTGCAACCCAACATAATTTTTCAGCAAGATGGAGCTCCGCCGCATTGGTCAACGGCTATTCGCAAGTTCCTGGATAGAAAATTGACCAATCGTTGGATCGGACGCGGAGGACCTATTGCCTGGTTACCACGTTCACGCGACATTACGCCGCTTGATTTCTTCATGTGGGGATTCGTGAAGGACCGCGTGTATGCGACCAAAGTGAACGATATTCCTACGTTGAGACATCGTATCACTAATGCGATTGCAACAATAAGAGAGGAAATGTTACAAAGAACTTGGCAAGAAATTGAATATAGACTCGATATTCTTCGTGCTACAAATGGTTCACATTTAGAGGTGTATTGATGATAAATAAATAAATTCTGTGAGATGCTCTACAATGTGGTGCATTTTTTATTGTCGTATCTACTGTGGTTTTTTTTCCTGGATCTTTGAAATCAGGGAGGATTGAGTGGGACACCCTGTATAGACATTAGGAATGAACATGAAAATACTTTAGGTTAATGAAAAGGTTGAAGAAAATAGGCAAAATTGGATATCTGTCCCCACTATGGAGGAGGAGATGACCACTAAATTTTTGGCAGTATATTCCGCAAGGTATAAGATGCTTGGAAGGCCAGCAAAACGATGAAGGGCCAAATGTAGGCTCCGGAGAAGAAGAAAAAGAAGAATAATAAGAAGAAAAGAAGGTGGTGGTGGGACAAACCCGATGTTACTTTCGTTTCTGTAGAATATTCGCCGTCGAATGTAACGCTCCCAGTTGCATTTAAACGAGCTGTGAAAGTACGACGTATAATAGTATCTCTTTCAGTAGTCGAAGATTTGGTACAATGTCGAACACCTTGCAGAAATCTATGAGGTCTGAATGTACCTGTTCACCTTCGTCTGTTATTTGCAATATGTGTAAGAATAAAGCAGGCTGTGTTTCACACGGTTCTCTCTTCCTGGCTTGCTCATTCTTTTAGGCATCCTTGTTTTCTTCCAGAAACGTCATAATAGTTGTGCGTATAGTATGCTAGTATGATGCTGCAACAGGCGGACGTCAGTGATATTGGTCTGTAATTCTGTGTGTCCGATCTTATACCGTGTTTGTAAACGGGAGTGGTGTGCGCTACTTTTTTAGCCACGCGTGGCTGTTCACGACAAATAGTAGGTAATTCTGCAGTGTAGTCAGTGTTAACACTTATCTGTAATTCCATAATGGCCTGGTACGTAATCGTTTTTCAGTATCTGGTGGGGCTAGTATCAGTATATCTTCTTTGTGTGTCAGGGCGGCTGTACGACGTATATATTCATGCGGTAGTAACATTTTGAGTAAATACATTTTTAAATGTTGAATTTAATATTTCTGCTTACTGTTCGCCAACATCGGTGTGTGAAATATTGTAGGGTTCACGCGTGGCTGTTTTTTCTTGTCACTTCCCCTGCAGTCTCTTTTATAGCGAGAATGTAATAATCTCTGTTTTCGCAACCGTTAGATTAAGGCGGGTCTTTAGCGTCTTTTTATTACTTTATCTAAAAAGCGGTTTTATAATGTCTTTCAGCCGTAATCATAGTATTTCTGCGTTTGCCGGATCTGAACTGAATGTTCGTAGTTCGTCCTTTACCTAACCTTGAGTGAAGGCGCTCGTGGAATGATTCAAATTAGTTACGGATGACTAGATACAGCAGGTGCGGCTCAGGGCTCTTTCCTCTCTTCACAGTTGAAACACTTTACTCCTGTATATTCTCTACAATGCTAATGTGCTTCAACCCACTTCTCCTAAAAACGGTTTGATTATGTATGCTTGTAATTGGTGAGCCTTGAAGATGAAATTATTGTTTCATAAATTCGCTTTGTGCAAAAATAAGTATATTACGCTATTTGATCAAAAGTATCCGGACACCTTTTAGTGGACATTAAGACCTATCCACCCTTCTCCTCTATGACGGCTTAACCTCTGCTTGCGGCACTTTCAGTAAGATATTGATATGTCTAAATGTTTGTGGAGGAATGGTGGCCCATTGTTCCTCAAAGAGCCAAAATCAGAAAAAGGTTTTGGTGTTGGACGCCGGGATCTGAACTGAAGTCAACGTTGAAAGGTGTTCCTTTGGGTTCAGATAGGGACCCAGGACAGACCAGTCTGTTTCAGAAATATTATTGCCCACAAACCAGTGCCTCATTTATACTACTTTCTGACAGGGTGCATTGTATGTCCAAATGTGTGTGAAATCTTATGGGACTTAACTGCTAAGGTCATCAGTCCCTAAGCTTACACACTACTTAACCTAAATTATCCTAAGGACAAACACACACACACCCATGCCCGAGGGAGAACTCGAACCTCCGCCGGGACCAGCCGCACAGTCCATGACTGCAGCGCCTAAGACCGCTCGGCTAATCCCACGCGGCAGGGTGCATTGTAGTCCTGATGCTACCAACCATCGTCTCCGAACTGTTCCTGTACTGCAAGTATTACACCGTGCTGTAAAACATGTTAATATCCTTCCGCATTAAGCGTTATCTGAAGCACATTAAGATGACTATACCCTAATCGCGAAAACGACCTCCACATCGTAACACCTCGTCATTATGTTCTTCACTGCCAGCACTACACAGTACACACTCATTTACGTTCTCGAGACATTCGCCAAATCTAGTCTTGTCCATCGGTTTCCCACGGGGTATAGAGTGATTCATCACACGAAATCACTTTTTCCAGTCATCCTCTGTCCAGTGGTGTAGCTCTTTAGATCACTTAAAGCCTCGCTTAGCTGTGAATACAGAAGTATGTGGCTTATGACTCGACCATTATACCCCATTCCTTTTAAATTCCTAAGCAAAGTCATTATGCTAGCTGGACTGTATATTTCCTCCTTCTCTTTAGCGGAATATTAAATGTTATTTGTTTCAACTGGCTATCAGAAGGGAAAGAGAATATTTTAATCACGGGAGTAGTGAAGGGAATCAGCGTAATCAGGAATTATTGGTTCGTTACTAACAGGATGACACGTGACCGTGGGAAGAAATATATGTATTTCAATGGCGGTATTTGCGTTGTATTGCAATGATTCTTTGAAAAGCCAACGGACTTCTAACAATTAATCCAGAATAAATGCAGGTTATTTCATTAACCATGCAGTAAGCGTTCCAGGCTGCAGCAATGGCGGCCGATCAATAGCATCACCGTATTAGCAGTTCCCAACTTCGTTCGTTGCTCACTATTATGAGGCTGTAAAAAAGTTTAAAATCCAAATTGGAACAAGGAGTAATAATAATGCTTCGCGAAGATTTTGTAATATGAACCATATATAATTAACCTTAACACTCACCTTCTGCTTTCCATACAGACACGAGTGAGGCTGGAAATCAAAAGATAGCCTACATGAAGCTGAGCCAGTCCCAGTTTTGAGACAAAAACACAACGAAAAGTTTACATACAGGTTACAATTTTTGACATACTCTCAGACCGTAGAAGGCTGTGAGTTCTCTTTCATAATGTTCTATTACAACTGCTGGTAGCACTTTGGAACACACGAGTGATTCCTTCCGCTGAGTTATGCAATTTTTTTACGACCACCCTCCGCAACGGTTGACGATCCCTGCCCATCATTACGTGAGGTCTGCCTGGACTAGGTTTACCTGAGGTTGTTCCATCGAGTTTCCACTTCATAATCAGGTCACCAACAGTCGACTTTGGCAGCTTTAGAACGGCTGAAATGTCCGTGATGGGTTTGTTACTCAGGCGATGAGTCCACGTTCTGTCAATGAACGCTCCTGGCCGACCCTTCTGCTGTTACTGCTTCCCTACTGACGACACAATAGCGGATACTTTTGACCGGGTAGTGTATGAATATGTGGTGTCTACGGATGCAGGCTTTCCCCGCGAATTTCATTGATAAAATCTTCTCGGCTGATAATCGGAGAAGATTTCATCTAAGTGGTAAAATTTAATACTTTGTGTCAGCTTGTGGACCCGGATTCCCGACTTATAGTGCATATTTTCCGTAACCATTGATGCCAGGTTCTCATTCAAATGAGCAAAAAATAGGCAAAGTTTGCAATTTTTTTTGTTGAGATAATGAAAAGTCATACAAATGATCTGTTTGGGGATTATGATTGATCATACTTTGAACCTTATTTTAGATTTATACAATAAAAAATGGCAGATAATTATTGTTTGATCAAGGGCAAGCGAGTTTAAAGTACGCAGACTACGTGCAATGTAGCCACTCATGAGTTATCTGAAATCAGAAATGGATAGCATCAGTCGATACTACATTAAATTTATGGGAGCTTATATCTAACCACAATGAAATAAGCTCAAGTTCAACGATACGCCGCTAACTCGAACTTTTGATGGCTTTGTTCACGCTTTGTGACTTTACAAAAAATAGTTAATGTCAGCAACTTTCATATATTGTAGGCTTAATCTTTCAAGAAAAGTGTTTACTTTTTGGGAGTCAAAGGTAGAAGCTGATAGGTTGAACTGTTTTTATTTTTTACTGCCTTCAGTTTTGATAATTCGTTCCTCGAGAAAAACTTGTTGAAAGTTTAGGGGAAATTTTACATGTATTGTCAGGTCAACGTGCATAAAAACTACATGTTAGTATATATTTTTTGATGTAACTGAAGACAAATCGGAAGTTGGATATTCAAAATGGTGAATCCAATATGGGGGACCAGAAATTATATTTAGAGCAATTGTGACCAAAATAGTGTGTTTTCGTTACTTACGTTAAGTTTGCAATTCCAGAACCATATATCGAGCCTCCCTCAAACTCGAATTATTCTGAAGAGCAATTGCCTCATTCTGATGGCCCTGAGCACTATGGGACTTAACATCTGAGGTCATCAGTCCCCTAGAACTTACAACTACTTAAACCTAACTAACCTAAGGACATCACACACATCCATGCCCGAGGCAGGATTCGAACCCGCGATCGTTGCGGTCCCGCGTATCCAGACTGAAGCGCCTAGAACCGTTCGGCCACAACGGCCGGCCTCTCTCGTTCTTCTTGGCGAGAAAATCGGATCTGGTTGAGTTGGATAATCTGCGTTCGGCAGCCTGCACACTTGTTCGTCAACTTTTTCGGCTAATATGTTTGCATACATACTGCGATATAAATCATTTTGTGAACGTGCGTCACGGTACAACAAGTTTTCTACCTGAGCCGGGCGCCTCCGGCTGACAGCGTCCCACGGCGGGCGTGACACTGCTTCGAACAATGGAGTGTAGAAACTTTTGTAACGCACGTATTAAAAAAAAACTTTTCGTCCCAACGTTCTAGACACATATACCTTTAAAACATGCAATTAAAAATCGAATTTTCGACCATCTTGAATGAGAACCTGGTTTTAAAGTTGTCAGAGCCTGTTTATTAACTGATGTGTTAAGTTTGCAGAATGACATTCTTTGATATGTTGTGATTTGACAGTCTGTTTTATTGCCGTAACAATCTTCCGTGATGTGGTTCGCCCAAAATC
Organism: Schistocerca cancellata; assembly: GCF_023864275.1. Taxonomy (NCBI): domain Eukaryota; kingdom Metazoa; phylum Arthropoda; class Insecta; order Orthoptera; family Acrididae; genus Schistocerca; species Schistocerca cancellata. The sequence continues at coordinate 788,714,138 of NC_064628.1, read as the reverse complement.
CTGTATTGACTACAACCTTTGCGTTGGTTTCAAAAGTATATGGCGGTAAACGAAGAAAGTTTAGACTACCTACTCTGAGAGTTGCATTTCTACACGCTTAGGCAACCAGTATTGATTGGGGGGGCGGGGGAGCCAAATTTTGGGATGTAGCCAACAAAATTACGCCAACATGGGTTTACGGCGTAAACCATCATTGTCATTCACTGGCACTGTTGTTGCGACCAGGTACCTGCACGGTGTATACGGAAAACGCCATTAATTAAACAGAATGCATTACTTTAAAAAGCTGATAACCTAAATGTAAGGACAGGCATTGTTGACACTTGCTTTCTCCCCTCCTTCATAATTCTCACACTTATTGAATTTTAGTTATTTCGCTTATCCTTTTTTTATAATTAAATGAAACGAAGTACTAACGAGTAGAAATGTTTGTATTATACATCTAAAATACGTACAACGACAATGAGAGAAAGAGGGTGCTAAAAACCTTACTGTTCCACTGCGCTCAAACACTTATAGTCAGAGCCAATCCTAGGAATTACACAAGGCGTCAAATGAATTTCAGTTTGATGCTCTGTAGAATAGGATGAATTGTTGGACATTGTTTCTGCTTGCTGTAACGATGATTCTTTTCCTGTGTATATTCGTTATGAGTGGTCTGTTGTATGCCAGAATGTGTAGGCTTCTTGCATCACATCTCTTCGGTCTCATTAGAAATCATCTTTGATGTCCCCAACTGTCATTTGATGATGACCCTCTACATTCATCTACTGAGAGGATAATATTCTCTTTCAAGACAGTGAGTTGCAAATGATAGGTATTATTTTCCCAATATCATCACATAAAATAATTTTTTTTGTATGTTAATTATTCACACACAGAAGCAACTAATTAAAAGGCTGAGTAACTGACGGGCGCATCCAGATATTATGCTGAGTTATAGATTCCACGTTTATGCCCGATATTTACGACCGACTCACTCGCTTTTTCAATTGCTGTGAGCTGTCAAAGCAACTAGAAGCAAATGGTTCAAATGGCTTTGAGCACTATGGGACTTAACATCTATGGTCATCAGTCCCCTAGAACTTAGAACTACTTAAACCTAACTAACCTAAGGACATCACACAACACCCAGTCATCACGAGGCAGAGAAAATCCCTGACCCCAGAAGCAAATGAGCTGTGTTTTTACGCGTGCTCGCTGCCTGGACTTTTTAACAGCCGAGTTAGACTCCCGATTTCCGTTAGACACTCTGATTTTTATAGTCTTTTATTTTTCAGAGCAAGCACTGTTATTCTGTTTAGTTACTTATTTATCCGAGTCCAAAAAAACACTAGAGCCACAATCTAATATTAATGAATTCACAAAAAGCAATATTCAGCAGTTATAACTGCACAGTTATTCGTTGTAGACAAGTCTTCCATGCTAGTGTTAGTTCACATTACTGCAAACCAACACGTCTTAAGAGTCCTGTCTTAGTCCATATTCACAAAATTCATCATCACTGATACCCGAGTTGTTTCAAATTCCGTATCAGAGATGAAAGTCTGATGGTGGCTTCTATTTTGCTGTCCATAATCCTCCAGGGGACTTTGTTATCTGTTGAAGTTGGTATTGGTGCTCTTATAAGGAAAAAGCTTTTTCTGGATTTCAGTCGTGATGGATAAGCCTGAGTTCCAAACAGTGGTTGCGTTGTATTTGCTTCTTGCTTCTTCTTTTCAATATCTGCTGCTATCTGTCTTCGTATATGTGGAGGTGATACTCCTAAGAGTAGAAAAATCATGTTGACTGTTGTCCTAAGGCACCCTATGACTATGCGGCCTGTCTCAAGAAGAGCCACATCTGCTTTATGAGCATTTGCATTGTTTCTCCAGACTGGAGCGGCGTACTATGTAACAGAGATAAATAGAGCAAGAGGACCAATGACTTCGCTGTTTGGTCCCTTCCCCCTAATCAACCAACCAGAGCAAGAGCGGTGGTGTGGAGGAGGCAGGCCTGTGCTCTCGCGGTTGTCAGATTGTTATTCCGTGAAATGCACATTCTCTCAGATTTTTCCAGCTCTTGTGACTGAGATGGCCGCCGAGATCGTAAGAAATTGAGCGACAGGCTACAAGCCTTCATTAAACCGTCCCGGTGTTCTAGGTTTTCCATGTGTATTGCGACAGTCTCCTTAATTGCACTGTCGTAGAAGCCTGGATTTTGGTATCTTCGTGTTTAATGTTACGATTATATTCGGGGATGTGCACGAGGCCTGCTAATTTTGGTGGTTGTTTTAGTCGGTTGTGTCGCTGATGTTCCTTGCACCTCTTCTCGACACTTCCAATAGTTTGTCCCATGCCAAATCAGCGTGGAATCTAGTACTTTTTCGGCAGCCATCTCTGTTCACCAGAGCCTGAAAACGCCGAGAGAATGGCCGTTGCACAGAATAACTGTGTGGGCTCTGAAAAGATATTTTCATTAAAGAACATAGCAGATGCCGGGATTCGAATTTGGCTATAAATAGCGGCGCGAGACAAACATTACTTGTGGTCGTCGTTTTCTTAGTCGTCGGAAGTAGAGGTAATGAACTGAAGTTCTAAATTGTCCGCCATAGCTTCTGCTTTTCATTGGGAATCGTAGACAAGCTTTTTTGGTCCACGAAGTGGTTTGATGGGAGCGGGATAACTTTTCCTCGCCCTGATGATCCTCCAAAATTTGCCCCGATTGTGCTCGGCTTCGTGAATATGCGCCGCCGAACGGTGGGGTTTGTGTTACTGAAGCTGCTCCTTGATTTGCCGACTAAGACGATGAATTTGGCGGCGGTCCGTCGGGTTGCGATAGCTTTGCGAGCGTGAGCGAAACATCGTTTTTCGAAAAGAACATCGTGGGTGTGATGAGTGATGGTGGTGGTTGCTTTTTTGCTGCCCTCTATGAAGATGTCCTTGAAGGAAGCAGTAGTTTGGTTGATGGCTGCCTCGGGAATTAGGTATGGTCGAAATTAAGGTGCTGAAACGTTCCCAATTGGTGTGAGCAGTCGTGTTGCAGTCCAGGCAGTGAGTACGCGTAACAAATCAGCTCGCAGCACTTAATGACGAAGGCCGATTCGATCATCGAAATATAGTGCATAAACACGGAACCAACAACTTGGCCGAGCACAGGAAAGCACATGGTAAATAAGTAACAAGACTGCGTAATGCCTGTTAGTATTAGTATTGCGTCTTGCATAACATTGCATGTTAGCAAGCGGCCGTTTACTACAGAAGAACCAATTTAACGTCTGCCATAATAGCGGATGGCTGTAAGGGGAAAATGAGGTGGTAGTAGATACCATGTTGAACACTGCCGACTTGATTCCCTCCCTCGCACAAGTTTTCCGGTATAGCGCTGGAACCAGCAGCTAGTTTGATGATGTGGCAAAAGAGGTTAATGAGCTGTCACTCGTTTCCCAGTTGTTGCATCATATTCAAATCGAAGCGCATGGGCTGCAACACCAGCGACTGCCTCAGGGAGCGGCAGAATTTTCCAGTTAAGGCGATGATGGAGGGGCGGTTTATTTTGTGGCGGTGACGCAGAGCAGGTATCGGCTGAGGCAAGCGACTGCAGAGCCAGAGTAAGCTGCTAGCGACCCTGCGGCTGCCACCAGGAACACATTTCGTCGGCCGATGACTCAACCCTTCCCTTTCACCAGTTTCCTATGGATAGCATTCCTGCTCACGCACGCTCTTCGCCGGCCACGATTTCTGAACCAGTTTCCGGATCAGAGAAAAGGAGGCTATACACTACTTTCCATTAAAATCGGAAACCACCATCAAGGTGGCATAAAACAGACGTCAGATGGCAGCAAGTGTGTGTACTACATTTTTGGATATGCAAATGATTTTAATATCAGCTGCAGGAAATGGGCTTGTCTGCAGCAAATCAAGTGTCCACGCAGACAATGGAGAACTAAGAGGACTGTCAGCACGATGCTCATTGTTGCAGCTTTCCTTGCTGCAGCAGCAAGAGACGTGGGCCAACTGTGGTACGCCCGTCGGCAAAATTGGGCACAGGAATGGCGGCAAGTCAGATTTTGTGTATAGCATCACGATGGAAAGTTCCGTGTATGGTGGCTCCGAGAAGAACGAACGATGCCAGACTGTTTTCGGCTTCGTCATACGGACCCTGTGCGTATTGTGCCATTCGGTACACTACATGATCACTTCTGGTCCTCATAGCAGGTGTTCTGGACAACAGCTGTTAAATTCTGACTAGTTAAGGCTGATGGCTGTGCCCGACATTCGAGGTCTCCGTGACTTCATCTTTCAACAATATAACGCAAGACCGCACGGTGGCCGTGCTATCCTGAGGTATCTCGGTACATATGGGGTTCGACTGTTGCTCTGGCCAACACGTTCTTCAGGTCGCACCCGATGGAAACATGTGGTCATGGGTTACAGAGAGACTGACGTGAAACAGCTCGCCAGCCATTACTTTTCATGAACTATGTCATAGAATCGGAGCAGCGTGGAATGACGTACTCGACTTTGTCATCCAAGCTCAACAACTCGATGCCCAGCCGGGTTAGAGTCATTATTACTGCCAGATGTGGCTGCTCTGTGTACTAAATTTCACACTGCTATGTTGTATACTGACACTAAGTAAGATTTCCTTAATTGCTATCCTTCCTGGTGTTTCAAGCAAGTATATTTTTTCTTTTTTTCTTTTTATTGATATCCTTCCTCGTGTTGCAAGTGTCGCCAGCAGCGTTGTTCTATTACCCGTCGACGCCGAGGCATTACTCGTAGAGGCACAAGAGCTCGCTCAGCTGGACATGAAGTGGGTGAAAATTAGGCACCTTTAAGTGATAAAAGAGAAATCTTGAAAAACCGTAAGAATGTGTGATCGGTCGAAGATTTGAATTTCGCTACTTAGGAATGTAAGTTCACTGTTCTAACTAGGCTTAACTACTGCGTCATCTAGTTAGTTTCCGTGAAAAAGCAGAAATGTTGCTGGCAGCTTTAGGGATTTTCACTTTTTGTGTTTGTAATTGGCGGTTGCTGTCTGCTCAAACGTTACGCCCACTTATAATGAGTGACGAGCTGTCAAATGGAGCGGAGACATGAATGCAAGTGCGTTATGCTTCGAAAGGCGAAATATTTTCGTGGAAAGGAGTACGGACGGTGCTGAATGATTGGTTGTCAAGAAATGAGTTTGACTTGCCGTAGCATTTCAGCTTCTACATTTACATATATGCTTCGCGGGCCTCTGTGTAACACAAGCGAGGGAGAAATGACCGTGTGCCTCTCTACCCCGTACTCTGTCTTACCTTATTCCTATAATCCCTACGAGAAATATAAAATAGTGGCAGCAGAATGGCTTCTTGCTTTTTTCGAATATAGGTTTGCTAAATTTACCTGACAGATTTTTGCGAGAACTGCATTGCCTTTCTTCTCAATCGTTTCTGTTACACTTTTCCATCTGCTATGCCAAGCTGTTACAATATTAGCAGAGCATCTCTGAATTCATTCGATATCTCAAGTCACGTCTACATGATAAGGGCTCCAAACACTGTAATAATAATTGGACGCTGTTACGCAATATGGAATCAACTCTAAAATCTACTTTTTGAGCTAGAGCTGTTTTAGCTCAATTTTACAAATAAAATTCAAATGTGAGAGTGTCCTAAAAGCAATTATTGCATTATAAACATTTTCTAATGCCCTATCAAATTAATACTATATGTCTCAACGTTTATTGATCCACCGACTGTATGGGGACGAAACTGGAGTTTGTTCCTTATTGCTTAGCTTAAAAATTTAGCACCGGGAATCGTTGTGGTTTGTAGTTGGAAAGAAGGAAAATGAGGCAACACCTATATAACTAAAATAATTACACTTCAGAATTCCTGTTTGAACAATTTTCTTTACACTGTCATTGTAAGAGTAGCAAAATGAGGAAGTAAACGCGGGCCAGTGTGGCCGAGCGGCGCTAAGCGCTTCAGTCTGGAACCGCGCGACCACTACGGTCGCAGGTTCGAATCCAGCCTCGGGCATGGATGTGTGTAATGTCCTTAGGTTAGTTAGGTTTAAGTAGTTCTGTTCTAGGGGACTGATGACCTCAGATGTTAAGTCCCATAGTGCTCAGAGCCAGTTGAACCATTTTTGAGGAAGTAAACACAAAAATAGTTGAAACATTATATCAAATTCACTACTATCTTATTGTTTTTATACAGTTTTATGAAAGTAGATACACTACTCCAAAGTGAAATCAAGTGTACGATCAATGTCCTCATCATCATCCACAATGTTAGGGTCTGAAAATAAGTTTTCATGAAACTATGTGGCATCCTCTGGAATGAATGCGTTGTCATTATATGTCCTCCAATTTTGGCAGTGATACTATTTTACCATTTGGCCAAAAAGGTACCAAGAACGCTGTCAGGTGTGGCGAAGACTGGGCGGCGTGCAGTACGTCTCTGAATATTTACTTCAACAAAATTCTCTTCAAAATTCTTGTTCATGAATACTGAATAAGGTTTCTCCTTGGTTATTCTTGTTTGACGAAGTTCCAGCCAGTGAAATTTTTTTGTTGTGTCTGTCATATTTTCTGTTGACTAAGTTTTTTTTTCTAACGAAGAAGTAATCCAAAAGTGTTCCCTTGCCATCCTGTGCATTTTGAACAGGGTGTTTTCCTCTGGCTTGTTGCATGACAGTGACGTAATCTTTTGGAGTATACAGCCTTTTTTTGCATTTTAGTGCATTTTCGATATCACCAAAGTCGCTGTCATTCGGTAAGTATGAATGACCGGAGATAAGTTTAGGATAATCGTTTTAAGGGTGGCATATTCTTCAACATCAAAATCATTTATATGTTCTGCTCTGTCCTCCACAAGAATCAGACCACAAAATTAGCGGCTCGACTTGTTCACCAGTATTGCTAATACTCAGACAAGATCCTACTTCTTGAGCTCCACGACTAGCAAGTGGATTCCGCAGTTAAACAACCAGAGTCGCCGTGTGTAAGAAATTATAGTAGGGTAAAGTATTTTCCAAGCCAAATGTGATGATTTCAGTTTTTTCATCTATTGTTGATGTTATCATATCCTGTTTCAGTAACTTTTGTGCTTTCTCTGCTTTATCTACATGTATACTATGATCCGCCTTGAGCTGTTCACTACCAACTTCAGTATTTGTGGAGTGGATTTCTGTAATAAGTCAGTCGCAAGCGTTGCAAGTTTCCTTCTTTATTCATTTCCTTCTGAGACTGAAATTTCCGAGAAAAATATCTTTGTATTTAGAGAAAGAAACTGTTATCATATTCTTTTTTACACGTCATACGTCTTAATCATGGGCAAGTCTGGTGGAAGGTATTTTAAATCTCTGTTGTTCCTAATGTAGTGGCTTACATACTCCGGGAACTTTTCTATATGTTCAGTTACAACCTGAGTCTGCCGATCTGTTATTTTGTTATGCCCACCATTATTTTTCCTTTGGTCTAAAAATGATAGTTCTGAACGGTGCTTCACCGATGCAGTATTCATGCTTTTCTTCGAAATTCGCAACGTTTGATTGGAGAAGTCTCTACGAATTTTAGTTTCATTGAATTTTATACTGTGCTGTAACTCTGCTTAGTATTGTCGTAACCTCCGTGTCGACTGGCTGCACGTTGTTGAACTATATTGCATCACATTGATGTTTTCACGTTATAATCACAGGCGTTCTAAAATTTATTAAAACAGTCTTTTTCTTTGTTCAGTACACCGAGCGAGGTGGCGCAGTGGTTAGCACACTGGACTCGCATTCGGGAGGACGACGGTTCAATCCCGCGTCCAGCCATCCTGATTTAGGTTTTCCGTGATTTCCCTAAATCGCTCCCGGCAAATGCCGGGATGGTTCCTTTGATAGGGCACGGCCGACTTCCTTCCCCATCCTTCCCTAATCCGATGAGACCGATGACCTCGCTGTTTGCTCTCTTCCCTTAAACAATTTAATCCAATCTTTGTTCAGTGTTTATTTTCTCATTGCATTTTTTCTGCGATTCCGTATATAATCTCGGAACATCTTTGGTTCAACAGCTTGCTTCGTCTCATTCATATAGTTCTTGTTGGTATTTCTTCTCTTTTTTCATTCTTGTCCAGATAATCCTCTGAACTACTTCTTCCTCGCTTTCTTCGGTCTCCCTTTCTCTCCAAGGTCACTAACAACACTATTTTCACTCTTTATTGTCTGTGCTGTGCTCAATACGTGAAACAGCACCTTTGTCACACTGAGACAGGCCTAACATGTTTATGTCACCATTCTTGGAAACAGAAATTATTATAATTGAAGCTGAATCCCCGTCCACGGATAAAGGTACCTGAAATGAAATTGCATAACGATATAAAGCAAATTGTTAAATAATAAACCATTTGTAGTCAACATATTAATAATATTACTTAAGAGTGAGATAAGGTTGACACAAACATATTACTCATATCATTTCATGTGGCTTTATTAACTATCTTGGAATTTGTATCTACAGTTTAATGTTCATAGTTGGACTCACAACAGCATGGTAATGTCATATTAGTCATCAACTGAAAAGACAACAATTATAATGATGCAGGCACACATATAAAAACATTCTATGACTTATAATTACACTGAAGAGCCAAAGAAACTGGTACACATACCTAATATCGTGTAGGATCCCCGCGAGCACGCAGAAGTGCCGCGACACGACACGACGTGGCATGGACTCGACTAACATCTGAAGCAATGCTGAAGGGAAGTGACACCATGAATCCTGCAGGGGTGTCCATAGATCCACAAGAGTAAAAGGGGGTGGAGGTCTCTTCTGAATAGCACTTGCAAGGCATCCCAAATATGCTCAATAATGTTCATGTGTGGGGAGTGTGGTGGCCAGTGGAAGTGTTTAAACTCAGAAGAGTATTCCGGAATCGACTCTGTAGCAATTCTGGACGTCTGGGGTGTCGCATTATCCTGCTGGAATTGCCGAAGTCCATCGAATGCACAGTGGACACGAATGCATGCAGTCGATCAGACAGGATCCTTACGTACGTATCACCTTTCAGAGTCGTATCTAGAAGTATCAGGGCTCCCATATCACTCCAATTGCGCATGCCCCACACCATTACAGAGCCTCCATCAGCTTGAACAGTACCCTGCTGACATGAGGTTTGTCTCCATACCCGTACACGTCCATCCACTCGATACAATTTGAAACGAAACTCGTCCTACCAGGCTACATTTTTCCAGTCATCGACAATCCAGTGTCGGTGTTGACGGGTCTAGACGAGGCGTAAAGCTTTGCATCGTGCAGTCATCAATAGTACACGAGTGGAGCTTCGGTTCCGAAAGCCCACATCGATGATGTTTCGTTGAATGGTTCACACGCTGACACTTGCTGATGGGCCAGCACTGAAATCTGCAGCAGCAATTTGCAGAAAAGTTGAGTTGCACTTCTGTCACGTTGAACGATTCTCTTCAATCTTCGTTGGTCCCGGTCTTGCAGGATCTCTTTCCGGCTGCAACGACGTCGGAGATTTGATGTTTTACCGAATTCCTGGTATTCACAGTGCACTCATGAAATGGTTGTACGGCAAAATTCTTGCTTCATCGCTACCTCGGAGATGCTGTGTCCCGTCGCTCGTACGCCGACTATAACATCACGTTAAAACTCACTTAAATCTTGATAAACTGCCATTGAGAATTAGTAACCGATTTAACAACTGCACCAGACACTTGTCTTATATAGGGGCCGGCCGGAGTGGGCGAGCGGTTCTAGGCGCTACAGTCTGGAACCGCGCGACCGCTACGGTCGCAGGTTCGAATCCTGTCTCGGGCATGGATGTGTGTGATGTCCTTAGGTTAGTTAGGTTTAAGTAGTTCTAAGTTCTAGGAGACTGATGACCTCAGACATTAAGTCCCATAGTGCTCAGAGCCATTTTTCTTATAGAGGCGTTGCCGACCGCAGCTAATAAAAATGTTATGAAACACAGACACTAATAACCATTGTATGGTTAAGGTACAACATAGCCATACTAATGTCAAAATGAATACTTTCAGTAGTTTCTGCCAAACACAAGGGACACCAAGTACTTTCCTGTGGATAACATATCTTTGAGAACGTATGTCTTTTTAAACAATAACATAAAAGAAATTACACCCCTGGTAATTACCAATTAATTACTTAAGTTTCAATTCCAATATGTTAACAGCAAAGCATGTGACACTCTTACATGGATTTGATTGCATATTACAAATCGCTGGCACATGGATATAGCAACTAGTAGTTGGTTCAGACCTCTCTAGAGAGCAGTACATAATGGAAATGGATTAGTTCTATTTTGTGTTCCGTACTACACATATTCCGTCACAGCTTGCAACAGAGAACCAGAAACCTGAGAAATGATTCCAGAATGAGATTTTCACTCTGCAGCGGAGTGTGCACTGATATGAAATTTCCTGGCAGATTAAAACTGCGTGCGGGACCGAGACTCGAAACATGTCTCCGCAATATCCTTTCTTTCAGGAGTGCTAGTTCTGCTAGGTTCGCAGGAGAGCTTCTGTAGTTTGGAAGGTAGGAGCTGAGGTACTGGCAGAAGTAAAGCTGTGTGGTCGGGGCGTGAGTCGTGCTTCGGTAGCTCAGATGGTAGAGCACTTGCCCGCAAAGGCAAAGGTCCCGAGTTCGAGTCTCGGTCCGGTACACAGTTTTAATCTGCCAGGAAGTTTCACCTGAGAAATGGTTGTTGGTTCCCAATTGTATAACTACGTCCAATTTTCAATTGGTCGCACTAGCGTTTTGTATGCGGTTTCCATTAGTAATCCACAGCGCTTTCTCAGAATCATTTCAACAAACCTAAATCTCACATTCATCTCCTCTGATGCAGATTTTTCGTGTGTGTCCCGTTTCATATCGCACGTTCGTATAAGAGGCAGCCAAATGAAAACCGAACATCCGCCGTAACACATAGTCTCCGCGACAGGCTGCCCGCTCTTGTTACGTTTCGATACTGTCGCAGCTGTGGCAGGGGATCGACATAGTGCCACATCGCAGATGCACGCAGTTGTTGGGTTATGACATTATTTGTTGGCGGACTGGTTTAATGTGGTCGTCCAGCTGTCATCGAATCTTGCGGTTAGCGCCTACGACCCGACTATCCTTCCGACAGCTGTGTAGCGGACGTGGTCTGCATTCCCCTCCCGCCCGCTACACAGACTCCGGCGATCACACGCACCCAAGTTTCTCGGGCGTGGAATCACAATCGGACATAGGCTACGCTTCAGCAGTTTGTGTTGGAAACACAACATGTCCTCCTTACTGCCCGGATTTTTCGCCGTGTGATTTTTACATCTTTGGCTACCTGAAGAAAGACATGCGTGGAAATCGGTTTCAGTTGGACAATGAAGTGCAAGAGTGGGTGCGGTTGTGGATCTGTCAGCGGCCGACCCCGTTCATCGAAACAGTGGGATAAATGCCTTATCCCGCGTGGTGATTACTTTTGAATGGAACGATTCCTCGGTCCCGTTACAACAGGTGTTTGGTTTTCATTTGACAGCCCCTCATTCTACCCTCGAATTCACTGTTCTACCAAAGTTAAGTACAAGAGAGATAAAGTAAGGTGTTCACTTGTTCATTTAGAAGGGAATTAAATAAATGTTTTTGTTTGTCAGAGACAGAAAATTAGCACATTGCAATCATTGGTAATGCAGCAGTAGTAGCTGAGAGTACAGTATATAGGAACTGAATTTTGTGCAAAATGAATGGAACATATGGTAGTTGCAGGCTAAGATATGCACATAAACAAGAAAACGCTGTAGGCAGACATGCTAGAGGACTAAATGTTACAGCCGAGAAAGATAAAATTGATAGAGACATGCAAGGCATAGAATCAAAACCAAGGCCAAAACGTCTCTTATAAGAATAAATAGCAGCTAATACCCAAATGAATCTGCAGTTTGTAAACAAATTCGCGAAACGAACTGCAATTGACGTAAAGCATGAAAAGTGATTGACAAGCATGCGGATCTACCAAAGTCCTTTTTGAACATAAACACTTCAGGTCACAATTCATGCTGTCTATGATACGATTAGAGCGCGGCTAATGTGAACTGTATACATTACATAGCTCCCAGATTTTATTATAGTATGATAATATTGGCAAAATATAAGGTATTAGTTTAATTACATTTCGTAGTCATTGACTGGAACTATGAAACTAACAGCAATAAAAATAGCAATTTCTCAGTTGATATCATGCGGTTCTTCATTCACTACGTGCCAGCCATTCTGAAGGAACTATGACGAAATATTTGATGACACTGCAATACTTCTTTTTCCGCCACGTCAAAGATTTGTATAAAAAAAAATCATGGATATTCGATCTAATTTGTTTGTCAGTACCGGCGTGAAGAACAGAAGCGCGTCGTGAGGCAATTTTTCAAGGAAATCTTCGCACACATTTTGCCGGGCAACAGTCGTGTTTACGGAGATCATGCACCACAGACAACTTGTGTTTGTCATTATAAAGAAGTCCCCCCACAGAACGATGAGAAAGTCGAAGGGCAGCTGTGTGATTGCGTGCTGAGTGCCGATGAGATCGGAAGAACCGTAGTCATGTTTTGTGACTATTTCACGGGCCGTGGTGACCCCGTTCTTCTTCTTTCAAATGGCTGTGAGACCTATGGGACTTACCATCTGAGGTCATCAGTCCCCTAGAACTTACACCTACTTAAACCTAACTAACTTAAGGACATCACACACATCCATGCCCGAGGCAGGATTCGAACCTGCGGGGGTCACAGCGGCCGGCTCTTCTTCTTTGCACATTCAGAGTTCAGAGTTGCTCTGAAGGTGTGCACCGACGAATCAGGAACAGGATTTCAGGCGGGAATATTGACGTATGCACGCTGTGTAGCGACGATCGACCGGCCCTTAAGATAGTTCCTGGTTAAAATCGACCACTCATTGTGAGTGTACGTCACGTGCTTGCGACTAAATCAGCAGCTAACCACGTCATTTGTGGGGCAGTGACGTCAGTGCTCGATGGCGAGTATGGCTTTATAAAATCTTGATTATGCAGCAGACTATGCATGCGCGGAAAAAGGGGACTGTAACGTTATCTGCTAACATTGCTAAGCTCTCTCCTATCATAATAACGGATTTTGTGCTTTTGCTTTGTTTACGTGAAACACTGCAAAGATTGTACGAAGGCCTGGTGTTTTCACTACTAGTGTTTCCCCACGAGAGACGAAATATTTAGGAGCAAAGAGATATTAAAGGTCCGTAGCTCGTGGTCGTGCGGTAGCGTTCTCGCTTCCCACGCCCGGGGTCCCGAGTTCGATTCCCGGCGGGGTTAGGGATTTTCTCTGCCTCGTGATGACTGGGTGTTGTGTGATGTCCTTAGGTTAGTTAGGTTTAAGTAGTTCTAAGTTCTAGGGGACTGATGACCATAGATGTTAAGTCCCATAGTGCTCAGAGCCATTTTTTAGATATTAGAGTTTTACAATACCCAGACAGTGAAAAGCCCCATCCTATGCATGAGTAATACTGTAAATAGCTAAACGCTTCTACTGAAAATATTTTCAACTGTGAAAGACTCATATCTGTTTAACGATAAAAATAATTTTTGATGTTATTTTGTGCTTAGAAAAACAAGATGTAAAGGGTTAAGTAAAAAGATTCCATTTACTGCCTTCTAAATATTTTTGACGTGTTTTTAAGCAATTTTTTTTTCAAACGGATAAATGTAGATGTTTTGGAAATGTTTGAACGACACGCTTCCTATTGATTCAGTTCTCAGGAGTGTGCAGAAATTTGCTACACGTCCCCTGTGAAGAAAACCTATTATGAATATTGCTGTGCTCAGTAATAAACTCTGCTATCATTGCTTGTTCCTACATTCTGCTACTGTGTTCAGATTTTTTCATACAAAAGACTGGCCCCTCATAACCTCAGGTTCACGGTTCAGGTGCCAAACTGCACTGCTCTTAATAACACACGCAATTTTGGCGCTGGCATCTAAACGAAAACGTGCATGGATAAAACGTCAGGGGAGGACAGTAGTAACACTTGACATGAGTAGGTGACTGAGACAAGAAAGTCGCCCTCTACGACAAGCGAGCGCTGCACCTTCGGCCAATCCATTATCGCTGCTGAAGCAGATGGTAACAAACTTCTCTACCAGCTACACTATGTGATCAAAAGTATCCGTGCACCCCCAAAAACATTCGTTTTTCATATTAGGTGCATTGTGATGCCACCTATTGCATATCAATGACCTCAGTAGTCATTAGACATCGTGAGAGAGCAGAATGGGGCACTCCACGGAACTCACGGACTTCGAACGTGGTCAGGCGAATGGATGTCACAGGTGTCATACGTCTGTACGCGGGATTTCCACATTCCTAAACATCCCTAGGTCCACTGTTACCGATGTGATAGTGAAGTGAAAACGTGAAGGGACACACATAGCACAAAAACGTACGGACCAACCTCGTCTGTTGAATGACACAGGCCTCCGACAGTTGAAGAGGATCGTAATTTGTAATAGCAGACCTCTTTCCAGACCGTCACACAGGAATTCCAAACTGCATCAGGATCCATTGCAAGTACTATGGCAGTTAGGTGGGAGGTGAGAAAACTTCGATTTCATGGTCGAGCGGCTGCTCATAAGCCACACATCACTCCGGTAAGTGCCAAATGATGCCTCGCTTGGTGTAAGGAGCGTAAGCATTGGACGATTGAACAATGAAAAAACGCGATGTGGAGTGAAGAATCACGGTACGCAATGTGGCGATCCGATGGCCGGGTGTGGGTATGGCGAATGCCTGGCGAACGCCATCTGCCAGTGTGTGTAGCGCCAACAGTAAAATTCGGAGGCGGTGGTGTTATGATGTGGCCATGTTCTTCATGGAGCGGGCTTGCACTCCTTGAAATTTTCGTGGCACTATCACAACACAGGCCTACACTGATGTTTTAAGCACCTTCTTGCTTCCCATTGTTGAAGAACAATTCGGGGATGGCGATTGCATCTTTCAACATGATCGAGCACCTGTTCATAAAGCACGGCCTGTCGTGTTTACACAACAACAACGTCCCTGCAATGGACTGGCCTGCACAAACTCCTTACCTGAATCATTTGGAACACCTCTGGGATAATTTGGAACGCCGACTTCGTGCCAGGCCTCACCGACCAACATCGATACCTCTCAGTGGAATACTCCGTGAAAAGTGGGGTGCCATTTCCGAAGAAACTTACTAGCATTTGACAACGCATGCCTGCGAAAATGGAAGCTGTCATCGAGGCTAAGGGTGGGCCAACACTATATTTTATTCCAGCATTACCGATGGAGGGCGCCACGAACTTGTAAGTCATTTTCAGCCAGGTAATCACATAGTGTACTTCGAATGAGACCATCCCCATTCCGGCTCTAGCAGGCTTTCCTTCACAAAGCCCCATTCAGATCAGCAAGATTCGATGTCGCATCCTCTATAATATTATAAAAGACAAAATGGTTAGACTGAAGTTACCTTCATGAAGTAAAATTCCAGTACTGGCGACAGTCACATTAAAAGTGGAAGAAAGGAGGGACAGGTCACTCAAATCCAAAAATGAGAGGAACCACCTGACTGATGAACCCCTCCTTTTCTTACCTTCCCCATTCCATCCCTCTTCTCTCCGAGGCGAAGGAAGTATAAGGTGATCGGACAAAATATTTGTGCCCTCTCTGAAATAACCTCATGGACGACGGTACTTTAACCTTAATCTTTCTTTCTTCCTTCGAATACCCGAATATACGTACACACTTGCAAGTGATGTTCCCTGGGTCACCCTTAACAAATACTTTTCTCTCAGAACCTTACTATGTTAAACACCGTACAAATTCACATGTAGTTGCCAACGTCGCCACATTCAGTGTAAAAGAGCTGTAGTGTGAAAAAACACTACTCGGCAGCTCGAGTCCCTGAGTCAACGGCCGCAGCTGCTACTGGTCTGTGTTCAAATTATAGACTAAAGACGTGACGAGAAGCCCGGATACACTCTTTAGTCAGCGTCAAACGCGCTACTTCTCGTCGCTGCTACAAATTAGCCGCTATTCCCAGCCTCTGCCGATAATAGAGCGCCCTTCATGAAAAGCTACCCTTTCATCACACCTATGGATTGTGGTGGTTTTTTAGAGGTTGGCATACACGAAAATTTGTCATAACGTTGAGTGTGCTTTCCAAGTCCACCAATTTAAAATCATCAAACGTCGTGCTATGCCAGCTGACTAATGTAAGGTCACAGGAGAGTGGAGTAAGCTTCCACTCAGACGCAACTACAGCATAAAAATCCTCCTATTCAGTGGATTTTTCGCTCGTAATTTCTGGCCAGACGTACGAAAGAGTTGCAGCACAGAATTCGTTTCATACAGACCTATTGTTTTGACACTAAGCAGTACTGCGTATCCTTTGATGGTCTGTCCCGCTGGTTCGTAAAAGGTGCGAAAACGCTTTGTCTTCGTTTCATGAGCTTCTAGATACTGTTTATCTCGGTGAAGAGAATTAGAAATATCTTTGACGAGTCAAAAATTACTTGAGGCGGAAAAGTTGTCAAAGAATCTTAATTATAAAGTCGAATAAATAAAGTTAAGTAATTAGCTTTTTGCTTATTTGTATGTAAGTGTCTGCAGCCCTGGTACACACCGTAATCCCGGCGCCACAGTACCGTAGTACGTCGCTAGAGGAGCCACGAAAAATAAAAAAAAAATGCTGCAACCCATTGATAGAGTATCGTGCAGTAACTTGTTTTCTGTATTTAAAGGCGAAGAATTCTGCAACTATCCATGCTGAGTTGGTGGAAGTGTGTGCAAAAATCATATGACACGGGTGTTTGAAGGCGCAGACACTTTCACTGTGTCAAAAAAAAAATCTGAATGATGTAGAACGAAGTGACAGATCATCTCTCTGTGGAAAACAGGGAATTGTAAGAGAAGTAGAGGTCCTGGTGTACGGAATCGGTGTGTACCACAATCAAGACAGTGGTTCAAAATGTGAAAACCAGTTGTGGACCAGTTTTCAATATCTTGCACGAAATTTCGAATATGACAGAGGCCACCTCCCTCTTAGTTCCGCGACTCCTCACTCCCATCCTAAAACCCCACCGAACCGAGGCAGCAGCGGAAATGTTGCAGCTGTTTCAGGCCAGTCCAGATGCGATGGACGTTTGCTGGTTATAGATGTATGACCCTGAGACAAAGGGACAAAGCAAGCAATGGAAACATGGGATTCACCACCACCGAGAAACAGGAAGACCAGACTATCGTCAGCGAAGGTGATACTAAATTCTTTTTTGGGGGAGGGAGAAGGGAGGGACTGCCGCTTGTGGTAGATTATGCTCGTCGGAGACAAAGTCCAGGCTCACATTGAAATGCAGACGACGAAGGGCGGAGCAGCGCGACGAAGGAAGTACTCTGCGACACAGTGTGCGCGCATATTGGAGGCAGTTTAGTCTTGTCACGCAGCCTTTCCTTGTTGACCCAGTGCGCTGACTTTCCGTGTGAAGTTGTGGCCGGATCTTAGTTCAGAGTCTGATTCTTGTGAGGAAAAGGACATGCTGATGTTATTATATGACTCTTCAATAGGGAACACGTTAGAATGGAAAAGCGGATACAGGAACAAAAGAGATAATACGGAACAAGTCAGAATGGAAAAGCCGATACTTAAACAGGAGAAATGCTCATGGCGTAAACGGTTCACCGACTAGTTCCGTTTGGCCGGCCGGTGTGGCCGAGCGGTTGCAAGCGCTTCAGTCTGGAACCGCGCGACCGCTACGGTCGCAGGTTCGAATCCTACCTCGGGCATGGATGTGTGTGATGTCCTTAGGTTAGTTACGTTTAAGTACTCCTAAGTTGTAGGGGACTGATGACCTGAGATGGTAAGTCCCATAGTGCTCAGAGCCATTTGAACTAGTTCCGTTTAGAACGGAGACATTTCCACGAGATTAACGAGCTTGTGTGAAAATCCATATTTTGTGAAGGGAGTAACGCCCAAAAACGAGTTGGCGGTGAAGAAAAACTCGCTGTGTCCTTGAGATGAGTTGTACTGAAGTTTCTTACAAAGTAAAGACATTAGCAAGAGTTACGTATATACTGCATTGGAAAATTAATTAGGAAAATTGTTGTTACTATTCATGAGCTGGGCTTAAGAATCGGCAGCTGTACTGGAGGGGACGTCCACTGAGTTCGGAAGAAGTGTCAAAGATGTACTGCTGAATTCCGATGATTACGATGGATATGAAGCAATTGTCCGATATAGTTCTTGAGCTAGAGGACTGTGAATTGGTAGGATACATGCCTCAGTTTGCAAAATCACCTCAAATATTTGCACCGCGGGTGAAATGTTGACTTCTTCCTCGCATATTTTTAGTTGCTTGGTACAACGACACGAAGAAATGGCAGATTTAGAGTCTTCAGTCTTTTTACATTCAGCCAGTCTTTCCTTTGCCCTTTCTTCACGTTGCACAATGGAATGTTGTATAAGCTAGAAAACATAATGTTTCTTCATTTTCTTTTGTTGTTCTTCACAACCTCGGAGAATTTGACATTTCCTCATCAATGACGAAATGTCGAACTTAGCAGAACCGTCAGTTGGAGGCGTAATTTCCTAGTAATTGTATTTTCAAGACCTTCACCTTCATTATAGTCAGTCTGAGACACCATCTCTCGGGAGCACGTGTGGCGCTCGCGAAGTAACTGTCTTCCGGACACTTCGCGGTGAAGGCGAAAGTCCTGTGCTGCCCCGTACCTCAGTTTACGCTTTTGTATTTAAACCCTTGAGTTAGAAAAAAACCTGCCCTGCCCTTCATCGGCTGTTTCCGAATGTTCCTCTGGCCAAACCATCACAAGAGCATATCACCGAAATGTCCGCCTCCGTAGGTCAGTAGTAGCGTTACTGCCTACCACGCAAGGGGGCCCTGGTTCGATTCCCGGCAGGGGAATGGGTGATGTGTATCCTTCATCATCACTGACACGCAAGTTTCCGCAGCGTCGTCAACTAAAAAGACTTGAAATACGGCGGTCGAACCCCAAAAGGGGATATTCCGGTCAATAAATGCCATACGATCATTTTATTTCATTACCGAAATGTCGTGATAAGGTTGCGGGAAGCTGTCCATAGTGGGACGGGGGGGGGGGGGAGGGGGGAGGGGAGAGAGGAGTGCTTTTGCTCCACATATGGTGCTTCTTTGAGTAGTCGTATTTTGCCTCTCCTTCTCGTGTCTTCCTGACAATTCACGCAGTGACCTCTTCCTCTTTTCTCGAGTGAAGAAATCATTGCGTAGCAGGTATTTCCAGAATCATGATGACGTGATTTTCTAGGTGAAGTGTTTCCTGAAAACACAAAATGCAAACTTAGACAACAAAAGTATCCACCAGGTCGTCGATCGTTGGAAAAAAAATTTGTCGCAATTAGGAGTGATTTTGTAGAGAAGGACTAAGACCATCACCAAGGGTCGTGATTTCACTTGATTTTGATAATTAAAACTTTACAACTACCCCTCGCACACACTTATCTTCTTCTCGCCCGATGCGTGACAGCAGTCACTGCAGGTTAGAGCGTACGCAGCGCAGTGCGACCCGGCGCGGCGTCGCATTTCGACACTCGGGCGCAGAAGCGAGGCGCGACGCCACAGGACGTGTCCCGCGGAGACGACGCCCACGAAGCAGCGCCACGGGCGTCGTATTTATGCAGACGTAACAAGCTGGCGGGGGCTGCAGCCGGCGCGAACTGGTTCTGCCGCCCTTCGCCACCACTTAGGCAGCTAAGCACTCGGGGGCGTCTGTCGTGGTCAGCGGGCAGGGACTGTGCCGTCGCGAGCATTCTATCTTCAGTGGCGTGTCAGTTCAGCGAAGGACCAGTTCGGCGGAGGACTCTTCCCTCGCCACAAGCATCATTGTTGCGTCAGTCGTTGATAGAGGTCTGCGCGGATGAAACAAGTGCTATCCGCACCGCAGCCACAAGTCTCGTATCCGCAATCCTATCTGCATATGTTAAACTTTCGTTAATCACTGTAACTTGGAATGATTTTTCATTCTGCAGCGGAGTGTGTGCTGATTTGAAACTTCGTGGCAGATTAAAACTGTGTTCCGGACCGACACTCGAACACGTGCCTCTCACGGGCAAATGCTCTGGGCTATCCAGGTACGACTCACGACCGCCCTTTACTCCTGTCTGTACCCCCCTCCAGTCTACCGGACTTCACAGAACTTACCCTGCCTGCCGTGCAGAACTGGCACTCCTTGATGAAGGGAAATTGCAGAGATATGGCTTAGCCACAGCCTAGGGTACTGTTTCCAGAGCGAATTGTTATTCTGCTGCAGGGTGTGCGCCATTCTGAAACTTCGTGGCAAGTATAACTGTGTGTCGGACCGGCGTTCGAACCCAGAACCGTCGCAGGTTATTTTATCACCATCGTATGCATCAATTAAAGAACAACGTTGTCATACATAGTTAACCAAAAATACACAAGTGCAACTGTTTACATTACACAGGTTCTAAACGATAAATGATTACAATATACCACAGTGGTGTAGTTGAACTCGAGACGAACGAATTGATATGGGACACTTGTGATTAATGAAAGCAGGAAACAGCCTCAAATTGGCCTACAAAAGACACCTAAGCTACGGCTCGTGCACACTGCGCGAGATTTTGGCTAAAATCGTCCTTGAATACTAAAAACCCCTGTTCTTGCACTTAAAAATGTAAAATTGACGTTTGTGTAAATTTTACTCAAAATATAATAGCATAAAATTAACGATTAAATCATTTTGTTTGTCTGGTCTTCTTACTACGAAACTACTGTGCTTGTAAGTGATAAGTTTAAATCGAATTGTAAATGTAATAATATTTACAAAAGTCCTTTTTCGTTTTGTTACACGCACGGTAGAGTTTAAATTAATAACGTTAAAGAAACAGCCACTACGCTGGTAGCGTAAGAGAGCGAGAGGATATTGTAAGTCTCGTGCGCCGCGCAGACAGTGTTACTTAGGTGGCTTTTGTTGGCCAATTTGAGATTGTTTCCTGGCTTCATAGACGGCAAGTCAGCTGCATCAAATTGCTCGCCTACATCACTATGAGACGTTGTAAACAGTTATCGTTTACACATTGTACAAACATTCAACGGCACAGACTACACGCGAATTTCGGAACACTGAATTCAGAGGAGCGCTTCTACCGATGCATCATGTAGATTCCTGATACGACCAGGGAAACTTTTGTTAGGGCACTCATTACAGCGTGGCTCGTTGTCTGAATATCACAACAGTCACACATGCTGTCAATGCAAAAGCTCCAGGAGTGCCGCGATAACTCAGTTGGTAGAGCATTTGCCCCCTAAAAGCAAATATTTCAGATGTGAGTCTCGGTCCGGCACACAGTTTTAATCCGTCAGGCAGTTTCACCTTCACATGTTCGGCACGTTAAAGCTCTGACCGTTGGCGAAGATTCCAATGGATAGAAAGCCCTAGTCCATCCTTCACACCGCAGCTTGTGACAGACATTTTTAAAACCTTTTGTTTGACTGCCATGGCCGGTTTGGAGCCTTTATATTCGTCTTCAGATAGCTAGTTTTAGTACAAGTAGCGTATCATCTGCTCCAATATTGCTTAAAGCTATCGGAAAATGTGAATAATAGCCGAAATTGACCATAGTAATAACATAAAGCTTTCTTAAAGTCCATGGTAATAGCAAAGGTTTTTAAAGGTTTTATGTTTGGTATTGGTCACGCTCAACAATCTGTAACTGAATAACAGACATTCAATTCAGCAAAATCCAGCGTGGATAGAATCACACTGCCTTCATATCGCTTTTTGGCAGCTTTCGGTAATTGTATAAGCATTCTTCCTTCCTGCAAACAAAACAGTGCAGTTCAGATTTCTACCTGAAAATGAAAAATACTTGCAACTTAATCGCAATAAATAAAATAGATTTTCACAACCGTAAGCGAAAATGACCAAGTTTTAACTCAAAATAATCGTTGCTGCCGAGTTCACAAATACATCCACATCCTCGTAGGGTTGTGGTCGTGGGACCCGCGCATTTTGGGAAACGCTCATTTTACTTCTAGTGTTGGTATCCCCTCTAACCAACCTTCTACCCGTGATTAACCGTGAAAGAATGCCTGGCAGGACAGCATGACGCAATCCTGACCCACGAACTTTACCTGGGAAGGCGTCATCTGCCCCACCCGGGCAGTTGTTACTCATGTGTTTGATAGTTTCCAAGACAATTGCTTACTGTGCGCTTCCATATCACAACGCAGTGTACATAGTACTTCGGTCATTTCTTACGAATGATAATAAGTCTCCGTGGTGACCATACTGTTGTCGCCAAACAGCGAAACAGGAAGCACAACCCCAGTATCTCTAAAAGTTTCGACCAGAAATTACTCTTATTAATTCTCAATGCGAAGCTTGGTTGCCAGCAGTCTTCTTCTCCACTCGCCTTTCCTCCCCGTCAGCCACTTCATTTCATCTAACGGATCTGCATCTACATCATCTCTGCTTTGTCTAGAGTATTGCAGTGTAGGTCTTCCTTCTCCTCTCGGTCTTGAATCTTTCTTCCAGTGCATTGACTAGAAAACTATTACACCGATAGAAATTACAGACAAATGCGTTTCCGCTGGCATTAATAAATATAATAATTGACTTAGGAGAGACAGTACCACTAGTAGTTCTGCTGTTTGGGCAGCAAAATAACATGATAGGCGAGGAAAGTATACAGGGTGGTCCATTGATAGTGACCGGGCCAAATATCTCACGAAATAAGCATCAAACGAAAAAACTACAAAGAGCGAAACTCGTCTAGCTTGAAGGGGGAAACCAGATGGCGCTATGGTTGGCCCGCTAGATGGCGCTGCCATAGGTCAACTGAGGGTTTTTTTTTTTTTTAAATAGGAACCCCCATTTTTTATTACATATTCGTGTAGTACGTTAAGAAATATGAATGAATGTTTTAGTTGGACCACGTTTTTCGCTTTGTGATAGATGGCGCTGTAATAGTCACAAACGTATAAGTACGTGGTATCACGTAACATTCCCCCAGTGCGGACGATATTCGCTTCGTGATACATTACCCGTGTTAAAATGGACCGTTTACCAATTGCGGAAAAGGTCAATATCGTGTTGATGTATGGCTATTGTGAACAAAATGCCCAACGGGCGTGTGCTGCTCGGTATCCTGGACGACATCATCCAAGTGTCCGGACCGTTCGCCGGATGGTTACGTTATTTAAGGAAATAGGAAGTGTTCAGCCACATGTGTAACGTCAACCACGACCTGCAACAAATGATGATGCCCAAGTATGTGTTTTAGCTGCTGTCGCGGCTAATCCTCACATCAGTAGCAGACAAATTGCGCGACAACCGGGAATCTCAAAAACGCCGGTTTGAGAATGCTACAACTACTTCGATTGCACCTGTACCATACTTCTATGCACTAGGAATTGCATGGCGACGGCTTTGAACGTCGTGTACAATTCTGCCACTGGGCACAAGAGAAATTACAGGACGATGACAGATTTTTTGCACGCGTTCTATTTAGCGACGAAGCGTCATTCACCAACAGCGGTAACGTAAACCAGCATAATATGCACTATTGGGCAACGGAATATCCACGATGGCTGCGACAAGTGGATCATCAGCGACCTTGGCGGGTTAATGTATGGTGCGGCATTATGGGAGGAAGGATAATTGGCCCCCGTTTTATCGATGGCAATCTAAATGGTGCAGTGTATGATGATTTCCTACGTAATGTTCTACCGATGTTACTACAAGATGTTTCACTGCATGACAGAATGGCGATGCACTTCCAACATGATAGATGTCCGGCACATAGATCGCGTGCGGCTGAAGTGGTATTGAATAGCATATTTCATGACAGGTGGATTGGTCGTCGAAGCACCATACCATGACCCGCGCGTTCACCGGATCTGACTTCCCCGGCTTTCTTTCTGTCGGGAAAGTTGAAGGATATTTGCTATCGTGATCCACCGACAACGCCTGACAACATGCGTCAGCGCATTGTCAATGCATGTGCGAACATTACGGAAGGCGAACTACTCGCTGTTGAGAGGAATGTCGTTACACGTATTGCCGAATGCATTGAGGTTGACGAACATCATTTTGAGTATTTATTGCAATAATGTGGTATTTACAGGTAAGCACGCTATAACAGCATGCGTTCTCAGAAATGATAAGTTCACAAAGATATATGTATCACATTCGAACAACCGAAATAAAATGTTCAAATGTACCTAAGTTCTGTATTTAATTTAAAAAACCTACCTGTTAGCAACTGATTTGATCCATTATAAATGGTTTTTGAAAGCCTGCGACTGTAGATATAATAACTACTGTTAGTGAAAGGAGATATGTAGATGACACACTACTGTTAGTGAAAGGAGATACCAAAGACATCACAGACATTCTTAATCATTTCAATAATCTAAATGAGAAAATCAAATTTACAGTGGAACATGAGCAAAATAAAAGTATCAACTTCCTGGACCTAAATATTACAAGACACAACAACACATGCACATTCAAAATTTATAGGAAAAACACAATGACTAACACCACAATCCCTGCAACCTCATGTCACCCAAATATCCATAAACAGGCAGCATACAGGTCAATGCTGCATAGGGCAACAAAAATACCATTGAACCAGGAAAATATGCAACAAGAAATAAACACAGTGAAGAAGATTGCAGTTGCCAATGGTTACAATGCTTCCATGGTTGACACAATCTTAGACAAAGTGAAGAGAAACCCAGGTACAAACTGCACCACAGAAGAAAAAGATAAAAATAAATATATATCTAGCATTCCATACATAGGCAATGTATCACAGAAAATTGCAAATATTTTCAAAAATCACAGAGTAAAAATTGGGTTTTCTACATCCAATAAACTACACCAAAAACTAATACATAATATAAAGTGTAATCATGATCCATATTCAGACTCTGGAATATACCAGATAACATGCCAGGAATGCTCCAAGTTCTACATAGGACAAACAGGCCGAAATATCAACACCAGGTACACAGAGCACATTAGAGCATACACACACAACAAACACACTACATCAGCAATAGCAACACACATACATAATACAGGGCACTCAATTGGAAAAATAGAGCAAAATGTCAAAGTACTCCACCGACTAAATAAAGGACATAAAATGGATTTGCTTGAAGAACTGGAGATATATTCACATTACAGAAAATATGAAGATAAAATATTAAACGAAAAACTTGAAAGTGAATCAGTGAATTTCTTCAGATGTTTCGATAATATACTTAAATAAAAATAGTAAAACATAGAAATAAGCACAACTGTAAAATCAATATAAGTAATTCATAAGCCAAATTGTTAAGATAAATAACCTCTGTACAAAAGCATATCATAATCTGTGGAAGACCTATAATGTTATCTCTGTGAACTACCTGTAAGAAGATCTTTGTAACTGTTTTGTTTATATAAGATATTTTCGATGTGTAAAGTGTACAAGTTGTGTATGATGTTAAGTGTGTGTGAGACTCTACACAAATGGACCATTAGAAAACTGTAAGTACAAATTGTTCTCAAACTTTAGCCACTAACCTCACAGAAAGAATTGATACCCAACTAAAAATCGCATTTCTTATGTATTACAGTAAAAGTCAACAAAATGAAGCAGACTCACACACACTGACAACATCAAAAGAAATGGCTTAACACACATAAAAAAAACGCACTTGAAAATGGGAATTATTTCTCGAAACGCGTCGTGCGAATATTAAAATAAAGAAAAATCGTGACTGGTAGCAGAAACCTATTAACCTGTTAGCAACTGTTCGTCTAAAATTGTGAGCCATATGCTTGTGACTATTACAGCGCCATCTATCACAAAGCGAAAAAAGTGGTCCAACTAAAACATTCATATTTCCTTGCGTACTACACCAATATGTAATAAAAAATGGGGGTTCTTGTTTAAAAAAAACGCAGTTGATATTCGTTTGACCTATGGCAGCGCCATCTAAGCGGGCCAACCATAGCGCCATCTGGTTTCCCCCTTCAAGCTAGACATGTTTCGCTCTTTGTAGTTTTTTCGTTTGACGCTTATTTCGGGAGATATTTGGCCCGGTCACGATCAATGGACCACCCTGTATATGAAAAGATAAATACTCAAGGACGAAGGTATCTTTTGCGTAGTGTATGACTGCCAAGTAACATATCTCCATGAATCTTAGACCATACATAGAACTGCTACAGCATATTAGAGAAGTAACTGAAAGAAATACGCAATGAGACGAACAGACGGAAGGTAACCGAAAGAAAAACGCAATCTGACAAACACAAATGACACTTTTATTCAAAGACAGTAATTACACCGCGATTGATGATGGTCCCCTGGGCATTACAAAAGGCGGTACATGGATCTTAGTAAGGTGCTAGATCACCAAGGACGGCAGTGTATGCTGCGCAATGTGCTTCCACGCTTGTCACAAGGTTGGTAAGTAGATATTGTGATAGGGCCATCTACTAGTTCGCCAGCTCGGTTGACTGCTGCTTTAGAGTCACTGGTACGTATGGACGTGCTGCAGTTTGTCTCCTCATCGCATCCTGCAATCGTTCGATGGGATTTAACTCGGGTGAACAGGCAGATCAGTCCATTCGCTGAATATCGCCGCCTCCACTTGCGTTGATCGATGCGGTCGCTCATTGTCATCTATAAAAATGAAGCCAGGACTGAACGCACTCCTGAAAAGACGCACTTTGGAAAGAAGTACAGTGCCGCAGTAACGTTGATCGATGGTTGTACCGTGGTTAACGAGCTGGAGATCAGTATGCCCATGCAACATTATACGTCCCCACGACATAACACTTGGACTATCAAAAACCATCATGTTGGACAGTGCTGGCGTACAACGTTCCTGGGTGCAGTAAGTGTTCCCACCTTTCGCCATACGAGAGTACGTCCAGCATTGCCGAACACTATCGTTTTGGCGGTCCAAGTATTATGGTGTGGGAACGTATAATGTTGTATGGGCATACTGATGTCCAACTCGTTAACCACGGTACAGCCATCGGTCAACGTTATTGTGGCACTGTGCTTCTTTCCAAAGTTTCAGGAGTGCATTTGACACTGAAGTCATTGTTGTGGGTGACATCGCGCGACCGCATCAAACTGCGCGGATGGAAGAGTGAACTAGAGCATTTCTACGAATGGTCAGGCCTGCCCTTACCCCGACTTAAATCTCATCGAACACGTGTGAGATGCGTTGAAGGGACGTATTGCAGCACGGTCACATGCAGCAACGATCATCCATCAGTTGTGGATATCAGAGGAACGGATGGCCCTGCTACAAGAAACTCCGGACCAACATGCGAGAATGTTGTAGAACATGCACTGCCGTCGTGATGTTCACACACGCGCTATTAAGAACGAGGACCCGCCTTTTGTAATGTCCAGGGGACCATCCTGAATCGCGGTGACGTTAGTGTAATTATAGAATTTGAATAAAAGTGTCTTTTATATTCGTCTGATTGCGTTTTTGTTTGTTACCTTCCGTACTCTACTGTAGCATTTCTTACAATATATGATCAAAGTTTCATGGAGATTTTTTTCAGTTACCTTCCGTACTCTACTGTAGCATTTGTTTCGATATATGGTCCAAGCATCATGGAGCTGTGTTACTTGACAGTGATACAGCACGCGAAAGTTACTTTCATTCTTAAGTTCTGCACAACATTGTATTTAAACATCTAGTGGAAATTCGTGTGTCACGAAGTCCTTTCATGAGAGTATTAGTCTGAAGTGTAATCTCGTACAAAATTGAAACATTAACGACGAACAGTATACGTAAAAACAGAGAAGAAGCTTGCTACAGACGAATGCCGAAAATTAGATGTAGATGGGATAACTGATGGAGAAAGCACTGAATCGAATTGGAGAGAAAAGAAATTGATGGCACAGCTTACTAAAAAGTGATAAGTTGATAGGACACATCCTGAGCCATCAAGGAATCGTTGTCTTTGTAGTGGAGGGAAGTGTGAGGGATAACAATTGTATAGTTACGCCAAGGCTTGAATGGAATAAGCAGGCTGCTGTAGTTACTCAGAATAGACTAACGTGGAGAGCTGCAAGAAAGAGCCTTCAGACTAAAGACTTTAACAACAGCGAACTGTATTTCAAAATGTATCAAAGAACTATTAAGGTATTTATCATCATTATACGACATCTCCTTCCAAAAATTGTTTTTCATCTTTCGTTTCCTAAAATATTGTGTATCTTACTTATTCATTCAATAGAAGTAGTATCTCAAAAGTCGATCTTATTTATCATAAATAATATATTTGCTGCAATTTGTGTTGCAAAGGCCAACGACCGGAATGTTTCTCCAATAGCTGTTACGAAACTTTCTGTAAAATATATATACCTGTCTCTTGTTTTGTAGGCTGGCACATGTTTGTATCGTTCCAGTAATGAACATCTTTCTCAGTGATGGTGAGCAGCTTCGAAAAAATCTCCTCTTCCATTCGTATGAAATTATGAATCTGAGTTTTAAATCTATGTGATGATGTATGTTATTTCAGAGCGCTGTCAGTCAATACAGATATTATACAGGCACAAACCGGCATTAGGCACTATACCTCAAGTACTTAATTTAAAACCGACAGTGGGAAGAAAATTCAGTTGAGTTAACGTATAACCTCTGCTAGTATGTATCTCAGAGCATTGTACAGGACTATCTAGTGTTCCTCTACCAGGAATTCGCTGTTCAGGCCCTTGAAGAGTCA
The DNA here is from genome assembly GCF_023864275.1 of Schistocerca cancellata. Lineage (NCBI taxonomy): Eukaryota > Metazoa > Arthropoda > Insecta > Orthoptera > Acrididae > Schistocerca > Schistocerca cancellata. The sequence continues at coordinate 788,685,348 of NC_064628.1, read as the reverse complement.
AGACTCTTCTTCGCGATTTTCTCTGCTCTTCTTCAGCAATCGCTAATGGCGTTAACGCAGCTGTTTTAAAGGCGTCCATTTTCATAGAGAAGCTGTGTGGTTTGCGAGCCAAACAAAGCCGACAACGGCCGGTGAAGAGCGCTGAGAGCGCAAATCACGTTAACCAACTCGTCCCGTGTGCCTATGGCGCTCTCTCTCGTAAGGTCGGATGTCCTGTCCGTGTCCACTTCAACGTTACCTGACTCATCTCATGTGAAGACGGCTTTAAGCACTTTTACATCAGTGTAGCACTTAAATATACTAGAAAGCAGAACGACATTTGATGTCTAGGTTATTTTAATGACAACTCTTGTTCACTTAGCTACTGAGCTTAGATAACCGAATGACCGTGTATGGACTCTTTGTGCCTTTGTGTAATAGGTAATGAACGCATTGCGGCGTTCGTAGAATGACGTCAAATTATGACATTACATTAAAAAGCTGAAACACCGAAAAAATGAAAGATATCTAGTTTGACTGCCTATGTTAAGGTTTATTACAAATTTCTGGTGTAAAATAACTTTCATTAGCACAAAATATCAATTTCAGTGTAGCGTAGCCCGACCTTTCGCCACTTAAGAGGAAGAGATGCGTTCCGTTATAAGCATGTGTTTGATATATCATTTGTTATCAGTTCCCAGTGACACACTTAAGCTGTCACACCGATAATGACATTTATGTACACACGTCTTTCCTTGTTCTGTTGTTATCCAAATCGGTCAAGTAGCCGTTTTTAGTGTTCGTGCTCGACAAGAAAAGGCGAGACATGACTCATAGTAACTGCCGGCCCTTTCTTTGCGATAGTTACATATCTTACCTGAAGTGATTTCGTAAGCGCTCCTCATTTTAAAAATTTCGTTTCAGACTATCTTTCATGTGGTCTATTGTCGCAGTGCTCTAGCATCATTTTGAAAACTAACAACATGACGGCTGACACAGTTATTGATTTCACTCTTTTAACATATTATACATGTTGTGTAATATCCACACTTACAGTTGTAAATTTCGAACCGTGCGCCCCAGCAAAGGCCATAAAAAATGGAGCAGTTTTCATAAAAAGTAAATTGGACTGCGGAGTTGACACAGGATCTAGGAACATAACTTTAAGTGGGAAAGGCTTATGTAAGTCCATCGGAATGTTTCAACAGAAACCTACACCGACAAAATATTAGGAAATGGGAAGTACTGCTAGAGACTGAAGTCACCAGCAGACCAGGGACAAAGTGGACTGAAGGAAGAAAAAGAATCCATGTAGAAAAAATGACAGCTGCGCGGAATCTCCGAAAACTGAAACATAGTAGCTTTGCGTGATCGGAAAGGGTCCAATCGCGTCTAATAATGATGATGATAATACTAATAGTAATAATTTATGAAATATTCAGTATACTTTTTGGTTTTTATTTTTTCTCGAAGGATCGACCAATACGACGTAATAATTCTTAATTCATATCTGTCAGTTGCACTTATTTCTGTTTATTACTAGAATGGCAGCTATCGACTATTTATGTGTGCTTTTCTCTAATGGCGGAACAGAATGCTCATTACATGCTCTCTCCAAAGACGGCAAATTAATACTTACCGTCTTCCACTATGGAAGGGAAGACACAAAAAAGTAAGGAGGTATGTACGTTCCATCCTGTTTATGACTTAATGTTATTTCAGATTGAAGTTAATCATTGAGTTATTGCTTTGACAATTTACTTAAAAATTTACGAACGTAATTCCTAGCTACGATGGAAGGCGGAGAGCATACGAGATGTTCCAGTTGTTGCCCGAGTGTAATAAATTCTTTTATTATATGATTTTATTATGAATAGATACAGCGTAGGAAATGTAAGAGAGCTTACACTGTCCACATGCGCTACACGGAAATCGTGCATAAGCTCGTATCACCTGCTAAAGTAGTCGGTTACGAGCAATTTATTGATCTGTTTGCTTATATATCTTCGAGAGTATGATGGGATAAGGAACTAGAGCAGCTTGTAGTTCTAATGCTAGCGTTGTATCGTAGACCGAAGAAGCGAGATTAACTCCAGGCCGTAATTCTACACTGAGACGCTTGAGTTGTTCCTAGGCTTATGCATCCTGCCACACAGGTGAAAACTTAAAGTTGCTGTCTCCAGGTGATGCAAGCCTGCTTTCCTATCTGCACTTCCTGCCCAGCAATATTTTGACTTCAGCTTTCCCACAATGAGTAGTTGACTAATAGATCATCAATCTTTCACAGAGAATAAAATAATTTAATCATAGCAGCCACAAAAACCAAAGCATCTGTTAATAAGGCATATAAAAAGATGTGTTTCCAAATTTTGTTAATACTTTACCTAAAAACTGAAATTTTCATATGTACAGATAGTAAAAAGCTATTTTCCAGTTATTTAAATGAAAGAAAATAAAGAAACTCCTAACAACGCTGTAAGTTCAGCGAAACATGCCTTGGAGGAAAAGAAGAAAAAGTTATGTCTGTTCAAGGCGGAACCTATCTTAAAACAAATTTACTGCAAACAAATCGGTTTTTATTATGCGCCCATTATTTAAATGGCCAATATATTCCTTTTCCAATAATTATTGAGACCAACAATCGCATGTAGGAAATTATAACATCAAATACGTACATGCAATAAAAACAAATATTTGAAATGCCTGGCTGTAGCATTACTCTAGATTTTTTCCTCTATGCGTGTAACATCATGTCAACAGCCAAGTTACAATTGTAACACGTCAATTAAGCATACAACAAAGGATTAGCCGACTGAAATGAAATATAATTGCAATACAGAAATAATTACTACTCTCTCCATAATGCGTCTAATGGCTGCTTGTTCTACGGTTATTGTTTATCTGGTTTTAGTGTGTGGCAGGGTCATTCTTAGGCGCTGTCACAGTTTCTACCCACTCAGAAGACTCTGCACTTACTTGTTAATTGAGATTCACATGTGTTGCAATTGTCTCCCGTATCTTCTGGAACGTGCCGATCAAGTCTGTAGCTTTTTTGCGACTATCTAGCTCTTCTGCGCTGCTGTAACTTGTCCCCGATATGCTCAATCAGTCTCAGATAAGGTTGTGGGCCAGCCATTCGATTTCTTTAATAATCATTTTCTCAAAACTTTTCACCAGTGCGTTCGCTTTGTGGATGGGAGCATTGCTATGTTGAAAATGTTCCAATCTTTTACCGCAGCCTGAATGGCAGAGAATAGCCTGTTATTGCTATTTGTGGCACATGGTGCTTCGAAAAAATTTCATTGGGCAACGAGAAAATCGTGAAAAGCAGATTCGTTACGTGTGACTCTTCAAATGCGAATTTCCTTTACTGGCATCACTTCCAATATGGCTACAATATCAGCGGTCTTGGTTGTTAACAACGTTTGGTGGTTTTATTTATTTACTTTATTGAGTTTTTAAGGTGCACAATATTTGGAGCATTAGCGCCCGTACTGTTGTTACGTGTCTAGTATGGTTTCAAGATATGACATGTAAGCATGTTCTGTTCTAAATGTGCATGCTACTCAGGTCTGTACAAAAATAGTATGATAGAACTTATCAGGAAAGGAAACTGAATAAACGCATAGGTTTAAAACAAATGTTTGGTCTATCACTAACCGAGGGAAAAATAGAAAAAAAGACAGAAAAAAACTCACTGTTAATGAAACAATGAAGCGCACACTTAAGACATTTAGATATGTATTTAATAACAAGTCTTAACATGTTTTCTCCGTCCTGGGCGGGCTGCAAATTACGATATTTTTCAGCGCTTTTTACTTTATTGCGTAATTTATGGTGATTGATGCATACTGTTGCTTTTCACAAGCTGTGACGATAGCAGGTTTTTCATTCTGTATCAACAGAGACTGAAGTCGAAAACATTACAGCACTCACACTATCCAGTAGTATCCAGCTTTTAGAAGGTCTCTTTTTCTTGAATTGCAAATGGCGTGTGTTCCACTGAGCAATGATTGTGGAATGGCATCTTCCTATTGATATTACTTTAGTAACCTATGTTCTGTATGTTTTATGATTACCGATTTGGGCTTTCTTCAACGCAGGCGGTGTGTATGAAAAAAATGGTTCAAATGGCTCTGAGCACTATGGGACTTAACATCTGAGGTCATCAGTCCCCTAGAACTTAGAACTACTTAAACCTAACTAACCTAAGGACATCACACACACCCATGCCCGAGGCAGGATTCGAACCTGCGACCGTAGCGGTCGCGCTGTTCCAGACTAAAGCGCCTTGAACCACTTGGCCACAAAGGCCGGCCATCATGTTTATTTCAATACAAATCTGCACAAGTTGCGGTAGAGGATACGGGCAAATTTAACAACATCCCTGTCGCAATTGAACTAAAAGTGAATAGTCAACTTTACATTTTCTATCTTCGATCGATGGGTTGTACCAGACAGAGGTGCAAACTTAGTACTTGCTTATATAAATTCTGTTTTTCAACTGGGATATCATGCCACATGACAAATAAGGTTTTTATTCTGGGCATTTTTTTATTGGCATGAAGTTTATCATGCAAAATAGAGAAAACTAAAATGTTATCTAACGGCAGATTTCTTTTCCCAGTACACCTCTGTTTCTTTATAACGCTTTGGCAAATCCACAGTTGATGGATCTGGATGTTATGACTACTTCTTCCCCTTAGTGTAGCAGAGTCGTCAGGTGAAATGTTTAGCCAGACGTGCTCAGTTAGTATGAATGAGCCCCTGTGGAACACTTGCCCTAGTGCTGTCCTGAAATTCTCTGCTTCCATCTTGCAGAGGAGGGGTCCATTGCACTTGGCGTTGGCAGTGCCTGGAATCCAATTTTCTAGGTCAAGGGATATTTTATACCTCTCTAAAAGAGCAAATGTCAGGAAACTACGTCCTGTAACGAGGAATTCCTGGTGTACAGGATGTTCAGATTTTGGAAAATCGTCCTAATATTTTGAATACCGGTAACAAAATCTGCAATATTTAGGCTTACGTTCAAATGAAAATCGTATGGAAAATTGGAATTATTATTAATATAATGCATTTTCGTTGCTTTCTTCCGAATGCTGTCCTTCACTTTGTCTATCGTAATACAGAAACACTTCAGAGACATTTCAGTAAAAATTCTGGAAACGGTCGCGATACGTGTTTCTTTCTTTTATTACGTCGAATGTACCATTATTCTTCCTTTTTTTTCAATCGTAATAGATATACGCAATTATCTTCCTCGCTGCTCAACATTTACGAATTTCAATAGATCTAGTGCATCACTACCTTCGTCTGATGAAGACGACATTTTCAGACCCATTCGTTGCACGACAATTCTGCGTCTCTCTGACACCACCACTTCAGTGTGCATTGCACGTATCCCGCTAGGGATGGGAAAAATCGACCTGTTAAAACCGATGCCGATAGTTCTGAATAACCGATGTTTTTGTGTATTTGTTTGGTCTCTGTTATAACTGGTACTTTTTATTTTTTGCTAATAACCGAGTTAAAAAACTGAAGTGTCAAAGAGGTACTGGCAGAAGTAAAGCTGTGAGTACCGGGCGTGAGTCGTGCTTCGGTAGCTCAGTTGGTAGAGCACTTGCCCGCGAAAGGCAAAGGTCCCGAGTTCGCGTCTCGGTCGGGCACAGTTTTAATCTGCCAGGAAGTTTCATATCAGCGCACACTCCGCTGCAGAGTGAAAATATCATTCTGGAACTGAAGTGTCAGCTAGCCAGAGCAGCAAAAATAATCTTTTTTTAGAAAAGGAGTTATTTTTATTCGTAAAATTTGAGTTGGTTTGAAATATTGCGTTATTATTTAAAATGGGAAAAGCGATCAGTGCTCATTTAATAACAATGCCGACAGGAACGAGAAACAAACACTTGACATAAGAACTGGTACAACATCACTGAGACAATGTTTCTGTTGTCGCGTGTCGTGGCTTAAGGTACGCACGTACGTTCAGTGTGCAGGACTTGCCCGCGCCTCGACTATACGGTAATTTATCGCTGTCGTAGCCAGGTGTCTGTTGTATTGCAGAATGGCGCCAACCCTAGTCTGCAAATATTTTTTTATGAAATGACGTAACAAAGAAGTGCGATGGTTCATTAGCTGTGAAAGATTTCTATTAAAAAATAAAAGAGGAAGGAAGAAGTTATGGCAAAAATAATAAATTAAAAAGTTAACAATTCATTCGTAGTACACAATAAAAATAAAGAGTAGCTATCTGCTGCCTGTGTCAGCATAATATGCTTTGACGTGCTTCTAGTCCTTGGAAACGGACAAATTAAATTGGAAAACAGGCTCCTTCCGCCTCAGCTTCACCCTTTAGCATTGACTATTCTTAATGCCCAAATAGTGATACGATCCCCGATTACAACACGATTTTTGAACAGAGTTTCCAAAACTAAGCATCAGTAGAGGAATGCTGGTGATTTTTTTTTCTTTGCCTCGTCGCCGCCTGGCGTCTGCGTCACACCAGTTCTGTGTGAATTTGGTTTAGAGTTGAGCCCTGTGTTCTACACCTGGATTTCTTTGCTGACTTCAAGTTTCTGAAAATGAAAGTTTCTTATCCATAGAAAACAATTTGACGTTGTACATATCGATATTGCAAACAAGGTACCGTATTAGTCCTTAAATAGAACATTTCGGCGTTTTTTTCGTACTAGAGTTTTTGCCTTTGACAGTGCTCTCCCTATCGAAATGTGAGCGTAAGGCTCACGTTTTCTCTCTAAATTTTCCAAGTTTGGTAGAAGCTCGTGTGGTATTCTTTGACGTATGGGCCGCGGGGCAGAGAAGAAACAAGAGAAGAGTGGTGGCATAGTGTCGGCAGTAGTTAAGACTGGTGAGCTAGTAGCTTAAGCACCTCTTCGGAACACTGTGGTTCCATCTGTGACGCAGAGTGAAGACAAATGCGACGCCTAGCCGCCACCGTGACGCTATCGGCTGGAGGAGAAGCGAGCCGATTTCGCAGTAAATGTCCCGAGGATTGTGAAGTGTGAAAAGGGAGCGCCGATACGAGCTCTCGCGGTCACGGCCTGCGAGTGGTTGACGCGGCGGGCCGCACGCACGTCCCGGAACACCACCTGGTCCGCGCCGAGCGCCGGCACGTCTGCCATGAGCCGCGTGTTTCCAGTCACGTGCTCCACTCCATTCCCTGTCCTTCCCTTCCCAGCCCTCTCTCCAGACACGCCGCCACCGCAGTCGTGGGAATTCCCTCCTCCACTGCCCACTTACCGGTGACAAGCTCCGAGCGCACCAAACGCTGTCTTGTCCAAGAGGCGACAAACTATTGTCCTATCATGTTGAGCTGTAATCAAGTTCTTAGCGGAGGACTAGTTTCACGTCCTTAATGTAATTACTGAAAGTAGTCTTTCCGAATGCGGCTGCTAAAAATACTTATCGTGACTGCAATAACGACATTTTGTCATTGTCAGTATTTTGAAAGCAAACAGTCGCCAAATAAAATAAACCGAATTAGTTTTATCATAAAGTTAAAGGGAGTGTATTGTATACTACAGTATAGGTTATGTGCAAAGAAATATTTACTGGAAGAAACCTCTAGCTACTGTGTGCATTTAGCACAAATAGGACAACAAATGCTTGTAAGAACAGGACATAAAATGCATACCACTGAAGATGCCTAACATGATGGTCAAACATGTATTGTACACAAGAATAAATTTCAGTTGCAAAAGATTCAAGTTTTCTTGTCTTTTTGATAAAACAGTGGCAACGGCCTTGCTGCAGTGGATACACCGGTTCCCGTGAGATTACCGAAGTTAAGGGCTGTCGGGCGTGGTCGGCACTTGGATGGGTGACCATCCAGCCGCCATGCGCTGTTTCCATTTTTCGGAGTGCACTCAGCTTCGTGATGCCAATTGAGGGTCTACTCGACCGAATAGTAGCGGCTTCGGTCAAGAATACCATCATTACGACCGGTAGATCGGTGTGCTGACCCCAACGCCCCTCCTAACCGCATTCTCCTCTGAGGATGATACGGCGGTCGGATGGTCCCGATGGGTCACTTGTGGCCTGTAGACGGAGTGGTTTTTTATGATAAAACAGATGAAGTTATCAACTGAGGAAAATGGCTGCAAATATTGTCAGTAATAACAAAGTCCTCTCTAACAAGTTAAATTGTGTACAAATCATATGATATCGACTCCACTTACTAATACCATTGCATTCTAAATCTCACACACTATTCATTTACAACTGTTATTTTACCGCTGTTGAAATCCACACGCCACGTTAGCGACATGAGCGATTCGTTTCGGTGTGTGTTGTGGATGTAGCTTTTTATTTTTATGCATGCGAATTGCTGTTGTTGTGGTTGCGGCATCGCTCGTGCACACGTGGTGTGGGAGAGCGGGTATACTTATGCCACTATACGTATTTCGATTTAGACTGCTGGTAACTGTGTTTCACCGTGTCACGACTTAACTTCATACAGTGGGTTTTAGCGACTCAGTGAAGTGGGTTTGAAGGCAGGTTTCAGAATGCCCGAGAATGACAAAATGACGAAATTACTAACGCAATAAATATTTTAACAGGTATATTCAGAATGAATGTCATCTACAAAGAAACTAACGTTGTATTCGCCATTATAGATATGGGGAAACCTAAATTTGGATAGCTGGACAGGGATCTGAACCGCCATCTCTCAGAAAGTGAGGCCAGCGTCGTACCACTGCGCCGCCTCGCTCGGTGATATTTGTGAAACCAAGACCGTATGTCAAACTGGTAACACAACAAAAGTCTTTCAGTAACCGTTTACAAATTTATTACTAATCGAAATTAATGTGCTGTATCTAATTTGCTACTTTATGCTTCTTTATGAGAATAATCCTTCTTTAATCTGAGACAAGCACTACAAAGCTTTTATTTACCACCTCGAAAAAATGAAGTTATGTACCTATTTTTGTTTGGTTGCAGTGCTGATGCATTTTAAAATTCCCGCGCCAAAGTACAGTACCATAGCGCAAAGTAATCTACAACGAAATGTTGCAGCCTGTTAATGAAGTGGAGTATCGTGCGGTAATTCGTTTTCGGAAGCATGTGAAATATTGAGACTGTGTTAGATCAATCCATACCACTAAAGAAATAAAGAAATCAAGTAGATTAACTTTGACTACCCTTCATACATAATCAGACGTAACGTATTTATACAGGGTGTTACAAAAAGGTACGGCCAAACATTCAGGAAACATAACTCACACACAAATAAAGAAAAGATGTTATGTGGAAATGTGTACGGAAACGCTTAATTTCCATGTTAGAGATCATTTTAGTTTCATTCCAACGTGATCAAATTGTAAATTTTCACAATCAACATGTGTGGGCTGACGAGAATCCGCACGCAATTGTGCAATCACGTCATCAACAGAGATTTTCTGTGAACGTTTGGGCAGGCATTGTTGGTGATGTCTTGATTGGGCCCCATGTTCTTCCACGTACGCTCAATGGAGCACGTTATCATGATTTCATACGGGATACTCTACCTGTGCTGCTAGAACATGTGCCTTTACAAGTACGACACAATATGTGGTTCATGCACGATGGAGCTCCTGCACATTTCAGTTGAAGTGTTCGTACGCTTCTCAACAACAGTTTCGGTGACCAATGGATTGGTAGAGGCGGACCAATTCCATGGCCTCCACTCTCTCCTGACCTCAACCCTCTTGACTTTCGTTTATGGGGGCATTTGAAAGCTCTTGTCTACGCAACCCCGGTACCAAATGTAGAGACTCTTCGTGCTCGTATTGTGGACGGCTGTGATACAATACGCCATTCTCCAGGGCTGCATCAGCGCATCAAGGATTCCATGCGACGGAGGGTGGATGCATGTATCCTCGCTAACGGAGGACATTTTGAACATTTCCTGTAACAAAGTGTTTGAAGTCACGCTGGCACGTTCTGTTGCTGTGTGTTTCCATTCCATGATTAATGTGATTTGAAGAGAAGTAATAAAATGAACTCTAACATGGAAAGTAAGCGTTTCCGGACACATGTCCACATAATATATTTTCTTTCTTTGTGTGTGAGGAATGTTTCCTGAAAGTTTGGCCGTACCTTTTTGTAACACCCTGTATATCAACATACGCTTTCCATTAGACGAAACAATAACCTCTTTCGGTCTCTTGCAACAGTAAAAGACATTCTGATGACAGACAAATGAGCAGAGAAAATGTTTATTACATTTCCCGAGTAAAATCGCGCGAAAGCGCTGCGAGCGTGCAGTGGCATGCTGCCTGTGACGTGTGCTGAACAAATTTTCTGCAAATGAAGCACTATTGCTGTGATTATAACACTGTTGAGCTTCACTTTATATGCATGAGACACGTCCAGCCTCCGACGTCCTCTGGCGACTTCATTTTACGCTTCCGTAAACACAATTACACGCACATTTTGCTATGGCGCTGGACAACACGGGCACTGCAGCTCCCAAGATGTGTCTCACATTTTACGAGCAGCTAGGAAATTGTAGATTCAATAATATTGGGACGTTCTATATAGGGTTGGCTCCTTCTAAGTTCTGCTGTTTTGCAACAGTCTCCTTATCTCTGCAGCACGTGTATGGGATTATTTTAAAATAATTTTACTGCAATTTTTTTTGGGCAGATCAAATATAGTTCGTTATATGGGTATAGCATCAATTCGCAGATAATTTTCAGTGGGAAATCGAGAAGCTAATTGTCTGTAAATGTTCACTGTGCAAATAACAATAAAACCAACCTTACTGCAACACATCAGTTCAAACTTCCCTCGCTCATATGTAAAGGACGAGAGAAGCGCGCACTAATATATAGCAAGTATTCCTTTCGTGCACTGAAGATTCGTTGATTTTATGAATTGCTTCATTTGCAGACACCCGCAGCAAGATGTTTCTAAAGATAGTTAATGGACATTTCCAAAGAAATTTCTGTTTTGATATCCCTTTATTTCTCGATGTGAAGTTTTTATTTCGATGTACTCGTGGTACTTGTAGCAAGGAGTTCAGAGAGAAGGGTGCTGATTGGCGAGATCACACTCTTAACAACAGCTCTGTCCTAGTAGAGTGTGGCGGTTTGTACTAAATGGTGCCTCTTCAGTAAAAAGTATCGTTACCGATGTATTTATACGGACGGCGTATCAACTCATGGTACAGATAACCGGCTCCAGGCTCCTCCAGGCCATTGAAATACAACAGCTCGCTGTTGTTCGTACTAAAAAGGCAGGGAGATTCACCATTGTAGGATATGCCCCCAGATCTTTGCTTTTTGTAGTAAAGGGATCAGAAGGAAGTTTCTGTAATGTGCAACTTACATTGACGACGAACGATATGACCTGGTTACTGTATGAAATTCATCAGATTGACTGCTGACGAAGTTCGCTTGTCGCATGGCGTGCGCGCAAATCCTGCCGCGACAATATGTCATGGTTGTGACAATCCCCCGCGAGTTACATGGAGCGTCTACAAGCAGCCGTTCATCAATCCTTCTAAGTATCCGCGTTGTCTATTGACATGCTTGTACAACGGGTGGTCAGGAACAGTCCGAAAAGCTTGTAATGGTGTTGCAGGGTAGACTGTGCTGAGAAATAATTGTTAAGAAAAAAATACGAGACACTGCGCCGCTTTCGAGTTAGTTAGCATTGAAGTTAGGCTCTCAGGCCAGTGCGCGCGGAAACTGAAGCGGCTCGCCAGAAACAGTATCGCCAGACGAGTTCTTTGTTTGGTCTAAAACCGAACAAGAGCGCGATACAATAACTGGACATGGGACGGTAGTGAGGACCGAACCCGAGCCATAGGCTGAGCAGTCTCGTGGGCTGTTATCTACGCTAGAGGAACAAATGACAATACTTGTATCTGGCAGGCCGCAATGGCCCGATTGGTGAACTTCAGTGCCAATTAAATCGGAAACGGGGTAACGTACCGAAGTTTTGCTTAACAATTATTTCTCAGCACAGTCTACCCTGCAGCGCCCTTACGAGCGTTTCAGACTGTTTCTGAACAAACTATATAGTTCACAGTTGCTGTCTAGACTGTAGTTTATCTGCTCGTGCGTCTTGTAACAGATGCATAATGGCCGAGATTACATTACATGTGAGGGAGATCAGTGAACCTAGCCCACGCCATTGTGCACACTTATGCGGAACCATCTGCCTTCAAGCTGTTTTCAGCGCAATGATCTTGACCATTGTATGTACACACCATATGCTTAACCAAGCTACTAGTTGCTACAACCGGTGCTATGATGTATGACCAATACACGCAAAAAAAAAAAATTTCAGTTTCTTGCGGATTTCACAAATGGCTCTGAGCACTATGGGACTCAACTGCTGTGGTCATCAGTCCCCTAGAACTTAGAACTAATTAAACCTAACTAACCTAAGGACATCACACACATCCATGCCCGAGGCAGGATTCGAACCTGCGACCGTAGCAGCAGCACGGCTCCGGACTGGAGCGCCTAGAACCGCACGACCACCGCGGCCGGCATTTCACAAATTAACAGCGTACAGTTTGATAGGACTTGTGCTACGTTTCGTAGAAGGTAATGAGCTGCTTCTGCCACATACACACCAAACCTGGTTGGCTCACTCATAATACACATCTATCAAGGTATCTAATTTGGCACGTCGATCGCCACAAGCATTGCCTGTTTGTCATCCCTGGCCACATTATGAAGTAGTCATGTAAAACCAGTGCTTCATTTACTGTTTATGGTAGTGCATACAGTCCAGCAATTGCATTGAGGTGACAAAGTGTCTTGGGATTGCGATATGCACATATGCAAATGGCGGTAATATCGCATACGCAAGGTAAAAAAGGGCAGTGCATTGGCGGAGCTGTCATTTGTACTCAGGTGATTCACGTGGATAGGTTTCCGACGTGATTGTGGCGGCAAGACAGGAATTAACAGACTCAGAATGCGGAATGGAATTTGGAGCCAGACGCCTGGGACATTCCGTTTCGGAAATAGTTACGGAATTCAATATTACTAGGTCCAGAGTGTCAAGAATGTGCCGAGAATACCAAATTTTAGGCATTAGCTCTCACCATTAAAAACGCAGTGGCCGACAGCGTTCACTTAACGACCGAGAACAGCGCCGTTTTCGAAGACTTGTTACTGCTAACAAACAACACTGCGTGAAACAACCACAGAAATTAATGTGGGACGAACGACGAACATATGCGTTAGGACAGTGCTGCTAAAATTGGTGTTAATGGGCTGTGGCGGGAGACGACCGACGCTAATAGCACATCGCCGGCAGCGCCTTTCCTGGCTCGCGTACATATCGGTTGGACCCTAGACGACTGGAAAACCGTGGCCCGATGATGGTAGGGTTCGAGTGTGGCGCAGACTCCACGAAGCCATGGACCAAGTTGTCAACAAGGCACTGTGCAAGCTGGTGGTGGCTCCATTACTGTGTGGGCTGCGTTTACATCGAATGGACTGCGTCCTCTGGTTCAACTGAACCTATCATTGACTGTAAATGGTTATGTTCGGCTACTTGGAGACCATTTGCAGCGATTCATGAATTTCATGTTCCCAAACGACAATGTCATGTCACCGGGCCACAATTGTTTGCGATTGCTTTGAACACTCTAGACAGTTCGAGCGAATGATATGGCCATCCACATCGCCCTGCAGAAATATTGAGCCATGCTGCATCTATAACCGTTCATAATTGCGAAAGTGTTCCCGGTGGAAGATTTTGTACACGAACTGACATGTCGATTGTATCCCATGAATGTTCGATGGGATTGCTGTCAGGCGATCAGGGTGGCCATATCATTCGCTCGAACTGTCCCGAATGTTTCTCGAACCGGTCGCGAACAATTGTGGTCCGGTGACATGGCGCATTGTCATTCATAAAAATCCCATCGTTGTTTGGGAACATAAAGTCCATGAATGACTGCAAATGGTCTCCAACTAGCCGAACATAACCATTACTAGTCAATTATCGGTTCAGTTGCTCGGTCGTCTGCTGCCATAGACCCTTAACGCCAAATTTTGCCGCACTCTCCGAACAGATACGTTCGTCGTACATCCCATATTAATTTCTTCAGGTGTTTCAGGCATTGTTGCTTGTCTGTTAACACTGACAACTCCACGCAAATGCCGCTGCTCTTGGTCGTTAAGTGAAAAACGTCGGCCACTATGTTGTCCGTGGTGTGAAAACTTGGAGAAAATTCGGTATTCTTGACAGACTCTTGATACTGTGGACTTTGGAATACTGAATTCCCTAACTACCAGTATTTCCCAAATGGAATGTCCCATGCGTCTAGCTCCAACTACCATTCCGCGTTCAAAGTCTGCTAAGTCCCGTCGTGTGGCCATAATGACGTCTGAAACCTTTTCACATGAATGACCTGAGTACAAATGTCAGCCCCGCCAATGCACTCCCCTTTTTTACCATGCGTACGCGATACTACCGCCATCTGTACATGTGCATATCTCTGTCCGATGACTTTTGTCACCTCGTTCTGTATCTACGCGAAGGCTTTTAGTGGATTTCACGTCTGAAGGTAGCATCTACTTGCGGAAACCGGTAATGTGAATATTTTTTCTGTATGTAAGCGATCGAGGCGTAATAAGTTATATACAACCACTGCCCAGTCTGTCCCCTATGAAACATGTGTGGGCTCACGTCGGACGTCAACTTCATCCCAGTGGCAGTATCCAGGATATCAAGGACCAGCAGCATCAGTTGTGGGCGAGCTTTCCTCAGGAGATGATGCAACGCCGTGTGACAACATGCACTGGTTCGGGCGGGATGCATGTATGTGGGGCCTGGGCCAGAGGGATTGCATACTGATATGTGGGCTCATACTGGCAAGTTCTTTTTAAATTTGACTCGACATTGTAATTCTCTGAAATAGCTTCCCTTACCCTATCAACCCGTGGAGGTACGTTTCCTTTCCTTCTGGGTGCTTCATTTTGTGGCCAGGCAGTAAAGACACTCGGAGAATGTGCGCCACCCAGCCGGTGTCGCATACGGTGGTGCATTGTTGCGTACACGTGCACCAACTCAGCATGGATTGTTGCAGCGTCCTTCTCCTTCAAATGGAGAAAGCGAATTAATGTACGATACTCCACTTTATCGATATGCTGCACCATTTTGTTTTTTCTCCTCTAGCGGCATGCTGTGGTTCTGTTGCGCTGGGATTTCGGTGTGTACCAAGAGTGGAGACATGTACCTGCAAACAAAAAGCTAATTACGTTACTTTATATTTTCGAGGCGGTAACTGAAACTTACTACTACCCCTCGTAGACGCCTAAATGAATGAAAATGGGATGGGACGCGCATAGCTTGACAGCAAAGCCCACGTCTAGCCCAGTTTTCGCTGAACTCTTCACGAATAGTAGATAACATCTGTCGAGTGAGCGGCTCCTTTTGGTGGAGGCGGGTGATCACGTCCGCGGGGTGGGGCCACGCGGAGCAAGTCTTGCAACAGTGGCCGCAGTCTCGCTGGCCGATGCGGCGCGGCTCCTCGGCTGACATAAAGAGCAGCGAGCGCGGCGCGCGGCAGTTGCGTGCCGGTCGTCGTCAGCGGCGCTACGCCTCGCATCGCTGAGCCTCGTAATCGCTGCGCTGGGAAGCTGGCAGCATGGTCGTCTTCAGGACGGTCGTCCACGGTGAGTAGCGCGCCGCGCCGGCTGTTGCGCAAGCCCGCCGCGTGTGTCACTCGCTGCACTCCTTATCGGCGCTCCACAGCTAAAGAGGCCACTGTCCGAGGAAGGTCCGCAGAAAGCCCCCCACTGTCAGTGAGCTTCCTGGAGGAAGAGGTAGAAATTCGAGGCGATAACGCTGTCGTCGTTATGGGGATAGTTGATAGGATTGATAGAAGCAATAGAGAAGATCCAAAGAAGGGCAGCGTGATTCGTCATAGGTCGCAACACTTCATTTCCTAGCGATGCCTGTGCGCTCTACCCGTGGCTGTTGCCTACTGTATGAATGCGTGGTGTTTGTTCTTTCAGACATCTTCGAAAGAAGAGACACCACGCGTTTATATGTTTCGCTTCGATGAGCAATGAATCCACCACCTTCAGCGCGGATGCAGAATTACGTCCGATCACGTGTGGGAATCTCAAACTAGCGAGAGTGGAGGAAATGGACGAGTGCTGCAGATAGGTGGGAATGTGGATCGGCTGCGAAGCGTTTCGAGATGGTCCGCGCAGTTACGATAAACAAGTGTCCGGGTGGCGCAGTGGTTAACGCAACTGCCTAGTAAGCAGGAGAACCCTAGTTCGAATCCCAGTGCAGCACACATTTTCACTCGTCGCCGCTGATTCTAAAGTCGCAGTGCAGCTCATATCAGTAGGCCTTTTCCTTTCATTTCTCCCCTCTCCACCTTCTATGTACATCTATTGTCTACGACAGGGTCGGTTTCTGGGGGTAGGAGGTATTTTGCAACCTGGGGTTGATGGTCTGGCCTCCCCCAAATCCTCCTTGACGTGTAGCGGTCTGGGCATAAGAGGCCGGCTCAAGGCCGAGTAATGTGCCAGAACGGAAGGGTGTTACCAATACCAATTGCAAAGAAACTTGTGGAAGTACTCGCAGAAAGCAGCACGTACAGGAGCGCTGCCAGGGTATATATGTAGGGGAAATCCGGGAAAAATGCGGGAGTTTTTTCATCCGGGAAAAATCTGGAAATTTTTCATTGTTTTAGTTTTCAGTTAAATTTTTGTTATTTTGACTGGTAAGAACTAATACTCTGACAAAGATTTCAGAGAATAACACCAAAATAAAACTTTAGTTGCAAAGAAAATACGCCATTTACAGAAATAAAACACAGTCCACACACAAGCGTCCGCTGACAGCAAAATGTGTCAAAGCCTTTAGGACGAAGACTGTGAAGCACTTCATAACACCAAATTGCTTTCGATGAGCGTGATGTTACAACTTTCTCACATTTTTAACACGTCACGGGAAAGTATTGCATAATGGTTATTTGAGAAGCGTTAAATTTCCTTTTCCGCTAGGTGAATTATGCTAAGTGTGAGAATCTGCGACGAATTTCTTACGTTTGACTCTTAATTCAAAACGTAACGCTTTGAGGACCAGCCACATACATAAATTTCGAGCTCAAAAGACGAGACACTATGCAGTAACGACGGCAAAAAGTATAATTATCTTTCAAAAGAAAGTGCGAGGTGACCTCTTGAGCAATTTCACACGTAACGAAGTGCTCACCGGGACATGTATTCACCCAGCTAACACATGAAAAGTTCGGTGCATAGCTGTGAAATTTAAAATCATTCTTGTCAGAAATATTCAGTTCCTGCAGTTTAAGCTGTGATCTTAGGATGCTGCTTAACCACACTCCGAAAAAAAAAACGGAAAACATTTTTGACGACCATTATTGTATGTGAAAACTTAGCTTCTCCTGTTTATGTGTTCGCGCTACATAAGTGATGTTGCTATTGGCCTACTATATCACGTGTCCTATGCTCTGAATATCTGTTGTCATAGGCTGGTGAGATCACGTGTTATGAACTAGGATTCGCTGACAGAAGCGCACCGCGCAGCGCACTCTCGATTTCAGTGCTTCGGAAGTCGCTCTGTTGTATTTGGTGTAATTCGTATTTGTACTTTCGTAATACGAAAAAATGCCGTGTTCATGTAGCTTTCCAAAAAGTGTTGGTTTTTGCTGGGTTTCATTTCCTAAAGTGCCGGGAAGTTGTATGCTGTAAACCCTTTACCATTCAAATGATTGGTATTCTAATGATAGGTAAGTTTTACAGTTCCAGGGAAACGTATACTGCCAGTAAACGCAGAAAAAATGTACTTTCACCGGGGTCTAGTGTTTTTTCACTCGTGAAAAACTGAATTTTCATCCTGGAAATAAGTGTACTTTTAACCGGGGAAAATCCGCGAATTTTTTTTTTTTTTTCCATGTTCGCGTGGGAGCACTAAATGACCATTGAGAACGTCTACATATCTGCTCCCGATTCGTATCGGGTGGAAGGGCTGAAAGTTTCGCGGAGTTCGCGAAATCGAGGGATCGGCCTTCAGCCCTCGTGGGGTTGAAGTGTCAGGTTTGTGTGTTAAAGTTCGGAAGTTTCTAGTAACCATAAGGCTACTTTTCCGGAAACCCTACAAAGCAATCGAAATACGTTCCTGTGCGTGGGCTCGAATGCTGCTTCGTGTGGTTTTGTGGTAGCGTTGGCGCCTCTCGATTACGGAGCCCCGAGTTCGATTCTCGGCGGGAAGGGGGTTTCTCTGCTTGGAACTGTGTGTGTGTGTGTGTGTGTGTGTGTGTGTGTGTGTGTGTGTGTGTGTTGTTTGTTGTTGGTGGTTGCTTGTTGTTTGTTGTTGTTGTCGTTGTCATTTCATTACCATCGACACTTAAGTCGCCAATGAGGAGTCAAAGAAAAAGACGTGCATCAGGTGGCCGAACATCCCACATAGGGTCTCCCTGCCAGTAATGCAAGTTGCACATCTCATGGGCACTTTGCTGTTCTTCCAGGAGAGAGATGCGTATTATTGTTGACTTGGTCGGCAAAAAAAGCAGAGCGCTGAACCATTAGCTACCTGTGGATGGTGTTGGATAAAATGGAGGGATTTGACTGGGGTTAAGTCACGTCAAAAAATTGAATTTGGTTTCGTGCAGATTTGAGAATATTTTTTGTGACTCTTTTGCTATTGACTTGGAACCATATCCATGTTGTTGTGTTGTGTTGTCGTTGTCGTTGTGATTATTGGTGAGATATGCTAGCGGCTAGTTGGAAGAGGTGTGCGAACTGTTAGCGGTGTATACACTGAGGTGACAAAAGTCATGGGATAGCGATGTGCACATATACAGATGGCGGTAGTATCGTGCACACATGATAAGAAGGGGGAGTTCATTGGCGGAGCTGTCATTTGTACTCATGTTATTCATGAGAAAAGGTTTCCGACATGATTGTGGTCACACGACGGGAATTAACAGACTTTGAACGCAGAATGGTAGTTGGAGCTAGACGCATGGGACATTCTGTTTCGGAAATCGTTAGCGAATTCTATGTTCCAAGATCCACACTGACAAGAATCTGCCGAGAATACCAAATTTCAGGCATTAAGCCTCAGCACCGACAATGCAGTGGCCGCCGGCATTCACTCAACGACCAAGAGCAGCGGCATTTGCATAGATTTGTCAGTGCTAACAGACAAGCAACCGTACCTGAAACACCGCAGAAATCAGTATGGGACGTACGACGAACGTATCCGTCAGGACAGTGGTGTGCAATGTGGCGTTAATGATCTATGACAGCAGACGCCGGCGCGAGTGCCTTTGCTGACAGCACGACATCGCCTGCAGCGCCTCTCCTGGGCTCGTGTCCATATCGGTTGGAACCTAGAAGACAGGAAAACTGTGGCTCGGTCAGATGAGTCACGATTTCAGTTGTTCAGAGCTGATGATAGGGTTCGAGTGTGGCCCAGACCTCACGAAGCCAAGGATGCAAGTTGTCAACAACGCACTGTGCAAGGTGGTGGTGGCTTCGTGATGGTGTGGGCTGCTTTTTAATGGAATGGACTGTGTTCTCTAATGCAACTGAACCGATCATTGACTGGAAATGGTTGTGTTGGGTTACTTGGAAATCATTTGCAGCCAAACAACGACGGAATTTTTATGGATGACTTGCAGCCACAACTGTTCGCTATTTGTTTGAAAAACATTCTGGACAATTGAAGTGAATAATTTGGCCACCCAGACCGACCGACGTGAATCCGACACACCATTTATGTGAAATAATCGGAAGGTCAGGTCGTGCAGAAATTCCAGCATCGGCAATACTTTCGCAGCGGTGGACTTTCAACGACTTGTTGAGTCCATGCCACGTCGAGCAGCTGCACTACGTGGTGCAAAAGTAGGTCCAACCCAGTATCAGCAGGCATCGCGTGAGTTTTGTCACTTTAGTGTATATTCGAATCCAGTAGTCAGGCTTTGGAACCTTTGCTGAAAATAGTTAAATAAATACAGGGCTTTTAATTGTAGACTTTTATGTTGTGAAGTTTAAATTGCGGGTCAAAGCGAGGCTTGGCTACCATTATTTATATTTATTCGGTAACATAAGAGTGCAGACATTTACTCCGGGTCCACCAGTTAAGATCTTGCATTGTACTCGAACGTTATAGTAGAATACCAGATATGGAATAAATCGTTATTTTATTAAAGATTCACAATACATTTACTGACCAGGGAGCAAATCTTCCGGTAGGTATAAAATTTTCATAATAGCTTGTCTGTGCTGTTCGCTGGTTATTTTACGAGTAAACAAGTTAGTTGCAAAGGAAAACCAATATCACTGAAGTAACTGTTCCTTTTGTTATTACTCATATTTTGCAACAGCTTCTTATTCTAGCGGTAATTACGCAGAACTGAGGCGCACACAGACAAATCTCACTCTTTTTTTTCTTACTTTTTGATTTCGACAGAAGCTTAAAAACCGGTGGAATTAAGATTTTAACGTGGCTTTAACAAACACAGAGCTAACTCATATATTATTTTAGTATAAATATAATAAATTATGTGCAGCGGTTAATTGGCATCTTAAATCTACTGGAAGGTTCCATCTTAGCAACAGTAATCTAATATCTACCTCCATCTTTTGCAAAACACTATGAATTGGATAGCGGATGGTACTTTCCATTGTACGTCTTATTAAGAGTTTAATCCTGTTCTATTCATGGCTGGAGCGCGAGAAGAATCACTGTTTAAATGCCTTTGTGTACGCTGTAAATAGTCTTATCTTGTCTTCGCAGTCCTTTCAGGAGCTATACGTTCAGGGCTGAACTAACTTCATTGATTCCTAGCTCAGTGCAGATTCATGAAACTTCCGTGACGCTCTTCCGTGAGTTAAACAAATCATGACCATTCCTGCTGCCATTCTTTGAATAAGTACAATATACCGTTTAGTCGTACTTGGTATGCCCTTACACACACACACACACACACACACACACACACACACACACACTTGAGCGATAGCCTAAGAAGGGTCACACAAGTGTTTTCTAAGCAAACTCCTTTGTAGACTAACTGCATCTTCCCAGTATCCTCCCAATGAATCCAAATCTATCACATGATTTACCTACGACTGAATTTATGTGATCATTCAATTTCATATCTCCACAAATTATTGCACCTAAGTATTTCTATGCCTTGATTCCCGTTGTGATGATCATTAACATTGTTGTCTTTTGTGAAGCACACAATTTTACATTTATGAACATTTAAAGTAAGTCACCGATATTTACACCACATTCAGTTATTAAGATCTGACGGGATATTTGCGCAATTTTCTTCAAGTGGCAGTTCATTTGCATCATGTGTGTAGAAAGGCCACGCTTAGTCTTAATATGTAAGTAAATAGAGTAATATTTGATTTGAAAGTACAGTTAAACTTCGACATGTGATATTCTTATAAATCTTCGTCGAATTATGTACTCTGTAATCCTCTGTACAGTGCTTTGTGGAGAGTACGTTGTGCGACAATAAGCCACACCCTGCTCTATTCGGTTTTTGGATGGAGCAAGGGAAAAATATTGTCGGTGTGCATCCGGACCCACTCTAATCCCTCGTATCTTATCCTCATGATCCCTGTGTGACGCGTACTATGTGTTTGCAGTCTACCTCGATTACAGGTCCTTTGAACTTACCCAAAATTTCCAGAGGATTTCCCTTACTTTCGTATGAACTACACCGACCTGGCGATCCTTGCAGCGTATCTCGCAGTTCCATCGATGTATGCTCTCAAGCCCATTTGGAAACGACTCCAGCCACTGAACCAGGAAATTACGATTAGAGTACCACATCATTCACCTCTAAAATAACGAAAACTTTCGTTTACCCAAAATCTGCCCATACGAGTGAGACATGTTTCTTAAATAGCTCAACAGCGTAGCCCATTCTACGTAACATCGTATGATCGAATTGAAAGTAATATTTTATTATGCCTAGTGGCCTAGCGGTAAAGCGCGTACTTACGGCGCGGGATCGAATTTCAATCGGACCACGGAAAATTTCAGTCCACCTTTAACCTAGCCTCCAATTTTGAACTATGTGAGAAGTCGCCAGGAACGACATGTGGTTCGGATTCCACGTTAAACTGTAGGTCCCTTTTGCCCGTTCGAGAACTGGGGTGGATTAGGGACACACAAGGCGCCGATATGGCGTCCAGTTGAAAGGCTTGCACCCGCCCAGTAATGCTCACGAAATTATTATTGCTGATCTGACTAAAATGCCTTAATAGCCCTTCTATGACTATTGATTTGGAAATGTGAAGTTTAAAGGTAGATGCCTCACTGCGAGCTCAACCAATACAGGTGGGGCAGTGGTTAAAAACAATGGACTCGTATTCCGCACGAAGAGGATTCGAATACACGTCTGGTCATCGGGAAGTTGGTTCTTGTGTTTTCCCTATATCCCTTAAGGTGGATGCCGCGATATTTCCTTTTAAAATGCGTTGTCTATTCGTTCTCTCGCCCTGGTCCAGTCAGAGCTAACAGTCTCCGTTGAAATATTCACGCTGTAATATTCGTGACTTGCACACGAGAAGAAGATGGTCTAGGACTGTTTGTAAACTTTACGATGCCTGACGTAACGTCTGCGGGTAGTTGGAAATGCGCCCTTCGTGGTGAAAGGACGTATGTGGCTCACATATTAAGAGAAAAAATGTTATCCAGTTCGAAATGTCGTCTCTTAAAGTGTTGAGTGTTGCGTCGAGCTGCACGCCAAATTTGATAACAACTATAGACTATTCAACACCATACGAAAATCCAATTCTTGCTGTTTTCCCCAGTGGTTTAGTGAAATAGTGAACAACTTTTAGTTCACATGGTGCTGCGTTGTCGCAGAAGCTTCGTTCCGTCGTACTTTAGTGACATTTATTGTCACCACGTTGTTAAATATCGTTGATAATCAAGAACATATTTATGTAACAACTTTAAGTACTGTGATATACCGATACAATAGTTTCCAGTGTTCCTGAAGTAACTATCAGTATACACAAGAAGTTTCTTGGTGGGTTAGAAGTGTCTGGATGCGAGTCGAACCCATGCAGCAAGAAGCATGGTAAGTGGGGGGACCCTTGTGTAGTTGAGACAAGTAGTAATGAGGCACTTGCAGACTGAAGCTTTAAAGTTTTGAATCAGGCCAGGAAATATTTACGGACGGTGGAGATAGTAGAGGTTGTGGGGAAAGCTAAGCAAATAATTGGCTTCAACTTGAGGCAGTACACATCGTTTTAAGCTGCCTTGATGGCTCTATTACTTCTGTTATGGTATTATAAAAAGTGGTACTGATTTTTATCGACTTCCTTGGTCACTACAGCCACTCTTTTCGTGTTCTGGCCATAGAGTTTCAAAAATCTGAATACAATGTGTCGCAGAAGCAAAGACATGCTTGTGTATTCCACAAGCAGCGGATCTGTCATGAGGCCGGTCGAAGTGGCCGAGCGATTCTAGGCGCTTCAGTCTGGAACCGCGAGACCGCTACGGTCGCAGGTTCGAATCCTGCCTCGGGCATGGATGTGTGTGATGTCCTTAGGTTAGTTAGTTTTAAGTAGTTCTAAGTTCTAGGGGACTGATGACCTCCTCAGATGTTAAGCCCCATGGTGCTCAGAGCCATTTGAACCATCTGTCACGAGAGTGAGGTAGAACATGTGTTTTCTCCTCAGTTCACAGATTGTCTCGATATGGTGAAACTGCTTTGTTTCTGGAATTAAATTTCAGGTAGTAAAAAAAGATTGTTTTCTAGGGCCTTTATTAGAATATGTGTTTACTTTATCACAACTGCAGATAAGCGTTAGCACCCGCACTATCCTGCCAGCCATAATGAAATAAGTCTCGCACTATCCTGACACCTCTGGACGTCACTGATAAGCCACGGGGGAACCAGAACTAAATGCGGAACAGATAGTAGGCAGCGCGCACTGTGGAGAAACTGTTAACTGTTGCCGAGGGCAGGTGGACGTCGAGCTAAACACTGGTGTGGAACTGTTCCACATCACACCCCACACAGTTGCGGGATTACGTTGGGAGAAAAAAGCCAGGTTACACGCAATACATACCTGTCCGAAATAGAACGCTGCAAGAAGTGAATCTACACAAGATACAACAAACCCACAAGTGGGTTCCTCGCACCAGAAGAAGGCGTAATGCCAGGTGAACATATGTTCGGAAATAGCCTTGCAGTTATCTTCGAAAGGCCTTCTATTTGTTACTGAAAGACTTTAGCCCGGTCGATAT
This sequence comes from Schistocerca cancellata, assembly GCF_023864275.1. Lineage (NCBI taxonomy): Eukaryota > Metazoa > Arthropoda > Insecta > Orthoptera > Acrididae > Schistocerca > Schistocerca cancellata. The sequence continues at coordinate 788,661,126 of NC_064628.1, read as the reverse complement.
TGCACTTTGTTGGACTCGCATTCTGGAGGAGCGGCGTTCAAACCCTGTCCGGTAACCCAGGTGAGTGTTTCCAGGGGTTTGGCCAGAATCACTGCAAAGATCGGAATGGACACAGCCGATATCTTGTTCTACCCTTTTTTAAAAAAGAAAGACATTAAAATATTTCGCAGGTATCTAAAACAGAATGATATTAAGCGCCTCTGCTTATAGAATGCCCGTTGCGTAAACTATTCCTACTTCGTGTCCCGATAGGTCGCGAATGTGTAGACCACGGAACTTTTCTTGCTCTACCCATCCACCTGTCGTTGTATATAGACGTCATCCGGTTCAACACGAACGATGGGATTAAAAGGTAGCAGAACCACATTGTTAATAAACACCATTATTCTTCTTATTGCCAAGTGCATGTTCTATAGTAAGCCTGATTAAGTTCCTCGGCATCTTCATTTTTATCCGTAACATCACATGAGATGTCTTTGCACGAATAAACCAAACACGAAGCATTTCGTAGATATTCTAATAGGAAGTTTTCCCATTGTTTTGTTTGGAAGATTCTGTCCAAAGTTCCTCCAAGCATTTTCTATACATCCTGTGCAGTAACTGCTCATAATGACACCCATTAACGCCGGCAGTTTCCGTAACAAGTATTTTTGAAATCTAAGCCATCACATGTTGCTAAACACTAGAACCAATTTCGTAAGACTGACGCTCCCGTGAATGACACATACACACACACACACACACACACACACCAACACACACACACACACACACATAAGCGCGCACGGGCGCGCGTGCCAGAATCAGCCAAACAAAACTGAATCGTGACTGCAAGGAGAACAGCAGCCCTTAGTGGACACGATTACTGCTTCCCATCGGTCGTTAGAGTCGTTGTCGTTAGAGTAATAAGGCGGAGGTAAAGCTTGGCGACTCGCCTTTTCTCTGTCTGCAGGCCATTCACGCGTCTCTCTTTCAGTGTAACAGGCGGCGCAACGGAGGAGGCACTGGAGCGTGAGGCTGTGGTTATGTCACGCCACTTAGAGCAGCCTTGAAGTCGCCGCGACACTGTTAATCACAGGTTAGACGGTTGCAGGTGCGACCTTGCTGCACTGCAGTGTGATGCACACTTTGGAAGATGCCTACTGCCGCAACCTTTTATACAGTGCCTCCAGGTATCAATTAGCAATGTGTTTACTAGACTTCCTGTACGAGACACAGCCTCCGTGTTACGGGTATACAGCTTCTAAATGAACGGAAGAGCACGAAACTGCTGTTGGAATACATTACACAGTTGAGGCATTCAGCTGCAAAGCTCCTATCTTGTTCTGCAGCCTACGGAAAAGTACACAACAAATATCACATTAATGCCGGTATAAAACACGAGAACCCTACCTGCTATCCACGTAAAACACATTTCTACAGCATTCCCATTGGATGTCATCAACTATTCTGGCTATGTGCAAACAAGCGCAGAGATTTCCATACCCGCTGTCTTCTGTACTCTCTTATAAACGGACACTGTCCGCCGGCCGGGGAAGCCGAGCGATTCTAGGCGCTACAGTCCGGAACCGCTCGACCTCTACGGTCGCAGGTTCGAATCCTGCCTCGGGCATTAGTTAGGTTTAAGTAGTTCTAAGTTATAGGGGACTCATGACCTCAGCAGTCCCATAGTGCTCAGAGCCATTTGAACCATTTCTTGAACACCGTCCCTCATACCTTTCCTCAACCTGAATGCTCTTTTCCGAACAGTGTAGCAGAAACATCCGTTCCCATCAGTTGTGTCCCATTCTATCGTTCAGTCACTTACTCGAAGTCCTCTTTTTCGCGTGGCTTCCCCCGTCGGAGGTTCGTGTCCTCTATGGGGGTGCGCGCGCGCGCGCGCGCGCGCGCGTGTGTGTGTGTGTGTGTGTGTGTGTGTGTGTGTGTGTGTGTTGTCCTTAGCCGAAGTTAGTTTAAGTTACATTAAGTAGTGCGTAAGCCTAGGGACCGATGACCTCAGCAGTTGGGTCCCATAGGAACTTACCACAAATTTCCAAATTTTCGAAGTCCTTTTAAGTAGCAAAAACCCGACTCTGGAATAATTTCCATCATAATATTAGAGAACATCTCCAACTTCAGAAGTCAGTCAATGATGTATCTACTGTTTTTAGCTGGTGCAGTCTCCTTAAATTTCTGAAAATTTTGTATTAGTGGGGATCCACAGCCTCCAGACCTTTAATAAACGTAAACATGGTCCGTAGTAGGCTGTAATGTGATTTTTATTTAATCGTACGATTAGCTAATTTCGCCTACTTGTCATTGCCAAGCACCTTTAAAACGAACAGAGAAAAGCACTACATTGCGATGTATGCAGACAGTGTAGTGCTTTTCCATGTTGGTTTTATAGGTGCTTAACACTGACAAGTAGTCGAAATTAGTTAATCCCACGATTAAATAAAAACCGCAATACAGCCTACTAGGGAGCATGTTTACGTTCCTTAAATTTTGTTTCCCCAGAACTCACAATATCAGAAAATATCTATCTTGTACACCTATAAATTCTTTTATATCTGTTACTATCATTATTGTTATTATCGTCATCATCATCATTATTATTATTATTACTATTATTATTATTATTATTATCATTACTATTAGTGGCAGCAAATGCAGTAGAACAGGTACTGCCAGTATTAACTTTATTAGCTCATAGTATTATTTACTCACATTGTCACTATGGACACTCAGATCATTTTAATACTAGTTGTCATATTAACATTGTCATTTCTTATTAACTGTGATGTAAAAAAGGGTACTGCATGTGTGAAACCCTATTACGATGTAAGAGAAAGCCTAATGATCGTCATCGGACCATGTCGAAAAATAAATATGTGGAGCACTATTAGTCTTCTGTCACTGGTTCTAGATATTTTACCGAAAACTGTGTTCACTTTGTTTCTTCCTGTCAGCACAGCAATTAGCGCAAACAATATGAAACTTGTGAATACAATTCGTAACGTGAAAACGTGCGTATGTTTGGCGAGTAAAGTAATAGTGCCACCTCCAGCGTGTGCCTAGACGAGAAGAATCGCAGATGCCTACCTAAAACGCGAAAAACTATTCCACTGGAGAAGCTTTAAAGGAAAAGGCGAAATTTGTCTAGGAGAAATAAAATACATTGCAGCAAGAAAAGGCGATTTACAAATCTAATATTTCTTCGCTTGCTGCGATTGATGGTTCAAATGGCTCTGAGCACTATGGGACTTAACACCTGAGGTCACCAGTGCCCTAGAACTTAGAACTACTTAAACCTAACTAACCTAAGGACATCACACACATCCATGCCCGAGGCAGGATTCGAACCTGCAACCGTAGCGGCCGCACAGTTCCAGACTGAAGCGCCTAGAACCGCACGGCCACACCGGCCGGCTTGCTGCGATTGGTGATCACGCAAACACTCTTGTAGTTACTTTCTGTTTCTAAGTGCCTGTCGCATGTCACCTCCTGGCAGACCTGCACTGTGTGCCGGGCCAGGACGCGAACGAAGAAGCTTGTCTTTCGCTGGCAATGCTTTTAACTGAGCATTTCAGACAGGACTAGACTTCATCCAGTACTCCGACATTGCAAACATCACAGCAATTCTGCTCCATACTTATGAATGTCAGTATCCTCCTCAGTCATCAGCTTGCACAGGATGGTCATAACGTCTTGATCCATCTTGCGAAATAATGGATGCACTTATATAATACACATGTACGTTTATTGTCAATGTATGTATACGTTTTCATCTAACTTCAACATGGCCATCCATTTTGAAGCAATACTCCCATCGTTGAAGAGCAGACCTGAATACATCCTGAAGCGTATCTTGTGAACTGGCCGATGCTGCATGCCGGATTCAAGCTCTTAGATCTTGGATGTCTTTACCCGGAGCAAAGAAATCCAACGATGTCAAATCAGATGAATATGATGGCACGTTCTTTCTGCACCTTTACTTATCCATCTGTTGGCGAAAGTTCGATTTAGGTAATCCTTTACCTTGAGACCAAAATGAGAGGATGCTCCATCCTGTTGGAACACAGCAGGGCCATAAATTACTCCTGTATATCAGGATAAATGTTTCCCATAACTTCTCTTCTGCAAAAATGAGGGTCCGTAAACTGTAGTCGTTGTGAATCCAAGCCGTTCTTTCACTTATCGTATGTCTCTTTGCCTTTCGGTAATAACGCGAGGTGGCTCGTTACCCCATATGCAACAGTGATGTTTCTTAACCTTCCTCAGGAGCGGAATGTAACTCATCAGTAAACGAAATGTGATCCATGAGGTCTTCATTGTGTGCAGTTACTGTCAAGTCGAAATGCGCAGCTGGGCGAGCTGCGTAATCTTCGTGGTCTAATTTGTGAAGCAACTGAACATGGTACGCTTTTTTCTTTAGTGTAAAGTGTAAAACTTACAAAGTCGTTGATTTTCACACATGTAGCTAGTAGCTACGACAATTTGATGCAATCGCACTTCTTTCGATTGCTTCTCTGTTTCCCTGAACTACCTCTTGTGGTACAGGAGGTCTTCCTGCATGTGATTCATCGGTAACGTTTCCAGTTCTTTGGAACTTACTGACAAGCAACCAGATGTTTCCTATTGTGAAATTTCCATGTGAACCCCTGTTGCACCTCTAGATAAGATAAAGCGCGCAATCGCACAATAATAACAGCCACAGGTTCGCCTATATTAAGCATTCTTCTTGATCATTCTGGAAAGAAACAATAGGCCCACGCTATGATAGAAATGGATTATAATTATGTATTGTTTAAATGCATCAATTATTTCTTACTAATTGATCGAGGCTTTATGACCACACAGTATTTTACGAAATAAATATACGAGTATATATTGGTTGTCAACGCAATATTCTGGTACAAAATAAGGGTAAAATACTAATTTTTTTAAAAAAATGTTATGATTCACCAAAATTTTAAACAATGTTCAAAGTGAATACTGTTTATGTTAAACAATAACTGAAATATATACAATGCTCAGAAAACTTAATAGTAGCACCTAAAATTATGAAAATAGTACCACCAGAATGTGAAAGTATAGGTCGTTGCCGAATGTAGACCCATTGCTACATGGAAATAAGTATGCTGTATGTGTGTTTGCTGTAGACAGCAATGAGTTGTCTATGTTATAGGTTATATAAGCACATTAAAACATATTCTAAGCACAATATAGTTCAAAATTACTAAAAACAAACGAGAAATTACCTTTATTTCTCGAAGACTGCCTGACAGTGTGATAAAAAGCTTTCTTCAAGGAGATACTGCCACTTACTAGGAACCTGCAAAAACGAACAAGTGACACACAGAAAGCACATCAAGTATATGCTACAATCAGGCAGAAAGAGGTTAATTTACTCACTGAGCTAAAAAAAGGAGACTGAGGAGGACATACAGGAGAACTTGTGCGAAATTGTATGAAAGAAAAGCTGCGATAAGAAAAGTCGTACCTTGATAGCTGAGTTGGTAAGCTTCCTCGCTCGAGACGCGGTCCAGCACACACAGTTTTATCTGCTAGAAAGTAACTGCAGGATGTGAATTCTATTGAAAACATAAAGGGAATTGTTTGGAGAAGGGGGAGGGGCGCATATGGCAAGACGATCAACCCTCACACTACCCCAAAGCTGGAAATTGCTCTTCTTGAGGAACGAGGAAATGTCCCTAAGAAATGCATTAAAACTGAATGCACGTTATGCAGGGACCGAAGCCATTTGACCTACTCAGGCCACCATTCTTTTTGTAGGAGACAGTAATTATGGTTGCTTTGCCAGTTTCTGAACTATTCCATGGCTGCAAATACCCACCTATTAAACTTTGAGTCATGTAGGCAAGAATTACACACTTTCTACATTCGTATATTTTCAGACTTGCCACCAAGACGGCGCAGGGTCGATACCTGTTAGCTCCTAGCAATATTTACACGATGTTAAAGGCTTGCAGTATATACTGTTAATGAAAGGATTGTTTGCTGAGAGAAATCGCCAAAGTCGTACCACAATACTTCTACCGCGCAGTGCGTCTCAAGAGACTCCTCGTACATTCCACTATTCTTTGCGGGCAACATTATTGAATTTTATTAGAGTACCATCGCATTCGAACATGTATACTCCCATTGCCAGAGAAAATTGTATATTCCATAGCGTGTTTTTTTTGTCATCTTACTCAGTTTTAACAAAACTAAATGTTACTTTTTACGTGTAGTATTGGAGGGACACGGGGAGGAGGGGGGGGGGGGCTAAAATCGTAGAGGGAGACTAAGAGAGACACTATGTGATCAAAAGCAACCGGACACCCCCAAAAACATACGTTTTTCATATTAGGTGCATTGTGCTGCCACCTACTGCCAGGTACTCCATATGAGCGACCTCAGTTGACATCAGTAATGATTAGATATCGTGAGAGAGCAGAATGGGGAGCTCTGCGGAACTCACGGACTTCGAACGTGGTCAGGTGATTGGCTGTCACTTGTGCCATACATCTGTACGCGAGATTTCCACACTCCTAAACATCCCTAGGTCCACTGTTTCCTATGTGATGGTGAAGTGGAAACGCGAAGGGGACACGTACAGCGCAGAAGCGTACAGGCGACCTCGTCTGTTGACTGACAAGATACCGCCAACAGTTGAAGAGGGTCGTAATGTGTAATAGACAGACATCTATCCATACCATCACACAGGAATTTCAAACTGCATCAGGATCCACTGCAAGTACTATGACATTTAGGCGGGAGGTGAGAAAACTTGGATTTCATGGTCGAGCCACACATCGCCGGTAAACGTCAAACGACGACTCGCTTGGTGTAAGGAGCGTAAATATTGGACGTTTGAACAGTGGAAAAACGTGTGGAATGGCGAATCACGGTGCACAATGTGGCGATCCGATGACAGTGTGTGGGTATGGGGAAAACACGGTGAACGTCATCTACCAGCGTGTGTAGTGCCAACAGTAAAATTCGGAGACGATGGTGTTAGGCGGGCCAACACGACAATGAATTCCGGTATTAGCGGTGGAGGGCGCCACGAACTTGTAAGTTATTTCCAGCCAGGTGTCGGGATATTTTTGATCAGAGTTGCATCAAACCAGTCTTTGGACTCAAGACCATAACAACAACAACATACTCTTACCGTTCGCAGCTATTTCGCGCCAGTCAAATATGATGAGACAGAAATACCACCAATTCCATTCGCTGTAAACTTACGGGAGGTATAGTGGTATTATAAGAACTGCACGCGTGTCGTGGAGACTGCGAATCATAAAGGACCTATGTGAAAGGACAGCCGGAATATTATTTTACAGGTAAACTCAGCCGACAAAAGATTAGTCACTCCCTTGAAAGAGCCCACACTGGTCGTTTTTGACCGCAGTAGACAGCATAGAACAGGTACCATCGGTCATGTGATCCTCCACCACTGACATAAGCCATGGCAGTGAAGTCATGTGTAAACGGAAATAGATTATATATAATCAGTACAGTAAGATGCGTCGACGTGTCAAGGTGACTCAGTGACAGAAAGGAGCTATCGTGTTTAGATGTGCAAATGGTGACACTGAAGTTGCCCGATTTGTTGGCGTATCGACACGGACCGTTCAAAGTGCTTTCAGGGAATGGTGTACAATTCGCACACAAACAACAATAGAATTTGTGAAATATCCTACAGGGACCGGAGGTATCTGGTTTCAAACTCTACAGGAATTGTTGTCATCAGCGAATGCTGGTCGTTTCCATGCGACCATTGTGAAGGGCAATGCGTGGACTGGACATTTGGAGTCGGGTATCAAAAGCCATTCGTCACAGACACACATCAAGCTGCACGTCTTCACTAGGCCAAACAACACAGAAACTGGACAGTTGGTAACTGTAGGCCTGTAGTGTGATTCGGTGAATCGCGATTTTGCCTCTCTTCAAATCATGCATACTGCTGAGTGTATGGAGTGTCTAAGCCAGGTTGGAGGTCTGTGATGTCTTGAGGTTTTTTTCATAACTGGAATGGTGTCAGCTCATTCAAGTTACCGGAGCATGAAACAAGTTGCGTAATTCACAAGTCTCGGTGACCGAATCTTGCCCTTTCTTCTACTTCTTCATGATGGGTACTGAGTGGACGCTCTCGTCTTCCATATCATTCCAAATGCACACGCCCCACACCATTACAGAGCACCCACCAGCTTGGATAGTCCCCTGCTGTGATGCAGGGTCCATGGATTCATGAGGTTGTCTCTACCCGTACACGTCCATCCGCTCGATACAATTTGAAACGAGACTCGTCCAGACAGGCAACATGCTTCCAGTGTCAACAGTCCACTGTCGGTGTTGACGGGGCCAGGCGAGGCGTAAAGCTTTGTGTCGTGCAATCATCAAGGGTACACGAGTGGGCCTTCGGCTCCGAAAGCCCATATCAATGATTTTTCGTTGAATGGTTCTCCCAGCATCCAAATCTGCAGCAATTTGCGGAAGAGTTGTCCTTTCTTCAGTCGTCGTTGGTTCTGTTCTTGCAGGATCTTTTTCCGCAGCGATGTCGGAGATCTGATGTTTTATCGGATTCCTCATATCCACAGTACACTCGTGAAATGGGCGTATGGGAAAATCCCCACGTCATCGCCATCTCGGAGATACTGTGTCCTGCCGACCGCTACGGTCGCAGGCTCGAATCCTGCCTCGGGCATGGATGTGTGTGATGTCCTTAGGTTAGTTAGGTTTAAGTAGTTCTAAGCTCTAGGGGACTGATGGCCTCAGATGTTAAGTCCCATAGTGCTCAGAGCCATTTGAACCATACTGTTTCCCATCGCTCGTGCGTCGACTATAACACCGCGTTGTAGCTCACTTAAATCTTGATAACCTACCACTGTAGCAGCAGTGACCGATCTAACTACTGCGTCAGACACTTGTCTTATAAAGGCGTTGGCGAACGGAGCGCCGTATTCTGCCTGTTTACATCTCTCTGCATTTAAATACGCATCCCTATACCAGTTTCTTTGGCGCTTCAGTGTAGATGCGATGTTAATTGGTGTTAGCGTCATGTTTCGTGGGAACGATTCATTCTTCGTCTGGCGTGGTTATGTGTGTGGTGCGTCATCTTTGGTTTAATTATAGCTAAGAGCACGTTTTTGACCTCAGTTTCATGGCCTTAATAGTACATGCAACTTATTGTAACATAATCCAAGCATCCCGATTCTGAACGGGTATTTTCAGAATGTAGGATTTGAGAATGTGTGAGACCTTTACATTTAACGAATCGGTGATCATCTGCTTTTAAAAACATTTGCGAATCACATAAGATTGCTTTGTTACAGTACTTGCTGGCAACTGGGGGAAAGGCGTCGCCATAGTTAAGAGAATTTCTTCGAACTCAACCTTCAGTCTGGTTAACGATTGGCACTCATCTAAGCGTTCGAATATTATATGCAGCGACCAGCAAAAGCATGAGCTGCAGTCTTTACCGTCGGACGATTCGTTTCTTCTTGGAAGCGGGACAGTCCCGTATGACAAATGACTGGCGGCTATCGGAAGTCGTTACTCAAGAGCTGTTGCCAGCACAGGACGCCGTCTTTCCCCATCCCTGATAGCCGATACAGTTTGCTTCGTAAGTCTCTAATGTATGCCTCGTTTCCGGGAAAATCGTAACGATTCATCAGACTCGTAGTTGGCTGTGGAATAGATGAGACAGCTGGCTTCTGAATAATCTGACAACATAATGCCTTCGCTACTATTTATAAGTTCCATGGCACGTCTAGACTGTTTTTAGTCGCTCATTTCCGGGGGACTGTCTTGTTATGTTACTGAGGTTTAAGTGGTGTTAGTTTTGAGCTGTTCCTGTAGAATATTGCTTGTTTGTTGGCTATGTCACTAAAATATGAGTGCGTCTGTGACATCGACGAATAGCTTCACTGGTGCAAGAGGCAGCCGTAGAGAAACAAAAATTGTGCAGAAATACAGCGATAGAGCAAAAAACTGATGATACTGGTTGTAGGTCGTACTCTGAGATGAAGAAATTGGCAAAGGTGATGAAATCGTGGCAGTCCACGTCTAACCAGTTGGAAGACAGATGCACAGATATTATAGTCTGTCGGTAAACTGAAGTGCGAGCATAGCTTGTGTTAGGGAAAAAGCCTTCGCGTAAGAAGTGATAACTGCCTTACAGGAAAGGCAAGAATAAACTTCCCGTCTAGAAGTCCAGTGCAGCGTACGGTCATTTATTGGAAAGTAGCAAACCTGGCTATGCTTCGCACCTACTAAATGTGTATGGTAATTGGACATATGTCCTGAGCACTGGAATAGGAATGTGTCTTTACACAAACGGAACTTTCATAGCCATTCCAAGCCTCCAAATTATTGGGCTGATATAATATTCAACCAGTGGCCAGTTGCTGCTTTCTTTCACAACACTCGTGATTTACGCAGGAGTAATAAAACAGTTACACACACATTTATTGGCGCAGTTTCGCCCGTATTTATTGGCGTCTATTACATTTTTAAACATCTTCTCTTGACACAACTTTCTCCTACATAAATATTTCACGATTTCCTTAATAAAATCGTACTCCCGCTTTATCAAAGTATTACGATGGTACTGATAACCAAACTTCGTTGTGCTGGCGAAATTGGAGCAGCTGATTTACAATCTACACCCGGAAAAACAGGCAGTTGATCGGGCTAGCAAAAGGAGTAAACTGTGAACCCGGCGACGAAAATCGGCTTCCTAAATCCAATTTTAATCGTCCACAACTTGTGTTGCATATTAACGTCTCTTGCTCATCGCTGCGCCAAGCCGCTCAGCTACATCCAAAATGCGTATTACGCACATTTTTACGAGTCACGCAATATTATGTCCAAGAGCAGTAAAGGAGAAAACGAGTTAGAAGTCGTAGAAGCGTGCTATAACGATGGTAATCGTTCGTTTGTTAAGGCTTTCGCCGGCCGGAGTGGCCGAGCGGTTCTAGGCGCTTCAGTCTGGAACCGCGCGACCGCTACGGTCACAGGTTCGAATCCTGCCTCGGGCATGGATGTGTGTGATGTACTTAGGTTAGTTAGGTTTAAGTAGTTCTAAGTTCTAGGGGACTGATGACCGCAGATGTTAAGTCCCATAGTGCTCAGAGCCATTTGATTTTGTTTAAGGCTTTCGTGGCGGCTTGTTGACATACTGCCTGTTGCCTTCTGTCTCGGCTTCTTAGGCTGACGTTTTGTGGTATTCCTGGCTGTGGCCGCCAGTATTTTATCTTGCTAGAAGCTAGCCTTGATGCAGCTTGATACACGTGAAGTAGCATATGACACAAAAATGGAGTGAGGTACAAGCAGCATATGGTACAATATGTACCATTCCCGTGGGAGAGTCCGCCAATTGTACTGAACTTGCATCTCGGATATTGGGCGCCAAAACGCCTAACCTCTCTTATTAATTAGTTGTATACTTTTCATTGCATTTAACCCAGTTTTCAGTATGACAATCTTTCATTGTTACCCTACGAGTCTACCGTTTTTGTTTATTAAATTTCACTAGTTTTGAGAAACATAAGAGTAATGATATTGCACCTGAAGTGCTTCGGACACCGTGGGGTCGGTTTGACGCGCCTGGGAGACGAAGTAAATCGGCTGCGCTAGTCACTGTTTCGGGTGTTCTTCAGAGCCGGGCGTGTATCTCTCTTTCGGACGGACATGTCGTACTGTACATCGGAAGTTGTGAGAAAAGTTACCGTACTATTTAGAAAGCTATGTCAAGTGTTGTAGAAGACAGTGTAAAAAGTGATTATGTAAAATATAAACAAACAGGATACATTAATGAGAGGTGTCACCTACCATCATTGTCAGTACTATAGATCTTGCTGCCCTCAGATACAGAGACTAACCTGGGCAAGTGGCATCCCATAAGCTCAATCACAGGTTCACGTTCGAGTTGACAGTAAAGCGGCCTCCGCCGAGGAAGATCCCACGATCGACGAGCTGTCTTCTGCGCTGGGGATACAACTTTAGAAGACGACAGGTTGGCGGAAAGAACGATTAGTGACTCATATTCAATCTCTACAGATCTCTCCAGCTTCCAGATCTGACTTCCAACACGACAACGTATAATTTTATAGTTTGTTTGAATCTTTTTCTGGCGTTTCGCCAGCACGAGTCGATGGCGTTGTAAAAGCTGCACCTTTCATTGCTGGTAGTGGACTGGAGTCGAGCTCGCACTACAGTGCAAATGACGTCGATATGCTCTGTGCCTCTAGTTGCTCGTTTCCAGTCCGTCATCAGCAATGGAGGGTGAAACTATGACAATGCCAACCACCCGTGCTGGTGAAACGTCAGAAAAAGCATCAAACATACTCCGGCCTAAGAATGCGATACAAAAACAAATAGGCAGTTTGTCAGTCGTTGATTTGGCTGTACCAACCATCGCACGCTGTAAATGCGAAAGATACGTTGCTACTAACACGCGGTACACTCCAGCAGTCGGCCTTACTCCCTGTTCCCGGAGCACTAGCCTGACGGCCTTGACTGTGACCACAGTTCCTGAACAGTCTGGCCGTTGCGTAAGGACCTGCATGCGTCGACTGTGACTCACAGGACTAGGCTGGCTCTTCGCTTCCGCTCCCGCCTCTGCATCGGTTCGCTGCTTCCTCCCGACACGCGAGGGGGGCGCCTGCTACGCTGACGAGCGTGATGTAATCCACTTGTCTGTTTCGCAACATTTTTTTAGCATAAAATTTACTGGTGACAAACAAAACATGGTCGCACGTGTGAGTAGCTACTATTACTCGGCGTTGTCCGGTTATTCTAATCTGTTGTTAGACGGAAAAACGTGCAAGGTGGATTATAGACTGTCTGTAAACTCAAGAGCGAGCAGCGCTTTCGGTGGGGGAAGTGGCCTTTCCCGGAAGAACGCTCCCACCGGTCTACAGGGGCACCCAAAATCTGTTGCCCGTTATCTGTATAGCAGTGTAGATTGGCGTTCAGTGGTATATATCGTTTTTGTTCGTGGGGTCTTAGATGCCAGTGCCAGTGAATTTATATACTTACTGATGTACATCTATATCCGGGAGTGATGGATAATCGTCTAGCATTGCAAGAAAATGTGCAGAATACAACGAAGAGGAGGTATTTGGGGAGTAACGAGCGTTCTATCGTCTCTAATGTTATTACAGGGTGTATTTAAGAGGGGACCCAAAAAGAACTGTTGGCTAATATTACCAGTCCCAATCAAAGGGCTGCAATTTATGCAAACATCAGCTTCACCTAGTAGGACGCATAAGTAAGGAATGGAAAAATGAGCTGCATGGTTTATTGGAATCGCTACGAAGGAAAACTAATAGTTTTGGGAGGAAACCCATCGTTATAGACAGTTTCAAAATCACGTAAAACCTTTGATGCTTATGGAACACTAAATCTCTATCTCGGTCACTATTCACTTGATTTTAAGACATATTGCTTAAAACCTTTGCGCAGTAGCTATTCTAAACACTGCTGAAATTTCCTGCGAAACATGTACGCCGATTCTGGACTTCTAAGCAAAAAGCTTGACATACGAGGTGCTTTCACATATTAATTTTTATTTTTTGCTAAGAACTTTATTTGTTAATCTACAGCAATGTTATCCTCTTCAAAATATTCCCCATTACATACTATACACTTAAACCAGTGCTTTTTCCAATTCCCGAAACACTTTAGGAACTGTTTCCTCGGGATGGTTTATAGGTCTCTTAAGTGTGCATTTTTAATCTCATCCATGCTTGTAAAACCGCTGTCCTTTAAGGCCTGCTTTGAAATGTTTATACCACTTGTCTGCCCTTGGTTTACTCATAACAGGCTCACCAAAAGCAAAATTTACCATTTCTAAAAATTTCATACACTTTATTCCATTCTTATAACAAAATTTAATACAAATTCTCTAATTTATTTTTATACAAAACAAACAATCGTCGATGCTACAAAAACACATGTACCCTTTCTGACAGCTGACAACAGAGTAAATACCCAATATGCATAACATTGAACACATACTTTTGAGGCATGTTTACGAAGACAGTGATAAAAAAGTAGTGCAAAACGGACTGATAAAATACACAAAATTATAATTTTTTGCTTACTTTTTAAACACTCTTTGTGTTGCATGAATTGTTAAGTTTCAAAGAAAATTTCTACCTTTTAGTAGAAACACAAAATAAGAACAAGCCTTAAATTCTACAGACTGATTGCATTATATGGGGTTCATTTTACGAATAGTATTAGAGTAACATACATTCACGTGAACAGGCATTCGGTTCTATGTTTGTAGTAGAATACTGACTTCCGTTCTTATGTTATTATTTACTCTATAATGTTGTGTTTCGGAAGAAGCTACTGTTTTTTGTATTCCTTATGGTCTTAATGCATTTGTCTAAAATAAACGCAGCCGAGATGTATCTGTACATGGCTTCGCCACATATTTGAAGCGCGCGCCGCGGCAGGGCCGGTACTATGTAGTGAAACAGCCTGTAGAAGCGCCTTGTGACGTAGTTGAGTTGGTAGAGTGGGGACTCGCTCGCTCGCTCTTCAGTTTACCGACAGATTATACAGCTAAACTGACAAAATTTCGGAGCTTTTTCAGCGACCAGGGGTCCCTTATACTGAAATGTATAAGGGACCCCTGGTCTCTGATGGCTCATTACAGATTAACTGCAATTCGTTTGATCTCTTCCTCATCTATCTTTATATTTATATTTCACATAAAATATCTCCACTACGGTGCAGATGTCGACGATATGCTCTGTATGTCTTGTTGCTCTCTGTGTCTTGTTTGGAAAAATACTTGTTCCATTCTCTCAAGATACTTGTTGACAGCAGTAATGCTCACTGTACTTTTCTTCTTCAAGTTTCGATGGTACTACTAGTTTCTGTCTCGTCTTTATTTCTCTGGCATTGTTATGTGTAAGTAATAGTGATAAACAGCGGTATGAATTGGTTTACTGTCGAAGAGATAGCACGGGTATAGATTCTCTAAATGCAATGGAAAGGCGGTTGAATTGTTTCCGCAGCGATGGCAAACACCTCACATTATTTTTCGTATCTGAGGGTCATTGCACTACCCTTGCGTTTTGTAAGTTATACTACTAGCATATTAAGGTCTATTTCACTGTTGACAAGGTATTTTCACTACAACAAAAGTAATTGGGGTAACAAGCCCAATAAATCAATGTCACATTATTTCTCTGTAACAAACCATTGGAGAACCCGGGCCTCTTATACTATACCGAAATGTTCAGTGGAACAGTGTGTGTGGTGTGCTACGAATTGCTTCCCCGAGGTATAACCATCAGTGCTAACATCTATTGTCAATAACTGAGACGTCTTGCATATGCACTCAGAGAATAAAGAGCAGGAAGACTGCGTGAAGTGATGCTACTCCACGATAACTCCCGCCCGCATCCTGCTAGACTGACAAAACGCACTATACATCTCTTGGGTTAGAAAGTCATTCCGCAACCACCTTATCCATCTTATTCACCTAATCTTGCCCCCTCAGATTTTCATTTTTCCCGCTCTTCAAGGAACTTTCTTTCCGGATGAAAATGCGCTCCAAACATGACTCGACGAGTTCTACGGCTCAGAATCACGTGGTTTCTACAGTCGCGGAATCGAAAATTTACCTCAGCGTTGTTAGGCTTGTAAACAGTGAAGGAAAATATATCATTGATGAGTAGAGTGTCTGTTATGTGTATCTATTGTGTTTATTAAACTTACAGAAAAACGCTACGAATGTACACACTAGCCCATTGGAAGTGAAGCGGCTTTATTTCAAGCCATGTTCCACCATATTTCGTAAGTTCTATGTTGATCTTATCTGTGTTCCCTCCTCCCCAGCTTTCCTGTTGCTACTGGTTTTCAGACTTTCTTTTTATTCTTTCCGTGATATTAAGTCAAATTTTCGTGTGCGAAATCACGCTCTTGTTCTGTTTCATCATACCATAATTCTTCATAGTACTTAACGAAGTCTTCTGTTTCTTTCCGTTGTGTTTAGATGTTTCATCGCCTTATATACAAATTGCTGATAATATTATTCCACTTATTTGTACGAGTTTCTCTATTCAGTGCCGTTACTGTTCTTAGTTTTTCCTCTAGATTGCAGTGTTAAGCTTGGTTCTTTTCTTTTACTGCTTCCTTATTTCTTCCGATCATCTTGGCAACCTATTCTTTTTTGGCTTTGTAATAGTTTCCCCTACGGCTTCTCTTGCTGCTTGGTGGATAGAGTTCCGTATTGTGTTCCACTCCTCCTCTGTATCGTCCACTTTTTCTACTTGTAATGGATATTGTGAGTCTGTTTTGATAACGCCTCCTAACACTGTCCTCTTGCCATAAAGAGGGTTTCCAGTAGACTTGGCCACTGTTTCTATGTTTCGACACAGTGTATCGATACGTGGAGCTGTTTCAGTGTTTCGGAACGGCTGTGGTTCACTGTTTCGAAACAGTGGTGTTTCATTCCGTCCCTGTCTCGGATAACCGCACCAGATTCGATCTCGAGCCAGACACAGAAACTGTATCGTTGTTTCAAAATAAGGCTGTTTCAGTCCACCTGCGCTTGGAACGGACTAATTGTATCGAAACAGTGATGTTTCATTCCGCTCTGTGTCGTACGAGATTCGGGCTCGGCACAGATACTGAAACACAACATAACACTTCATGAAACACTTTCAAGGGTGTCGAAATCTTTTTGACAAGTAATAGCATGAAGCTTAAGATATCCGAAAATAAAGCTTAGTTTCTTACTGACTGTCCTCTACGAAATGGCGTAACATATGCTTTATAAACACTAACCAAACAATAAAACAGCGCATACTATTCACATTCAAAATAATAAATATGTGAAAATAAATCGATTAAATTACACTTTTTTTTATATAAGATACGCTTCTCTTTTCATGTACAGTAATCGTGTTAAGAAACGCAAGTAGGCCTACAATATTTTGAATAAAAAAAGGCGTAGAGTGACAGTTATTAGACATATACATAAATTTGATCTAGGTATAATTGCAAGCAATGTGTTTGACATATCACTGATAGCGTAATTGTGAACTGGAAGGACTGGGAAGCATGGTGACTTTATGGTAACGGTTCGAAACACCTTGAAAGACAAATTTTTTCTCTGTTATATTTTGTTATTTATTCGAATTATTTGGCGTTTTATGTGAGTCTATAGTCACTGTGCCTATTATCCACAATGATTCCCTTTGTGTGCATGGAAATTAGCAGGATGGGTATATGACCCATACTAACGGAATGTGGGAATCCCAATAGCATATCCGTTGTTTCTGCAGTTTGCTCCTACCTCCAGTTCCGTTCGTGGTGGTTCTTCTGTCTTCAGCTATGGCTGTCCTCAGCCAATTGAAGAGTATGAAAGTCACATAACACGAAAGCAGCGCATTTGCTGCAGGAAATACGAAACTGCCAAGACGCCCAAGTGATAGTTTCATACTTTCTGCGAAATGATTAGCGCTCTTGCACCTCATTTGTGTTTATATGGACATACTTATACAGTAGACATTCAAGATGATAAAACGTGTAGAATGAAGGCTTTCACGATCGGTTGACATGGCTGTTGATATACTTTCCGGGATGTGTGGTCGTGGTCCAAGAACTTTTCTGCTCCTTACGTTTCGTCCAGGACTGTATATCAACAGCCATAAAATGTGTAGGTTTATTAGATTACAAAACACAAAGTGTTTCACTGTTTCGAAACAGCGTATCGAAACATTACATTGTACTGTTTCATTTGTTTCGAAACAGTTAAGTGTTTCAGTTTGCCCATCTCTAGTTTCCAGATTGTCTTATTGTGCTTATTTTTGTGCCTTTCTGCATTTTGTCCACACAATGATTGTCGAATCAACAATGAAAAGGTCCGAAGAGATATCACATCAACTGTTCACATGTTTACGTATAATGAGAGATGAATATTTTCCGTTTTGCAGTAACATAGTGTATTAGCGATCTCAGTCTCCTTGCACTCCATGTGTACATAACGATGTCATTTTTCCCGTGAAAGGTGTTCGTTATTTTTAGCTGATGGAAATCTGAACTCTCTTGCGTTGTTCTCATAGCGTCCCCAAGTGTCCAGCTACGTTTCTTATTGGTGTGTTGCCAACTCCATCACTTAAATCTCCACTTATAACAAGGCAGTCATTCCTTTCCAGTTTATCCAGCTGTTTCTGAAGTATATCATAGAACAATTGTGTGCTCTTTTCTTCCTTCCTTCCTCTGGTGCGTGTGCTGCAAATAGTCATATGACCACTCTCCATTTCAAATCTTGCTGATACTATCCTTTCCTTACTACCGTTATAGGACACTAATTTTTCTTTCAGTTTAGTATGTATCAGCAGTGCCGCACCTTGCTGTGCTCTAGCTGCATATCGTACGGTAGTTTGCTACATCTTTAGTCCTTTCTTGTTAGTTTTCGTAACGGCAGCAGTAATTGTTCTCCTTTGTGTTATTATTTGTACTAACTCATCCATTTGCTGATATCATGCACATTCCAGGCATATAGTTTCAATTTTTATTAAATGGCTAATCGTTTTTCCTGGTACGTAATCCTGTTGCATTTTATGTTTCGTCTGTGTTTTTGTTCCGAGGCTATTCTGTTGAGGCTTATGAGTACTCTCCACTTTCATCTAGAAGAGGTTACCAACCTTGCTTAGTAAAGTAGTCCGGTGACAGGGATTACATCTTAAGGCCTCCTGACCTGTCTGATTTTTTTCTATCGGAGTTTTCTCTCATAGCCGAAAGTCCCAGATAAGGTGCAGTGAACTCGCCTTTCACCCTCTCCCATTTGCTACACTCCTTGTAAGAAAGTGCATTGCCCGGGGGCTATGGGTTTACATCTCCGTAAAAATGGGTGTAAAATTTGAGGGTAGAGCTGCTAACAAAGATCACAGAGGCGTTGCCAAGGGTTTTGTTGCCCCAGCCTATTCGGCATTGACTGGGACCGTACTTACGAATACTTATGAATAGTTACGAATAACGCTGTATACTGACACCCAGGCGTGGATCTAGGGTTCGGTTCTGGAGGTCACAGTTTGTTAATCTCTCTCAACCCCCACGCTTTCCTGTTCCCCTAATATAATCTGCCCCCGCCCATACTTTTAACGTGCCCTAGACGCTCACGATTTTAAAAATAATAATAATAACAATATGATAAAATACAATGTTTTGTGTAATAATAACTTGATTACATCATAACTTAGTTCATTGATTTAGCGTAGCTTCCAATAAACTGCAGTTCGAAGAAGCAGAGCATTTGAGATTTTATCGGCTGAAAATTTGAGGAATAAACGAGCCGTGCAATTGATTTAAGACCAATAATAACAACAGATGATGACAACTTTCACACTGTCATAATTTACATAACATAAAATCGAAGTGTTCACTTACCATTTCAGTATTTCATGTAGCACTACGATTGTGATCACAGGCCTGCAGATTATGACTATTTGAGAGAGTAAATGGCGGCAATTCTGTTTCTTTCAGCCGTTTCCGTCTACATTCGAGTAGCAGGCATTTCTGTTATTTCATAATTAATGAAGGGTCTTTTTCTTTCTGTCTTTCCTTGATCAACCTCCTTTGGTTTTCTGGTTCTGCCTGCAGACTGTCGAACCACGTCTGATTTGTTGTTTGCTAGCAGGTGGTCTCCTCAGTGAGTCAGGACGCAAGTGTATCGATGTGGGAAAGCAACTGAAAAGTATCCTGTGTGAAACGTAGCTTGTAGCTTCGAGAATTCCTTGCTACTGTTAATTTCATTCTGTTGTATTCTCCGATATTTGGAATTATAAACGCGTTAATATATTTTTTAGGAATTATGAGCCTCAATCTTCCTTCTCCCCTTCCTCTTGAATCAGCGTACGCTGAAGCTACAACGGACCATGAAATCTACGACATAATGAAGAAAGATAAACTGGCCAAGTTCGAGTAGGAGTCGCGCACTGAGGTTCCGTACAAACTTAATTATGTATATAGACAGTTCATCCATTCCGGGAGTCGAGGCTCTCGACGATTTTTGCCTGTCATCGACATTGATACTGTGAGGACATCGATCCCAGGGATCCAAGAGCTTCAAGAATGTTTCAGTTTCAAGTTTTCAGTCGAATAACAAATGACAAGAGAAATTTTTTGTTCGTGTGATTACATATTAATAATTTTTCATTTTTTCCTTTACTAGTACTGAGAAACCTTTCTCCTTGGCAAATTTCGTGATCCTACGTCAAGGGGAAGTAGTACTCTATAGGTTTTAACGATTGATTTGGCGAGTATCAAAATATGGGACATAAATGGCCGTATCTTTTGATTGCGTTGACTTAGAAGCTTAACCTTTTCATGCCACCAAGGACTATAGATTTCAGGATGTGACATAAATTTCAAATTCATACGTCTACGTTACTGAGAAGGGGTTTTAAGAGACGGACGAATGGACAGACTGTCTGATAGCAAATGGCAAAAAGCATTTTTCGAGTGATATAGTTTAAAATTAATAATTTTTGGATTTTTTCTCCGTTGGTTGCACTGTGAAACCTTGCTTATAGGCAAATTTAGTGATTCCTGGTCATCTGGAAGTACCCTTTAAGTTTTGATGAGAGCGTTTGTATGTATCAAAACATGTGACATAAATGGCCGTATCTTTCGATTACATTGACTTAGAAGCTTCACTTTTTTGCATCGCCAAGGTACTGTAGACCTTAAAATATGACATAAATTTCAGCGTGATACGTATACCCGTTACTGAATAAATGGATTTGAACAGTCGGACAGACAACGAAGTCATCCAGGATGATTGAGGCACGGAGCTTTCTGTTGTTTTAACAACCCTTCGTGCATTGACAGGGTTCCGTCGATATTAATGTATTCCGAAAACGAAACACGAAAACCTTTTGTTGTCATAATAATTTGTTACAGTCGTGAGTGTAATTTCCTAGCATAGTTGACGCAGCGAAGATCGCGGTAAATGTCTAAGATACACCACAAGCACGACTGCGGTAGTTTGCGAGTATTACTGGGAACCGTGCGCACGTGAACGACATATGGGAGAGCGTTCGGCGTTGAGTGTTGGTGCTACCGTGTTAGATAAGCCCGAAAAATGTGGCACACGCCGTGTTATCGGTCCCTGACAACGCTCCTTTCCTGCTTCATTCCAAATACGTCAGCTGATCTCTCTGCCCTTTTTTCTGTTTCGTAAGTTACATAAAGATACGCGCTCCGAGTAGGGCTTTCCGTACAACTTAACGCCGTCTCTGCGTTCAGTGAACTATCAAGTACCTTCAGTTGTTTCTAGGTACGACCTTTGTCATAAATATGACAGTGGTATTGGTCGAGGGACGTAGCAAGAAGCGATATGAAATTTGCCATGTTGAACTTCCGATGCCGTAACTGCTCTGTAAACTGTTTGGAAAAAAGGGAGGAATGCGTGAAAGGCATTCAAACACAATGAAGAGACAGGAACACTTTTCTTTACTTATTTTCACTTTAATTTAAATTGTTCCTTACTGCAGCTCCCCAAAGCTCTTAACAGTAACTATGGTAAACTTCTGAAAAGAATTCCTACAAAGAGTTGGAGGGTGGCTTCAGGTAAGTATTCAGTCTAAATATTGAAATCAGAGTTTGGTCATACACCACCTGTGCTCATTAGTCAATCATACAATAAACACAAATACTTACCATATTCAGTCTAAATATTGAAATCAGAGTTTGGTCACACACCACCTGTGCTCATTAGTCAATCATACAATAAACACAAATACTTACCACCCCATACTGAAGAAAGAAGATGTACGTTGCCTCATTGTTTCAGTATGTCCCATGAAAATCCTCGAAAGTATAACCCTCGATGACATGCTTAGGACTTGCCTTTACACAATGTATACCAATGAACAATAAAATTAGGGACATCTGCTAGCACAGTGGAGGCGATGAGTTGTGGGGTGAACATCACGACACAGTGAAACATTTGTGAGCCATCCTGATCCATGACCGCCAAACGCCAGTTACAATTCACAGAGGCCGGCCGGCGTGGCCGAGCGGTTCTAGGCGCTACAGTCTGGAACCGCGCGACCGCTACGGTCGCAGGTTCCAATCCTGCCTCGGGCATGGATGTGTGTGAAGTCCTTAGGTTAGTTAGGTTTAATTAGTTCTAAGTTCTAGGCGACTGATGACCTCAGATGTTAAGTCCCATAGCGCTCAGGGCCACTTGAACCACTCGAACCACAATTCACAGATGTGGATGCAAGAATTAAAATCTCCTCGACGGCGCCCCAGATATGCTCAATAGGATTGAGACAAGATGACCTGGGGAGGTACATGTCCTATGCAGGTTAGTATATATGAGCAAACGGATGCACACAGTCTGTCGGTAACTCCTGCATCGTTCACCATTGAGAGACGTTTGCAGCTGTATCAGCTGGCGCATTCCATACCATGTATACAACCCCCATACCGGCATGACTCTCTCTCCTGCTTGAACTGAACTGTGCCATGTTGGAATATTGAACGTGTGGCCCCAATTAGTTTTCGCCTGTAATAATGCGTACTGCGATTCATCTTAGCAGGAAAATTTTCCCACTCCTCAAGCATCCAATGGTAGTGTTTCATGACTTGAGAGAAGTATTGTCTCAGACAGAACGAAGTGGCTCAGCAGTTAGCACACGGGACTGGCATTCCGGAGGACGACGATTCAGACCCGCGTCCGCCCATTCTCATATGGGTTTTCCGGAATTTCCCTAGATCGCTTCAGGCGGGGATGGCTCCTTTGAAAGGGTGCGGCCGATTTCCGTCCCCACACGTCCTTAATCCGAGCACGTGCTCCGTCTGTAATTGTCGACGGGACATTAATAGCTACTCTCCTCCTCCTCGCCTCCTCCTCAAGTATTGTACCGAGCGTCAGGTGTTCACCATCTACCGTCGCGTACTTAAGTTTTCGATCGCGTATTTTAATATATCATTCTCACTGCACTCCACATGCTTACCATTACAGTTTTCTCGTGATGAAAAACAGTCATTCGCAGAAGCTTTTACGGCATGTCGCCAAAAACTGTAGTACAGTTTTCCGCGTGCTTATCAAACAGTTTAACAACTTCCTCCTGATTTTGGAACCATTTCTAGGAAATAAAAAATGTTTGTATGGCTGATCGCCAATTGTGACAGATTGTTACAATATTCTTGAAATTATTTAGTAATATCTTCACCTTTTTTTTACCTTACGGACGTTAAGATAACGTGTTCAACGTGATTATTTGTATTATGCAAATTTCTTAATTATGAATATCACAAAGCGTTTTATACGGTGATTACACTTGAGATGTACACGATACAATAAAAATTCTCTGGTTTCCGTAAATCAAGGAAAAAATTCTCAAATACAGATAAGTCGAGCGTACGTGCTGAACATGATGAAACCTAACAGAACTGTGGAGCATGTGCACATGAAATTGAAACAAAAATAGTGCCACAAAGAAATAATGTTCCAGATAAGAACATATTCGAAGCGTACAAAGTGAATTTGTCAGTTGACTAAAGCACAAGTCGCAAAAAATGTAACGTTAGTATCTCAAGAAGTTGCACAACACACATAGCAATGAGTGATGCTGTTAACAGGGGTGATGATGTCTACGAGCTCCGTAGGTAGAGAACGCTCCTTGTTACCAATATCACTCACGATAGTTTTCTGTCTCTCAAATAGAATGCAGTTTGGAATATGAACTGTTCACTTGATTTTCTGAATAGTTTTCTGTTGGAGATATTCGTCCAGGAGGTGAGCTCTGCATAATCATCATTGTGGTTGTATAGGAAGAAATCTTCAGCCATTGCATCCACAGAAAAACGTACGTAAGCACCTGAGACCTAACAGCAAATCTCTATAGAGATGGCAATTCTGCGTAGAAAAACACGGCGACCTGTAAATGTTCATAATGCTGTTTCATACCATATACACTTGATCCGATGATTGTTCCTTGATCAATGATAACGTGTCGCGACTTACCGGATCAGTGAAACCTTTTGCCAATCACACGTTTAACCGACACCCACCGCATTGAAGAGAACGCTCAATCCCGAGGCTGGAATACACGAAAGCTTTTAAATATCTCCACATAAAAAATCCAATAGGTGCAAATTGGGGGACTTGGGAGGCCATGGTATTCGCGAGCCACACCCGTTACATTTGTTGTTGAAGACTGATGCCACATATCCACAACTGTCACATGAAAGTGCACCATCATTCATGTACCACATACACATCCCTTCACCATAAGTAACATCGCCCAAACAGACGTTAATAGTATAATAATATAAATATCTGACATTATCAGCTGGAGAGCGATCATGAATTCAGTGTACAGGAAGCTTGAGATATAAAGTTTTAATTGCCTTGATCGCATGTAGGTATACGGGATTGCTAGTTTCAGCAGGGCTAAGTTGCCATCTTCAGATCTGGAAGGCTACAAAAAATTACAAAAATATTACTGTTGTGGATGTGATCGTAAATTAATGATTTCTTATAAGTTCTTTTTTGACATATATTTAGTGTATAGGTTATGAACTTATGCTTTGCGATAAACCGCACATTGTTTTTTACCATGGTAACGGACTGCTAATTTGAAAAAAAAAATGATAACGTTTCCTTTACAGTAAATATACAAAGCTGTAATAAGATAACATTACCTCATGGTCAAAAAAGAGCAAAACATTAAAAAATAAAACTGTGTCCTCGTGGCAGCACCGAGTCATACAGGTGTGGCACACCAAGAAGTAACTGCCGACTATATACTGCCAGATACCAGTTGGCCTACTAGAGTAATACAGGAGTACCACCAGATGGTAGCAGTCATATGAATAATAAAAAATAATTTCTAGGTTTTTTAACAATAAATAAATACATGTAACAGTATCTGCGGGAATACAAAGCGAATAATTTAAAATGGAAAACAGTACGACGTCAGTCATACAAAATGGAAAATATAAAAGGTAATAATATTTCGTCAATTTTTAAATCTGAAGATTATTACTAATAAGACAGTTAACATTAAACATATTTTATAGACCGAATGAACCACATCAAATGGGACAATAAGTAACAGTATGAGGATCGTTCACTTTATAGGATTATGGCAAAATGCCTACTTTTACAAATTGTAATATCATGTATTATATTTTTCGACTCGCAGCAGACTTCATACGAAATTTCCAGTTATAGTACTGTTTTACATAATTATTTAATTGTAATGTATAGATCCATGCCCAAAACATGGGCATAAAAGTGATAGCATCTTGGCATATTACAATAATGGATATATGGACGTGCCATAACCCGAGGCCTAGGTTACTGATTTAAGGTTGACAATTACATATTTCAAAACGAGTGCACACTTGCACATTTTATTATGCAGTGATAGTGAGACATAGTGCAAGGAAATAATGGGATATATGTTTCAATTGGCGTTTTTTTTCGGTGACTGCGACTTCACTCGATATCTAGGTAACAAATGAACAGTTTATCGAGATGCGATACTATAATAATTTACAGAGAGATATCATGAAATTTGCTAGCTGTATAGGGCTGTATACAAATTAAGTGCATAGGGATATAAAGGATTACAAGCAGGTACATACGATGAAGGCAATAAAAACTTCATGTCTAAAGCTTTCTGTACAGATAGTAATAATGATGTAACAGTGCCCTGACTGCACTTGTGCACACATTGTATTGGGGAGCCAGTGGTTTGCGGACCTATGTTTATGAGGATTATTTGCTCCTTTCATTGTCCTCTAATGCTTCTTTTGGTTGTACCAATAGTAAAGACACCCCGTTGTTGTTGTCTTTGATCTGAAGAGCTCTCCATTCTACTCTATCCTGTGTAAGGCTCTTCTTCTTCGAGTAACTACTTCAACTTATATCCTTCTGAATTTCCTTTCTGTGTTCATCTCTTGGTCTCCCTCTACGATTTTTCCCTTCCCCCACACACATACACACTTCCTTCCAGTACTACATTGGTGATACCTTGATGTCTCAGACTGTACCCCCCCCCCCCCGCCCCTCCCCCGATCACCCTTCTTGTCAGATTGTCTCAGAGCATGCCCTACCAAAAGATCCCTTCTTCTAGTCAATTCCTCTTCTCCCCAGTTCTGTTTAGTACCACCTGTTTACTTAGGTGACCTAACCATCAATTCTTCAGCATTCTTCCGCAGCACCACATTTCAAAACCTTATATTCTCTTTTTGTCTATAGTATTTGTCGTCCATGTTTCACTTCAGTACATGGCTACACTGCCGGCAGATACCTTCAGAAAAAGGTTCCTTAGTCTATATTGGATGCTAACTAATTTCTCTTTTTCAAAAATGCTTTTCTTGCCATTGCCAGTATACATTTTATATCCTCTCTTCTTCAGCTGTCATCAGTTATTTTGCTGTCCACAAAGCAAAAACGCATCTACTACATTAAGAATGGCGTTTCCTAATATAATTCCCTCAGCATCACTTGATTTATTTTGACTACATTCCATTATCTTTGTTTTGCTTTTGTTGATGTTCGTCTTACATTCTCCTAGCAAGACAATGTCCTTTCCGTTCGCACTCTTCCCAGTCTTTTGCCGTTACAATGTTATCGGCAAACCTCAAAGCTTTTATTTCTTCTCCCTAAACTTTAATTTCTACTCCAAAATTTGGTTACTGCTTGCTCAATGCAAAGACTGAATAACATCGAGGATAAGCTACAACCCTGTCTCACTCCCATCTCAACCATTGCGTCCCTTTCACGCCACTCGAGTCATATAACGGCTGTCTGGTTTCTGTAGAATTTGTAAATAGCCTTTCGCCCCCTGTATTTCGCCCCATATAATAAAAAAAATTACAAGACTGTCACTGTGTTTACTTAACGCAGTATGCCTAGTGATTGCTATTTTAGTGATTTTATTTCCCTACTTTACGGAAGCCAATGTAGTGTACATGAAGTCGGTTGGACAGCAATGATGAGTTGTGTGTGTCTAGTGAGGGCCGGACAGAACGGAGGCGGCGCGCTGACGCGTGGTGACTGTGCAGGGGGCGGCGGTCTGGCCTGGTGCTCGGTGCTCGCGGACGGCGACGGCGGCCCGGCGCCTGCCGAACGGAGCCGACGAGCGCCGAGCGCGCGCGACCACGCCGCCGCCACGTGAGGCGCACGCGACCGGCACGTGCGCCGCCGCCCGCTGTGCAGTTCAGGCAAGTCCGCGAACGGGCCGGGCGGTGCGCGGGTGTTGGTATTGGTAGCGTCGTCTTTCTTCTATCCCCCGCCTCCCTGGCTCCGTATACCGGCCGCTGTTCCATCACTGTCTCGCTGCCCCTGTGATTAAATATACCGTAGCAAACAGCGGGATGGCTTCCGCTTTTTCATGCAAACCACGAAATTATTCTCATGCTGTTGTTTTATTCAGACATGTTTCAACACATTCGTGGTCTTATTATTGAAATCTTAACTACTTAATGCTTAGAGCTTGTAGGATCTTCTTTAACTGAAGTAGCTTGGCCCAGTTTGTTTCGTTGTTCTTGCCACCATGCACATATTGAATCGTTCTTTCATCTATCATCGAAGCTACCAGTGGCGCCATTCAAAAATCCCAATAGCGGCCCCGGCCAGAATCTGCATACTCTTAAGGGGGTACCATCTTTGAAAGCTTAAAAAATAGGTGAATTTCGTGATTTATCAGGGTTCCGTACCTCAGTCGGTAAAAATGAAACGCTTATGATAGGATCACTTTGTTGTCCGCCTGTTATAAAACCTTTCTCACAGGAACGGGTAGACGTATAAAGTTGACATTTTATGTCACACACTGTGGTCTGCGGTGCGTTGGGAGTGTAAAACTTTGAACCTCCCAAGTTCAATAGAATCTAAAGATACGACCAATTATGTAACATATTTTGACACTCGCAAAGTCACTCGCAAAAACCTAAATGATACTTCCTGTTGGTCTAGAATAATGAAATTTGGCAAGAAGAAACGTTT
Source organism: Schistocerca cancellata (assembly GCF_023864275.1). Lineage (NCBI taxonomy): Eukaryota > Metazoa > Arthropoda > Insecta > Orthoptera > Acrididae > Schistocerca > Schistocerca cancellata. Next base: position 788,633,135 of record NC_064628.1, on the reverse strand, counting down.
CACAGCACAAGTAAAGGGAAAAATCCGAAATTGTTAATTTGTAATTGTATTACACGAAACTTTTTTGTCGTTTTTTGTTCGACTTTCTGTCTGGCACTGCATCCCTTAAGACCTCTTTTTCTCTGAAACTGATAGACGTATAAAATTGAAATTTATGTCACATATGAAGTTTGTGGTCCTTTGGTGGTTTAAAAACATTAAGCTTATAAGTCAATGCAATCAAAAGATACGGCCATTTGTGTCCCATATTTTGATACTCGCAAACTCACTCATTAAAACCTATTGGGGTCCTTGACGTAGAATCATGAAATTTGGCAGTAAGCAAGGTTTCACAGTACAAGTAAAGGGGAAAAAAACATAAGAAAATTGTTAATTTGTAATTATATCACATGGATAAAATATTTCTGTTTTCATTTATTATCCGATTTCAAACTTGTAACTGAAGTATTCTCTAAAATCTTGGCATCCCTGGGACAGATAACTTGCTAGTATCAGTGTCGGTAACAGGCAAAAGAAATCGAGATTCTCGATTCATGAATAATGAAGTCTGGATGGAACTCCCAGTACGCGAATCCTACTCGCATCTGGCCAATTTTATTTTTATGTAATATAAAAGTAATACTACGTATTATGATATAATTTTGTTCCTTATACACTCCTGGAAATGGAAAAAAGAACACATTGACACCGGTGTGTCAGACCCACCATACTTGCTCCGGACACTGCGAGAGGGCTGTACAAGCAATGATCACACGCACGGCACAGCGGACACACCAGGAACCGCGGTGTTGGCCGTCGAATGGCGCTAGCTGCACAGCATTTGTGCACCGCCGCCGTCAGTGTCAGCCAGTTTGCCGTGGCATACGGAGCTCCATCGCAGTCTCTAACACTGGTAGCATGCCGCGACAGCGTGGACGTGAACCGTATGTGCAGTTGACGGACTTTGAGCGAGGGCGTATAGTGGGCATCCGGGAGGCCGGGTGGACGTACCGCCGAATTGCTCAACACGTGGGGCGTGAGGTCTCCACAGTACATCGATGTTGTCGCCAGTGGTCGGCGGAAGGTGCACGTGCCCGTCGACCTGGGACCGGACTGCAGCGACGCACGGATGCACGCCAAGACCGTAGGATCCTACGCAGTGCCGTAGGGGACCGCACCGCCACTTCCCAGCAAATTAGGGACACTGTTGCTGCTGGGGTAATGACGAGGACCATTCGCAACCGTCTCCATGAAGCTGGGCTACGGTCCCGCACACCGTTAGGCCGTCTTCCGCTCACGCCCCAACATCGTGCAGCCCGCCTCCAGTGGTGTCGCGACAGGCGTGAATGGAGGGACGAATGGAGACGTGTCGTCTTTAGCGATGAGAGTCGCCTCTGCCTTGGTGCCAATGATGGTCGTATGCGTGTTTGGCGCCGTGCAGGTGAGCGCCACAATCAGGACTGCATACGACCGAGGCACACAGGGCCAACACCCGGCATCATGGTGTGGGGAGCGATCTCCTACACTGGCCGTACACCACTGGTGATCGTCGAGGGGACACTGAATAGTGCACGGTACACCCAAACCATCATCGAACCCATCGTTCTACCATTCCTAGACCGGCAAGGGAACTTGCTGTTCCAACAGGACAATGCACGTCCGCATGTATCCCGTGCCACCCAACGTGCTCTAGAAGGTGTAAGTCAACTACCCTGGCCAGCAAGATCTCCGGATCTGTCCCCCATATAGCATGTTTGGGACTGGATGAAGCGTCGTCTCACGCGGTCTGCACGCCCAGCACGAATGCTGGTCCAACTGAGGCGCCAGGTGGAAATGGCATGGCAAGCCGTTCCACAGGACTACATCCAGCATCTCTACGATCGTCTCCATGGGAGAATAGCAGCCTGCATTGCTGCGAAAGGTGGATATACACTGTACTAGTGCCGACATTGTGCATGCTCTGTTGCCTGTGTCTATGTGCCTGTGGTTCTGTCAGTGTGATCATGTGATGTATCTGACCCCAGGAATGTGTCAATAAAGTTTCCCCTTCCTGGGACAATGAATTCACGGTGTTCTTATTTCAATTTCCAGGAGTGTATTTTTGTCTTTAAGAAATCATTTGTGTGTCTACATCGGACGCTCCTGTAAGGGCTGCACCAGATGGAGGGACCCCTTGTAGTCTGAACAATGGTCGTCGTTGGGAATTCCCATAAGAAAATAATTTTGTATAAATCATTTTCAATATATTTTTTATCAGAATACATAGGATAACTACAAAGTATTAAGTTCTAACAAAATCGTGATCAAATGTCATTTTCTTCACTCATAAAATCGAGACAAAAGCTTGTGCCGGGATCAAATTCCGATCAAAATCGTATGTACCGTTCTGAAATCATGTTTCCCGCCAATTTGAAAAATACGGTATAGAAAAACGCGTTAAGGTTTAGGTTTTTTTTTGTATTTACGTTAAATGTGCTTCTAGTGTGCGATTCCTGGACCGTACAGCAATTCTTCCAGATCCAAAAAGATGCCCTCGTGCCTCTCCTTCGTGGCCATGGTGGTCCTGCGGGCCTCGGTAGCAGCTTCCGTCATCCGCTGCTCTGCTCGCTCGACACGCTTTTCTTCCGCTTTTGTGCAGGAGTGCTAACAGTCTGGTACGATCTCAAGTTCGCGTATGTTCGTACTGCCCATAACGCCAGTTATGCCGTGTTGGAATTAAATCGCTGCCACATTGGCCGCGATGTCAACTATTTTTCTCCCGCAGTGAATGGTTTTGGGGGACACTTTTTCACAGATCGCCTTGCAACTCGATGACGGAGTTTCTGGCGAACTTGAGAGGGACACTACAATAAATAAGACATCACAGAGAAAATTTTACGCCAAAAAAAAATCGACTTTTTAAATGTTCAGAGGGCTACCCTTAAGCGCGACTAATTACAAGAAAGACTAATTACGCTACGTATTGCTACATAGATTTACTCGGAACCGTTTATTGGCGTACCAAATTAATCTTCCTCAGTGACACACTATCAGAAAGACAAACTAAGTAATGGTCGCCAGTCTCGATTTGGCCTCCAACACGTAATTAAATTTCCCTCTGCTCCGAAGTCAATAATGAAATGCCTTGAAGCAATCCACGTACTTTCAGAAAGATTCCGGCAACTGGGCGAGAAACTTGAACATCGCTAACAGTTCTACATCTACGTGACTACTCTGCACTTCACACTTAAGTGCCTGGCAGAGGATTCATAGAACCACTTTGACTGCTCGTATTTCTCCACCTTCCCACTCTCGAATAGCACGTGGTAAAAATGAACACCGAATTCCTTCCGTGCGAACTCTGATTCTTCTACGTTATTACGATGGTCATTTCTCCCATCGTAGGTAGGAGTCAACAAAAAGGGCATTCGGGGGAGAAAGTTGATGATTGAAGTGTCGTGAAAAGATATCGCCTCAACCGAAAACCGCCTTTGTTTTAATGTTTGCCACCCCAGTTCGCGTCTCATGTCCGTGACACTGTCCCCCCTATTTCGGGATAATACAAAATGATTTGTCTAATTTGAAATATGTCATCTGTCAATCCTATCTGGTAAGGACCCCATACCACGCAGCAATACTACAGAAGAGGATGGTCAAGCGTAGTGCAGGTGGTCTGATAGATTTGTTGCATGTTCTGAGTATTCAAACATTAAATCGCAGACGTTGGTTTCGCTACAACATTTTCTGTGTTAATGGCTGCAATTTAAATTGCTCGTAATTGTAATCCCTAAGTGCTTAGTTGAACCGATCAACCTTCTAAATTTGTTTGCTTTATCATATAACCGAAAGTAATGGAATACTTTTAGTAGTCATTCGGAGAACCTCACACTTTTTATAGTTCAGAGCCAGTTCCCCCATTATCTTCATGTTAAAAACTGTGCTTTTTAAAATATCATTGTTAATGTTTACGAAATAGTCTTGTAAACAGTGAAACTTTAAAAAGTGGAAAACCACAGCATGTGGTAAAAAACAAAGAAAATTTTAAAAAATACTGGTTATGCTGTAACGTCAACGAAATATGTCTGGGGAAAAGAAGAAAAATTGTTTGCTCGAGGCGTATCCCATCCAAAAACAAATTTTTAAAAAATTAAATAAGAGGAATTGTGTAGTTTGAATAAATACGTAGAACATTTTTCTATAATTCGTCCGGGAAACAACTGCTCTTACAGCATCAAAAACCAATGGACAGTCATTTCATTCGAAACTGTGTGCATTTGGCTAGAGTTTAAAAACTACTTCTTCTTGAGGAGCAAGCTTTCCATTGATAGAGGTGTTATTTCAATTCGATTTACGATTTTATGCGTAATGACTTAAGCATCCAGTACAATAAAAAAGAAAGGTAAACCATACTGTTGAATAATCATTGTGGCTTCCTTTTCGATCACACTTCCAGCAATGGCAGCATTTGACTTGTGATATAGCATAATTGAAATTAGTTGAAAAACATTCAAATCAAAGGATCAGTCAAAGTTAATATAACAGTGATATTATTCATCAATCACGACTCTTGAAAATGTGTTCCGGTCTGACTCAAATTTTCAGTTGTCACAACAGGTATTCAATTGAAAGCTTATCGCTACAGGGTGGATGTGGGCTCTACTGAGAAACATCCAAGATTAGTCGTCTTTAGTCTTGAGTGTGGTTCGATACAGCTTTCCACATTAGTGTATCTTGCACCAGTGTTTTCATCTCTTAAGACTACTGCGGCCAACATACATTTGAACCTTCTTAGTTCATTCAATCACTGATGCTCCTTTTTAATTTTTAAGCACAGCCTTACCTCCGTTACTAAATTAACTACTCTTTCATGTTTCACGATGCGACCTTTCTACATATCTTTTATGGTCGGATTGTGCCATAAAACTCGTTTCTTTCCCGATTCGAATCAGTACCTTTTCATTAGTTAACCGATCTACTCATCAATCTTCAGAATTCTACTGGAGCACGACGTTTCAAAAACTTTTGTTCATTTCTTGCCTGTAGTGCTTATCGTAAACACTGTGGTCAAGACATAAGGAAAGCTACCAAAAGTAGCGGCCGCGTACTCTCACAGCTTTTTCATGCAAATTGCAATTTATCATCTGAGTTTCGGCACTCTTTGTAACACGACATTTCAAAAGTTTCTATGATCTTCTTGTCGATTGTATTTATCATACACGTTTCACTTTCATATAAGTTTACCCTACAGTCTCCTGGTATTCTGGAGTATTACGACATTGCATTGTGTGTCGTGATCACGCCTAGCGACGTTTTAAGTAGTTGCATCAAATTAACTGCTTTATATGATAGAAGGACGGTTGCAGAATAGTATTGTGCACTTACGTTCGGCAGACAGATTAACTCCTTAATTTGAACTTACTATTTTAGACAGATATGCTGATTGACAATTAAAACAAGAATGGAGTTGACAGGTACTTCATAAACATTAAAGGTCAAACAATGGCACGTGTGCGCGTGGGGAAGGGGGAGAGCAACTGCTTACGACAACAGGTATTTCTCTAGTCCTGTAAGCGTTCCTATTACGATCACTCGTATATATAGCAGATTCATCAGAGAAGAAGACTTTCCCACGATGCTAAGTTCTATGAAGACTGCAAATAGCTCTGAGCTAATTTTCTTCTATAATGCCTTAAACACGCAACTCGTTGACGAGCAGTAGCCTAAACACTTACTGGACGTCGCATCATCCATCACGGTTCTTGACTTGGCGTTGGTTATATTGTCGTCTTTCAGTTACAAAATGGACCTGAAACGAGAAAGTAAAGTAGATGCACAATACACACAAACAGATGCATCTGCATATTGCAAATCTTACGTTGACACAAAATTTGGATGCAACAAGGACCTTTGAAGTCTCTAATGAAAAAGAATCAACTAAAGGGAAAGTTCCCCCCCCCCCCTTAGAAAAACACAGATCGCTTCAGTACAATATTAAAAATACACGGTATTGACACAGTTTTTAAACCACAAGAAAGATGCGCGAATATGTGAACACTGCAAAGGACCTATACCTGTCACTTGTTACAGTAGGAGTGTATAAAATACCTTGTATCCGCCGTCAAGCGTACGTAGAAACTTCAGAATGAAGCATCAACTTACACTGTAGGAAATACTGCAACCAGCCCAAGGCTTCTTGAAATGATGCTATTATACCATTACTAGTTTCAGATGATAGCGTTGACTTCTTGCAAGTTTTACGTTTGTGTCTTCCTGAAAAGCCCTCCTTCACACATTATAAGCCAGAGGTTTGGTATTCTTTTACAATCCATACTGATTCATAAACTGAGCAATAACAAGAACCTGGCTTGTATTATATGAAGGAGAGCTTTTCAGGAAGATGCAAACGTAAAACTTGCAAGAAGTGAATGCTACCATCTGATGACGGGCTCAGGCCCGAAACAAGTAACGGTATAATAAAATCATTTCGAGAAAACTTGGGGCTGGTTGTATTTTCTAGTGTTATTTACGAAAACAGCTGCGGTTTTCTCCAACTAAAATGGATAAAATAATAGTGAAGCATTAACGCCCGACTTAAAGAGACCGAGAGCAGTTGTCTTGGAGACATGTATAAATTGCCGTCGGTAGTTGCAGATCATGCACTGAAACCAGGAAACCGCCAGATAGGTACTGTGCTAGGAGAGGCCACGGGAATTCAAAAGCGCTAAAATGGAAATGAGCGTACGGCATTGTGGGCCAGGCGTCCCCCCATTCGGGGAAGTTCGACCGCTGAGGGCAAGTACTGAAAAGCACTAAAACGACTGTAACAGAAAAGAAGGAGAACTGAAATTACACGAGTTGTGCGTCTTAGTGCTACATAAAGAAAACAACCTCTACCCGTCGCCACTAAAAGCTTCATAACAGTCTCCGACGCGAGTCAGCCATCCTAGGCAACGTTCTGATGACGTCACGAACCGAACGTTGCGTGGATGCGTATAAACAGTTCCGCTTGCGGAGCCTGTTTAAGTCTGAAAGGGCTGTCTGAGTCTTTACAGCCGCTGTTGATTTATTTTTAGACATAGAAATATTCGTTGAACTATGGTTTAAAGCCCATGAAACAAACATTACAAGGCCGCAAATACGTGAAAAACTGCATTTTATGACTCTGGATGCCCGGCCGAGAAATCACACCCACCACTCCTCACGGATGCGGTTTGAGCGTCTTAGAGGGGGAGACGTTCATGAAAAACTACTATTTAAAAGATGCACCAACTCCGCAGTTTTGAAGATACGGCAATGAAGTTTTTTACCATGCTTTACATGAAATTAACGCATTTACTCATATGTTCCTTGGATTATATACATTTAACGTTTTTATGGAATGTAAAAATTTTATTTTTTAAAAAAACATATGTACCTTTAGGTCAGAAACTGTTCAAGAGATTTCTATAAAATTTTCATTAGTGAGGTTTTTTCAACATGTCGGATAGAAGAAGTTTAATAATTTTTAGTTATAACTCTGTAAGTATAATACAAAAATCATGCTGGCCGGAATGGCCGAGCGGTTCTAGGCGCTACTGTCTGGAACCGCGCGACCGCTACGGTCGCAGGTTCGAATCCTGCCTCGGGCATGGATGTGTGTTCAAATGGCTCTGAGCACTATGGGACTCAACATCTATGGCCATCAGTCCCCTAGAACTTAGAACTACTTAAACCTAACTAACCTAAAGACAGCACACAACAACCAGCATGGATGAGTGTGATGTCCTTAGGTTAGTTAGGTTTAAGTAGTTCTAAGTTCTAGGGGACTGATGACCTGAGATGAGATGTTAAGTCCCATAGTGCTCAGAGCCATTTGAACCATTTTGAACAAAATTCATGTTAAATTCGAAGCACTTTGCTCTATATCTCAGCTTACACTCAGAATTTCAAAATTTACTCTTGAGACAAAATTTATTGGGTTTATAGAAATACGTGCACAAAATTTAATAAGTCTAGCCTTCATAGATTCTGAAAAAGACGTACATAAAACTTAAAAAAACATAATTTTCACGAAAAGCAAATTAAAGGTGAAGCTAGCGTTTTTTCGTATGTCACTTCTTCAGAAGGCCATAGATTTGTAATTGGCGTCCTCTTTCCCTTCCAGGTTTCTCTTTTGGTTTCTTCTTTCCTGCCTTCTTTACTTTACCAGCTACAGAGGAGCGTTGTAAATTTGTTTTTCTCAACATGCCTTAAAGCCGATTCTCTCTAATACCTTGAGCCTCTCTACATTCCCATAAATAATACGAAAACTGCATAATAAGTTGCAATTCTGACGACTGTAGCAGATGAAAATGTGCAAAACAAGAATTGTTTTTTCATAAGCAAAGCGGCTGTTTTGTCATTATTTCTAAGACATGGAACAGTCACAGATAATCTGCAAAACGAAAGAGTACATACATCATCACAGCCTTCTAGATATGTCCCATGCAAGTTTCCTTCAAAATAATCCACGGAATCGTTGTCCACCGTGTTAGTATTGAAGTGTTGCGTCAAAAAGTTGGCGTGACGGGAACGTCGCTTCACACCTTTATTTTTCAGGCACTTCGGATGCGATATTACTGAAACTTTAGGAACTTATTGTCGATGACTTCCGCGAATGAATAAAAAATGAATTAAAAATTGAGATTTTCGGTCAATTTCATGAACGTCCTCCCTTGACGACTGCGCTGCTTCGCTCAGTTCCATAGTCAGACGCCCTCACTCCACGAAACTGAGTAGAAAATTTTGATACATAACCCATAATGTTGACGCACTTTCTGTCGGATATGAGCTTTAAGCCATCATCATTTCTCGTCCTGCTGGCCAAAGAGCCATTTTTGAAATTGGAACTTACTGCCTAAGATGAAAGTTAGACGTTAGGGATCAGAGTAGGTCGAAGGATTCATCAGGCTTTTAAGGAAGGTTATCGTTTAATATTCCTTTGCCATAGTTAAAGATGAAGCATTACCTCCGACTGTAAAAGAACAAGTATAGGACTCGACTGTGTCAGCCTTAGGGAGCCACCGTGGAACTTTCCTAATATGTGGTTTTCGGGAAACGATGGAAAAATTAGCCTACGGGAATTTTTAGCCTGTTTCTCTTGGCTAGTTTGAAATCTAGTAATAACTTGAGAGCAAACGATTCGCCTGTTTGAAGAGCGTTCTTTGGGCTGTTGAAATTGCAGTTTAAGCTCACCTTAGGTACAGGAAATCATTACTTAACGATTTGAATTGATACGGACAGTTGGAGTACGGGTGCCACCGACATTAGCGATTAGGGCCGGGCGTCGGTTACTCAATGGCCGACCGGCGCCTCTGGGGTCTCGTTTTATCGCGGCCTGTCCTTGACGACGAGGCGAGTTGGCAGAGCGCTCCCTGGTGGAAGACAGGCCAAGCCCCCGCCAGAAATACTGGCGTTACACGGCATTCCCGACGGCGGCCACGCGGACCACGGGGCACGTTCTGCCGCGCCACGCTCAGCAACCGTAATCTGTAGACCGACTCGTCGGTTCCTTGGGCTACATCCGGGTCTCAAGACATCTGTGCGAACGTTCTGTCCGCGTTGGGAGGTGAATGTACACCGCGCCACCTATAGCGCGGACAGTCCATGTATTTCATAAATGGTTCCGCTTATCGAAACAGGGTGTACGGCTAGTAATCATACGAAAACCGACACTATTTTCTCGTATTGATAACTTTTATGGATTTTTTTCTAGATGTATGTAGAAATATGAATTTTAACGAGAACAATGATTTTTTCCTCACTGTCCGAAACCTCTTTAAAACAGACGTATGTTTATGCAGAATAATTATTGCCAGTGGCATTGAAGAACAGCTGAAATCATTAAAATTGATCTCCAGGGCCTGATGACATCCCTATCAGATTCTATACCTAATCCACAGCTGAGTTACACCCTCTGTTAACTAAACTGAAGAGCCAAAGAAACTGGTGCACCTGCCTAATAATGTGTAGTGCCACCGGGAGCACGCAGAAGTGCCGCAACATGACGTGGCTTGGACGCGACTAATGTCTGAAGTAGTGCCGTAGGGAATTGACACCATGAATCCTGCAGGGCTGTCAATAAATCCTTAATAGTATGAGGGGGTGGAGATCTCATCTGAACAGCACGTTGTAAGGCATCCCAGATATGCTCAATAATGTTCATGTCTGGGGAGTTTATTGGCCAGCGGAAGTGTTTAAACTTAGAAGAGTGTTCCTGGAGCCGCTCTGTAGCAGTTCTGCACGTCTGGGGTGTCGCATTGTCCTGCTGGAATGCACGATGGACGTGAGTAGACGCAGGTTCAAATGGCTCTGAGCACTATGCGACTTAACTACTGAGGTCATCAGTCGCCTAGAACTAAGGACATCACACACATCCATGCCCGAGGCAGGATTCGAACCTGCGACCGCAGCTGTCGCTCGGCTCCAGACTGTAGCGTCTACAACCGCACGGCCACTCCCGCCGGCTGGACGCAGGTGATCAGACAGGATGCTTACGTACGTGTCACCTGTCAGAGTCGTATCTAGACGTATCAGAGGTCCCATATCACCCTTAACTGCACACGCCTCACACCATTACAGAGATTCCACCAGCTTGAACAGTCTCCTGCTGACATGCAGGGTCCATCGGTTCATGAGGTTCTTCATACCCGTACACGTCCATCCTCTCGGTACAGTTTGCAACGGGACTCGTCTGACGGGGCAACATGTTTCCAGTCATCAGCAATCCAATGTCGATGTTGACGGACGGAAGGGGGCGTAAAGCTTTGTGTCGTGCAGTCATCAAGGATACGCGAATGGGCCTTCGACTCCAAAAGTCCATATCGATGATGTTTCGTTCAGTAGTTCACGAGCTGACACTTGTTCATAGTTGTTGATAGCCCAGCATTGAAATCTGCAGCAGTACGCGGAATGATTGCACTTCTGTCACGTTGAACGGTTCTATTCAGTCGTCGTTGGTCCCGTTCTTGCAGGATTTTCTTCCAGCCGCAGCGATGCCGGAGATTTAACGTTTTAACCGGATGCCTGATATTCACGATACACTCGTGAATGGTCTTACGGGAAAATCCCCACTTAATCTCTACGTCGAAGATGCTGTGTCCCATCGCTCGTGCGTCGACTATAAGACCTCGTTCAGACTCACTTGTAGCCGTTGTAGCAGCAGTAACCCGATCTAACAACTGCGCAGACTCTTGTTGTCTTACATAAGCGTTGCCGACCGCAGCGGCGTGTTCTGTCTGTTTACATATCTTTGCATTTGAATATGCATGCCTATACCAGTTTCTTTGGCGCTTCAGTTTATGATCTATTGTAGATATCTCGAACAAAAAAGTGCCCAGTAGTTGTAAGAAAGCACAGGTCACAGTTGTTTACTTGAAGCGTAGTGGAAGTTAGCCGCAAAAACTACCGTCCAATATCCTTCACATCCATTTATTATAGAATCTTAGAACATAATCTGAGATCAAACATAATGAGGTATCTCGAACAGAATTACCTCTTGTGCCGACCAGCATCGATTTCGAACAATAGATCATGTTAAACCTAACTCGCACTTTTCTCATTTGACATCCTGAAAGCCATGGATCAAGTTAGGTAGATGCAGTATTTCTCAGTTTGCGAAAAGCATTTGACTCGGTACCACACAGACGCGTATTATGGAAAGTAAGATCGTATGGGTTATCAGACGAATTATTGGAAAGAACTGAGGATTTCTGGGCAGAGAGGACACATGTTATTGTGGGTGGGAGTCATCGACACATGTAGAAGTATTGTCTGGTGTGTCCCAGGAAAGCATGTTGGGACCCTTCCTGTTCATGTTCTATATTAATGACCTTGCCGGCAATATTAATAGTAATGTCAGACTTTTCGCAGATCATGCAGTAACCTACAACGAAATATAGTCTGAACGGAACTCTACAAATATTGAGTCAGACCCTGGTAAGATTTCAAAGTGGTGCAATGTTTGGCAGCTCGCTTTAAGTGTTCAAAAATGTGAAATTGCACGTTTCACAAAAAAACATAGCATCCTGTGAATATAATATTACTGAGTCACATCTGAAATCTGTGAACTCACGCAAATACTCGGGTGTAGCACTTAGTGGGGACATGATCTGCAACGATCAGATAGGCTCAATGGGTACAGCAGGTAGCAGACTTCGGTTTATTGGGAAATGGATTAGGAGAAATTTAATAATTTTTAATTATAATTCTGTAATTCATGAAAAATTCAAAGTACTTTGCTCCATATCTCAGCTTACACTCAGAATTTCAAAATTTACTCTTGAGAAAGCATTTATTGTGTTTATAGAAATAAGTGTGTACAATTTCATAATTCTATCCTTCATAGCTTCTGAGAAACACGTACAAAAACTTTAAAAAACATAATTTTCACGAAAAGCAAATTAAAGGTGAATCTAGCGTTTTTTCATATGTCACTTATATTTTGGTTTCTTGTTACCTGCGTGCTTTCCTTTACCAGGAAATACTAGGGAAATGGAATTAGTCTACAAAGGCGTTTCCGTACAAATCGCTCGTACGATCCATCCTAGAATCTTGCCCAAGTGTTTGGCACCCATATCAAGTAGTACTGTCAAGGGATAGTGAACGATTACAGAGAGCCGCGCGGGGTAGACGTGCGGTCTTGGGCGCCTTGTCACGGTTCGCGCGGCTGCCCCCGTCAGAGGTTCGAGTGTGTGTGTGTGTGTGTGTGTGTGTGTGTGTGTGTGTGTATGTGGTTGGGTGTGTGTGTGTGGTTGGGTGTGTGTGTTGTCTTCACCGTAAGTTAGTTTAAGTTAGATTAAGTAGTGTGTAAGCTTACGGACCGATGACCTCAGCAGTTTGGTCCCATAGGACTTACCACAGATTTCCAATTTCGCATACAGAGAAGGGCAGCACGAATGGTCAGTTTTTTTGTTTTTTATTTTGTTTTTTAACCCGCGGGTGGAAGGTCACTGAGATGTTGAAAGAAATGAACTGGTCAGACTCTTGTAGATAGACGAAAACTATCCCGAAGAAGTCTACCGACAAAGTTCCAAAAACCGGCGTTAAATGATGACTCTAGGAATATACTAAAACTCCGTACATGTCGCTCTCATAGGGATCGTGGGGATAAGATTGGAGACATTTAAAAAAATCATATTTCCCGTGCACTGTAGGTGACTGGAATAGCATAAAGCCCTAATAACCGATGAAGTGGGACTTACCTTCTGCTCTTCAGAGTCGTTCGCAGAGTGTAGCTGTAGATGCAGATGCCTGCTAATCTTTAGTTGACTCTTTACGGAAAAGAGACGAGATTTTTCTTGAATTATTAAAACAAAGACTGTTAACCGTCACAATTTCACTTCAGTTACCTCATAAATTATGTATAATGAGCGCGAAATCGTGCTGTGCCCGCCACATAGTCTACATTTTCCGCGGCTTCATTAAAGCTAACCGAGCGACATGGTGCAGTGGTAATAAGATGCTGGACCCGCGTTCTGGATACCGGCAACTCCAATACCTGTCCGGCTACGCAGCTTTAGCTTTCCCGTGGTTTTCCTAAATTGCATTATGCGTGTGCCATGGCGGTTCCTCTAAAAGGACATTGGCGCATTCATTCCTCATACTTCCCCGATCTGAACTTCATCTGTAAAAAAACTCCTTCGCGGTGCAACATTAAATCCTAATCGTCCCCCATTTTTAAATTTCAACTGTTGCACATTACTTCAGGCACAATGTGCAAAACAGCTTGTAACATATTATCGATGCGATCTCGTTAAATAATTATTAAGATATGACAAGGTTGTGGATTGTGAGCGTGGTTAGGAAGTAATACAGGATGATCCGAAAGTTTTGTTGAATCCAAATCTGTTTATCACTTTGTCGGTGTAACCGTTTCATCTGAAAGGAGTTCTTAGTTGATAGAACTCGTCCAGGTTATGTGCTTCACAGGTTACTTCAGCCAGGTGAATTGTTGACATCAAGAACCGGCCGCTGTAAGGAAACGTGCTGAGGTTGTTTAAGTCCGAAGCTGCTGTCTAAGTCTTTATAGCTTCTGATGTCTCCACCACTGGGAGACGAAACGTTAGGCAGAGAAATATGCCTTGGAGAAACCACAAAACAAAAACCACCAAGGATCCAGAGCTAAGTATTCGACTGGTTTCCTTAATTATCTTAGGACAAATGCCGTGATGGTTCCCTCGAAAGGATACGATCTATTTCTGATAGAGTCGTAAGTAGATTTTTGAGTGCACGCATAGTGTATGTGATGTCTCTGCCAGGGGAATCTCCTTCACATCAAGGAATAAAAAACTTTCCCGCACACAAAAGGGGACAGAGCTATAGGAGCAGAGCCGAAGAAAACCGAACGGGTGAATACGAACTGCTATTTGTTTATGTGGTTGATTGGGTGTGTGAATGAGTGTCCTGCAGAGTGAAAATCTCATTTTGGAAACATCCTCCAGGCTGTGGCTAAGCCATGTCTCCGCAATATCCTTTCTTCCAGTAGTTCTGAAAGGTTCGCAGGAGAGCTTCCGTGAAGTTTGGAAGGTAGGAGACGAGGTACTGGCAGAATTGAAGCTGTGAGGACCGGTCGTGAGTCGTGCTTGGATAGCTCAGATGGCCTTCACAACCGGTGAACTTAAATACTCTCAGACCATTGTGATTTGTGTTGGTAAAACAACGTAGGGCACACAACTGTCCTCCAACACCTGTTACGAAATTGAAGCAGACTGATTCATGAGAAACGGCAAAAATCCCATTTGTCACTACTCAGAATTTGTTTACACTTCTCGCCAATATTATAAATTTTGTATTTCACGCCAAAGTTTGCTTGTGGTCATGTTTACACTGACAAGGCACACTCCCTTAAGTGGAACACAGTGACAGTCGTGAACGATTTTTTTTTAACTTTATTTTTCAGATTTAGTAACCCGAATAATCAAATTTGCGTGACATGATGCTCACGAAAATATAGTCAAAAAATTTCGTTGGCAATATTATTTTGCCAACGGCTGTAATTACGCAGTGGTATTGATTTCATTACGTTATAACGACCACGTTGGAGGCTGCGTTACTGCGGATAGTCCTGGGTTCGGAGCTGGAGTCGCCGCTAAACGGGCGACTGTGCGAGGGCAGTGTCAGGGCCGTGGGCAGTACTAATTGTGTGCCGGCAGAGAGCCAGCCTGTTCTCCTTCAGCCTCGACTAGTGGTCAACCCTCCGTGTGCGGCGCGCACGTTCTAAATCTGGCCCAGTAGCGTTGTCAACCGCTGTATGAGCCCTCTGTTTTGACAGCGGCCATGCACGGTCATCGTTTTGTCGCTGGTTTACATCACATTCACGCGGCATGCAAGCAAGCATGCATGCATGCATGCCTGCACACATACATATATGCAAACATGCATACATGCATAGACATAAAACTTTAATTTTCTCTAGAACAGGGGGCAATATTGTGCCAGAAACAAATTAAAATAGTTTCTATGCCCCATTTTCAATTAAAGTGAATCCCAGAACACGAAATCCTCTCTCATTTATTCCCAAATGGGAACGCCTCTGCCCCACTACCACTAATTAACTGAAAACAACCGAGACTCTACAGTCGGCAGGATATCATGTAGCGTGCTCTACTTCTTTGAGTATAGAACGAAAAGCGGAAATAAATAAATAAATCTTACATCCCTATCTTGCAGGTCAGCACCCGGTCTGCATCGAATGGCGCTGAAAGCCGGGATGTAAAAGCACAGCTGATTTCCTTCCCCATTCTTGTTGAATCAGATTTTGTGTTCGTCTCTAATTACATCGTCCTCGTCGTTAAATGCTAATCTTTCTTTCTTCCTTCTTTCGAAAGATACAGTACGTATTTTTATTAATTTCACGTATATATTATGTCCAAAAAAGATGTCCAATCTAAAAACATTGCACATTTTTGCGGTCGTAAAATAGCATGCAAACTCATTTGGCTCAGAACCGTAACATAGTCTGTTTCATACAGTATTCCAAGCATATCAAACATCAGTGATATCAATGGCAAAAGTGCATGAATAGGGCTTTAAATTGGTTTACACTCTATTCAACAGACTTAGCACCCAGTGACCAATGACTTCTTCGTGTTCCCTAACTTGAAACTTTGGCCTGCTTGGACAAAATTTTTCCTCAAATGAGTGAATGATACTTATAGTCAATGAGTATTTAACAGACCCTGTTTTTACAAATGGGATGAAAAAGCTGGAGGATCACTGGGCCAAGTATATGTCCCTCAAAGGAGACTATGTTGAGAATTAAGGCGAGTTGTTTATGAAATGAACATTTTTCCCCCCTTGCTTCTTTTACCAGATTTATCAACCTCGTAAGGAAAGTGGAAGCTAGGTGGCCAGTGGCTTAGTGGGGTCATGTGCACTAGGAGAGGAAGCCTGCTCTCAGATCAGTGGCTGGTGTGTGTGTGTGTGTGTGTGTGTGTGTGTGTGTGTGTGGAGAAGCGAATGACGAAGAGGTGTGCCACGTAGCTTCATTATTTTTTTTCTTTATTTTTTTTTAAAGGAGAACTGTCTTATGTTTTCTGATAGTGACTGAGAATAGAACTTCTCGAAACTTTTAAAATAAACTTATTATCTCGAAGAATGCCGGACCAATAATTCGACTACCAGAGGCTTTTCGATAACCAGTAGCGATTAGTATGGCTATTAATATGGACAGAAAGGTGAAATCTTTAATTTCATCACTCATAAAACACACTGTTTTTCATTGTTTGTATGTTTCAATCGGAAGTTAACCTTTGTGTCAATATGGAACATGTATTTGTCGGGAAGAAATATTTCTTCTTTCCCGCTTTAAAACATCCTGCGATGCGTTGAGGCTAACAAAAGAAATCAGATTACGCTACATTCGGTTATGTCAACCAGTGCAACTGGAAACGCAGGTAGCTATAGCTCATACTGTCATGGATAGTAAGGTGAAACATGACATTCAACTCTGCCAACAGCTCGCGCATACGGCAGTCAGATACTACAGTACAGTTCATATTTGTTGTAAACTAATTGATAACTGTTATAGCATGGATGGCCGGTTAGTTAGGTGAAAGCGAAGTTGATCTAAGCAAACCAGTCCACTAGGGTATGTAGAACACGAATGATACGTACTATCTAATCCGATTATCGAATATTTCCCAGTCTATAACAAGTGTGTTGTTAGTAAATTTTAACTACCGGGAAATATAAAATTGCATATACCTCTAGGGACTTTCAGCGTGGTTTTAAGATTGAATGGCTCTTTGTGAAGAGGAGACATTCATTCTGTATGTGTTTCCGCCAGTATTTCCAAACTCGGAAAATTTTGGAAGGAAGTATGTGAGGGAGGTTATTAATTTCGAATGTTATGCCCGTCATTAGACATTCAACATTTCAAATACTTTGTAAATGATCTTTTTGTTGTTTTAAGCCGGCGCTACAGTCTGGAACCGAGCGACCGCTACGGTCGCAGGTTGGAATCCTGCCTCGGGCATGGATGTGTGTGATGTCCTTAGGTTAGTTAGGTTTAATTAGTTCTAAGTTCTAGGCGACTGATGACCTCAGAAGTTAAGTCGCATAGTGCTCAGAGCCATTTGAACCATTTTGTTGTTTTAAAAAGTATGCGTTATACGTGCCCAATCATTTTATTACAGCAGATTTGCATCTGGTTTAAGAAATGCGATGATTGTTGATGTATGCTGTAGTTTGATGCCAGCTGACTAGGATTCTGGTTAAAACAATAGTTATCAGACAGAAAACGAGGAACGCGGGAGTACTGATAAATACGATGAATGTGGTGTTGCACATCTTTGTTGCTACTCGTTTTGTTTGGAGTATTTCTCGGACTATAGGCGAAGTACATGGGGAGGGAACACATCGACAGTGTTGTTACGTATGCCAAAACTGACAAGTGGTATACAACGGAAATTTTCAGGACAGGAAACTGAGCAAGTGATTCATAAACTAGTGAATATCCTTCTTCGTCCTCTTGCATCTCAGGCAGAGCTCCAATTATCTCAACGTCTACAGGTCTTTAAGCTCGAATCCTTCAGATGATAATGTGGCTAGAGCTCTCATTAGTTACTATCTTATGTCGGCACACCACGATGGCACTGGTGCCCCTTCCTTTTCAACACAGTCACAAATTCTAGTCCAAATATTATAAACATCAGTACATTAAGGATGAGCTGCGTGCAGAGGAGAAATCTGCTTTAAGATACTGCAGCCTCGTCATGTCGGTGTGCTGGACGTGTTCCAGGTGCTTTTTCATTAGATCAAAGTATTGCATATCACTGTGTGTCAGCATAAGACACTAGTTAAGAAAGAAGTACTGAACATCCAAACCGAGAAAGGACGTCAGAAGACCCGCCTCGAACTGAAGTGATAGTGTTTTATACACAGTTCACAAAAAAAAATTGTAGTACTACAAATTGAATAATTATTCTGAGTGCTGCCCCGAAGATCGTCAAAACAGGAAGTTCCAGGGAAACAAACAAAAAAAAAAAGAAACAAATACAGTATCGTGAAATAGTGGAGAGGGCTCTTGAGTTGGAATGTGCCGCAGAGCTACGATCTGAGAAATAGCGAAAACGCAGATAGCCCGTGACCAGCTTGCCGCTGGTTGGTTCCCGCACACCGGCGGCCGGCTTCCTCGAAGTACCGCAGTGCAGTCATCTGCAGCCTTGGTCCTGGAAACGCGTCGACTTGGCTGCCGTCCCGTCATCCACAGCCGGCGAGCAGCTTCGCGCTCTGGTGTGCCGCTCTCGCTGAGTCAAAGGAGTCCTAATCGTAGGCCCATGGCCATTATGACGGTGAGTGACTTGTCTCTCATAGGCAGCGTATGTATATGCCTACGTTGCGCTGAGGTTTTTTGCTGCGGAAATGTCTGTTAATGGAACTCGATATTGTGAAACTGCTTCCGGTTGTAGTGTGGAAAAATGCTTTGACTGTATAAATTCTGTGAAAGGCGTGGATGCTCAGCCTACCGAAATATTTCCATTTCAGTCAGTGCATGCCACAGATGTAAGTACTTAAGTGCGTTGCTTGTGGAAGGTAACACCCGCACGAAAATAGCGTTCGTTGCAGATGAAAGTGAATAGGTGTAAGCAAGTGGGTCACATTTCTTCAAAGCTATGCAAATTCAGATATCATGTAAGATAAATGGCTGCATCTCAGGACGACGTATATATCCAAACAAACAGAACAGCAGCAATTAAAAATGACTGGTAGGCAGAGGAGGGAAATCGTCGTTATCTGAATACATGGAACGTCGTAAGTGGATGAAACAGTCATCCAGTTTATCAAATTTTATTATTTTTATATTTTCATGGCATATTTGTCAAGTATAGTTGTACGAAAAGCATCAGATGCTTATAATTTAATGCAATATTTCTGGCAAATGTTATTTCGACGAAGGCTTTCAACGAGAAGTGGGTTGCTTTGCGTCATCCATGAAATCAGTACCGAATAATGGTCTTGACTATTTCAACACATTGTTAGCCGGCCGTTGTGGCCTAGCGGTTGTAAGCGCTTCATTCCGGAACCGCGCGACTGCTACGGTCGCAGGTTCGAATCCTGCCTCGGGCATGGATGTGTGTGGTGTCCTTAGGTTATTTAGGTTTAAGTAGTTCTAAGTTCTAGGGGAATGGTGCCCTCAGATGTTAAGTCCCATAGTGCTCAGAGCCATTTGAACCAACACATTGTTCAACTGTTTGTCACCCCCCTCCCCCCCCCCCCCCAAAAAAAAATCAACCAACCTACTAAAGACATTGTTCAAAGTACATATCTTGAAAACTGTGTATACGACATAGCGATACTTTTAATGTTCCGCTGAAGATGGATGTATGGCTTGATACCGGCCCAAAATAATAAAATATTAAAATTAAATCCCGTTCACTCAAATCGACTTTTAAGTCATCAAAACGAAGTTCCTGAGTTTCGGGCGAGCTGCAGAGTGCTGTGTGTGTAAAACATTAGTTGTGTTAAAACATCCCAGCAAGACGTTGTGATTTTCCCTGTCCTATTTTAGTTCAGATGTGAAACGATATTATCTTTGTTGTATGAGGTTCCTGATTACCAATAATTCTGATCTAATTTTCTAGAAATTCGACTCGAAAGGATGAAGCTATTTTATTGGTGGCCGCTTTCAAATAATTTTTGTACCCTAAACGGTTATACGTATTTAAACCAAACTGATTCTCTCGAAACACACTTCTTACAGTATTTGTCAGCTCCGCGCATGAACAAATAATGGAGCAATTGGGAGCGTAAATTCTATTTTCGGACTGGGATCTATTTGCACTTTCTAACGACTATGTGATTTCATCCAATCACGTGCTGTTACCCCGCTGCGTGCCGTGTTGTGTATGCGTTACCTTCAGTCCCGCCGCCTCTGCCTGCCAATGGGCAGTGGCTTAGTCTATATTAGTTATCGCTATCTCCAGACTGTCTACTGATTTTAAGAGGTTTCCGGTAACATAGTGTTTTACTTTTAAAACCTTAAAAACTTAATTCTGGAATCCTCACGATACTCCTCGGAAGTATCGTGCCAACGTCTGTCCAATTGACGCATTAAATCGTCAAAACTCGAGCTGGTTGGAGGACCTTTCCCACTATGCTCCAAACTTTCTAAATTGGGGAGGGATACGGCGACCTTGCTGGCCAAGATAGGGTTTGTAAACGCGAAGACAAGCGGTAGAAACTCGCGACGTGTGCAGGCGGATCTACCGTGCGGTTTTTTTTTTTTTTTTCTTTCAAGTGTGCGTTTAAGCTGTTCAGCACGAAATCTCCCCGGTACAACAGCTAAAAGAAGAATAAGAAAAAAAGGAAAAAAAACATTCCACGGTGGAAACAGGCAACTAATTCGGTGATCGGGACAGTCCTTTGTGAGAGGCGTGCTGTGACGACGGTGCAGGAGCAGCATGTAGTTTCTACACCAGTCTCCCGGCGTTAATGCTTGCTTGCCGAATTACAGCTTCTACTTCTCCTTCATGTATCTCCTTTACTGTCCGTGCGAACGTTGCAATCGCCCTACCGATGAAACTTCCTAGACAGCACTGATAGTCGGACTGGGGTCATCCGTGTAGCAGTCGGACTCGCTGACAGCTCATAAAGGGAAATAAACACATCCACAAAAGTTTTGCATCACCTCTGTTCCGAGAGTTCCGGAACCTGTACAGAAAATTGGAATAGAGATCAATATAAACATCATTTCTACCACACATTGCATGTTGTACCACCATAAAGGGAGACCTCCAGGGGTGGTGGTCCAGATTGCTGTACACACCTGTACCTCTAATACCCAGTAGCACGTCCTCTTGCATCGATGCATGCCTGTATTCGTTGTGGTATACTAACCACAAGTTCATCAAGGCACTGTTGATCGAGATTGTGGTCGGAGGATGGCATTCATGTATCGTACAGCCGTTACGGCGCCTTTCATGACCACCAGCGGCGTACAACCAATGGTACCCGCTTCCTTTTGTACTGGCGGGTCCGCTTCTCGTCACGTTTAGTGGCCAATTCCGCATTACATAGGGGTGTGCGGATACTTTTGGTAAGACAGTATATCTATCCAGCGGATCTCTATATTCACCATTATGCATAACACAGGGATTATCGCTTCGAAAGGCTTAATCAACACTTTGGACAATTCTTCTTTAGTTTTGTTCCATCGTCGAGTGAAATGGGACTTGAATATCCCCTACAGTCAATTGTGTGGCGTAGTAAAGGCCATGATGGTCATTTCAGTGGGACCGAAAAACTTTTTGTTTCCTCAATTGTGTGACTTTAGGAGGAATATAATGGCTTCACAGTCGGCCCGTACGTACAACGATATGTCCACACTTACTTTTGCAGTTGAAACTGTTCGCGAGGCTTACTGCTCCGCCCGTAAATTAGCATGAAGGCAAATTACTGTTTAGTTTCCTTCAAAAATGCGTAGCCGATTTTTTGCACTATTTCTCTCTGTCTAATGGCATTGGCGGGACGTTAAGTCCTAATTTTTCTTGTTGATTTATAGTGCGTAACGGATCTCCTTAACAATACTCAGCGTCACTGACGATAGGGTAACTCGATAAAATTTTTGTTACCGAGCCGTGCCTCGTGTTCTATTCCGTGAAGAGACTGGGGAGGCCGAGCGGTTCTAGGCGCTTCAGTCTGGAATAGCGCGACCGCTACGGTCGCAGGTTCGAATCCTGCCTCGGGCATGGATGTGTGTGATGTCCTTAGGTTAGTTAACTTTAAGCAGTTCTAAGTTCTAGGGGACTGATGACCTCAGATGTTACGTCCCGTAGTGCTCAGAGCCATTTGAAACATATTTTAGACTAGGCAATAGGCGGCCTTCAGCGAACAAATAGCCGGCTGGTACGACGGCGCATCGGCACTAAGTATAGTCCGGCTCGCCACCCGGCTAAACGATTTGCCGGCGCGAGTAATAACCGCCAAAGGCCCCAGTGACGCAACCGTGCGCCCGCCACGACGCGCTGCTGCAAATAGACGAAAACCGGCCGGGAGCTGCGCACTTCGCGCCTTCACGGTCGGCTGCTGCCCAGCTAACACATTAGGAAAACTTATCGCGTCCACTGGCACTGCCCTCCATTTAAATCTGCCGCCTGCCGAAAACTACTAGCTAGGGAAGCAAAAATCACAGCAAGCGACTTACGCTTTGCCTCTCGACTCAGATCGTTGACCCTGAATTAACAGACATTGCCAGACTAGATACCAGTATATGTTCTGCCAATTGTTGATAATTGTTCGTTGTTGTGGGATCATTGGCAAGGTGGATTGATGGAAGACGTAGAAAATATTTAAAGAAGAAATTTAGAGTTTGTACAGTCATTCCGAGATTTGCGCATAAATGATCAACAAACTGCAACGAAAGAGTGGAGAGCGATATTTTGGAATTCTGAGAGGTCATGTTCCGATACAATTTCCGTAAACATATTACTACTTGCAGCAAATATATCGCACAAAGACCACATGGGAAAGTAGTAGAGTAATTCCAATTTCTACAAAATAATACGAACAATCCTTCTTGCCGCAAAAAAAAAAAAAAAAAAAAATGGTTCAAATGGCTCTGAGCACTATGGGACTCAACTGCTGTGGTCATAAGTCCCCTAGAACTTAGAACTACTTAAACCTAGCTAACCTAAGGATAGCACACAACACCCAGCCATCACGAGGCAGAGAAAATCTCTGACCCCGCCGGGAATCGAACCCGGGAACCCGGGCGTGGGACTTCTTGCCGCACTCCAGTTGCTTATGGACATGGGAAGGGCGGACATGAGTGGTTGGTGGGAGGAGGGGGGGGGGGGAGGGCGGCGTAGGGAGAAAGCCGGAGGAGGAGGAAAGCGAGAGACAAATTTTTTTTTTTTTTTAATGTACTGTCTGCCACATGCTGTAGTGTCGCTAGCTCACTACATTTGTAGATGTAGATGCAGTCACAGATCTTCCCCCAACCTTCCTATTCCGACATAGTGCTGCGTCACCAATGATCTCGACGTTAATGAGGCGTGAAACCCTTAGCCTCCTTTCCTTCTTTCAATTACAACGAACATGCAAATTACTGTACACATAAAGGCAGACACGAGACTTCGACGCTAGCAGGACGCAGCTAAAAGTGACTGGATACCACCAAAAGAGGAAACAGTCTGCTTTGACCGACTTGAAGATTACTTAACCGTCTTCGTGAAGGAACTGGCAGAAATAAAACTGCCATGCTGTAACCGGGACTCTGCAATAAGCAAGATGTGTCCCTTGCGTGTGGTGCTAAGCAGACGTAGAGCCATCTACTTCACTAACCCATCTACACCATCTCCTCAGGAATCGTGATGCAAGAGATTCTGCCGTCAGAAAGTCCAACAGTTCTCTTTGCTAAGGAGACAGCGTTATCAGGACCAAGGGGGCATTCCACAGCACGTTTTACCGCTCAGTATCCTGCGCAATCCACCCTTGCGTCGTTGCTATTCGACACGACATTGTGCCGCGGGGGAAAATGCGCAGTTTGTTGGGCGCAAATTTTGATGCGGAGGAAAACGCGCGCATTTTCCCCACTGGTAAATTGTTCGTGCGAATCGCTATTCCACAGGACACATTCTCCCTGGGGAAAATGCGCAATTTCTCGACGAGGAAACTCTTCAACCGTAGCTGTTCCCGCACAGACTAAAAGTCTGCTGTGTGAAGCAGGACAGGCTGGACAATAACGTTGTTATTTTATGTCGTTGTGTGTACTTTCGATTGTGAAACTATATGGCTGCTTGGGAAAAAGGAGAGTAGGAGACCAAAGTTTTGGATGAAGAAATGGCTGCAAAGAAGAGAGGAGTTCTTACACTTAAAATTGTTGTCAGCTTCTGAGAGTGATGATTTCAAGAATTACCAAAGAAGAAGAAACATACCGGCACTTGTCAGCCCTGTACCGCAAAGACAAGACACACTGATCAGGGCAGCTGTGTCACTGCATCAGAAATTAGCAGCAACATTGGTAATTGGCTGCTGGGCGTACATACACTGATGTCGAGCATAACGTAGCTATTTCGCAACCAAGTCTCTCGAAAATTATACAAGAAACTTGGGGCGAAATTTTCATGTCTTTGAGAAATGAATATATGAAGATAAGTTGTAAATTTAAAAAATTGCAAATTAATTATTCAAGACTTGCGGTTCTTTGTAGCTTAATTTTTTCTTTCCCATTTTTCAGTTTCCGGGTTTGAAGAGGAATGGATTTACATTGCAAAAGAGTTAGAAGAAAAGTGGCAATTTGCGGATTGTCTTCGTTGTAATACTGGGAAATACATGCGTTTTTATTGTCCTCCTGTGAGTGATTCGTATTATTAAAAGTGTTCAAATGTGAGCCGGTCGCTGTGGCCGAGCGGTTTTAGGCGCTTCAGTCGGGAACATGCAAATTACTGTATACATAAAGACAGACGCGAGACTTCGACGCTAGCAGGACGCAGCTAAAAGTGACTGGATACCACTAAAAAAGGAAACAGCCTGCTTTGACCGACTTGGAGATTACTTAACCGCCTTCGTGAGGGAATTGGCCGAAATAAAACTACCATGCTGTAACCGGGACTCTGCAGTAAGCAAGATGTGTCCCTTGCGTGTGGTGCTAAGCAGACGTAGAGCCATCTACTTCACTAACCCATTTACACCATCTCCTCAGGCATCGTGATGCAAGAGAATCTGCCATCAGAAAGTCCAACAGTTCTCTTTGCTAAGGAGTCGCAGGTCGCAGGTTCGAATCCTGCCTCGGGCATGGATGTGTGTGATGTCTTTAGGTTAGTTAGGTTTAAGTAGTTCCAAGTCTAGGGGACTGATGACCTCAGATGTCCCATAGTGCTTAAAGCCATTTGAACCATTTCGTATGTGAGCGAATTCCTAAGGGACCAAACTGCTGAGGTCATCGGTCCCAAGACTTACACACTATTTAAACTAACGTATGTTAAGGACAACACACACGCCCATGGCCGAGGGAGGACTCGAAGTTCCGGCGGGAGGCGCCGCGCAATCCGCAATTCCGCTCGGCATTAAAAGTGTAAAGGCTACCATAACATGGTGTTGCTTGGGACAGCAAACGCAAATTACGAGTTTATTACGGTAGACTTTGGAATTAATGACCGGGTATCTGATGGTGGTATTATTGAAACAATATTTTACGACGAACTGAAGAAAAATAAGTTAAAAATATCGTGTCCATCTTGTGTTATGAGCCAGAAACTGCCATAAGTTTTTGTAGAAGATGAAGGCTTCACCTTAAGGCGTGATTTTATGAAGACCTACAGTCACAAGGTACTAAATCGTGAGAGCAGAATTTTCAGTTATCGTCTATCGGACACATTTCTTTGAGACAGTCACGCGCAACTGCTATGTGCGTTTACCATGAAATAAAGTATGTAATTCTTTACGTCTTTGACAATAGCGATAGACAGTTTACAAATTTTTTCCACGTAATTGTATAAAGCTTTCAAGAACATGAAAAAATTAGATTCCAGCTTCCAGAACATGTCGTGCTTTTAAAATAAAACTAAAGACGTGAGTATGAAACTACACATTTGAACAGCCGGTGCGTGATTATACTTGAACTTGAGCAACATTATTTATTAACTTTTGTAAATTAATAAAACGAAAACGCATAAACGAAGAGTCACTTACCTAATCAGCTATGGTGGAAATAGTGACGTGGAAAATATTGATGTGTGAGCAAACTGAAATGTTGAGAGTACTACAAAATAGCCTGATAAACGTCTTCTGTACCAGTACCAGGCTTAAGGGATTCTGCAACCTTTTTATATTCTTTCTTTCGCGAGTTCCTCCAAGATGCAAATTTCTTGATCACAACCTGCTCGTCTGCGCTGGGATCAATTTCTTGGAACTTTTTCACTAGTACTGCGTAAGTAGTATCCTCTAACTGCCTGTCTGTATAAGAAGCATATTTAATTTTCCACAGCCAAGGAAAGTCCTTATGCATTTCAATGATATCTGTTATGAACTCTTTAGAATAATGCCGCGAGTCACTCATACTGGACAAGATATTTTCTCATTGAAAGATGTGCAGTTAATAATACTTCATTGCTGTTCTATTGCGTATGCGCAGTAAAGCAAAACTCAAGGGAAAGATGTGCTTTGCTGTTTCACACAGGGCAAAACGCGTAACTCACCGCGCGAGAAGCCACGCGAAGTCGGTCTCGACATTTTCTCGCGCGGGTTCCCTGCCAGCTTCCCCGTGGGGAAAACACGTGATAAAACGTTCTGTGGAATACCCCCTTGCGGTACGGTGCTGAGCGCTGCAGCGCCGAGTCGATATCATCGTAGGCCCTTACATATTTCTTCTCAGCGATAAGTTAAATTTTGCTTAGAATATACTTTATTGTTGAAGTCCGTAAGATTAGGTAACATTACAAAGAAACATATTGCAGAAAGGGACATTTTTGCGTGATATATTTCCAAACAAGGCACAATATAGCTCCACAATCACATTCCGTACTACATAGCGTGATTTCTTTGTTCTTTTTTCTTGTCCTAGCTGCATATTATGCATCAAATTAAAAGGTCCGTGTAGCTTTTCTGGTACTTGGAAAGTGCGTTTCCCGAAGGCGCAATGGATTTTTCTCATCTGATTCAGAACATCACGATGCTTTCCCTTTCTTCGTGGTATGTCTATAATGTCCCAAGAATGAGGCTGAGATGAAAACTGGTGACTGGAGTATTCTTTTCGCTGTGGACTTTGTAAATACATGGGAATTTAGCACGCACATGTCTCAGGAGCAGTAAATGAGCCCTTTGTAACAACTCAATATTTTGCGAACACATTTCGTCGAGCTAAGTAGCAAGTCGCATTTGTCTACTGCACCCATAGAATCGCAATCCAACACACATTTTGGTTTAAATTCTTCGGTATTAGTTGGGTAACTTATTTTCTCAGCTGATTTGATTATAGCAGTATAGCATATCATCAATGTAGAGGTCTCTCTTGTCATGTCCCCTCAAAGGTGTCAGTGTCTTTTGGCCTAAATTCCATCTCAACTCTTTGTAATTTGGCTTCAAATTTTCGCGTACCTTTCCTGTTCATACGAGCTGTACCTACTGCGTCTGTTCTTCTTTCATACAAGTAGTGGAAGAGAGATGAATTTAAATATCAATTGCCCACATATAAGCATTTGTTTTATAGCAAGCGTTTACTAAGAAAACCTCAAAGTGTTTATATCGAACATGAGAACTGCTGGCTTGCTCAGCTACTGTTGCATATATACGTAGTTAACACTGGAGGCACTATTACTGTGCATGGATATACAGGGTGAGTCAGTTGCGTCCACCGATGTCGTTTTATACGACCTGCAATATTATTTCTACCCTTCATAAGCACGTGCGAATTTTCATATTAGTCCTACAGAAAAAATGAGCACGACCGTTCTGTAGGAAATTTAATGTAGTTAAATTTTGTATTGTGATACGTTTTCGCTGCCGGCCACGGTTTTTGAGTTATTCAAGGAAAACGTGTTTGAAGGTCACTTTTGTACGTTTTTCTTGAATAATTCGAAAACTATGGCCTGTAGGAAAAATGTTTCCCAGTACAAAATTTAACTATATTATATTTCCTGCGAAAAGATTTGTTCATTTTTTCTGTAGGATCGATAGTTTGCGCATAGCGAACGAGAGAATATTAAAATCTTGCAGGTGGTATTTGAAGGCATTGCAGGTTGCGCAAACCAACCTGTATCAGCCTGTATATGTCGCTGGCAGTTAAAGGGTTAGCACCACAACACAATGGGCTACATTTAGAGTAGTGCCGTGATCGGGCAACATGGACTGCTGATGAATGCAGTTGCGTTGTGTTTAGCGATAAATTGCAGTGCCGCACTGCCCGGATGACTACCGTGGGCGGGTCTGGCGGCGGCGGCGATCTGCGGAGAGGTCTCATTCTTCCAGGGTGTGGGTTGGAAACACATAGCACAGTTACTTCTGACGTCACGGTGTGAGGAGCCATCCGGTATGACTTCAGGTCACAGTTGTTAGTTGCTGAGGGGGCTCTCACGGGACAGCGGTACCTCACTGACATGCTACGTCCTCGTGTGTTGCGTCTCATGTGCCAATGTCGTGACATTTTTCAAGAGGACAATATCCGTCCACACATGGCACGCATCACTATGAACTGTCTGGGTGATGTTGAGGTACTTCCGTTCCCAGCGAGATCCACAGCCGGCCGTAGTGGCCGTGCGGTTCTAGGCGCTGCAGTCTGGAACCACGAGACCGCTACGGTCGCAGGTTCGAGTCCTGCCTCGGACATGGATGTGTGTGGTGTCCTTAGGTTAGTTAGGTTTAAGTAGTTCTATGTCTAGGGGACTGATAACCTCAGATGTTAAGTCCCATAGTACTTAGAGCCATCTGAACCGAGATCCACAGATCTGTCACCGGTAGAATTTGTGTGGTACCAGCTGGGACGGAAACTCCGTCCAGGTGCAAGTACCGAGGATATCAAGGATCAGGTGCAACAGTTATGGGCCAGCTTGCCTCAGGAGAGGATATAACGGGATTGACACCCCTCTGCAACGGAATGAGTGGATGCATCCACGTCAGAGGGAATGCTACGTCGTAACTGCTAGTGGGCTCATTCTGCCAAGT
This sequence comes from Schistocerca cancellata, assembly GCF_023864275.1. Taxonomy (NCBI): domain Eukaryota; kingdom Metazoa; phylum Arthropoda; class Insecta; order Orthoptera; family Acrididae; genus Schistocerca; species Schistocerca cancellata. The sequence continues at coordinate 788,604,059 of NC_064628.1, read as the reverse complement.
CCTTTGTTAATTTGAGTCACTTCACAAACGCTCTCAATCCTTGAAGTTTCGTTTCGTTTCTTCCTCATCTTATGGGTGCTTCACGTTTTTATCAGGCAACTTATTTCCTTCTCCATTCTTTTTTAAAAAGGGCGAAGAAAATGAACGCGGATATAAGTCTTATGTGTCACAACATGTAGTTAAAGCGTTGCAAAGCTTCAGAACTTGCTTTGTTGTCAACTACAGAGACATTCGTGTAAAATATCTCATTAACGTTAAGTCACCACAATTAATCGGCTGTTATATCACCACAAGGAATTTCTTTTCCTCATGTTACCAACCAAGGCTCAAAAAATCTGGACATTATCTTGCATTTATCGATTCATTGCCGTCCTTCCCACTGCCGGCATTATGAGGCTGTTTGTGAATAAATAAATGTCATGTGGGTCACACTCTTTGGGTTGACGTCAGTTCGACGGCTTGCCTATCAATATCGCTGTTTATTATTTCAAACAGCTTTTTATTTAACCTCGAGAGCCTGGATGGAGTCGTATCAGACCTTCCCATTCAAGGAAAAAACTGAGGTGGTTTAGCTGCTGGCCACTATTCCACAAGGCCGTGTAGTCAGATTTCGAAGAGAACAGATTCTCATTAAGGAAAAGAATATTATGTAATAATTTTTGAAAAATGGGCTCCACGTGGCTGAAGCGCGTTAAGATGATGGCGTATAAACGAATCAAGAGCATCTCTCATCGCCGGAAATGTTTGAAAGATCTTCCCTGGAGAAAACGTTGTGGTGGATCGAGACAAGATTCATACAATCACAGATGATTGTATAATTGAGGAAAATAACTGTGTTAAAAGATATGACATCTTTGCGAAGTCGGATGGCATTGTTGGCTGGGAACTACAAACGGCAGGTTCAGCTGCTTAATCGGAAATGTGGCCCCTTTTCTTCTCGAAATACAAAATGTTCTGTCGTAAGTATACATGTAACCCAGACTTTTTGAGAACATACGACGTGCGTGGCGCGCCCGCAAGGGCTGTACCAGATCATAAACAAAAATGTCAACAGAAAATTTATTCGATAATTTCAACCACTCATTGCTAATAATCTGAGACCTGTCGGATTATTAATAAGCAATTCACCAAACTAAATCAATCACTTTTTGCTGTTAGATTAATTTTCCCCGCCGGCCTAAGTGGCCGAGCGGTTCTAGGCGCTACAGTCTGGAACCGCGCGACCGCTACGGTCGCAGGTTCGAATCCTGTCTCGGGCATGGATGTGTGTGATGTCCTTAGGTTAGTTAGGTTTAAGTAGTTCTAAGTTCTAGGGGACTGATAACCACAGATGTTAAGTCTCATAGTGCTCAGAGCCATTTTTTAATTTTCCCCCGTCAGTTTATATCACCAAGGGACTGCCTATACGAAAGACATCAAAATGGAGAAGGCGGAGTAAATTTCACATTCTCCATTTGTTTATTGTAGAAAATACTCAAAATGGCGAATTTTCTTTAGGGTCCTTGGCCGTTACATTTGAATGTTAGCTGAAGCCACACGGTGGCGTAGAATTACCAGTACACTCTAATTCGGTGATACAAACAGGTGTTCCAACCTCAAAGACCCGCCCCGTGTCACGTTGGCTGCGGGGACCCACTTGTTAACTGCGGACGCATACTGCGGTTCGGTGCACGAGATTACAAATAGGATCGAAAGCCACGCTCCGGCGTCTTTCTGTTGCTTATCGTAGACGCCCCCACATCGCAGTTGTATTGCGGAAGTTGTCGCCATTTTGTGATACAAGTGATGTCTCTTATTGCCTTCTGAGCAGCCTTGTGTTAGGGCCGTCCGTGTAGATTAGCATGGATCGCCTTCTGAAGCTTGTAGCAGTCACGTTAGTTGCTACCTCACAGTTACACTGCTTGTACCGCAAGCACCCTGAATCGCGACCTCGCAAAACGCAATGAGGTAAGCTTTTCCGTTCGGTCCCTGTGCCTGTTTTCGTAAGTCGAATCCCATGGCTAGGATCTTATCATTCTCTCGTTCAACCATTCCTCGCTCTCTTGGGACTGAAGGTATTATCGTTAAACGTAAGGTGCTGTTTGTGATTTCATGTATTGTTTCTGGTTCTACAGTAAGGTGGCTTCGTGACAAATCTTTTCGATTATTCATGTGTCCTGTTGCAGAATATATGCCTAATTTTATACTTTACAGCTTAGCATCTTCCGCAACTCTTCCACTGTTCCATAATAAATGAAGTTTTCAGTTATGCTACGAAACAGAAGTCCGAAGTCTTTACGGTCCAGGGACAACATATCAGCAGGTGAGTGTAACTTCCTGCCTGATAGCGAAAGGTGATAGGTAGCAGAACATCACACCGCCGCAGCCACACTGGTCTACCCACAGACCAGACTAGCTACTTACGTGTTGAGTATGAGTGCACGTGGAGCTGTAGAGACATGTTTGTGTTGGTTAAGATGCAAGAGGAATGAAAGGTGCCGGCTCTTAGCGTACTCCTATCGAAAAAAGGAGATGTCGAGCTTAACTTCCTCATCAATCGGACGGATCGCCTTCAGTAGTGTCACATGTGTTCAGTCAGTGAGACACTGGAGAGAAGTTTGAAATGCAGTACATTGGCACATGGTCTGATGATCAGGAAGTATGCCACCATATCTGCTCCTGTTACCGACTAAGTACTGGCAATGCATATTTTTGTGATGATGTGCACATTAATCGTCTGTGTGACACGATAGTCGTTTATCAATACGACGAAGGAAATCCCGATGAACTCTTTCTTCCTGTCTAATGTAATCGATAACTCAGCATGCTATAAATTGCAGGTCTCCACCTTCCCTTCCTGTATCTGCGTTCTTAGTTGGAGCATGTCCTCCGAGGAGCTGTTATGTCTAATTGTCGACATGCGTAACTTGCGGAAAGACATCATCGGCGAACAACGATAGTGCGCGGTAATCAACCCTCAGTGATCAGAGTAGCCGGATAAAGTTTAGAGCTACTGCAACATCAGTAACGGCAAAATTGGGAGCATTCCGACTAAACTGTTTCCGAAATTGGCGTGGACCTGTAGGCGATGCCTCTTAATTGAATTTACTTTCACCTTGTTGGAAGCATTCATAGCTGTTACCAACAGACAAGCATCAGTTATATTTAGATACTCCTACAGCTTTCACATTTGATGAAGGCGTAGACGGTCTTCGTGACGGAGAATATCGCGGCTTACCAAAAAGTTATGTTGGGGTTGAGTTTTATTGCGGTTTGTGATAGTAAATAATTCATTTCCACTTAAAATGATTATGGTAACTATAACTTCTATTATGAGTACATGCAACACACTGTTCTTATATGATTACGGAAAAAAAACGTGAACTGCCTAGCAGTGTTAAAGATCTGTCTTTCCTAATTTTACGCTACAAGCTTTTTTAGAGCGTTTGATACTCTCGTGGCTGCACAGGTAATTTCGGGAGTCCTTGCTTATCGGGTCTGATTCAGTTAAAACTAACATTTTCTACAATCTAGATGATCAGGCTGCGTTATTTTCCTCTGCGTATTCAATACTTCGTGGTTCCAAAAGTCGTCTTCAACATTCTTCTGCCGTCCGTAAGTGACGGAACACTTTGGAAGAAAATCACAATAGATAGGTGAAATAGTTAGACATCTTGAACAAATAGATGAAAATGCCGCGGCTTGATCTAGATTTTTTTTTACATTCATTGGTATTGGCCACGATAGCCTGTAGTATTATTCAGCTGTTCTTTTCTGTCGATTTTTATTGACGTCTATTAATGTTGATTTAGTTTTTTTTGCGTACAGTTGAGCTTCTCTTAGGCTACCCTCTTCTTTTTATCTTCAACGTAAGCTGTAAATGAATCACTTGTTGCAGAAACCACCTAAGTACCCTTTTCCAGGATGATGGGAAATTAAAAAAAAAAACTGTAGCATTGTAAGTTGAAGTCTGATCTCCTTATAATATTTTTGAACGAACCTTTAAGGTGCTACAAATGTGTACGATACGAGAAATAATTTTAAAGAAATTTACTATGCTATAAACAATTTTTTAAAAATATTGCACTTAGGTTGTTTCTGAAATAAACCACTTTTCCTGTTAATTTCTGTAGCAATAAACAGACAGGTAAATTGATTAATCTTTGCATGTTTTAAGATGAAAGATTAAGTAAATAACACCGTTTTATTTATAAAAATGTAACAGGCATACAGTAGTGAACCACAAAATACAAATTTGTACAGTAAACGCCTTTCTGGCTTTATTCAGCCTCTGGCATGACCTAGACAGTTTCCTTCTCGGTTGTTGGCCATTGAATGATGCTGTTACAAAATTTTTCATAACCAACAGTGTAGTCCATTAATTTTATCAGGTCATAAAGTTTCTGTTTGTTTATTGGAACCTAAAACCAAAAATTACGTTGTGCAAACCCAGTTAAGTGTTTGTAATGGTACAAAATATTGTTTTTACTTGCTCACTAATTTGATATCCGACTAATAACATTACTGTAATCAACGTACCTTTCCCAAAGGATAAGCCTTCTCAGAAGGTATTTCAGGTGGGCTGTCAGTTTTCAGTAGAGTGAAAGTAGATGAAAATCCTCCAATAAACGCCTTTGCCACAACTTTTCCTTGAGTATCTTTAGAGTACAGGAACTGTTTGTAACTAGATACTTTGAATGACTCCTTACGCTCTCTTGGTAAATCCCTGCCTGATGTTTCATCAGAGTTTGTAGTTTCCTTGTACGACGTAGGTCACCAACGCTTAAAACCTAAAACATCGTCCCAGGTAAGATGATAAACGGAAAAACGTCCGGACCCATTTGCCTTAAACATGAGCTCAGAATACTGGAATATAAATTCTGTCCACCTTCCTCAAGAGCCGTTTAATGCTTCCAAAATCCATGTCACATGGCGAAAAAGAGTTTCCACGGAAAGTAAAGTAATTTTCCCAAACCGACCCCTGTCACAGAGATTCAATAAGAATCGCGCAACTATGTGATTCTTATTTTGGCCCCGTTGGCCCATCACAAAACAATATGAGGTGCTTGACATTAGATGGAATTTCAGTGTCAAAGTAATGCAGAAGCATAGAACAGACGTCATCTGGACCTTTGTGCGCTTCTCCCTCATGGTACACACATAGTTTCGAACGATTAGTTTTTAAGTCATGTACTGAAAAAACATTTATGCAGAGCTGTCTCATATAAAATACCTCCTGTACAGGTATATGAGGCAAAGGCAGGTTTTGCATGAAGTCAAATGCCGCCAATGCCATAGTGTCATCGTCTTTGTTCTGAGACGCTTCTTTCCTAGCTGAATAATATTTTTTGGATTTCCTGTTATGAAAAACCATTTCAGTTGCTACATTCCGCTTAGCGTTTTAACTCAGTTTTACAGATAATATTTCACACGTTGAGCAAACGTCTGGTTTTTAAGCCTATGTTTTACTGGCTTAACCTCAACCAATGTTTGCAAGTAGTTGTCTTGCGTGTTTTTACTCTCCAAAGAATAAAATAAAAATGGTTCAAATGGCTCTGAGCACTTGGGACTTAACTGCTGTGGTCATCAGTCCCCTAGAACTTAGAACTACTTAAAACTAACTAACCTAAGGACATCACACACATCCATGCCCGAGGCAGGATTCGAACCTGCGACCGTAGCGGTCACGCGGTTCGAGACTGTTGCGCCTAGAACCGCTCGGCCACTCCGGCCGGCTCCAAAGAATAAAAGTTATTCCAGAGTGCCTGTATAGATTCTTCAGTAAGGTCTGAATGACTTTGATAGCTACACTTACAGATTACAATGTTTCGTGGGGCTTTCTGGGCGGCCTCTTTTCCTTTGTGGGACACGTACCTCAGTCCTTGCACTCAAGCTTTCCGGACAACGTTCCGCTTGTATTTTTCTTCATGTCTCACTCCACGTTTACGCTTAGGATTAGGTTCATCATCTGAACTGTCAGACATTGTTTAAGGACTGCGCACTAATTAATAACCACTAAATACACCTGTATTTCCACTACAAACACACACTCGATCACTCCATGTTTATTACCATAACAAGAACAGACGCCGCAAAAACAAAGGAACGGTCACGAAACACGTAATCCTAACAGGGCCACCAACCGTCATCAGTGGAGGATGAATTTACCGCAGAAAGAACCTAAGTGACGGTGCTTGGGTTTTATCTGAAAGAAAAAAATTATTTAGAGTATACAGCTGCCTAATAGCAATCCTCATATGGAACATAGGCTGTTTCTGCAATAAACGATGTATTTATCTCCAAATAGTAACATCCCATCAAAATTTCCATTTTGTTAAAAGTGTCACTTAGGTGGTTTCTGAAATAAACTATTCAAATTGCATAATCTGTGCTTCTGGCGCGTTATCATCGTACTAAATTGGACTTTTCCGAAAGCCTAAAACGATGCTCTCTATTTTTATAACCCTGATCATCTCTGTCGGTGACGCTATGTCATAAAAGCATAGAACAATAAAACATAGAAGTAGATTTTTTTGTTTGATACTTTACAAAGAAAGCAACATTTCAATTCTGACTTTTATTAATTGCAAGTTTTAATTCTCTGTTTTCCTATTGTCTATATAAATCATGTCCTATTAGTAGGAATCATTTCGCGTGCAACAGGGACATTTTGAAAAACTCAAGTCAAGATGACTGTTTCAGATAAACAAACCTGTATCCTCTTTATAAATACAACTTTCTTACTGTTCTGTGGTTTACCTAATTTGTGGTTTTGATAAAGCAAGATTAAATTACTCATATTATGTCTCACATTAGCTTCAGTTCTTTTCAGCGAAAAAATGTGTGTGAAATGTTATGGGATTTAACTGCTAAGGTCATCAGTCCCTAAGCTTAGCCGGCCGGAGTGGCCGAGCGGTTCTAGGCGCTACAGTCTTTAACCGCGCGACCGCTACGGTCGCAGGTTCGAATCCTGCCTCGGGCATGTATGGTGTGATGTCCTTAGGTTAGTTAGGTTTAAGTAGTTCTAAGTTCTAGGGGACTGATGACCACAGATGTTAAGTCCCATAGTGCTCGGAACCATTTGAACCATTTTTGAACCCTAAGCTTACACACTACTTAACCTAAATTATCCTAAGGACAAACACACACACACACACACACACACACACACACACACACACACACACACACACACACCCATGCCCGAGGGAGGACTCGAACCTCCGCCGGGACCAGCCGCACAGCCCATTACTGCAGTTCAGCGAAATAAACTCCCGTTATTAAGTATTCGTGCAGGGATGAGGACTAGTTTATTAGAAGAGAAGCTTTCAACTCGAGTTAAGGACTGCAGTTTGTCATTAACAGCCTTCAGGCTGTTTTGCAGAGTGCTATAAACTTCTTGGACAGTAGATAGGTGTTTGTAGCATAAAGATCGTTATTTTGTCTTTTGTTCACTGAATTGGTGTTGAAGCTCCATTTGAACAAGTTCGTGTTATGAAGCACAGTTTCATAAACGATTAGATGTAATGCGCCGTCGGTGTAAGAAAATGCAGCTCGTTAAATAGGGGCATAAATGAGCTTCGAAAAATTAACACCACACATAACTGAATAAGTCGCGTGTGCACTAAAACCATAAATTGACCATGAACTTAGTCACCCTAAAATATTATCCTGCACGCCGTCAAGAAACGAAACTACGGGCAGTAAACCAGTTAACGTGTGTCACTGACTGTAGGCAATAGATTTAGTGTGCAAAACGTGTGTCTCTAGCAAGTAACATAAGTAGACGAAATATGGACCATACTACATAGAAAGAATTGCTACAGTGTAGTACAGAAGATAACTGAAAGAAAGACGCAATGAGATGAACACAAATGTCACTTTTATTCAAAGACAATAACTACACTGAAGTTACCGCGATTTATGATGGTCCGCTGGACGTTAGAAACAGCGGGGCATTGTTGTTAATAATGTGTGATCATCATGGACGGCAGTACATGCACTGCAATGTGCTCGCATGTTGGCCGCATGGGGGTTAAGGATGTAGGGCGTCCAATTTCTCCACCAGAGCGTTTCAGAACCGATGTATAGTCGTTGGTCCACGTGCTGCAGTGCATCTCCCCAACACGTCCCAAACGTACTCGATTGGGTTTAAGTCGCGGGAACAGGCAGGCCAGTTCACTTACCGAATATCCTCTAATTCCATGAGCTCCTTAACCTGCGCTGTTCGTTGTGGTCGCGTTTTGTCATACATACAAATGAAGTCAGGGCCAAATGCACCCCTGAAAAGACGCACATGGTGAAGGGGTACAGTGTCACAGAAGTGATGGCCAGTGGTACACCCATTCAACATTATGCCTCCCTACATAAAAATACCTAGACTACCAAAAAGACCACTTTCGCCAGTGTTGCTGAATGCATTGTATGTTCCCACCTCTCGCCATATGAGGCTACGTCCAGCATCGTGGAATATGATCGTTTCGATGGTCCAGGTGATATGATGTTGAAAGGCATAATGTAACATGGTCTGGAGAACGTTAACTACCGTCAAGTTTAGTGCCAAGAGTGAAGTACGGTTGAGTTAGTGTCACAGTTGGGGTTGTAATCCCCTTTTTCCGCTTAAGAAAACTCTAAATGTGGAAGGATATGATCACATTTTACTGCATTGTGTAACGCGTACAACAGAGGAACAGTTCATAGACAATGAGTGATTGTAAGAGCAGGAGACTGCATGCTGACGCAAAGGAGCATTTGTGAGGCAACGGCGAGTGGACAATAACGTTCCTGAAACACAGTAGCCCGCCCAGAGGTGCGACTTGTACCCAGCGGTCCGCCTTTGGGAGCAGTAAGAACGTCGATTTCGCTCCAGACTCCAGCATGTTGTTTCGAATCTTGGGGAAGAATGAGCCGCCATTCTTCGATAGGCATTCATACGCAGATTGAAAGTGCCCCAGCAGAGTTCAAACCATCATAAAAGCAAAAGTTGGACACGCCATCTATTAATGTCCACTGAGAACTAGCCAAATACTTTTGATCGAATAGTGCATATTAGTATAATCTGTATTAACTTCGATGTTAATGTGAGGTACGAAATGCACATTAAAAATAGATAAATAAATTGTAATAATAATTTCAGTGTATGTTTACAATTTGTATAGAGGAAAAAGATTGAGATATCAACAGTGATGAGATGTGTGTGTTGGCAAAGGCCAAATTAAAAATAAAAGTCGTTAACCATCAGTTCTTAGCATGTACAACAGTAATTGTTAGTTATAAGAAAATTTATACTGCATGCCAGTTCGTGACTGAATGTGTGAATGGCTTTAAATTGTTTCATGTTCCTTTGTCGCGTGACTATTCGGGAACGGCATGCGTGTAACGACTACCCGCATATTTTGTACGACAGCTTAGGTTGCGGTATGCCGGCCTCCCCACGCTAGTTTGCGTGGTCTGTATGAATGCTACGGTAATAATAATCGCTTGATTTGCTAAGGCGCTGTTCTCGATTACATACGACGGAGTACTACATAGTCACTATGATTTTATGTCTGTATACCGTGACGTCCTGCTACGCTGTGTATGTGTATTCGTATATTTGAATGTTTGCACTTGTAAACAACCACCTTGTTGACATCACGCAATGTTGACATTCAAAGGAAATGATCCCGCTGACTTTAGACGTACTAGCATGTTACAACGAAAACGTACAACATTCGACATTCATCGAAGACGAACTTCTGTCCTTCTAAACGCCTTAGTTCACTGCCACTTTAGTGTCATACTTCCTTTTTGATAATGACTAAACTATTCATCAAAATTTTCACGCAAAATATGCCGTTCATTTACCTAGTAGGCCTATATCATAACTTTCAGACTGACTGTAAGCCAGTTTGGATAGAATCCTAATGATTCGATTTAGAAAAGTTTGTCAACTAAAGAACGGAAAGCGATAAAGAAGCACCTTTTTTACCATGTGTTCTGTGTTACATTTTGCGCTATAGAGACCCTGATTTGGCAATTTTGTAATCATGCATGCACACATGACAGATCTCCTCATTGTTAGGAGTAATGATTAGCCCTAGTGTACAGCTTCCGTGCGAGGTGGATTAATGATTTTGACAGTGGCATCGTATTCGGCAGGAAAGGGGTTCAAATTTTACTCCTGGTATAAGTTTTCCGTTGTTTTATGACGAATATCGGGGGGTACCTTTCTAAAGGACAAAACCAGAATTCTTCTGTTATTCTTGTCCAGTCTGAGTCCGTACTCCGTTTAATGATGTCGTCCTCGATGAGACATTTGTATTTCTAAACGGCTAACCAGGGATATAGTCCCAGTTGCCGGTTGCCTATTCAACAGCTGCCAGTGACCAAAAAAAAACTGATTTTTAATATTTCATACAGTTACTGACCGAATTAAAATGCTGTCATAATGTATTCATTAAAAACTATAATATTATGTTAAACGTTTAAAACAATAAGTCAAGTGTTACTGTTAGTAACTGTTGAGGCAGTGTAACAAATTATCCAGACTGTATTCATCCAGTATTCGAGAATGAGAGCACTTGGCGATAGCTTACCTGTTATCCCCATTATTCGGGTGTGCTGCGTTCTTTGGTTTCTTTACCATGGCCATCGATCCTTCCACTTTTTCATCCCTGTCCCGTCTGGGAACGTTTCATGTGTCCACAAACGGTCACAGAATGTGTATCAGCAGACGAGGTCGAATAAGGAAAGATCTATCAGTCATATTAATGGTGATTACGTTCGACCTTGGAATTTTTGGAAATTTGTGGTAAGTTCTGTGAGATCAAACTGATGAGGTCATCGGTCCTTATACTCAGATACTACTTAAACTAACTTACGCTAAGGACAAAACACACACACACACACACACACACACACATATGCCCAAGGGAGGACTCGATTCCCCGGGGGGAGTCGCGCGAACCGTGGCAAGGCGCCAAAGACCGCACGGCTACCCCGCGCGGCGTTAGGCCTTGACTATTAGGACAAAGGCGAAATTAAAAGAGAGACACTATCTTTTTTCCATGAGATGACTGTCATTATGGGCTTTTACATACTTTGTAAAGCATCAGAAAAATCCTTCGCATTGCTTCCATTATTCTGGAACCGACAGAATGATCTGGAAGTTCGGTTTGCTCGTATTGGTCTTATTCTTTCCCGTTACTATCGTTTGTATTATACCAAAGTACGTGTTTCGTAGAACTCATGGAGAGCTGGTGAGAACTACCGTTTCGCAAAATTGCGTTTAACCTTCAGAAAAAAATATTTGCAGATAGTTCGTGTCTTGTATTGCCACACACAGTTCGTCTGAATCTTGTCGTTGAATGGCGTAAGAAAACACCTTAGATGATGATCACGTAGTGCTCTGATTCTGTAACGCTCTCGATGCCAGTCTTACGTCACCCGATGCAGGCAACTAATGGCAGCGCCGAGGCTGTGTTCGGCTTGCTCTTTATGCGCTCTTTTTATCAGCAGGGTCGCGCAGTGCTGCGCAGCTCAGCATTCTCGTACAAAACTGTCCGCATCAGTGTACCAGCCAACTGACCAGTCCATCAGGACACGTAACCCCTAATCAACATATTGCTTATTTCATTTGCACCAGTCGCGTGTACCCTAGTTTTAACCATTATAAAGAATAAAACATGATAATCTTCTTTGAAAGGAATGTGCATATGACTTATACTTTAGATCATACACGCCTGTTAAAAAGAAAAAAAAAGCAGGACCCAGAAGCAGAGTAGGATGCGAAGTGAACTGCAGAGGTTGAGCACCTTCTCTGGCGTGGATAGATGCTCTGATTCGGTGGGAAAGGTCTCATAAAGCCGTTGTATCCTCTTCTGAGGCGCTGGCCTTCAGCTGTTGTGAATGATCCTTAATATCCAGGATACTGGCACTGGGACGGAGTTGACGTCCGAGCTGATCCCACACCTGTTCTATGGGGGATAGATATGGGGATCTTGCTGTATTTCACATAACGGAGACAGATCATAGAGATACGTACTGTGTGTGCATGAGCATTGTCCTCTTGAAAAACGGCAGCACGATACTGTCACGTCAGATGTAACACATTAGGACAGAGGATGTTCGTGACGTACGGTGGTGGCGTTGGAGTTCCCCCAGTCACTGTTAGCCAGCGAGTAAAATTATACCCACTAGCCCCCGCACACCATGACGCCTGGAGTGACACGACTGTGCCTCTCCAAAATATTAGAAGAATAGGACTTTTCCCCCAAGTCGCAACCGACCGAGGTGGCGCAGTGGCCAGCACACTGGACTCGCATTCGGGAGGACGACGGTTCAATCCCGCGTGCGGCCATCCTGATTTAGGTTTTCCCCAGGCAAATGCCGGGATGGTTACATTGAAAGGGCACGGCCGACTTCCTTCCCCGTCCTTCCCTAATCCGATGAGACCGATGACCTCGCTGTCTGGTCTCCTCCCCCAAACAATCCAATCCAATCCCAAGTCGCAGGATGGCCATTCGGGATAGTGCTGAACCGTGATTCATCGCTGAACACAATGCGACGCCATTCGTCAACAGTCCATGTTTCCCAGTAACACCACCAGCTTTTCGTGTTGCGATTAGTGGCTGGTTACCAGTGGGACGGTAATTCCCTAGTGTGGCTGCTTCTGGTCTCCGACCAATGGTGTGGGATGACACAGAATGTTGGAGGGAGGCCATTACTTGTTCTCGGATGGTAAGTGCAGATATGAAGGGGTTAAAATGTGCTTGGTGCACATCCTCCCTTTTGGTGGTCAGATTTGGTCGACCGGAACCTTGACGACGAGTATTTCTCCCCTCACGTTCCCATGAGTACAACATCAGGCCACTGTCTCAGCCGAATGCGCCACAAATATGGACAGTGTACGATTAGACCAGCGGGCCAAATGGAATCGCACGGCGAGTTCCCTTCTATCTCTGACAGGGCCGACACGACGCTGTCTCACTCAAGTGTGCGGAGTCTCCGCGTCCCTCACAGTGAACACTCAACATAAGGCCAGATAACAGCACTAAACACGAACAACAGTAATACCATTCTACTTGTCACAGAGATTTGCAACTCTAATCGTTTACATATCCATCAGTGGCGTATACGTGCGCGAAGTTACGGTGACAGACTACCTTGACTTCTGGGCAATGTATGTTTTGTGAGAGGTCCGTGACAAACAGACTGAAAAATTTTAATAAAATCGAAAAAAAAACTATACATCTTTCAATACTTGTGGCAAGCCGAGTATCGCGGTCGGTCAGTGCCAGAAATTCTTGAAGACAATTCTTAAGCAACAAACTTATGGTGTTTTGACGTTCTTTTGTTCATTTTCAAGTGCCAGCAAGGTATTTGGGTATGTGGTCGTGACAAGACGTTAACAACTGCCAGAGCGGCTTGCACAGTAATGTAAATTTAGCGAAGAACATCGTTGAGAGACTAGCGATAGAAGGAAAACAGACTCCCGAGGAAAATCAGAAGGGCCACCTGTCATTGGCGAGAGAATGGTGAAAGCAGAGGAATGAGTGTATCACGAACTGCCATGCAGGTGCAGAAATCGTGTGTTAAACAAGGCGACGACTTCAGAATGGAGGATTGATTCAGTAATCCCGTTAGCTTACACATGGGAAGTTCGAGGTATTTCAGTCATTGGTAGATGACATGTGGTAAGAAAGCCTGGTGGTGGTCATTTCCGTATCATCAGATTGCATTGAAATAAAAACGCTCTTCGTAGTGTCACCGGTTGTGAGCAAGATGTATCGGATGACATTGTCTGTCACATGGAGATGCTAAGTACAAATATTCCTTAGTACTGTCAGAAACGAATGGTTTATTTGCTGCAAGTGCATCGTGATTTCGTTGGTCACCTTCTTTTATCCTCATCTGCATGCATACTCTGCAAGCCACTGTATGGTACATGACGAAGTGTACCACTAACAGTCATTTCCTTTCCTGTTGCTCGTAAAGGGAGCTGGGGAAAAACTACTGTCTGCATGTCTCCGTACGGGCCCTATTTTCTCTTTGTCTTCGTGGTCCTTATGCGGCAGTTGAATCGCTCCGCCGCCAGCTACAAATGACGGTTCTCTAGGTTTTCTCAGTAGTGTCTTCCTACACAGATTACCACTTGAATTCTCGAAGCATGTTCGTAATACACGCGTGTTGATCGAACCTATCGGTAATAAATCTAGCACCACGCCTCTGAATTGCTTCGATGTCTTTCTTTAATCCTAACTGGTGAGGGTTCCAAACACTCGAACAGTATTCGAGACTAGTTCGCACTAATATTCTACACGCAGTATCGTTTATAGATGAGCTACACTTTCCTAAAATCTTCCCCATCATCCGAAGTCTACCATACGCGATCCCTACTACCATCCTTACGCGCTCTTTCCATTTTGTGTCGCTTCGCTACGTTGCACCTAGAAATTTAATAGACGTGGCTGTGTCAAGCAGTACCCCACTAATATTAGGATTCAATTATTCAGCTGCATTAAATTGCATTTGTCTACATTTAGAACAAGCTGCTATTCATCTCACCAAATAGAAATTGTGACGAAGTAATCCTGTATGTTTCTACAGTCGCTCAACTACATACTGTCTCGTATGCTGCAGCGACGTCAGCCAACAGTTACAGGTTGCTGCTCATCCTGTCAGTCAGATCTTTTACGTATATAGAGAACAAGAACCGTCCTGTGACACTAACCTGGGACACTATTGGCACTCGGCGTCGAAGACAACTTAGTGAGGTCTATTACTTGAAACCTTCGAGCCACTCACATATCTGGGAACCTACTCCGTATGCTTTAATCACCAGAGTCACACAACAAGACACAACGATAGTCAAGGAACGGTGGGCGACAGCTGGACTCAGACTGTTGTGGGCGGAAAAAACTAGTAATGGTTTAATTCTTGATCGTGGCTGAAGTTGATATACACGGAAATACATCGTTTCCATGTTAAAGGCCATTTTATTCGCCCGATCCCCACATAAGGAACATTTAGTGGACGAAATGTTGTTGTGATACTGCATGGTACGAATAAAATGGCTTCTGTCGTGGAACTCATATGGGTATATATCCAACAGACATTACATGTCCTTATTATTGCAAGCATCCTTTACCGAATTGTATCCTCATTTATTTAAAATACCAGAGTAGGTCACATCAGATACTCAAGACTGCCCCAGTGCGTCCAGTAATGCATCACTAACCCAAGGTATTTTCCCAGACAGGTTAAAATATGCCATTGTCAAGCCACTCTACAGTAAGGGGGACGCCACAGGTGTCAATAATTATCTGTCAGTATCCTTGCTTACAGCATTTTCAAAAATCTTCGAGGAAGTAATATACTCAAGAATGGTTAGCCATCTCAACAGTAATGAGATACTTAGTAAATCACAGTTCGGTTTTGGTTCAAATTCAAATGGCTCTGAGCGCTATGGGACGTAACATCTGAGGTCATCAGTCCCCTAGAACTTAGAACTGCTTAAACCGAACTAACCTAAGGACATCACACACATCCATGCCCGAGGCAGGATTCGAACCTGCGACCGTAGCGGTCGTGCGGTTCCAGACTAAAGAGCCTAGAACCGCTCGGCCACAACGGTCGGCAGTTCGGATTTCGAAAATGCTGTTCCCCTGAGTCAGCAATATACAATTTCACTGTCCACATAATAGTTTTTAAATAGTAAAATGTCACCAACAGGAATTTTCTGTGACTTGTCTAAAGCATTTGATTGTGTGAACCATGACATTATGTTACAGGAATTACAGTTCTATCGTATAAATGGAATAGCATATGAGTTGTTTGAGTCGTACCTACAGAACAGGAATCAAAGAGTTTCCTTATATGGGTCAAGTGATTTAAATAAGTTTGCCACTTCATCTAACTGAGGTGAAATATACATTAGGTGTTCCACAGGGTTCAATCATGGGTCCCCTTCTGTTCTTGATATATGTGAACTACCTCCCTTCCTATCTGAAACAGGAAGCTGAACTGACACTGTTTGCTGATGATACAAGCATAATTATTAACCCAGTAAAAGAAATTCCAATTGAAAATGATACAAATAAGGTCTTTGGAAAAGTCAATAATTGGTTTTCTGCAAATGGGATTGCTCTAAACTTTAAAAAAAAACACAATACATCCAATTTTCTGCTGCAAAAAGTACAGTTCCTTCAATAAATATAATAGTCAGTAGACAGGGTAGAGCATACTAAGCTCTTGGGTGTACACATAGATGAGAATATTAATTGGAAAATTCATATTTTGGATCTTCTAAAGCGACTAGGTTCAGCAACTTTTGCAATCAGAATAATTGCCAATTTTGAGGATATAGAAATTAGTAAGCTAACATACTTTGCATATTTTCACTCTCTGATGTCATATGGAATAATATTTTGGGGGTAACTCAACATTTAGACAAAAAGTATTCACTGCTCAAAAGAAAGTGATTAGGATAATGTATGGGGTTTATAGTCGCACATCTTGTAGGCAGCTTTTTAAAGGATTGGAATTTCTTACAACAGCCTCACAGTATATTTACTCACTAATGAAATTTGTTCTCAACAACTTGGACCAGTTTAAAAACAACAGTGACATTCATGGTTATAATACCAGAAAAAAGAAAGACTTATACTATCCTTTACTGAACCTATCTTTGGCACAGAAAGGTGTAAAATATGCTGCTATAAAAATTTTCGACAAAGTACCAGATGAAATAAAATGTCTGACAGACAGCATTAATACCTTCAAAATTAAATTGAAATCATATCTCCTTGACAACTCCTTCTATGCCATAGATGAATACTTGAATAGGAATAAATAAATCTATAAAAATAGCATATGCATTTTGTGCCAGTTAAAGGAATGGGGTAAATAATAGAAATATTAATCTTTAATTCTGTATTGTAATATACATATCTATGAAAATATCTTGTTTCATATGTGCATTTCTTGTGCACTTGACACGTTCCACATCATAACGGCTACAGTACCATGCGATTGATCAATGGAACACGCAACCAACTAACTAACTAATTAAAAGACATAGATCCGAGAACGAACAGCACTGAAAGGAAGAAGATTACTTGCTATTCGGAACATAGCCTGGAAATCCGCTACGAGAGACGGTCAAGGCAGTCGGCACAGTGCAGTCCCATCCCCGTTACGCAATGTTTATTTGCGTGACTGGAGATAATGTTAGGCCTTGGCGCCAATCTCGGACAGATAATGCAAGATGCTGCTCTTAATAAAAAGATAGTTACAGGTTTAGGAGTCCCTATAAGGTAGGCATTACAGCGGACATCGAACAAACTCAAAGGCGCGCTGCTAAGCCGTAACAGAGAGAGGAGAGCTCGATATCGCACATAGGAAATGGTGTCAAGCATACTCGGGGAACTAAAATGGCAATCCATGAAAGAAAGACGACACTGTCCGCGTGGACCCATATTAGATATATCCGAGGAGGAGTGTGCTGCAATTGTGCTGGCTCCGTCAAACGTTGCTTAGGGACGGTAAGAATTTCAGAGAGAGTGCATGTAGATATCAGTTTTCCGTCTCACCATACGCGAATTCAGTAGGGCACAAAATTGTTAATAGTGTACGTCGTTCCTTCCACAGTTCATTGGCTTCCTGAACTTATAAATTGAACTGTACAGTATCACTCTTAGATGTTTAAAGCTATGTAACGTTTTTCACATGTTTTGCACTAATGTTGTTATCGGAGACTATCAGTTACTCTCTTTTTGCTATGGACATTACCTTTATCTGTCCACATTTGAAGAGAGCTGCCATCCTGCACAGTTTGAGGAAATACTGCCAAAGTTTATATGCATTTCTTTGCAATGATTACGTGCTTAGTGTTAAATATTAGATGCTGCCTTCTCGCATGGAGCACCCTGCGTAAAGCAGAAGTGATGTGAGCAGTTCATCATCGCAACTGTTATACATCGGTCACGAGCTCTTTGTGCATTTATTTATTCGTGTCAAAAGCGTTGCATAAAAAATTGACAAAAGAGAAAAGCAGACTAAATATATAAAATTAGCACATACGCTTGAAATTACCCTCAACCGGCAGATCTTTCTACTACAGAAGCGTTGCTATGTGCGATAGAAAAAGCGCAAGATCTTTCTCGCAACCAAAATTGTCGATAGTGAACATAAACATTGGAGGCGTATTGGCGAGGTTCGTTAGTGTTGTGCAAGCTGACGCTCGGGAGTTTGCAGCAAAAAATAAAAATTTCTGACACTTTTACAAAACAAGTACTACAGTATTCTTCACCGTTTCCTGCACAAAATGGTATGCAACTCATCTTTGTGTGACGTTTAGAAGTATTTTATTTTTATTGCAATAGGTCTCTATTTCTGAAACTACAGAATCTCGGACGTGCGTCTCTTTATATGCGATTCTAAAGCCTTTAAATGTGTAGCTGGTTAAAATCCATAGGAAAATGTGGATATGAAGAAACTGGAATGTGATGGACCTGTACAAAAGAGAATGGGCACATGTCTCAGAAAATTAAAAAAAAAAAAAACTCATCACACAACAACGTTGTCAGACAGCAAGCCACTGAGGAATCGACTGACTGATACAACAATAGTTCAGCTCTAGCAGTAATATGAAATGGCTATAAGGAATAACGGGAATGATTTAGAATGCGTGAAGAAAGCAGTCTTGGCCTCATACTTCTACAAACTCTCAGCTGACAGAAAACCGCTGCATTCCCTTTGCGCACCTGGACCTGAATGATGGTTTAAATTCCAGAAGGTTGAAGTTCAAATGGTGCAATATGGCTCTAAGCACTATGGGACTTTACTTCTGAGGTCATCAGTCCCCTAGAACTTAGAACTACTTAAACCTAACTAACCTAAGGACATCACACACATCCATGCCCGAGGCAGGATTCGAACCTGCGACCGTAGCGGTCGCGCGTTTCTAGACTGAAGCGCCTAGAACCGCTCGGACACTCCGGCCGGCAGGCTGAAGTTTCAGGAGTGTGTTGTGGACTCAGGACCTCTGTTCCTAAAGTTGTTATGGACGCCATCAAGCGAATTTATAGGAACTTAGCTGACCCAGACCTCCTTTGAAAGTGTCTTTCAATAATATTCTTTTGTCATGAGTTCCAGTTTCAAAATGCTGTATAAAGAGAAATACTGCTCAGAATGATGTCAAATTTGAACAGCATATTATGACGCAGGGAAACACGTCATGGAAAAAAAATTGAAAACTTGTACCAATAGATGGGCTGTGAGCGTCTTAATGTAAATGGGGTCGGCTACAAATGACTGATGAATGGCAATACGATGGCTGTGGCACATCAGACTTTCCGTGCTGTTCAATGTGCATGTGTGCACAAATTCGGAAATCAGTAGTTGAGACATTGCCCATCCACCACGGCAAGATCGTCCCACATCGGATGGGAAAAATCGGTTGTTAATCGTCCTGGGGCCAAAACCCGCATCAAAAGCAAAATGTCAACGATTTTTAATTACCCTGGGGCCAAAAGTCGCATAAAAATCAAAATGACGTTGGTTTCTTATTGTTTGGTGCACAGCATGTTCCATGTGCTGTCCAGCGTTTCCTGTTACAAGTTGAAATCGAGGAAGAGCATGTGTCTCGGGGGTCAGGTTCCTGGAGCACTGAACTCAACATCTTTAATATAACCCCACAACCAGTAGTAGTCACACGGTTTGAGATCAGATGATGTGGACGGCCGGGCTGTAGGGAAATGATAGGCGATAATTCTAACATTCCCGAAGGGCTCCTGCAGCAGCCGCTTCACTGGTTATGCAGTGTGCAAAGGAGTGCCACCTTGCATAAAAATGATCCTACACACACATCCACGCTGTTGAAGGGTTGGAATGACGTTGGTGCGCAAAAGACACTCATAGCGATTACTAGTGACGGTACAGGTAACAGGATACGCGGGACTCATCTTTTACGATAAACAGTGCCGTCAACCCGCACCACAGAGCGACCTTTGCTAATGGCTCTGAGCACTGTGGCACTTAACATCTGAGGTCATCAGTCCCCTAGAACTTAGAACTACTTAAACCTAAGGACATCACACGCATCCATGCCCGAGGCAGGATTCGAACCTGCGACCGTAGCGGTCGTGCGGTTCCAGACTGAAGCGCCAGAACCGCTCAGCCACTGCGACAGGCACCTTTGCAGAATGAAATGGTACTGGTTGATATGCGTACGGATTTTCCATTGCCCATATTCTGCAATTCTGCATATTGAGATGTCCTTCGAGATGGAAATGGGCTTTGTCTGTTCAGAGAATGTTCGATGGCCAGTCCTTGCCCACGTGCGAACAAGGAATTCCAGAACGGACGTCTGTCTTCCTGGCAGGTTAGCAGGAACCAAATAATGAACACAGATGATTTTGACATAAGGTTTTCTATGTAAGACCCAGAAGGAGGCCACTAAGCGTGGTCGGAAAGTTGTTTTTCCAGTATAGTTTTTTTAAGTTATTAATTTATGTCAACTGACTATGGCCGCGGAAGTCTATGCAATTATATGGGTGATTTTGTATAGAAAATGAAGCAGGATAGGATTTTGTGCACCGTGCTCGCAGCCATGTTCAACGTTCTGGCAATTATCCGTGCACTGTACGGTTGCACACCACCGCTCGACCCCTCCTAGAATGCTGTGGCCACATCTTCGACAGACTGCACTTCAAAAGAAACTGTCTTTTAGAATTTTGTAATCATTGTCTCCAGATCGTTAACAGACATCAGACCAATGATTTTTTCTATATCCTAAAGTGCCCACGGCTTCCGCGGGACTACTGTGATTCTTCATGGTGAGTCATGTTGGGCGTCTCGGACGCAAGCTGAGGAACAACCGTGTACCGTTGGTGTGCATATTCTGAAGCTTGCAGCCGCATCTATTGGTAAAATCTTCGATAAATTTGTTTTTATTCCGTAACGTTTCCCCTATGCCAATAATGTTGTTGTTGTGGTCTTCAGTCGTGAGACTGGTTTGATGCAGCTCTCCATGCTACTCAATCCTGTGCAACCTTCTTCATCTCCAAGTACGTACTGCAGCCTACATCCTTCTGAATCTGCTTAGTCATATCTTGGTCTCCCTCTACGATTTTTACCCTCCACGCTGCCCTCCAGTACTAAATTGGTGATCCCTTGATGCCTCAGAACATTTACTACCAACCGATCCCTTCTTCCAGTCAAGTTGTGCCACAAACTCCTCTTCTCCCCAATGGTTCAAATGGCTCTGAGCACTATGGGACTTAACATCTGTGGTCATCAGTCCCCTAGAACGTAGAACTACTTAAACCTAACTAACCTGAGGACATCACACACATCCATGTCCGAGGCAGGATTCGAACCTGCGACCGTAGCAGTCCCGCGGTTCCGGACTGAGCGCCTAGAACCGCGAGACCACCGCGGCCGGCTCTTCTCCCCAATTCTATTCAATACCTCCTCATTAGTTACGTGATCGACCCATCTAATCTTCATATGCTGTTCAAATTTGATATTCTGAACAGTTCTCTTTCTACAGCGTTATGAAACAGGAATTTTTTGGACACCCTGTGCATTTATGACCATGTTCTATTTATTTGTATTTTCATAAATTTTGTTGACTTCCGGAGGCGACATATTAACACCGCCGAAACTGGTGAAGTACAATAAAATGTGTCTCTAGTGCAGCTGACGACTGATTTTCTTCTGGAAAAATTACAGCTATGAAGAAAATCAAAAGTAAAATACCGAAAGAATAGCACGTCCGCAGACACCGCGAGAGATGAGGAGGCAACACGGTAACCTTCACAACGCCCTGACGCTTGAGGAAGCATACAGAGTGGAGCGCCGGCGACGTCAGTGAAAGCGCTGCGGGAGGATCCATCAGGTGGAGTGGCGCGTGCGCAGTGGGGGCCCCGCGCAGCCCAGCCGGGCGCTCACAGCTGGGCGAGGGCGACCCTAGGCCAGTGCCCGGTGCCCGGGGCACGGAAGCGCCGCTTGCGGAAGGCAGCTGCGCCGCGCCGCCCCCACTCCGCCGTCATCCAATTACCGCCCAACTGCCGACGCGGCGCACTTGCGCGGCTTCCTCCTCCTCCTGCTGCTGCCAGACGAGGCAATCTCTTCCGCTAACCCCGCACAATCGCGAATTTTCCACCGCCCCTCTTGATGCAGGCTCTCTGGAATTCATTCTCTTTTCGTACGCCGGCTGGTCACTTGCACGGGAAATATTTGCATCTTAATGAATGTTCTGCATTTCCCACTAAAGTGTTTGTCAATGGAGTCCACTTTCACACTGTTTCTCAACTATTCCACTCTCGAATAGCACATGAGTAAAATGAACGCCTACATCTGTCCGTCATCACGTTGGCCATTTCTCCTTATGTGGGTGGGAACCAACAAAATTTTTTCGCATCCGGAGAAGAGCGTTAGAGCTGTTTTAATGATAGTCGGCCTAACTCGGCTGTCATTTCCGTGACACACACTCTCCCTTACTTCGTCATAATACAAAACGAGCTGGCCTTCTCTGAACTTCTCGATATCCTCCGTCAGGATCCCATACCGAGCAGTGTCCAAGGAATAGAAAAGCAACTGGAATCACTCAACACAGGAAAGTCCACTGGACCTGACGGGATACCAATTCGATTCTACACAACGGAAGGTTCCAAATGATTGGAAAAGAGCACAGGTAGTCCCAGTCTTCAAGAAGGGTCGTCGAGCAGATGCGCAAAACTATAGACCTATATCTCTGACGTCGATCTGTTGTAGAATTTTAGAACATGTTTTTTGCTCGCGTATCATATCGTTTCTGGAAACCCAGAATCTACTCTGTGGGAATCAACATGGATTCCGGAAACAGCGATCGTGTGAGACCCAACTCGCTTTATTTATTCATGAGACCCAGAAAATATTAGATATAGACTCCCAGGTAGATGCCATTTTCTTTGACTTTGGGAAGGTGTTCGATACAGTTCCGCACTGTCGCCTGATAAACAAAGTAAGAGCCTGCGGAATATCAGACCAGCTGTGTGGCTTGATTGAAGAGTTTTTAGCAAACAGAACACAGCATGTTGTTCTCAATGGAGAGACGTCTACAGACGTTAAAGTAACCTCTGGCGTGCCACTGGCGAGTGTTATGGGACCATTGTTTTTCACAATATATATGAATGACCTAGTAGATAGTGTCGGAAGTTCCATGCGGCTTTTCGCGGATGATGCTGTAGTATAAAGAGAACTTGCAGCATTAGAAAATTGCAGCGAAATGCAGGAAGATCTGCAGCGGATAGGCACTTGCTGCAGGGAATGGCAACTGACCCTTAACATAGACAAATGTAATGTATTGCGAATACATAGAAAGAAGGATCCTTTACTGTATGATTATATGATAGCAGAAAAAACAATTGTAGCAGTTACTTCGGTAAAATATCTGGGAGTATGCTTGCGGGACGATTTGAAGTGGAATGATCATATAAAATTAATTGTCGGTAAGGCGGCTGCGTGGTTGAGATTCATTGGGAGAGTCCTAAGAAAATGTAGTCCATCAACAAAAGATGTGACTTACAAAACACTCGTTCGACCTATACTCGAGTATTGCTCATCAGTGTGGGATCCGTACCAGGTCGGGTTGGCAGAGGAGGTTGAGAAGATCCAAAGAAGACCGGCGCGTTTCGTCACAGGGTTATCTGGTAAGCGTGATAGCGTTACGGAGATGTTTAGCAAACTCGAGTGGCAGACTCTGCAAGAGAGACGCTCTGCATCGCGGTGTAGCTTGCTGTCCAGGTTTCGAGAGGGTGCGTTTCTGGATGAGGTATCGAATATATTGCTTCCCCCCACTTATACCTCCCGAGGAGATCACGAACGTAAAATTAGAGAGATTCGAGCGCGCACGGACGCTTTCCGGCAGTCGTTCTTTCCGCGAACCATACGCGACTGGAACAGGAAAGGGAGGTAATGACAGTGGCACGTAAAGTGCCCTCCTCCAAACATTGTTGGGTGGCTTGCGGAGTATAAATGTAGATGTAGATGTAGATACTCCAGAAAACCACGGACAAAAGTAGTGTAGACATTCTAGTAGATTTGTCGCATCTCCTAGCCGCTCTGCCAAGAAAACTGCGTTTGGTTCGCCTTATCCCACAAAATTTTCTGTCTCATGACTCCAGTTTAAATTGTTCGTAATCCGTAGATACTGAGTTGAATCGTCAATCTTTAAATTTCGTCTAACTGAAATATAACGGATTTTTTTTAGCACTCACGTAAAGAACATCACACTTTTTATTGTTCTGGGTCACTTGCCATGTTACACAGGATGCAGATACACTCCTGGAAATTGAAATAAGAACACCGTGAATTCATTGTCCCAGGAAGGGGAAACTTTATTGACACATTCCTGGGGTCAGATACATCACATGATCACACTGACAGAACCACAGGCACATAGACACAGGCAACAGAGCATGCACAATGTCGGCACTAGTACAGTGTATATCCACCTTTCGCAGCAATGCAGGCTGCTATTCTCCCATGGAGACGATCGTAGAGATGCTGGATGTAGTCCTGTGGAACGGCTTGCCATGCCATTTCCACCTGGCGCCTCAGTTGGACCAGCGTTCGTGCTGGACGTGCAGACCGCGTGAGACGACGCTTCATCCAGTCCCAAACATGCTCAATGGGGGACAGATCCGGAGATCTTGCTGGCAAGGGTAGTTGACTTACACCTTCTAGAGCACGTTGGGTGGCACGGGATACATGCGGACGTGCATTGTCCTGTTGGAACAGCAAGTTCCCTTGCCGGTCTAGGAATGGTAGAACGATGGGTTCGATGACGGTTTGGATGTACCGTGCACTATTCAGTGTCCCCTCGACGATCACCAGTGGTGTACGGCCAGTGTAGGAGATCGCTCCCCACACCATGATGCCGCGTGTTGGCCCTGTGTGCCTCGGTCGTATGCAGTCCTGATTGTGGCGCTCACCTGCACGGCGCCAAACACGCATACCACCATCATTGGCACCAAGGCAGAAGCGACTCTCATCGCTGAAGACGACACGTCTCCATTCGTCCCTCCATTCACGCCTGTCGCGACACCACTGGAGGCGGGCTGCACGATGTTGGGGCGTGAGCGGAAGACGGCCTAACGGTGTGCGGGACCGTAGCCCAGCTTCATGGAGACGGTTGCGAATGGTCCTCGCCGATACCCCAGGAGCAACAGTGTCCCTAATTTGCTGGGAAGTGGCGGTGCGGTCCCCTACGGCACTGCGTAGGATCCTACGGTCTTGGCGTGCATCCGTGCGTCGCTGCGTTCCGGTCCCAGGTCGACGGGCACGTGCACCTTCCGCCGACCACTGGCGACAACATCGATGTACTGTGGAGACCTCACGCCCCACGTGTTGAGCAATTCGGCGGTACGTCCACCCGGCCTCCCGCATGCCCACTATACGCCCTCGCTCAAAGTCCGTCAACTGCACATACGGTTCACGTCCACGCTGTCGCGGCATGCTACCAGTGTTAAAGACTGCGATGGAGCTCCGTATGCCACGGCAAACTGACTGACACTGACGGCGGCGGTGCACAAATGCTGCGCAGCTAGCGCCATTCGACGGCCAACACCGCGGTTCCTGGTGTGTCCGCTGTGCCGTGCGTGTGATCATTGCTTGTACAGCCCTCTCGCAGTGTCCGGAGCAAGTACGGTGGGTCTGACACACCGGTGTCAATGTGTTCTTTTTTCCATTTCCAGGAGTGTATCTTGTCATGAAATTAGTTTTGATCTTCTGACGACTTTACTACATAGTAAACGACACAGTCTACGCGTATTGTTCAGATTGTCTCCTTAATGGTTTGCTTGGATTAACAACAGCAGAGGGCCTTGAACGCCTTCTTGGGGAATCTCAGGAATAACATCGATTTCTCCAGGCGACTTCCCAGTTACTACGGATTGTAATCTTTTCTCGTAGGAAATCGTGAATCCAGGAACACAGCTGAGACGATACTCCACACACACGCTCTTGATAAGGAGCAGCTTGTAATTAACGGCATCGAAAGCCTTGTAGAACTCTGTGAATATGGAATCAAAACCTAGAAAATCTGTAATTCTCAAAGAAACGAAACTAAAAATAATAAAAGCGAGAAACGAGGAAATCGCGGGGAATTCTGAAGGACTTGTGCAATGCTGCGAGACCCTAAGGGGAGTTTACCAGTTTGTTGACGGCATGATATGTTCTATGTCATTTAGTTACAAATCAGTATGAGATCCTGCTTTGGAAATAATCGGTTGTGGAATCGTGAAAGGAAAGGTGAAGAATACCACTGAATTGTTATAATGTTCGTTCCTCGCACACGGTTACCTCCGGCTTGCTCGTCGCCCTCCGGAGTCTTCGTTATTGGTCGTGGCTTCGCCGTTTACGAGATGCCCTGAGCCAGGCGCCGGGCCATAACGCTTTGCCCTTTGTCAAAGCCGATTATGTCCGTGGATTTCCCCTGAGTAAAACCGACAAACTGCAGCGACGGATTCCTGATTGGAAATGCAGGATAAAAGCGTCCTATGAACATGTGTCCGGAAATGGATCGTTGCCTTGGTAAATGGCGCTGACAGATGAAGGTTCCTCTGACCACGTGCAGAGTGTTCCTTGTGTGTTGCAGGCTGTGTGATTGGCGCAGCGAACTGTAAGCAGCAGAGTGGTCCGGTATTCACGTCGGGAACAAGCCCAGATGATGATTGTGTACGGCCAAGCAGATGGGTATACCAAATCAAGTACTCTCAAAGACACCAACCATATCACACAACATTCAAAGCCCTTTTTTGGCATTTGTGTGATCACGGGGCCTTTCAGATAGACGAACGTGCAGGAAGGCGGTGGACTGTGTGTACACCAGATTTAGAGGACCGGGTTCCACAGGATATTGAGACGAACCGTAGTACAAGCTCCAGGCGAGTGGCCTGCCAACATGGTGTAAGACAAAGTATGTGTATCCTCTGTTGCTTACAGTACGGTGCGTCAATCACGCAAGGTACACACGGCATGGGGTCTCAGGGGAACTTTCATTCATAAGCGCCATCTACCGTGGCAAGGATGCATTCCGGACACATGTTCATAGGACCTTCTTTCGTCGATTTCCAGTCAGGAATCCTCGCTGTAGTTCATTGGTTTTATTAATGTTCAGCCTGTATACTTTCCTTACCGCATCACGTGCCCACAATGTCAACAGACTGCATTCAGTCTCACGGTGGGCGATGGTCATAATGTTTTGGCGCATCAGTGCATGGCTCATAAGTGCACTGGCGAAACAGATACACAAAGGGTATCGCTACTGTCATAGGTAAAGAGCGCTAAGCGGGACTATCAGTTTCCGGGTCACCGAGACGCACTATTACTGAAACTGCCTTGTTTAACGAAGTCCCCGTACCTCGTAATGAAACTATGAGTGAACTAATGACGCCATCATTGATACGCATCCTACAACTGCCGAATTACACGTGGCGTTAGACCTAATGTGAGCGATTAATGATGACGCGCGATTACTGATGACGCGCGAAGGCCAACTGCGGTGGAAAAATCTTGTTCCAGATGAATCAGAAGGCAACCAGACTGAGATCTACCACAGTGGTTCAGCGACCACTGCTACCGACGGGCTTCCAAAATATTAACAGTGGTGCATAAGTGGAAAAAGACTTGAATTCGCTTGCCTCTATCGCAAATTAACAAAGGATACTGTTCTGGGTTGAATTTTGCTTTCGCTTCATAGTGAACTTGGGCGTGTCCTGCGAGAAACGTCTGAGAACATACACTGAGGTGACAAAAGTCATGGGGCAGCGATATGCGCATACGCAGGTTACTAATACCACGTACTCGCGGTACAAAAGGGCAGTGCGTTGACGGAGTTGTCATTTATACTCGGGTTATTAACGTGAAAAGGTTTCTGCCGTGATTATGGTCGCACGGCAGGAATTAACAGATTCTGAACGCGGAATGGTGATTGTGGGTAGAGGCATGAGACATTCCATTTCGGAAATCGTTTGGGAATTCAATATTCCGAAATCCACAGTGTCAAGAGGGTGCCGAGAATGTCACGTTTCAGGCATTACCTCTCACCACAGACAACGCAGCGGCCGACGACTTTCACTGAGCGACTTCGGCTTCATTTGTGTAGAGTTAGTTGTCAGTGCTAACAGACAAGCAACAATGTCTCAAATAACCGCATAAATTAGTGTGGGGCGTATTAAGAATATATCCATTAGGACAGAGTGGCGAAGTTTGGCGTTAATGGGCTGTGGTAGCAGAAGACCGATGCGAGTGCCCTTCCTAATAGTATATCGCTTGTAGCGCCTTTCCTGGGCTCGAGACCATATCGGTTGAACCATAGCCGACTGGAAAACTGTGGCCTGGTCAAATGAGTGACAATTTCAGTTGGTAAGAGCTGATAGTAGGGTTAGAATGTGGCGCAGACCCCACGAAGCCATGGACCCAAATAGTCGACAAGGCACTGTGCAAGCTGTTGGTGGCTCCATAATGGTGTGGGCTGTGTTTATATGGACTGGCAGGATCCTCTGGTCCAACTGAAACTATCTTTGACTGGAAGTGGTTATGCTCGGCTACGTGGAGACCATTTGCAGCCATTCATGGACTTCCTGTTCCCAAACTGTGATGGAATTTTTATGGATTGCAATGCGTCATGTCACCAGGCCACAATTGTTCGTGGTTGGTTTGAAGAACATACTCGACAGTGCAGACAAATGATTTTGCCACCCAGATCACCCGACGCGAATTCGATCAAATATTTATGGGACATAATTGAGAGGTCTCTTCGTGCATAAAATCCTGCTCCGGCAACACTGTCACAATTATGGACGGCTGTAGAGGCAGCATGGCCCAATATTTCTGCAGAGGACTTCCACAGTCTTGTTGAGACCACGACTTTTGTCACTCGTACTTATAACCGTGGCTTGATGAAGACAATGCGCTGCGTAATGGCCCGAAGAATTAATTTACATGAAAGGCACTTTTGGTTGCTAGTCAATTCTCAGAGGTGAATTTTCATCTGTATAAGATGATTGTCTTTTTGTGGCAAGATAATGCACCTCGCCAGGCGGCTAGAAGTGTACATAATTACCCGGAATGACACAGTCAAGGTTTCAGAGTGCTCCGCTAGGCTTCAGATTCCTCTGATATTACCCCAATATGACCCCAACCCGACAGTCGTATTCGTTGTGTGAATCCTTCGCTTACTGTCTTCATAAGCTGAGGGAATACTGTAGACGGAGTGTGTCCATATACGTGGGGTTCACCTTTCAACACTCCCAGCTCGTCTAGATGCCGTTTATTTGGCAAACGGCAGTTACCTTGGATACCGTAACAGATGCTTATATTTAAGGAAATCTAAGAGTGGAAAGGCGTTACCTTTTACAGCGAAATGACAAATTTTGTATAAAATCCTCTTAGGTATTAGACTCTGTTATTTTGATAGTAAAACACACTGTTAACAGACATTTCGACACTCTTCGCGGCGGTTCTCTTCAGGGCGACTACACTACCGATTTCTGAGGATGGCCATACCTATTTACTACCCTATTTCGGTTGCCAAACAACAGCCGGCAGTCTTGACCTCATAGTACCGTTCGATGTTAAAATGCCTCTGGAGGGCAGTTTTGCAGTAAGCTCCTACCTATGCCACTCTAGCCAGGTGATCTGCAGGAAACATCGAATCGTCAACTTGTATTCTGGCGCAGCGCTATCCTGTACCAAGACTACTATGTCTCACTATATTTCTCTTCTGGCCGCTTGTTTGTCTAGAGGAGCTCCTGGCTGGCAACACACGCAGTTGCGGAGGTCGGAATGCCTTTGTACATAAATAAAAAAATTATTTTTCCGTGCAGAATGAACGTTAGATTTTCGTGTACGACCTTGTTGTTGTTGTTAATCTAAGTACTATTTACTACGGCAACACATTGGTCGAAAAGAGACAACGCTCATAGCTTTTGCAAGGAAAGTTCACACCGTTAAACGGCGAGAGCTTTTTTAAAATTGTGATTTTAAACCGCCTACCAATTGTTAGCTTCAAATAAACTGTGTGTCTGTTGAAAAGAATTTTTCCGCCCTCTGTTTTTAAAGAGTGTCGATTTCTTTATTGTCTTCCATCCAATGGATTTCAGTCTCTTCGGTGTACAGAAATTCGTTTCTAAGTGCCTGATCTGTCTCTCTAATAAGATTAAGGGACACGTACTTCTAGCGCCATCGATTTATGACATAGGTAATCTCTAAACAAATATAAGTTGTCTCTCCCAAATTTGTGTCCTAAACAGATATCATCTAAACTTGTCCATCTTAAATCATCCATTCGTATTTCAAAATTGTGCCACTATGTATATCGCTGGTAGTAAAGCAGCAATGCGTGTGAAGTACGTGTTTTGCAAACCACAGAAGGAATATTTATAGCAGTTGTATTGTAGATAAGAAAATAAGAAGAGTAAGGGGCGCACCTGGCGTAAGTGGTTCACGGATGAGATGGTGTGACCACAGTTAAAGCTAACGAATCATCGATGTTTAGACCAGTTGAGATATGATTTTACACGTTCTTCTACATTGCCTGCCAGGCGGACTGTACAAAATCGCCGGAAGAACACTCGTGAGAGACATTAATTCTCTGTTGATTGGTACCACATCGTCACGTCTAGAATAATGAACGTCGGCCCTCACTCCGTTCATTAGCTTAGCGCACTTAACACGTTTCAAGCGACTGCGGCTCATTTGTTAAGCACAGTGGAATCCACCACGAACTCATTCAGCGGCAGTTGATACGCTAGGCACCAAAAAATAATCCACTGTTAGAAACAACTGTGTTTTGTTGCGCATGGTCTTAATAGCTTTGCATTTCTGTCAGATCCAACGCTTTAAACCACGTGAGCGTTTATAGAGGAATGCAGTATACTTCTTGGAACTTCAAATGTAGTTTGTATGCGAGAGTAGAACCTTAAGTACTGTAAAAGAAGAAAAACCCGTTTACTAGCAAGGGCAATCGGTTTTTTTTATGTCGCCTGTAGTGGCATCTGTCGTAGTTGACAAGTTCCGGCCTCTCCATAATGCACTCGGGATCGAAAGAATTATTTTCGACCTAATTTTATCATGTAACTGTACATCATGTATCAAAATTGACCGGGTCCGATGAGAATGGATGCGATTTAACTGTCAAGGAAGTAAACCTGCCAGCGACTCTTCTCTGGCCTCCTAACATAGTCTTTCCTTATTTAACCCTCCGGTCACCGCCCGGTCTGCCGACCGCTCGGCAATCCGGGTGAACTCGCCCCTTGTTAAGGCCAACTAAGAAGCTACTTGATTGAGAAGTAGCGTCTCCGGTCACGGAAACAGACAACGGCCGGGAGAGCGGTGTGCTCACCACGTGCTTCTCCGTATCCGCATCCAGTGACGCCTGTCGGCTGAGGATGACCTGGCGGTGGGAAAGTACCGTTGCAACTTCTGAGGCCTGTCCGAACAGAGAGAGAGTTGGCTTTTCTTTTATTTACGGTACTGCATCTTCGATGTGCAGAGCGAACAGTAGGGGCAAAAAACTACATTCCTGTCGTACACATTTTTTATTCCTAGCTCTTCCTTCTTGCTCTTCCATTCTTATTGTTCCTTCTTGGTTCTTGTATATTTTGTATATAACACTCCTTTCCCTACAGTTGATATTTATTTTTCTCAGCGTTGCGAACATATTGAACTATCTTGCGTAGTTGAACGCGTTATCCAGGTCGACAAATCCTACGAAAGTGTCTTGATTTTTCTTGAATGGTGCTGTCATTATCAATCGCAGTGTCCGTACTGCCTCTCTGGTACTCTTACCTTTACAAAACCCATCTTGCCAAATGAAAAAATTAAAAGTTTAACTTTCCTATTTGTCACCAGCAATATTAAAAAAAAAATGAATTCTTATACATCCGAGTGTAAGATGCAGTGAGTGATAATGTAAGGAAGAAGGATGTAATCAGCGTTCTGTCGACGTCATAGTCCTTGTAGATAACAGCTCAATCGCACTCGTTTGGGAAAGGAAGAAGCCTTGACTTGTCTAAGAAATCATTTCGGGGCACATCCAGTTATTCAGGTAACCACGAACAACCTATCGATTTTGATTTTGAATCGGGTCTCCGCCAACACCATAGTCCAGTGAATTAGCTACTGTATCTGTTCAGTCTGAGGGCTGATTGCTGCCAGGCTACGTATTGTAATCTCGCAGTATTTGCCTTTCTTGGTCGTCAGAATCCGATATTGATATTACTGCGACGAAATTTGAATCAGCGCAGATGGCGGTGCAGTACTGCATCACGTTAGTCAAAACCGTTTTACAATTATAAGACAAGAAGCTAATATAAACACTTGTTTTGGTAGAAAGTATCAATCAAAAATTGTACTCGTAATATTTTACACAGTTCTCTGTAAAATAATTCTTGTGCAGTTTGTGATAACCAGGCAGGTACACTCCACCGCGTTGCTGCTCAAGAGGTTTCCGTGCAGAGATACTATCGCTCCATTGAATATGAAAATCTTGCATGAATTTTAATCAGCATGTGTTCAGAAATTGAAATGTGAGTTGGATGTTGGGGACAAAAGATAACGCCATTTCCGTCCGTTACACGTCTCTTAACACAGCGCAGAACTGCCTCTGTAATAATAACTAGTAATAAAAAATCTTAACGAAGCGAAGTGAACAGCTGTGAGTTTAACATTTTATAACAATAGTAAACTGTAATGCCTGGTGTCTTTCATCTTTCTCGTCACACGAGTTGCGCTTAGTGTACCTTTACCAGAAAAATGACATTCGAACCCACGAAGATCGTAGAGACAGTAAACAGAAATACGCGCCAATGGACACGTATGTGCAGCATTGGAGTTCGGAATACTCACGCTCGGTGTATAAATTAATTGTGCTGTATGAATACGATACATGTATCTTGTGCCGGTCAAACCTTTTCCTATTTCGAAGCTAAATTATTTCTTTGAAACTGTTCTCATGTTTTCTTTACGTCGTGCGAAGAGCTGTTTCCGTAATTATTTCCCCTTGATTTTTGAAAGTCAATGTATTTACCATGTATGATAAAAGAGAGTTGAAGTTTTGTTGTTCACACCCGTCGGTCGAACGTCACACTGTGAGGTAATTTGGGAGTAAATAATTGGTTTAAGGACATCTGTTTAGTGCTGGCCTTAGCGTAAGTTAGTTTAAGTTAGATTAAGTAATGTGTAAGCCTAGGGACCGATGACCTTGGCAGTTTGGTTTGATAGGTGCTTACCACTAATTTCCAAAGAGAGAGAAAGAGAATTGTGGTTGTGTGTGTGTGTGTGTGTGTGTGTGTGTGTGTGTGTGTGTGTGTGTGTGCGTGTGTGTGTGTGTGTGCGCGCGTTTGTATGTAATAATCGTCATGCCAACAATTGTGTCTGAAGTGGCAAGGTGCAAATACACATTTCAGTACGAGTCCTTTTATTTTTACATTTTTATTAGTTCGCTTTCTTGTGTGTGTGTCTGTTCGGTACAAATTTTGCACTTGATTTTAAATTAACTTTACGATGACGAAGAGACTTCAAATTTATACATAGCTCGGAATTAGATGACAATGCAATGTTAACTCGCTGTCTTGTCGGTCTATTCGGTAGGGTTGAAGGTGAGGGTGAAAAAAGTTTGTAACTTCTATACTGGCTGCCCTGCGCGACTGGAGTGTTGTGCAGATAGTACCAGAATGTGTTTCTGGGGATGTACATGCAGACACGCATGGCTGATCAGGGAGTGGGAGGAAGAGGAGATGGATAGAGAAAGGGGGAGGAAGAGGAAATGGATAGTGAAATGTAGAGGATGAAATGGACAGAGACAGGAGGACGAGGAAATGGGCAGATAAGGTGGCAGGAGGAAAAGGGCAGGTAAGGTGGGAGATGAAGATGGACAAAGAGAGGGGGGAGGAGTAAATGGACAGAGAAATGGGGAAGAGGAACTGGACAGAGGGAGGAGGAGGAGATAGGGGGTGGAAATGGACAGAGAGATAGGGGGAGGAGATGGACAGAGAGATAGAGGAGGAGATCAACAGAGTTGGGTAGGAGGGGATGGACAGAAAGAGGGGGGGGGGGGGGAGGAAGAGATGTGTGCAATACATGTGACATATACGTACAAGGCCGAAGCTGCACTCTTGAAGCTAGTTTACAAATAAACATCTTATAAAAAATCATATTCAGTTTTTTAGGAAAATAACAGTTAAAGAGATTAATATACAGGATGATTCAGCTGCCACTGCCGATGGCATTGTATGCAACCCGTAAAGTTGTATCTGACCATAAAACAACCGCGAGATTTTCGTATTCTCTCGCTCGTTATGTGCAAACTATTAGTGTTACAAAAAAAAAAAGAAAAAAAGAGGATTCTTTATAGGAAATTTAATGTTGCTATATTTTGTACTGCAATACGTTTTCGGTAGAGGCCGCAGTTTTCGAGTTATTCAAGAAAAACCCATAAAAGTGACCTTCAAACCCACCCCTACTCCAACCGGTTGGGATTTATAATATGTTGTTCATGGCACTCCCATCATTCGACCTTTCTTTTAATATTCATTGACTGGGTTATTACGCCACTGGCTTAGCAGATCACTTACTAATTGTAAAATTGACGTTTGTGTAAATTTTACATAACAGTTTTGTTATGTTTGAGAGCATGAAATAAACAAGGGTTAAGTTCGGATCGTACTGACAACGTATTTATATTTTTGTATACGTCTACAAAAATCGTTTTTTTCATTACCCTCACGGGCACTTTCAAATTAATAACGTTAATGAAATATTCAACTACATTGGTTGGGTAATAGCCCAGTCAGTAGGGATCAAAAAAGGTTGAATATCGGGAATAGCTGGTGTAGTCGGAAAGTTTTGTACAGTGGTAGGAGGGAGTACCATGAACAATAGCGATTGGTAAGGGATGAGTGTGGGTGTGGAGGTGCATTGCAAGGTCACTTGTGCACGTTTTTCGGGAATAACTCGAACCTCTAACGTAAACGTATTTAACTACATTAAATTTCCTACAAAACAAGTCCTGTTCATTTTTTTTTTAGCGCGTATCGAGCAAGAGAATAAGAGAACCCCGCGTGTGCTTTTTGAAGGCCACCAGTAATTTTGCGGGTTGAATGAAACGACAGCGGCAGGGGCAGCTGATTCAAATGGCTCTGAGCACTATGGTATTTAACATCTGAGGTCATCGGTCCCCTAGAACTCAGAACTACTTAAACCTAACTAACCTAAGGACATCACACACATTCATGCCCGAGCCAGGATTCGAACCTGAGACCTTAGCGCTCGCGCGGTTCAAGACTGAAGCGCCTAGAACCGCTCGGCCACACCGGCCGGCAGGGGCAGCTGAATCACCCTGTGCTATTAGTAGAAAGTTATAACACTTTTCTGTTTGAGATATTATCAGGTGAAAATACATTGAACTGAACCTGAAATGCAACACATGTAATCTTTAACTTTTATTAAAAACTTTCACGGACATAAGACTAAAGAGCAGCAAATAACTATTTAAATAAAAAATAAATTTTTAATGTACTACATTTCGCAATCGGACTAAAAGTATCAAATAATTTTTCCTAGACCCATACAGATTCTCTGTGTTGAGAATGAAATGCTGGTTTGTGATTGTTAGAAACGCTTCCGTACAATCATACGGAACTCCTATATTCTGTTCATTAGACGGCAGAACTGTATCAAATACTTTCCGGATCAAGGAACACGACATTAACCTTGTTGCCCGTGACCGCTACTTTTTGTCTCTCAAGAACGAACGTAGCGAGCTGAGTTTCTCGCGATCGTTGTTCTCGGAACTTCGGGCGTAGCCCAAGGGAGTGTTATATGACCATTACTTTTTACAATACAAATGACGGTGGATGACGTTGGAAGATCCATGAGGCTTTTCGCAGATGAATCTGTTGAGCACAGAGAAGTCGCAACGCTAGAAAACTGCAGAGAAATGGAGGAAGACATTCAGAGGATCGATCTATTGGCCAGGGATTGGCTGTTAACCCTCAACATAAACTAACGTAACCTATTTCGCAGAAAGACCCATTGGTGTATGATTATACGATTATAGAGCAATAACTGAAAGCAGTTAACATCCATAAAATATCTGTTGAGTATGCGTATGGAGCCATTTAAAGTGAGACGATCACATAAAACTCATCACAGGTACAGCAGAAGCCATACTGAGATTCATTGGAGGAATACTCAGGCAATGTAGTCCACCAACAAAACCATCGTTCGACAAATCCGTGAATTGTGCTTGTCAGTCTGGGATCCGTATCAAAGTGGACTGAGAGAGGAAACAGAGAAGATCGAAAGAAAAGCAGTGCATTTCGTTAAAGTAAGCGAAAAGCGTCGCGGAGACGCTCAGTCAACTCCTGCTGCAACTGAGATATTCTGTATCACGATGTGCTTTCCTGTTAAAATTCCGTGAGCTTACTTTTCTAGAAGATTCGACCAGTACAGTGCTTCCTCTTACGAATATCTCGCGAAAAGACCAAGAAGGTAAAATTAAAGAGGTTCGAGCTCACATGGAGGCTTACCAGCAATCGTTCTTCCCACAAACCGTTCTCGACTGGAACAAGAAAAAGAGGGGATGGGGGAGGGGGGGGGGGGAGAGTGACAATGATACACAGACACCATAAGGTGGCTAGTGGGGTATACATGTAGCTGTGTTGAAGTACAACAGCTGCAGTTTCATCCTGATCGAGGTACTCACTATAACTCCTGAGACACCACACGTGAAATGCCCAGTACGTGTACGGCTTGGAACGTACGAAGTCACATGTGGCGGGTATTCACAATGTGACCGAAATAAGGCGGGCTGATGTCGCCCACCTTGCGCTCAGTTGCCATTCCGACGGGCAGCACGTGGTCTGACGACAGTCCAGTCTCGTGACACACCGGCCTGTTACATTCACCGTCACTACTGGAGCGTTTTCTCGTCAGTAATCCGCCTCTCTGTCATTTGACCAAGTGTGGCGGTGCAGCGGCTGGACAGTGAACTGGCCATTCAGATGTAGCTTCTCCGCGGATTACCCGTATCGCGGGGTAACGGAACGGATCCTTTGAGAAATACGTATTTGACTTTTTCCCGTTCTTTCCTGATTTGAACGTGTATTCCGCCCCTCATCGTCGCTCGACGACGGGACGTTGCAAGCTAATCTTCCTTCTCCTTCCTACTTTTAGTTGCTCGTGAGTGCACTTACCTCTCACACTACTTTCTCGTAGAGTGCCAGGAAGCGTGGAAATTTACTGACTGTTAATCAGTGCCCCGTGATTGTAATCGATAATTGCCAGCAACTATATAGCAGTTATCTCTCGCACCGATTGTCACCTACTTGGTTCATTCATGAGCACGCCATTGAACTAGTTCGAAACTAAATTTTCCGCTTCTCTTCAGCCAGCTGTGAAGGACACGAACATATTAGCCTATAGACGCTAAAATTTCACTGTTGAGTGCCTTAAATACAAATAAACATAATTTCGGACGACATTTGTCTCTGTCCACCTTCAGGTGGCTGTACTTAAGGCCGGACACTCGAGTGTAAAAAATGGTTCAAATGGCTCTGAGCACTATGGGACTTAACTTCTGAGGTCATCAGTCCCCTAGAACTTAGAACTACTTAAACCTAACTAACCTACGGACATCACACACATCCATGCCCGAGGCAGGATTCGAACCTGCGACCTTAGCGGTTGCGCGGTTTCAGACTGTAGCGCCTAGAACTGCTCGGCCACTCCGGCCGGCACTCGAGTGTAGAGACCATGTTTACTAGACATTTTTTCCTGCTTAGTTCACATCGCCACCTCTGAAAGTTTGTTGGTGGAGTTCTTGTTCATCCGATATTAAATATTTTACTCTATAACCGACACGTCTTCGGCATAAGTACTTAACACCTAAAAATGAATCGTAATTGAGTCTGAGCCCATTGTGTGAATAAAATTGGAACGTATTTGACAATTGAGGTGTTTCATTTCAATAAAAATTCATGTTATTGACTATAATAATAATCATCAGTTGATGGCAATCATCTTCCTGCAGCACGCATCGGGTTTGAAATGTCACTGTAGTAGAAGCCATTCTGCCGTTTGAAATATTTTCTTGTCAGCATACCACTGCTGTCAGTGTAATGAAGATGTTTCTTCCTGTGTGTTATACGACACGTGTTATTATTAGTATTTGACATAACACTGGTGTAATCTGTTTCTGAAGAGTAACTAATTGTATCATTTCTTTTTTCTTTCAGGTACGTGATAACAGATTGCATCAAACCACCCAGGCTGAAACATCCTAGCAGAGAATTATACTCTCTGAATATTACAGCTAATCTTTCCTAACGTTGCACCAGGTCAGTGGTTTCTGACTGTCAAATTTTCTGTCCTCCGGTATCTTAGGTTGAGAAAAATAACTAAATCATTATCAATAAAATTTATGACTGTTGTTCGATGTGATCAAGCTTTGAAACCTGCCATAGAGAGAGCGCTTGTTGTCGACAGATAAAACCCCCTCACGCTCCAATAACCACATATTTCGTTTCGCTACATCGTAGTCCAGAGAGTTATCTCCACAGGAAATGTTGCCCTCCGTGTTTTTTTCCTCCTCTTTTCCTTTTTACCAGTTGTGAGCTCGTGACATTGACATTTAGCGTCATACTGGTTATTTATGCTCCTCGTCGTGTAGCGGAATAGTAATACCTAGTGTACCCGTTTGTTAATGGTTTTGTACGCACTTTGCGATCGTCTTCCGTACTATTAACATAGGCGAACAAATGTGTCAGAATTCATGCATACACAAAGAGAAGCAACGTTGCTGGTCCACTTCGTTGACTCACGTCCGCTTACGCAGTGCTTCGCAAGGTCGTAGAATATCACCGCGTCGCGCGAGAAATACTCTAAATGCAATGTGGCAGCACCCCGCTCATCATGCATTCGGTTATTTGGAGAACAAAGGGAACGGCGCAGTCGCATATCTGAGTCGTTAGACGCAACTTTACAGCCAACTCAGATTTACATGCATGTTTTTTAAAAATATCCTGTAACTAGGGACCACAACCTGCATAAAATTATTAAGTGGTGTAATTTTTCCTTCAATTTGTATTTATTAGATAAAATATATGCATCTGTCACAGTCTCTACCATCATGATCCAGTGGTCAGTTAAGAAAGATAATTCGTAAAAAGAGTGTAATATACTAATTACATTAGCAGCTGTACGGCAGTGGCCGCGATCTGAACACTACTTCTTCGCTATCTCTATGTCTAAGTTACAGAATAAGGAAATGCCCAGTTTACTGGTAAATAAATTTCAGAGTGTGTGCCGGCAACCGATGCCGTTTTCTACAGATGCTGATGTAATCTGGGTCTTACATCCATTTTTTACATGATAAGTATATGTAATAATCACTTCATAATGGCCGTTCAGTCCGAAATCAGCTGATCTATACCGATGTATTAAATCCGCAGAATTAAAAGAAACATGACGTCAGTCGATAATTTTATATACGTCTCTCTCTCTCTCTCTCTCTCTCTCTGTGTGTGTGTGTGTGTGTGTGTGTGTGTGTGTGTGTGTGTGTGCGCGCGCGCGCGCGTTCTACAAACTGTACAGAATTAACATTGGTAGAATATGCATAGTATATTGTACCTCTGGGAGTGAGGCTAATTTGTAGGTGCATTTATTGAAGACTTATATTAGTATAATGGACAGTGTCATGAAAGGAGGGTATAAGATGAACATCAACAAAAGCAAAACGAGGATAATGGAATGTAGTCGAATTAAGTCGGGTGATGCTGAGGGAATTAGATTAGGAAATGAGACACTTAAAGTAGTAAAGGAGTTTTGCTATTTGGGGAGCAAAATAACTGATGATGGTCGAAGTAGAGAGGATATAAAATGTAGACTGGCAATTGCAAGGAAAGCGTTTCTGAAGAAGAGAAATTTGTTAACATCGAGTATTAATTTAAGTGTTAGGAAGTCGTTTCTGAAAGAATTTGTATGGAGTGTAGCCATGTATGGAAGTGAAACATGGACGATAAATAGTTTGGACAAGAAGAGAATAGAAGCTTTCGAAATGTGGTGCTACAGAAGAATGCTGAAGATTAGATGGGTGGATCATATAACTAATGAGGAGGTATTGAATAGGATTGGGAAGAAGAGAAGTTTGTGGCACAACTTAACTAGAAGAAGGGATCGGTTGGTAGGACATGTTCTAAGGCATCAAGGGATCACCAATTTAGTATTGGAGGGCAGCGTGGAGGGTAAAAATCGTAGAGGGAGACCAAGAGATGAATACACTAAACAGATTCAGAAGGATGTAGGTTGCAGTAGGTATTGGGAGATGAAGAAGCTTGCACAGGATAGAGTAGCATGGAGAGCTGCATCAAACCAGTCTCAGGACTGAAGACAACAACAACAACATATTAGTATGCACATAGATTAACAATTTTATGTTGTGTATTCAATTGTGTAAGGAAGTGCTGCAGCTAGTATGAGCCTATGTTAGAGAATGTGTTGCAAATTGCCTTCGGTCCATCCAGCACTTTTGTACATCACGCCAAGCGAATTCTTGTCAACGCCTCCGCAAGACAATTATTTCCATTGTTTACTCCATTTGTTTCCTATCTATTGGCCGATCTTGACATGATGATGGATCCCGAAGTCACTCACTACTTCAGATACGTGGTGGCTGATAGGGCAATTTTGTATTGTTTACAGTGCAATTGTTGTATTGTTTACAAACCTTATACAGCACGATTCGGCCAGCTGACCAAATGGGGACACACAGTGCGACCCCTGTCAATTCACTCAGGTGCTGATCACTCTGCCTCACTACAGTGCGTGGCATCTTCGTGTTCTTCACTCAGTCTGACGCTGTTTACTCGCCTTATCTACCCTACCTATCACACTATGTAAAACTCTAAACAGGAACAACAGTAACGCACAGTGGTGGCCGTTCTACCTGCCACAGAGAATTGCAACTCTCCAAATGATGTATGTATATACGAAGTTACCTTGACATCCGACACCTTGTCTTGTGGGTGCTTTACTCTTTTTGTCAGTGTATAATCTGATATATTGTTACGTAGCTGAGAGCACACTCCAGCGCTCTCATTTTTTAAATGTCGCATTAGATCAGCTTGTCGTAGCCCATTTTCTTATTTTATTAGATGCTGCATCTGAGGATGGTCTGTAACAAAGATCGGACCTGGTTTCCCTAATAAGCATTCGAAGTGACACGTACAGTTATTTTCTTTATTATACAGGTTGTCTCAGGATTCAGTGGTATGACAAGAACGATCATTCGAAGCAATTAAGTCCAGTAAACATGAGCTCTAAAGTACATACCTTAAGAGCAATGACATCTTTGAAACAAATCTCTTCTACTACAAGCTCTTTGCCTCCAGTGTTTTGAGAGTTGGTAGTATGGACCAAAACAAGAAAGTCCACTAAACATGGGATCAAAAAGTGCATACCTTAAAAGCTATCCTCGTATTCGCTGCCGTAAAACACACCTCTTCTAGTAAGCAAGCATTTTAGAGCACATGTTTACTAGACAATTTTTCTAATTTTGGTCAGTACTACTATTACCCCAAATGTGGAAATCAAAGAGCGTGCAGTAGAAGAGATGTGTTTCACGTTATCAAAGTAGTCCTCACAGCTCTTAAAGTACGCACTTTAGAGCCCAAATTGACTGGGCTTTTTTGCTTCAAATGATCGGTCCTGTCATATACCTGGAAACAAATGAATAGAATTAGATAAGTCGAGGTATTTATTTGTTTGTATTTGCAGCTGGCTCCTAATTCATGCAACAGTTTGTTAGTTGATGCTGCCGCACCAGGTCTTTAACGCATTTCTCAGTGTTATTTCCAAGTATACTCAGCGATGTGGCGTTGTGGTTTGGATACAAGACTTGTGTTCGGGAGGAGTTGCGTGCAAATCCGCTGCCCGATTGAGCGTGGTTTCACTAAATCACCTGAGCTGAATACCTTCAGTATCATTGTCCACCAGTCTCTAATGACGCAGACTTCGTTGAGACATCCTTTCCTTTATCCACCCCATATATTTTTCATATATCCAATAAAAATTAGGTACGTTCGTGTTAATAACAGATTCTGATCGAAGAGAAAAATAAAAGCAAACCACGTACATACAAACTGCCCGTGTCAATGAGATATGACAAACTAACGAAGGGGGAAAGAGTGGGATCTAACGTCTCGTCGACGACGAGGTCATTACTGACGTAGCTCTACTCCGGGAAAGACGGGAATGGAAATTGGCCGTGCACTTTCCAAAGAAACCAGCCCGACGTCTGCGTTAAGCGATCTAGGAAACCACGGAAAACATAAATCTGGAAGGACATCTGGCGATTTGAATCGTCGTCTTCTGGAATACGAGTCCAATGTGTTATCACTGCGCCATCTCGCTTGTCACGAGCGAAGGGACAAGGGGAGCGTTTGCTGGCCGAAGAGAAGGTAGACTAGCCGAGAAGGCGACCAAAGGCCACCTCGAAACACATGAATGGAATGAGATAAGTCGATGCCACCTTGGGCAGATACGGACTCGACCCCTCCTCGCACGCTGATGATAATGACCCCCCTCGCGTTGACACAGGAGCAGACCAAGTATGTCTGGAAACTGCCGTCAGCTTTGGAAATGTACCCACTCGGATTCGGCCTGTATTTGTAAGGATGAGATACGTTTGTCGTGCTTAAATAAGATGCCACACTGGTGGGACCGCACTTTGTAATTATCTGGCGCCTGCGCAGCCGCGTAAGTGTTCTGCTGTGGTGCGAGCAGTATTTGTATTTCGCACTCATTCACGTTACCTTCACATGTAACGGAACGCGGTACTGAGGAGATAACTGACAATCCTTGCACCAAGATAAAATTATATGTGTTTGTTACGTAGATCTATAGTGAAGAGATATTCAAGGATTCATAACACGTGTTTAAACAAGAGGCGGTTACCCTTGAGCGTACAGTATGGGTCCCGCAGCAGGACTGCCGATTTTTTCAGGTGAAAGTTGCCGTTATCAATTATGATTTGCAGATAACAATAGTGTTATGTATTCATAACAGTGCACTAGCGGAAGTAATGAATCAGTAATATAAAAGTGTGTTTTTCGAACACTTCAAGAATACATTCGTCGTAATGGTACTTCATTAAACAACATCTTAAGTATTAAAAATTGGTACAGAGGTTTAATTTACTCTAATCTGCATGTGATGAGTACGTACTTCCGTTACAATATTGTTGTCAGAGATCAGTTACCTTATATTCTTAACAAATGTTCGCTTAAAAACTACTTGCTGACATACTCTCGTAAGAGATAACGTAAGTCTCCTAGCTAAACAGATACACTGCGTGACCAAAAGTAGCCGGACGCCCCTATTATACGCGGAATTGGTCACTGGATATCACTAGAGGCGGACCCGCCAGTATAAGAGGTTGCGGGGAGTATTGTGTTGCCAGCGGAAAAATAAAAACAGCGGAATAGGTCGGTCAGGAAAGCTCACTGACTTCGAACGTGGCCTAGTCACTGGGTGTCAATCAGATACGTTTCAACCCTTTTAAAGCTGCCCAAGTCGACTGTTCTAGTGATGTGATTGTGAAGTGGAAACGCCAAGGAACAACCACAGGTAAACCAAGACTACACTGAAGCGCCAAAGAAACTGGTATAGGCATGCGTATTCAAATACAGAGAGATGTAAGCAGGCAACACCTATATAAGACAACAACTGTCTGACGCAGTTGTTAGATCGGGTACTGCTGCTACAATAAATATTTAATCAATATTTGAGTTTGAACGTGGCGTTATAGTCGGCGCACGGGCAATGAGACACAGCATCTCCGAGATACCGATGAAGTGGGTATTTTCCCGTACGCCCATTTTACGAGTGTAGCGAAAATCCGGTAAAACATCAAATCTCCGACATCGCTGCGGCCGGAAAAAGATCCTGCAAGAAC
The DNA here is from genome assembly GCF_023864275.1 of Schistocerca cancellata. Classification (NCBI taxonomy): domain Eukaryota; kingdom Metazoa; phylum Arthropoda; class Insecta; order Orthoptera; family Acrididae; genus Schistocerca; species Schistocerca cancellata. The sequence continues at coordinate 788,560,093 of NC_064628.1, read as the reverse complement.
AGGACAAACGACGACTGAAGAGAATCGTTGAACGTGACAGAAGTGCAACACTTCCTCAAATTGCTGCAGATTTCAATGCTGGGCTATCAACAAGTGTCAACGTGCGAACCAGTCAACGAAACACCGTCGATATGGGCTTTCGGAGCCGAAGGCCCTCTCGTGTAACCTTGATGACTGACGACACAAAGCTTTACGCTTTGCCTGGGCCCTTCAACACCAACGTTGGACTGTTGACAACTGGAAACCTGTTGCCTTGTCGACGAGTCTCGTTTCAAATTTTATCGAGCATATGGACGTATAAGGGTATGAGACAACCTCACGAATCCACGGACCCTGCATGACAGCAGGGGACTGTTCCTGCTTGTGGAGGCTCTGTAATGGTGTGAGGCATGTGCAGTTGGAGTGATACGGGACCCTTGATACGTCTAGATACGACGTTGACACGTGACACGTACGTAAGGATCCTATCTGATCACATGCATTCATTCATGTCCATTGTGCATTCCGACGGAATGGCTTCAGGACACTCTTCTGAGTTTAAACACTTCCGCTGGGCAGCAGACTCCCCAGACATGAACATTTTTGACTATTGAGCATATCTGGGGTGCCTTGCAAAGTGCTGTCCAGAAGAGATCTCCAAACCCTCGTACTCTTACGGATTTATGGACAGGCCTGCTGGATTCACGGTGTCAGTTCCCTTCAGCACTATTTCAGACGTTAGTCGAGTTCATCCCACCTCGTGTTGCGGCACTTCTGCGAGCTCGCGGGGGCCCTACACGATATTGGGCAGGTGTTGCACTTCATGTGCCTTTTCAGTGTATAACTCATGTACAGACGGAAAAGGACCATATAGCATTGCGGAAAGTGGTTTTACAGAATCGCATGAAATCAGCAAAAGGAATGACTCGGTTCCAACGTGCTACCAGCAGTCCAAATACCTTAATGACTGTGCGCAGGAATTTAAAACTATGGGGGTACAGTGGTCGAGTCATAAACCACATGTTCATTGTTAAGTGACGCTTGAGTTGGTGCAAAGAGCGACGCCACGGAACACTGAATTACTGGTAAGAATGATTTGGTATGATGAATCACGCTATATACTATAGCAGTTCGTTGTTAGGATCTGGGTTTGACGAATGCCAGTAACCTGCCATCAATGATAGCAATGGTAGTGACAACAGCGAAGTACGGAGGAGGTGGTGTTCCTGTATAGGGATGTTTATCGTAGTTAGGACGCACTCCCCTTATTGCGCTTAAGAAAATGCAAAATGTGGAAGGATATGAACATGTTTTGCAGCACTGTGATTCGTTACATTATTTTACTTCTGTCGAACATGTTTCCATTTGCTGCTTCAAGCAAAATTTATTAATGTTTATATAATTAAATATGACAATTCCTGATGAACATGGTAGTCCCTCCTTTCTCCATTTCTGATCTACCGAAGTAAGATGCTAGCCTAAATCCAGTAAAACTTTATGCACATATACCAGTGTTGGTCATGATGTTCAGAGAAGCAGATTTCTGAAAAATTGTGCAGGTGACAAGGAATGATATGTTGGCAGATTTGTTCCGTGCACCAGTAAACGAATTCTACGTTAAGTGAGAGATGTTTGTCACTGAAGAGAACTACCTAATAATTTAAAAAGAGGCGACTTATCCTTAGCCTTCGTAATAATAAAGGACTGTCATCAGAAACTGTGACGACTAAGAAGTGGCAGGCATAAATAATTAATAAATTTTATATCATTTATTTTTCCGGCTCCTTGCACATTTTTACCATATGGCTAGTTCGATGACATTCGATCATCTTGAGATCTATGCAGTTCCGTTTGCAACACGTCACATCTAAGCAGCAACTATTCATCTGTATTCTGATGTGTAGTTCCTGTGTAGACACGGCGGTTTGCTTCCGCAACTACAGATGACGCTGGTGTCATCGAAATCAATAATATCGTAAAAATGTGCAACTGAGACGGAAAAATAAACGATATATGTTTTAAATTATAACACAGTTGCTGCATACACTTGCGACGAATATGTCGGCTATAGTGAGACACAAATAAAGAATGAGTGATGACCTTTTGATAGGCTCTGTATAACTGATCGTCCTTTTTCCTTTACTTTATTAAAATTGTAATCTGTCCCTCTCTGATAGCTTTTTATTTTTGTACCCTTTACGCACAATCTTTTAAGGCCCCGCTCCCACCCCCACCCTCCCGTTCAACCTACCCCTCCGCCACACACAGGATTCAAATTCGTCTCTGGTTTTCGAACTCTGTATACTGTGAAGTTTTGGTAATATGTGTACTAAGACAGACTGTGACGCATAAAAAAAGAGCATAAAAGGGAACAAAGGAAACTTCAGCCACGCGTCTCCCATAACATGAACGTTCAGAATATGTATACCTTACTTCGGTTGGAACACATACAGCGGCATTTCGGTCTCCAACAGGACTCTTCTATATTCCAATTGCCACCAGTCAGGTAGTGACATTCGTTTAAAATGTTTTGAGACTGTTATATAAGAAAAAACTTCGACTGTCAGAAAGGACGCGGTGACATTCAAATGGTTCAAATGGCTCTGAGCACTATGGGACTCAACTGCTGTGGTCATAAGTCCCCTAGAACTTAGAACTACTTAAACCTAACTAACCTAAGGACATCACACACATCCATGCCCGAGGCAGGATTCGAACCTGCGACCGTAGCGGTCGTGCGGTTCCAGACTGTAGCGCCTTTAACCGCTCGGCCACTCCGGCCGGCGATGACATTCGGCCACCCACCCCTTAAAATAACCATGCCAAATCCGTTAATAACCATGCTTACTTTGCACCGATGCGGGACGTAGACACAATAAATAGAATAAGAAGAGGAAAGATTATTGATTCTGTCTCGGCCTGGACATAAAAACACATACTAACTGCACGTTTAAAACCCATAGCCATTTCCTAGGAGGGGATCGAACCCGCAGCCGCCGTTGTACATGACAGTTCCGAGACCATAGGGGCCGCCTTAACCCTAGAGCACTAAATGAGGGAGAGGAGATAGGGGATGTTGCTACTTTGACCATCGTAAATGTTACAACTCCAAATTTTACTCATGTAATTCATAAGTTATAGCAGGGGTTCCCAACAAAATTTTCTCGAGGACCCCCTCATCGAGCATGATTGCTACCTTGTCATATCACAGTATCAAGTACCTAAAAAAGCCTTTTTATAGGTTTTCTATTTTTGGTACTTAGAAAAAACATTGACATATTCATTATTAAAAAATATTGAGCATAAACCTTTTTCAGTTTAGCCATCACGGCTATTGTTAAATTTTTGATTATTGCTCAAAATCTTTGTGTTCAAATCTGGGTGTTTAGTATAACAAACTCTTTAAAAGTATCCTCATCATACGAAATATCCTTATCATACGAAATATATTTAATATATTTTTTATTCTAATAGCTTCGTGCGAACCCCTCTGGCATAGCTCCCGGACCACTGAGTTATAGGTTATGGGAACCACTGAGTTATAGGTTATGCACGAGAACTCCAAAGGTGTGTTATGTGCAAAATGAATACAAAACGTCCTTTTTTATACCCTACAATGGCGGTTTTACTGCTCATAACGTTATTGGAAAAGAAGTCATTTATGTTACGCACTAGTTACAAATTATTATGAATATTATAACTCCAGGGGTACGAATAGAGTATCTTCTGCTTTGGACCTAATTATTACAATCTAAGCTAGACCTAGCTCGATTTCCACAGTTACCCAAGGATTCTTCTTCACATTGTTTTCCTCACGTCTGAGTCTACACAATCCCGTATGGACACAACTTTATCTTGTTCAAGAAAATCTTCCTCTTTACTAAATACTCCAGTGTCTTTATCAGCTTCTGCAATCAAATCACCCAGTATGTTAGTGTCAAAATCAAACTCAGCTCCATCCGTATTGTGCTAATTTCAGTAGCAAAAAATTAGCACTGGAGAGGACCATTGTGATATAAACTAGTACTCTTCTGACCGGCAGATTGATTCTTCAGCTAAGATGCCACACTTGTCGTTCTAAGCGATTAAACAAATATGCCGACTGTTAGAAAACAGGCACACTGTTACTAAACATTCGTAATAGTTATAAGAAAAGCACAGTTGTCAGCAAACCGCTGGAGTCGGGCCGTAAATAATTCAGACATTGCTAACGATAATTTTTGCCTTGAAGCTACTCAAGAACACGTATCGCTCAACTGTCCAGATTGGCGGGAACTGCTAAGAAATACCAACTGGAATCGTAGACTTTACGAGGGTTTAGTAATCAGAATTTAAAAGGGGTCACCTGGGTCGATAGGGTTCTGTAGGCCGAAGTTACTCGGTGACAAAATCTGATATACCTTAATATCGCATTACCGATATGGATAGCGTTGAACGCGCACAAAAAGTTGAAACGTTTCGTACTGGAGTTTTACGCTGCAAAATATTCCTTGTAATCTTCTGTAGATTATTTTGGTCAAACGGTCTACACAATATACTGAATTTCTTGAAAGAATGAGGAGCAGAAGTGTGAAAGATAGTCATAAAGATTTAATTACCACCTCGAAAAAAATTAAGATGCAACCGTGTAACTTGGTAACCGTATTAGTCCGCCTCCACATATTAACCCTTCACTGCGACACATGTCCCCTTTCAAACGTAGAAAATGAATTAACGCATTATACTCCACTTTATTTTTTCCAGGTGATGATTAAATGGCTACCCCTCGTAACTAACAGATCGCCAACTGTTAGTAAATCAGCGAGTTGCAAATTAAATAATAAGCCTTTTGCTTCCACTTCTGTCATTCTCAGAGTAGAAAAGCATCGGTCGTTGTTTACATTGCACATTTTCTTTCTATGATGTTAAATTTTAATTTTTTTTATCTCTCTGGTTTTATGGTAGCGACGTTTCGTTTTCCTGTGGCACTGTATCTCGATTGTACTAAGAGCCAAGTAACATGTACCCTTTCGTGAGTATTCTGCTTAAGAATTATGCAGGTATGTCGCAGTAAACCTGTCGCTGCTTATAGTTTTTAACGAGAGCAGGTGGACACCAGGGAAGCGTCTGATGACACTCCCAATCTCCCATCGAAGACGTCAGGTGGTTGTTGACGGCTACCGTAGACAAAGTGCGCCGGAGATTTGTTTCCGCTCCAAAATAAACGGGCCGTGGACAGTTTTAGGACTGGTGGTTAACGAGGGCTCACTTTCGTAACGCCGAGCTATTTTTCCTTCGGTCACCCTCGAGTGGAAAGTTGCCCTTGGACTGTCGCAAGCTTTTTTTCCCGTGAGCAGCTGCTTCAGCGACACTAGTACTACGTAGCAAAATCTTTCTCGGGAAACAGACGGATTTCGTGTTAGGATCGAGCTGGAGGTGAAGTGTTTTACAAATTCTTATTCACTCTTTCTATAGGGAAATAGTATTTCATACTAGTGTCGTCTTGCCCGATATTGTGGGCGTTACGAAGTCACGCAGCATTGCCGCTCTTTGGTGTGCCAGCCAGCCAGGAGGAAGTTACACCGACGTTTCAGTGCAGATGTATGGCAAGTAGTGAAATACGTTCTATTCAGGAGAAGCCTTGATCCTTTAATTACTTATCACCACTAGCGAATTCGTGTGTCCCAGGACGCCAGGAACATAAATGCTTGTTTACACTCTTGATATATATGTTAAAAAAAGATGTAACACTTAAGTATTCTTAATGTAATTTCTATAAAATTTCAACTAACGTCAAAATATTGAGGGAAGCGCCGGTGCTGTGGAGGAAACAAATACAGAAAAGGTGGATGATTGGGGTTGAAAATGTAATCCACGAGAAGATTATTCGGGTCGGAAAGCCTCTTCAGATGTAAGAGTATAAGTATGGTCTGGTTGGAACTTTTGCCTGGGATTTGGGGTAAGTGATTTAGAAAAACAGCGTTAACCTTCATATCATGATAAGCTGCTGGTTGAGCAAAAAAAGATATTTACCGTTACTGCCAGTTCAATTGCAAAGCTAACATAAAGTTTGAACCCAGCAGACAAAAATAATACTATGGTATCAATAACAAAATGTAGCCAATGCGAGTCTGTTACTGTCTTAATGTATAAAAGTTCATTCGGCGTCACAGCTATACTAGTCATATGGCATCATTTACAAATTGCGAATAGTGGGACTCATTAAAAATCACACCCATTACTACCGTCATAGAACGAAATCCATATAAGTATACAGTGTGCTCAGAAACAGTGTCAAAAACATGTAAGAGCGTGCAGTGTAGTTTGTGCTGACAAATAACTGTCAAAGATAAAATCTGATACGTTTCGCCGTTCCCGATTCAATTAACATCGAAATTAGCTAAACAGATCATTGCGTGCGCAAATTCAAGCAGTTGCACGCGCTAAATGCTGTAAGTACAGGAATCTGTGGGGCTGTGACTACCTCTTGTTGAAATGTTCATTACCAGTTAAAATGTGCCTTTTTGGGAAGTGGTGAGCAAAAGCTACATTTATTCGGGAAACCAAACGAAGAATACGTTTTGCGGCGCTGACAGGCTGCTTGTATATGTGCGCACAACCACCTTATTGGCTAACTTCAATTGGTAATTAGACCGAAAACGGTGCAACGTACCGAATTTTTTTCTTAGCAAGTATTTCTCAGAAAAACCTACCCTGCAACACCGTTACAAGCTTTTCAGACTGTTCCTGACCACCTTGTGTACGGTCCCATCACGAACATAGCTCCCCATTCCATACCCCAACATGACTGTATTGGAAAGTAATCCATAGAGTATGTAATACCCGTTCATGAAACATTTTGGAGAAAGTCCGCCGCTCGTGGTCTCGCGGTAGCGTTCTCGCTTCCCGAGCACGGGGTCCCGGGTTCGATTCCCGGCGGGGTCAGGGATTTTCACCTGCCTCGAGATGACTGGGTGTTTGTGTTGTCCTCATCATTTCATCATCATCCAGGAAAGTGACGAAATTGAACTGAGCAAGGATTGGGTAATTGTACGGGCGCTGATAAGCACGCTGTTGAGCGCCCCACAAACCAACCATCATCATCATCATCATCATTTTGGAGAAAATGACATATTGTCAAGAGAGGCGTCGTGATTTACATAATGTTTCAACAATTTTATTGAACATTGACACTAACCGATGTTGACCATGGATCGGCATTTTTAGAACATTATTCATGAAGCAACTAGATGTATCATATCCTGAATATAATCAGTGGTATTCGAAACTGGTCACCTGTGAAAACGTGGAAATTATCGTGCCAGGAAATAAAACTCTTGTATAGTTGTAATATACGAATGGTAAGGACTATGCTAACATCTTCATTCACAAAAATTTTGGTGAGGAGCAGATGTATTCCCGATGTGTGATGGGTAAATTGTCTGATAAACAGGGCAAGACGTGTGAAAACCGCTGGATGCTTCACAGACGAATGTGACCGGGATCCAGTTGCTCACGGTAATCGCAGTGGAGGACAACTGAAGCAACCAGTTCTATGCCGAGTTGGGTAGGCAGTTACCACATTCTGTGTGCCCAGCTACACTACTTTTCCATGAACGTACAACGACTTTTCCATAGAATACTTCGATGTCTTTTAAAGAGCCCTTCGCTGAAAATTTTACACTGAAGAGACAAATAAACTGGTACACCTGTCTAATATCGCGTAGGCCCCCCGCGTGCACGCAGAAGTGCAGCAACACGACGTGGCATGGACTCGACTAATGTCTGAAGTAGTGATGGATTGAATTGAGACCATGAGTCGTGCAGGGCTGTCCATAAACCTGCAAGAGTACGAGGGCGTGGAGATCTCTTCTGAACAGCACGTTCCAAGGCATCCCAGATATGCTCAAGAAGGTTCATGTCTGGTGAGTTTGGTGGCCTGCGGAAATGTTTAAGCTCAGAAGAGTGTTCCTGGAGACACTCTGTAGCAATTCTGGACGCATGGGGTTTCGCATTGTCCTGCTGGAACTGCCAAAGTCCGTCGGGATGGACAATGGACTTGAATGGGTGCAGGTGATAAGACATGATCCTTACGTATGCGTCACCTGATCAGAGTTGTATCTAGACGTATCACTGCACACGCCCCACACCATTCCAGAGCTTCCACCAGCTTGAACAATCTTCTGCTGGCATGCAGCGTTCATGGATTCATGAGGTTGTCTCCATACCCGTACACGTCCATCCACTCGATACCATTTGAAACGAAACTCGTCCGACCAGGCAACATTTTTCCAGTCAGCAGCAGTCCAATGTCGGTGTTGACGGGCCCAGGCGAGGCGTAAAGCTTTGTTTCGTGCAGTTGTCAAGGGTACACGAGTGGGCCTTCCGATCCGAAAGTCCATATCGATTATGTTTCGTTGAATGATTCGAACGGTGACATTAGTTGATGGACCAGCACTGAAATCTGCAGCAATTTGCGGAATGATCGCACTTATGTCACGTTCATCGAGGCTCTTCAGACGTCGTTTGTCCAGTTCTTGTAGGGTCTTTTCCCGGCCGCAATGATGTCGGAGATTTGATGTTTTACCGGATTCCTGATATTCACGGTATACTCGTGAAATGGGCGTACGGGAAAATCTCCACTCCATCGCTACCTCGGAGATTCTGTGTCCCATCGCTCGTGCGCCGACTGTAACACCACGTTCAAACTCAGTTAAATCTTGATATCCTGCAATTGTACATCTGTACCCGATGTAACAACTGCGCCACACACATGTAGTCTTATATAAGCGTTGCCGACCGCAGCGCTGTATTCTTCCTGTTTAGATATATCTGTATTTCAAAATGTTCAAATGTTTGTGAATTCCTAAGGGACCAAACTGCCGAGGTCATCGGTCCCTAGACTTGCACACTACTTAATCTAACTTATGCTAAGAACAACACGCACACCCATGCCCGAGGGAGGACTCGATCCTCCGGCGGGAGGGGCTGCGGAATGCGTGACATGGCGCCTCAAACCGCGCGGCCATTCGGCGCGGCTCTGTATTTGAATACGCGTGCCTATACCAGTTTCTTTGACGCTTCAGTGCATTAACATGGAATAACGTATACTGCGTCCGATTGAGGTAACCTTATAATTTAATATTGTACTTTGTATGTATCTGCTGTTTCCATTTCTACCATTCACCGAACATTTTCGATTCACTTTGCTTGTCTCGTTTACGGCGGAGCTGCGGCTATAGGCTGTAGGAGCGTTCCACAGTCATCTCTCTTGGACGGAGAGTCCACGAGTCTGGAGACGGGTGCGAGCCACGAAGCCGGCGAGGTGCAAACCGCGTCACGGTTCGGATCACTCGGTGGGCGCGTGTCCGCCGTGTGGCGAGTGCTGACGCACCTGCCTTGCGCCCCCGTTCCGTCACCAGCACGCGCCTTTACCGTCACATTCGTACGCGAACGTCCTTATGTAACATTTTTACACAGGCGACCAGAAAGGTACCAGCGTGTGCCGTCGCTGTACTCTCTCTCCTGTCGACGAAATTTCCGCAAAGATCTTGTGTTGTGCACATGAATGGAATTTTAAAAAAAATTAGTAACAACTGTCAGTTTTCACTATTATCAATGAAAACAGTTAAATCCATTTGTAGCAAAAGAGGAATGCGGGAGAGGGGGAGCGAGTGGGGGGGGGGGGGGGGACGGCGGCAAATCTGGCGTTCTTGGACCATATTTGTTTTGAAGGAACAGTCACAGGAGAACTATTTAAATGTGCTTCAAAATTGGTATCAAGTATCAATTACAACAAGGACGTATTATTTTCCAACTAAAGAAACTTATACAGAATGATCGTAAAGTCGCACACATCTAAAAGTGGTGAGTGCGTTTGTGTGTGCTTACAGTATATATTTTATTCCATAACCTCAACCCCATTATATGAAACATACGCTAAAAAATGGTTGACCTGCCCTTTCATGCATTCACGAACTCGGTTTGTTGTGTTTGAGGCAACTTTGTGAAGCACGTTGACACACATTGTTACTCTCCGTTGTTAGCCCTGTTTTAATCTTGAGTTCCACCAGCGTGTGCGGTCTGTTTTAATAGATCCTTCCTCTAAGCCGGCCGATGTGGGCGAGTGGTTCTAGGCGCTTCAGTCTGGGATCGCGCGACCGCTACGGTCGCAGGATCGAATCCTGCCTCGTGCATGGATGTGTGTGATGTCCTTAGGTTAGTTGGGTTTAAGTAGTTCTAAGTTCTAGGGGACTGATGGCCTCAGAAGTTAAGTCCCATAGTACTCAGTGCCATTTTCTTCGAATTAAATTATGGTTTTTCAGATGTATAAAATATCCTGTGTCCCCAAATGAGGACATTGTGTTCAAGTGGGTGCAGTATAAGTCGAAAAGTCTAAGTATTTTTTTGACTTTATTTCACCTAAATACGTAAATTACACAAATGAAACATTTGCACAAGGATTTGAATTCACGATATCCAGTGTTTTATGGCGCTATACCATAAGTTCGTTTATTTGGATAAAACGTATGGAGCCTGAAGATGGCATAATGAATTGCCGAAACGGGTTCATTTCAGAGTAAAATAAAATATCTTAAACTATACGCCTGTTGGTGAAGTTTATTGACAATAAAAAATTCATTTTATGTCAATTTTGAAGTGGGCACAATGCTGTATAATTTTTTCAGCGTCTACGTGGTGGACTATGTTTCAGGTTGCAAAACCGGCTATAAACCGTCGAAAATGGCTGTCGAAAATCGTGTTCGGTTTCAAAAGCAGCTAACTGCATGTAGTCTTCGGGTGCAAAGCTCGCTAAATGCCCAATAGGCGTGGCTGTCGCCCTGCCATGTCCGGATGAAAAGCACGAGAACAGAAATCGCACTTACCGATCTGGACTTCCAAGCTATCTTTCAGTTTGTTGCTATTAGAATAGATATTTTTCTTATTGAGCTTTCGGTTGGCTGCGCTGTAACAAATTCGTACGCAACCATAACATTCTCACTGCCAATGCATTGTCCTTTGGATGGGACTAGTGTTTCGTGATTATCTGTGTCACTTATCATGCAGTTAGCGGGCTTTGCGTCTAGGCTGCTTTCAATATATTGTGTGATGTAAAACGTCTAACATTACCTTCATCATTACCCCCTTGTTCAAAATCATCGGCAGGATCATCGGATAGATCGTCAGTTTCAGATGAATTAAGGAGCTCTATAACTTCTTCTTCTGTAAGCGGCCGTCGTCTATCGTGCGCTCGGGACAATGTGAAATCACCGTAAGATGAATAAAAAGACAGCGAAATAATTTCCTAAATTCCTATGCTATTACAACATTTCGATCACAACGTCCTCATTTGTAGACATAAATGAAGTTATAAATATGTCACTTACCTTTCGTTCTGAAAGACACCTTTAGTTTTCACCTTCAAGAATGCAACTTTTAACGCACAAATATTTTTTTATTAACTAAACTCAGAATATATTAACCGGCTGATGGGAGGTACAAAGATTATTGGGAAGCATCCATGTGACTGCACGTTCAGTTTTGTTTTTGGCTACCACAGATTGACAGGAGATGCCGACACTGCTCTCAACTAAACTTTCTGCATGTGAAAATATGAGATCAAAAATCACAAATGGTAAAATTTAACGAATTTTAATGTACTAAGCATTTATTTAGTGTGTTCTTATATGGAGGACGCCATGACCGAAAGGATTAAGCAGCGGCATAGACCGTGTAACGATATCTTGGTACACAACACTGTTCACTCTAGCTTCAAAAATAGTAGGGCCCAGTATTCAACGACGGGATATGGCATATCACACTCAAAGTTCCTGACAGCGCAATGTGTTTCTTGAAACAAATTGGAATTTTAGGTTAACCAGAGTCTTGTGTTTCGATTGTTAATGTATTCGCGAAGGAAAAACCATGCCTCAGCAATGAAGAAAACAGGGTCCTGTTCTACGATTCCATGGATGTCTATAAATGACCGAACCCATTTCAGTTACATTAGATGCTTTTCTAACAATTTCAGTTGCTGCACACTACGAACATGATTGGACGAAATTTTAACCTATCATCGCTTTCTGAGCACTACCATCCTATGTACGAAATGGGACGGTCTCCTCAAACTACTTAACTCAGCCAGTTCAAAAGTCCGTCAAAACAGTTTCCCTCCCGATTCTCTTCTTGGCTGCAACTGATCTGTTGAATTGTTTGACGCTAGAGCGTATGGACATCTTTCACGAAATGCGTCTACGACACATGCTAACAAAATATTATTCACCAATGAAAACTCGTTGCTCTTGGGGAACGACATGTTTACCAAACAATAAACTGCGCAATGCAGCAGACGTAATATGACTTGTACGTATTACATTCGTGTCTTTGTTGTCGGCAATATCTGCGGTGGCTGATCGAATGAATGCAACTCCCATTTATAGAAACATATATAACGGTGTCAAGAGGATTTTGTACAAACACTGCGAGAATGAAAATCCGTCACCGTAGTTTTATATGAACACTCCTGATTCCTCGAGGGCTGTGTATATGAGTTTGTAAACCTCAACACCTGTTATTCGCAAATGAGTGACAGCGTAATGGAGGCCTATACCCGACAGCTCTCAGTAGATTTAGTTCCGATCTGTCCTGCCTGCCTTTTCGTTACATTCTAATATTGTGTGGTTTATGTCTTCTTTTTCTCTACTAGTACAAAGTGATGTGTTTTTTAAAACTACCGTGATCGATTTTCATTCAGTCCCCTAGAACTTAGAACTCCATAAACCTAACTAACCTAAGGACATCACACACATCCATGCCCGGGGCAGGATTCGAAACTGCGACCGTAGCGGTCGCGCGGTTCCAGACTGAAGCGCCTAGAACCGTTCGGCCACCACGACCGACGCAGTGATTGTACAAAATCCTCCTGACACCGTTTACATCATTACCAAATGCGTTTACGAGATCACAGGGTGTATCGGCTTATAATGTTAACCATTGTCGGTGGTTCTTCTTCTTCATTCCTCGTCCCACTTCACTTCATACGCATCGTCCTTTTAAATGAAGTCTCTAGTGATAGCTTTGGTTGACATGGCTTTGCTGAAACTGTGCCTTGAGTAGTCAGTTGGTCGGCCCTGTTCGTTGCCGCGGACGTCGCTATGGCCTTTGACCCAGATTAATGTCACTTCTTCTTGCTGATTTTGTAGCCTACTGACTTGCGTTTCATTAACGATTGCGTTGTTATGTCGCAGTGTAAAATAGTTTTGCAAGATCATGACTGCTGCGAATTTACTTCTTGATTCAACCTCGTAAAGCTTAACTGAACGAAGAGGCGTATTGGTTAGCACATAGGACTCGATTTCGGGAGGACGACGGTTCAAATCCCCGCCAGGCCATCCAGATTTAGTTTCTCCGTGGTTTCCGTAAATCGTAAATGATGGCGTGATACCTTCGAAAAGGACTCGCTATCGGAGCTTATGTTGCGTCTCTAGGGACGTTGTCGTTGCCTAGACGATACACCGTAATCTTCCTTCTCCCTTCCCACTTTGAATAGGCTTCCAGCTGAACTGAAAATTGTGATTGATAAGTGTAACGTGAGAGACTTTCTTCTCAAATACGTTGTAGTAGCTTAGAGAACGTCGGTTATTGCGTATCTGTATTACTAAACGGCTAAACTGGGCCAATGGTCCCTCACTATGCCGGCGTTTGCTGCGCAAACAAGTTCTCCACGTACGCGTACACCACCATTACTCTACCACGCAAACATAGGGGTTACACTCGTTTGGTGTGAGACGTTCCCTGGGGGGGGGGGGGGGGGGGGTGTCCAATCGGGGGCCGAACCGCACAATCTACATCTACATCTACTTCTATACTCCGCGAGCCACCTGGGTTCGGTATGGGGTGGCGGAGGGGTGAAGTGGACTGCGGTAGTCGTCGTGGGGTTGTGGACCACTGCGGCTGCGGCGGGGACAACTCTCCGTCGTTTCTAGGTCCCCGGTTGACATACAATACAATACAATACACCCCATTCTAGATGTGTTACGCATAATCGCCAGCCTTGCTGACAAGCTGTATCTTAGCTTTTGCAACATAGCTTCACTTCTTTGGAATCCTTGTCTGCGAGCCACTTAATTAATTAAAAGGAAAAGGTTCTAGACCGCGGAGCGAGGCCCACGTCGTAGCGAATCTTAAGATCAGTGGAACTTGCAAAAAACTAAACTGAGTTAAATTAAACCGCCGTCCTACCGACTGAATGTCCAGTGTCGTACCGCTCTGCCATATCGCATTTTGCTACGATGAACTGCTCAGTTTTTTAACTTCGTAGCCAAGGGTTAAATTCTGTCATTCGAAGCAGACGGAAATTACGTCAGGACTTCAAGAATGAAGTTCCATACGTCGCCCCTACTAAGACCGTCGCGCAACAAGATTTGAGAGACTATACTGTACACAAATATTATGTTCCGGGTTTCCTGCAGAGACAATTCTGTTGCTGAAAGAGTACGAGTGAATGGCGCGGCAACTTCAAACGCACTCAAAAGTTGAAGTACGCGGGACGGTGCGTTATTATGGGCGAAACGTTTAAATTGCATACAGATTTACGATGAAATTGTGGCGGCGTGTAGGCCTAATGCAGTGTCGCGTCTAGCCATAGTGGAAACGGTGCCAATAATTTGATCAAGGCCGCACAGACTTAGGTGATGCTGATCTGGAGGAAAGGTCATCGACACCCACCACAAACGATAACGTCATGGCACATTATTTTACTTGTTGGAAATACAGCCTGCGGTAGATATGACAACAAATAATGTAACATTTTATTGAGTATTTACAGACAATATTATTCGCCATTTGTTTACTGAAGTGACCACACTGGTCGCACAGTATTTCTGCTTCCATGCAAATAACCAGTTATTTCTGTAGAGAAATGAATACCGTATTCTAACATTTCCATCACTTTTCTTATCCCGGAGGTAAAACTATTCGAACGTGCGGCTCACAGTTGAATTTAATTTACAGGCAAATAACGGCTAAAGCATAGAGACAAAAATACTGAATACTTTGTTGACTGTTAATTTGTAGAAATGAATTAGTGCCATTCCTCTGTCTTTTTCTTCCTCTTAACATGACATTTGAAAGTGAGTTAGGAGTTACAGATTACGAGTCAAAAGAGCTTTCTAATCGATAGAATAAAAGGAAGGAATATACCAGTAAAATTGAGGATAATAAATATCACGCTGCTAGACGGAATGATTTAATTCTAGGCTGGGGAGGTGTGTCATTACGCCTTCCAGAATCCTGTGGATTGCTGTTGGAAGGAAAAGCGCGCTGGATGGCGCCTGCGATGCATATTTCCGTGCAGTTGCGACAGTTGCTTGTGGCTGCCAAGACAGGCAAGTTGTGGCGTCAAAACGCTATATAGTTGCGCTGGTGGCGTGATTGTCTTGGCGCTCCACACCGCCCCGACGGCAGCGGCCGTGAAAATAGCAGACGAGACTAGTCGCGTGCAGCTAAGCTACCGGCAGCGCAGGCGCCTGCTGTACCGGCTGACCGGCGCGCGGCGACGTAGTTCGCTTCTGCCTCGCTGTGTGGCGCCGTGTGTCGTGCGGCCACCTGATCTACGACAACAGTCTGGCGCGTCTCTAAAGTGCAAGCAAACTCGTTCGTTGTCTAAAACCACA
Organism: Schistocerca cancellata; assembly: GCF_023864275.1. Classification (NCBI taxonomy): domain Eukaryota; kingdom Metazoa; phylum Arthropoda; class Insecta; order Orthoptera; family Acrididae; genus Schistocerca; species Schistocerca cancellata. The sequence goes on along the minus strand of NC_064628.1, from coordinate 788,544,461 downwards.
TCGCTTAATTAATTAAAATGGCTTAAGTACTGGAACGCTCACTTAAATATCGTCCGTTGGAAACACAAAGGGAGATCCTTCCCGGCTCGTTTGCTGCTAACAGATTAAAGCAGAACACTCCTATTGCGTGAAGTTCATTTCGGAGGAAGGAGACCACTGACAGAACCCTTATAGCATTCGTTAATATTGCTCGTCTCCTTCAGGCTATTATCAAAAAAACCTTACTGAGAAGGCGGTGATTCGAAACAGACTTTTAGTCCCCTCGAAACCTGAACTAAAGCTGCCAGTAGAACACGCTGAACATTGCCCATAAACGTCGTGGAAGCTATCACAAGGAATTCAGACATGCGAAAGTGTGCAAACAGGTACGGGACAATCGATCCAGGAAAACAAAGTTACCATTGCTGCATACTACGTTGTGGTGTTCCGAATACAGTTGTACGTGTGATATGCTTTCAGTGTAGTAGCAGCAGTATTATATCTTCGATGAAGATTTGTTTAGAATTTTTGGCAGACAGCACAAGAACTCATCTGTTTTCTAGCGAGCTACGCTCTAGCCAATGTGTTAACTAAAACCAAGGGGTTGGAGGAACGCGGTGGGGTTGGGGCAGGGGGTTGAGAACTGTAGTATCGCCCTCATAACGTTATTTTAATTGCGTTGTTTAGGATTTTAGTACTGTCGTTTAAAAACATAGACGAGCCGTATTAAACTGTCAACTCCAGAGTACCAATACGTTTCAGTACTTGTCTAAAATTTCTTTCTATAAAGGCTTCTTTAATTGTTCTAAGTGTATATTTATAGTCTTCGCTTAATATTTTAAAACACATGATTACGTTAGCCGTTTAAATTCTATCGGAGGCCACCTGAAATAAACTGTAGTATCAGTAACTGCTCCGTAATAATAACGACCCGGAACGTATATACGTCGTTAATGTCAAATCTAATTACAGCTGATTGTTCGTTGGCAAAAGAGAGCGCGATCACGGGAGACGTCTGACAACAGATGCAATGCATCAGTATGTGTGTCACATGTGACAACAGAGAAGAGCATAGTGCTATCGACCGCTCGGTGTCAGTGAGCTACGTCTGCGAAAGCACGCTGGAAAATTCCAGAGCTGAACCCATGCTCCAGGCTGCGCGCGCATCTCGCTGCTGCAAGTCGATACGTGCTAACACCGCCAGTCTTTGCGCTGCCTTCACATCTGAGCCCGGACCACCAGTTGCGCTACGGCGCCGACAGATGGCACGAAAGCAGCCGTACGGATCTCGATTGTCGCACGCGATGCGCGCGATAGCCGCTGGCTCTGTTGGAATCGAACAGATAGCATTTTAAGCTCTCCAGATGTAAATTCGAATAGCATTTAACGCGTACATCCATTAATGTTCAGAATTTCTATATTATTTTCGATTACATGATTTCAGTATACTAAAGATCGATTGGTATCGAAGTAAGTATTGTGTCTAGTAATTTTATCGCTTTTACTGCCCCGAAAAAAGTTTTATTAATAGAGCAATTGCGAACTTTAACCGCTACTTCATTTCTGCAACCAATAACAGTGCCTATAGTCGTTGCAACAAATAAGTGTGTGTTTCATATTAAATGCTGACGGTGTACGGAACTACTATTGACAAGAACATTGGTTGTAAAACAGTAGTAAGGGAACGAAAGACATGGTTCTGTAAGGCAGAGAACCTGACTCTCATCTTTGTGCTTTCCCAGACCTGGATCTGTGGGGAGGGGTGGGAGGGCAAACCGGCGTGTCTGCCCATGGCGGCAATATCAGGGGTGCCAAATTCATATTCCTTGAAGAAAAAAGCCTTCCGATGGTTTTAGCTGACGCTCTGGGTGAAATGTAGGTTCAAATTTGTGATGCTGTCGCTAAGGATGCTCGTCCGATGGGCGGCCCAAGGGTTAGTACGAGGGTGCATCAAAAAATACTGCCTTCTGTGTCGTAAAAATGTATTAGCCAACATATATCCGAGGAAGAGTGCAGATCATAGCTTGAAGGGTCTTTTACACAATACTACCGTTCGACATAGTCACCATGCATTTTTGTACACATTTGCGCCATCTTTGAACCCAGGCACCAAAACCAGCCTGGAAAAAAATCAGGGCTTTGCTTCCTTGACCAATTATTTTGAAGTTCTTGTAACCTCATCCATGAAGAAAGTGTTTGGGAATATGGTCACGGACATCAGCAATGTGCAGCGTTGGGCGAAGTAATTTGGTAACGGAGAAACGGACATTGCAGATAAACCGCGCAGGGGCCGGCAGACATCTGTCGCAGATGCCAAATGAAGACGTGCTGATGAGGTGATTTGAGCAAACAGTTCACAATCAACCGCTTAAAAAATGGGTCAAGAAAAAACTTTTGGGTTTTTCCAAACTGGTCTTGATGCCTGGCATATGTGTACAAATCCATGGTGACCATGTTAAACGGTAGTGTTGTGTAGAGGACAGCTCAGGCTAATTCCTCTGTTGCAAGTTCATTATTAAATATTTTGTGACAGAGGTGGCATTACTTTTAGATGCATCCTGGTACGTATGCTGGCTCCTTAGGATCATCAACACCAGGGCTAATGCTCAGTTAACCTCCGAAAGAGATCGTGACATCTGACAGATTTATTCTTCGGCTCTCAACACCTCAGCATTACGGAGCAACAATGACGTTCATCTTATGAACATTATGCATAATGTCACTGAGCTTCGGTGCATCTTCTCTGTATACCAGGGCACCAACACAATTAGTGCACATACCTCCTCGCGAAGGACGTAACAAGCAACGACCAAACCACCTTATCCCCGGTTTCAATTCATCCAACCACAGCCCCAATTTTAGCGGGAGAATGTAATATAACGCATGGAAAGAGGAAAGGGAGGAAACACAACGAGACGGAGGCTGCCGGTACTCTAATCAACCTGCTCCCCCCAGATGACTGTGGCTTACGGCAAGTACTCAGGTCACCTCCTCATGATATGCCTCAGAGACTCCCCAACTTATGCGTGCAAATGGCTGTTTAAGTGACATATTACTTATATTAGAATTTCGCAAAAGACAGGTATTAACATCCTCTCTGAGCAAAAGTGTCTGGACACCCCTAGGTGATGGTTAACTGACTGTTTGAGGCGGACACGCTAGTATAAAAGGAGGCGGGGAGTATTGTGTTGTCAGTGGAGAAGCTGTAACAGCAGATTGGGTCTGGCAAGACAGCTCAGTGACTTCGAATGTGAATTAGTAATTAGATGTCACATGGGTAAAAAAAATGTCAGAGATATTTCAATAAGTCTAAAGCTGCCTCAGTCGACTGTTGGTGACGTGACGTTAATGTAGAAACGCGAAGGAACGACAACAGCTAAACCAAGAGCAGGCAGACCTCATGGACAGACGGAGAAACCATAGAGCTTTGTGGAGGGTGGCTGTAAAAAATCACATGAAATCAATGGAAGGAATCACTCATGAGTTCCAAACTGCGGCCAGTAGCCCTGGTAGCTCAGACTGCGCGTAGGAACTTGGAAGGAATTCAGTTCAACTGTCGAGCACCACCTCATGAACCACACACTTGTGTAGTCAGTGCTAAGCGATGCTTGAGGTGGTGTAAGGAGCGACTTCGGGACAGTGGATGTTAGAAACGAGTGATCTGGAATGGTGAATCACGATGTATCCTGTGGCAATCCGATGCAAGGGTTTGGTTTTGACGGATGCCTCACCCGTCGCACAATCCCGGCATGAAACAAATGCAACGCCTTTGGTGATGATTCAGAACGTCAACTTCGCTCTGGATCCCAGCGTCCAACGTCTCTACCTTCTCTGGTTTCGGCTCTTGAGGAAGAATGGGTTGCCAGTCTTCCGTAGACATTCACGCATCTCATTGAAAGTGTTCCCTGCAGAGTTTAAACCGTCATAAAGGCGACAGTTTTATGCAACCCATGCTAATGCCCACTAATAGCACTAATAGATTTTCTGATACTTTGTATCAGATAGTGTATCTGATTAGTCACGATTGTAAAATACTGTCACGAATTGCAAAAGAACAGCAAACCTTCTGCTTGAATTCCAGAGAAATACAGGAACATCCGAGGTAATACTGATCCTAAGACTTAACTTAGAGGATAGGTTGAAGAAAGACAAACCTCCTTTTATAGCATTTGCAGATTTAGATAAAGCTTTTGACAACGTAGACTGGACTAAACGTTTCGAAATTCTGAGGTTTGCAGGTAAAAAATACATAGAGCGAAAGGTTATCCATGTACAGGAACCAGACTGCGGTTACTAGAGTCGAAGGAAATGCAAGGGGAAGCAACAAGATCCGGGTATGAAGTATTTCAATAGTTTGGAAGACGAATAGCGTCTTGTGAGTAGCAATAAAAAGGTTCCATTTCCGACCCTGTTAAAAACCTGCGTAATAACGACTTTTAAAACATTTTCTTCAAAGGAAAACACCCGATTACACTACATTTTTCCCCGACAGCTGGGGGGGGGGGGAGGGAGGGGTACCTGGGTATGGGCGCCCTGGGGAAGCAGTAGTCGAGAAGGGAGTGAGCCACGTTTGTAGCATGTACCCGATGTTATTGAGTCTGTGCATTCACCAAGCATTAAAGGAAACAAACGAGAAATTTGGAGAGGGAATTAAATGTAAAGGAGAAGAAACAAAAATTTTAAGGTTTGCCGATAACATTATAATTCTGTTGAAGGAAATGGATAGTGTCTTGAAAATTTGAACAGCAGCAAAAGGAAAACAAGAATATTGGAATGTAGTCCAGTTAAATCAAACGATGGCGAGTCAATTAGTTTACGAAATTATACTTTAAAAACAGTAGTTGTGTTTCTTTGTTTGGGCAGAAAAATAAGTGATGATGGCAGGACTAGAGTGAATATAAAATGCAGACTGGCAACAGCAGCAGAAAGAGAAATTTGTAAACATGGAATATAAATCTCTGTGAATGTATTTGTCTGGAGTGTAGCCTTGTGTTTAAGAGAAACGTGAAAGATAAAAAGTTCAGACAAGAAGAGACTAGAAGCTTTTAAAATGTGATGCTACAGGAGAGTGCTGACGATTAGATTAATAGATCAAGACGCTAATGAGGAGGTTCAGATGGTTCAAATGGCTCTGAGCACTATGGGACTTAACTGCTGAGGTCATCAGTCCCCTAGAATTTAGAACTACTTAAACCTAACTAATCTAAGGACATCACACACATCCATACCCGAGGCAGGATTCGAACCTGCGACCGTAGCGGTCGCGCGGTTCCAGACTGTAGCGCCTAGAACCACGCGGCCACTACGGCCGGCCGCTAATGAGGAGGTACTGAATGGAACTGGATGAGGGTGGAGGGATAAGTTTATGGCTCAACCTGATTAAATGAAGAGATCTGTTGAAAGGACACATCTCGAGGCATTAACGACTACTCTGTTTGGTAATGGAGGGAAGTGTGGGTGTAATAATAATTTGTGGAGGTAAACCAAGGTTTGACTACAGTAAACAAGCCCAAATAGATGTAGGTTGCAGTAGTCATTCGTAGATGGAGGCTTGCATAGCATACGTTAGTGGGGAGGTTGCGTGAAACCAACCTTCGAACCGAAGACCGTACAGCAGTATTGTTTTTGAATGAGTATTATCGCTACTAACAACTCACTTTTTGCAAAGGACTAAGCAAACTGAATCACGGATTTCTCACTATTAGCGCTACTAACTTCACATCAGAAGCCACAATTTAAAAGAGCCACCACAGAACCACGCAAGTATCAGATACGTTGGATGGGTAACAGGTTGTGAGACGAAGCTTAAGAGGCTGCCTATTACAGTGACAAGCCACGAATGGTATTTATTTGTTTAAAATCACTACACTTTCAATAGCGAGAAGAAAAGGATAATAAAAGCTAAATAATATTTAGTGGTATCGAAAAGCGAAGAGAATGGTGAAAACTCTTTTATCTTGGTGAATCTTACCCTATCAAAATTTTAATAAGACCTGCTCCGGAATGTATTATTTGCTTAATAAGCATGACGTAGGAACAGTCGTGTTGAAATACTTACGCCGACTATTGCCCATTGTTGCTTTTAAGTGACAGAAATGAAAGTTTAAGGTGAGAATTGGATTCCTATCGTTTTATTGCTAAATTGTAGGTGCTTGGTAATCAGCAGCGCTTTTCTTCTGGCTTCGTGTGTGATATCTTCAGTCTGAAGTGCAGCATTTGCTACTCTCTCCGCGTCGATTTAATGAAGGCCTACTGTCCTATACTACGCCAACTCCTAGCTTCTCAAGCATTTTGTCTACCCTTGTGTCAACTGTTATACGAGGGCGTGCTGCAAAGTAATGTCTCCAAATTATTTACGTAAAAACTCTTAAAACTTTTTTTTAAATGAAACAAACGATTAACGTTCTCCGTCTTGGTTTACAGTCCTCAGCCGCTAGAGGGCTCTTCATTGTAGTCCTTTAATATGACGATGTGTAACTTTAACTATGTCGGTGCGTGAGAAACCGCATGCTGTAATCGAATTCGAAGAGTTCGACCACACATGAAGCACCCTCTCCTTCAACTTGACAGCTCCAGGCCACACGAGCGCCGCGACATCGCAACAATCCGACGCCTTGGGTTCGCTGTCATAGATCATCCTACATACAATCCCAACTTGGCCCCATCTGATTTTCATCTTTTCCAACATTTAAAGAACACCTTCGCGTTGATTCTAATGAAGCGGTGCAAGCAGGGATGAGGCTATGGCTTCGTCAAAGAAGTGAAACATTCTACAGTGATGGTATCAACAAACTGGTCTCTCATTGGAAGAAATTTGCTCGTCGCCAGGGTGACTATGTTGAGAAATAAATATTTAGACACGAAGAATAAAGGTATAGAATGGAAATAACGTTTGTTTTATTTAAAAAGCTTTAAAAGTTTTCATATACGAGGGGCGTTTGAAAAGTCCGTGCTAAGTCCGTGAGGTAGCACCACCGGCGACATCGAGGTGATGTTTAGTTAGTAGCATCTTTGGAAAGAACGCACACAAAGTTTCAGCCATATTGGTCTATTTCTTTGTGTTTGGCATTCGTCTTAATCAAGGAAGTCGACTGATTGTCAAAAAATGGACTAAGAAGAATTTCATGTGATGATTAAACATTACTTTATGAAAGGCAAAACGCCTCAGGAAACTAAAGAGAAGCTTGATAAACATTACGGTGACTCTGCACCTTCGATTAGAACAGTTTATAAGTGGTTTCAAAATTTTCAGAGTGACAATATGGGCACAAGTGATGCTGAACGTTCTGGACGTCCTGTGGAAGTTACAGCTCCAGAAATCATTGATAAAATCCATGATATGGTGATGGATGACAGAAGACTTAAGGTGCTTGAGATTGCTGGTGCTGTGGGAATCTCGAATGAACGGGCACGTAATATTTTGCATAAACATTTGGACATGAGAAAGCTATCCTCAAGATGGGTTCCGCAATTGCTCACTCTTGACCGAAAACGGAATCGTGTGAAGTGTTGCAAGGATGGTTTGCAGCTGTTCAGGAAGAATCCGCAGGACTTTGAGCGTCGTTTCGTCACTGTGGATGAAACATGGATACATTACTATACTCCTGGGACCAAACAACACTCTAAACAATGGTTTACCAAGGGAGATTCCTTCGGCCAGAAGGGTTATGGCCACTGTCTTTTGGGATTTGCTAGGGATAATCCTCATCGACTATCTGGAAAAGGGTAAAACTATTACAGGTGAATATTATTCATCGATATTGAACCGTTTGAAAACCGAGCTGCAAGAAAAACGCTGGCGATTGGACCGCAAAAAAATCTTTTGCAATCACGACAATGCACACAAAGTGTCAGCCATATTGGTCTATTTCTTTGTGTTTGGCATTCGTGTGAATCAAGGAAGTCGACTGATTGTCAAAAAATGGACTAAGAAGATATCGAGGGAACTGACCGAATGGGCAAAAGTATAACATTATATCGTGTGAGTATTAGAGGAAAGAAATGGTGGCGATAAATTTGTACTTGGCTACTGGATGTGCCACAGAAATATATATACGTCAGACATGGTTTCTCGCTCAACACCAAATTGGACTGGAATGTCGCATGTACTATCACTCTCATTTCACCAGCAATTTAATTAGTTTGTATATACCCACGAGGCTGACTATTTGACAATAACATATGAAAACTGTGTCCAGTGGAATTTGCGCCCGTTCAAAAGTGTGTGAAATTCGCGCTCAGTATTCTTGGAAATGACACATTCACTGAGTCACGGCTTACCTACACCCAGAGAGTCCTCGTCTACCGGAAACGCTAAGTGTGCCCGCGGTGAGCTGCAGGTCGCCCTGTCAGAGCTGCGTCCACACAAACCACTACTAAAGTTTTTGTTTGCAGTAACATAAATTATTTTTCGATGCATACTGTGTCCTCTTAAAGTCCAATTTTGTAACCCTCATATGTCTTCTGAAGGTGTTTCCAGTGTATGCTCCAACTTCTTCTTTTTAAATTTGGCGTTAATCTGAAAATCATATAGCTATCTCGTTAATCTGAAAATATACAACCATCTAGCAGTTACGTTAAACACACACACACACACACACACACACACACACACACACACACACACACACCTCACTTTACTGCTTTCTTTCTTCAGAGCCTATCGTCGCAATAACAGTTCCTCTTCCTGTGAAATAATTATGAAATTTTGTATCCTTTCAGTTTAAAAACATGAATTCGAAAACCGCTGGAATGTTTCAGACTGAAACAGTCAGAAATCATGTTTAATAACTTGTTGGTGTTGTTGTGGTCTTCAGTCCTGAGACTGGTTTGATGCAGCACTCCATGCTACTCCATCCTGTGCAAGCTTCTTCATCTCCCAGTACCTACTGCAGCCTACATCCTTCTGAATCTGCTTAGTGTATTCATCTCTTGGTCTCCCTCTACGATTTTTATCCTCCACGCTGCCCTCCAGTACTAAATTGGTGATCCCTCGATGTCTCAGAACATGTCCTACCAACCGATCCCTTCTTCTAGTCAAGTTGTGCCACAAGCTCCTCTTCTCCCCAGTTCTATTCAATACCTCCTCATTAGTTATGTGATCCACCCATCTAAACTTCAGCATTCTTCTGTAGCACCACATTTCGAAAGCTTCTATTCTCTTCTTGCCTAAACTATCTATCGTCCACGTTTCACTTCCATACATGGCTACACTCCATACAAATACTTTCAGAAACGACTTCCTGACATTTAAATCTATACACGATGTTAACAAATTTTTCTTCTTCAGAAACGCTTTCCTTGCCATTGCCAGTCTACATTTTATATCCTCTCTACTTCGACCATCATTTAGTTTGCTCCCCAAATAGCAAAATTCCTTTACTACTTTAAGTGTCTCATTTCCTAATCTAATTCCCTCAGCATCACCCGACTTAATTCGACTACATTCCATTATCCTCGTTTTGCTTTTGTTGATGTTCATCTTATACCCTCCTTTCAAGACACTGTCCATTCCCTTCAACTGTTCTTCCAAGTCCTTTGCTGTCTCTGACAGAATTACAAGGTCACCGGCGAACCTCAAAGTTTTTATTTTTTCTCCATGGATTTTAATACCTACTCGGAACTTTTCTTTTGTTTCCTTTACTGCTTGCTCAATATACACATTGAACAGCATAGGGGAGAGGCTACAACCCTGTCTCACTCCTTTCCCAACCACTGCTTCCCTTTCATGGCCCTCGACTCTTATAACTGCCATCTGGTTTCTGTACAAATTGTACATAGCCTTTCGCTCCCTGTATTTTACCCCAGCCACCTTCAGAATTTGGAAGAGATTATTCCAGTCAACATTGTCAAAAGCTTTCTCCAAGACTACATACGCTAGAAACGTAGGTTTGCCTTTTCTTAATCTAGCTTCTAAGATAAGTCGTAGGGTCAGTATTGCCTCATGTGTTCCCATATTTCTACGGAATCCAAACTGATCTTCACCGAGGTCAGCTTCTACCAGTTTTTCCATTCGTCTGTAAAGAATTTGTGTTAGTATTTTGCATCCGTGACTTATTAAACTGACAGTTCGGTAATTTTCACATCTGTCAACACCTGCTTTCTTTGGGATTGGAATTATTATATTCTTCTTGAAGTCTGAGGGTATTTCGCCTGTCTCATACATCTTGCTCACCAGATGGTAGAGTTTTGTCAGGACTGGGTCTCCCAAGGCTGTCAGTAGTTCTAATGGAATGTTGCGTACTCCCAGGGCCTTGTTTCGACTTAGGTCTTTCAGTGCTCTGTCAAACTCTTCACGCAGTATCGTATCTCCCATTTCATCTTCATCTACATCCTGTTCCATTTCCATAATTTTGTCCTCAAGTGCATCGCCCTTGTATAGACCCTCTATATACTCCTTCCACCTTTCTGCTTTCCCTTCTTTGCTTAGAACTGGGTTTCCATCAAAGCTCTTGATATTCATGCAAGTGGTTCTCCTTTCTTCAAAGGTCTCTTTAATTTTCCTGTAGGCAGTATCTATCTTACCCCTAGTGAGATAAGCCTCTACATTCTTACATTTGTCCTCTAGCCATCCCTGCTTAGCCATTTTGCACTTCTTGTCGATCTCATTTTTGAGACGTTTGTATTCCTTTTTTCCTGCTTCATTTACTGCATTTTTATATTTTCTACTTTCATCAATTAAATTCAATATTTCTTCTGTTACCCAAGGGTTTCTACTTGTCCTCGTCTTTTTACCTATTTGATCCTCTGCTGCCTTCACTATTTCATCCCTCAAAGCTACCCATTCTTCTTCTACTGTATTTCTTTCCCCCATTGCTATCAATTGTTCCCTTAAGCTCTCCCTGAAACTCTGTACAACCTCTGGTTTAGCCAGTTTATCCAGGTCCCATCTCCTTAAATTCCCACCGTTTTGCAGTTTTAATCTACAGTTAATAACTTAAACAGATTTAATGCATCAGTGATGTTAATATGCGCGTGGTTTTAGAAGTGTATGAAGTTAACTATGCTGGTAACTTATTTATAGCTGAAAAGACATTCGCACCCGAATAGCTTTCTGTAAGAACTTGATACGCCCCAGTTCGCTTACTGATGAGGCTATTGTAAACTATAGAAATAACGTTGAACTTTCAGGTCTTTGGAACTGGCATGGGCGTGTGCTTTTCCCCCGTTATCTCCCCTTGAAATTCAGCCGTGAATGGTGAACTGCCGTGTTATCGTGTGTATCGTATGATCGGCAACTGCCAGATTTCACGGAATGTGGTCATTGAGTGCAGTAACAGGTAAGCAGATCACAGAATGGCAGGATTCGTTCCTCGCTCCGGAAACTACCGATTGGATAGCAGACGGCACGCGATGTCAATGACCAGACTCGGTATCGATTGTCCATGAGTGCAGCATCGCCAGTCAGATGTTAGAACATTCACGTCAGTCCTTTCACGCCGCTCGGTTCACTAATGATGATTTGAGGATGTCACTAACGCGATTTTATAGAAACTTCGCCTTCTAGAATCGAAACTGTACAGCCGGACTGTGAAATCGAAAGCGTACATGCGTACGCGTTGTTCTTTTTCAACGCGTTTCGACTCTATGGTCAAAAAGTAGATCAAGTATTTGCAAATCGCAATATAAACGTTTCCTTCCAAAGTCTGTGATAATCACGATACCACTGTTTAAACTCAAAAGAAATATCTTAAGACACATACTTCACTGGTTACGTTTTGTGAAACATTCAGCATTCCGTTATACAGTGCGCTCAGTACTATTTATTTGGTTACTTTTTACTTTAATTTCAAACATTAGCAAAATATTTTCATGCACTGCATATGTGACTAGCCCGTTTGAAGTAAGCTATAATTTACTGAAACTACAATTGCAAACAAACACCGAAAGCAGCTCTTAAAAATCGTCTAAATATGAAGTTTTATTTGTTGACTGAATACAACCCATTCCATTGGGTTGTGGAGCACGGAATATTCTCATAATGTTTATATATTAGGTTTGTCCGAAAAATTCCTGAACTTTATCCACTAAATTTTTCTACGTTTTCCTTTTACTTATTGTGCATGGTCTCCTTCGAAACTCTTTCCTCCACAATTTGTACACTGCTTCCAACGCCGGTTCCATCTCCGGAAACAGTCTTGGTACGCCTTGTATTGGATCGCGCGAAGCTCCGTCTGCGAATTTTCTTTTATCTCGCATATCGTTGCAAATCTTTGTCCTTTCAAAGGGGTTTTCGACTTTGGAATTTAAAAAAAAATCCGCAGATAGTACGCAGGATTATTATTATTATTATTATTATTATTTTGCAATAGTCACGCACCAACGGGGATGATTGTGTGGGTGCGTTATCGTAATGCAGGAGCCATGAATTGTCTCGCCACATTTCAGGTCGTTTCCTTCTCACATTTTCTAGAAGTCGTCGCAACACGTCTCGATAGTACTCTCGACTAACAGTTTGTCACTGTGGCACAAATTCATGATGATCTAATCCTTCCACGTCAAAGGAAACTATCAGTATGGCTTTGACATATGATCTGACCTGACGAGCTTAAAAGGTCTTGGAGAACATTCCCCGACCCATAGTGAAGACTGAACCTTGGTCTGAACAACACAACTGTAGACCCATGTCTCATCACCAGTTATGATTCTCTTAAGGAACATCTCGTTCTCATTTACGCAATCCAAAAGCTCTTTCTGGTCTTGACTCATGAGCCATGTGACGAACTTGGATGCAGCACGATGCATACTAAGATGTGTCAGGATTTCATGACATGATCCAACTGAAATGTTACGTTCTTCTGCAATCTCTTGGACAGTCTTCGATTGGCACGCACAATTTCGTTGCCGTTCCAGACATGAGCGTCGTCGATAGATGTCGAAGGCCGCCTTGAACGATGGTCACCTTCCGCCCGACCATTTTTAAACCGTATGAGCCATTCTTAACACCGAGTACAGCTTTAAGCACTAATCTCCATAGGCTTCCTGCGTTATTTGGTTTGTCACTGTAAAGTTTTTCTTGAGCTTCACGCAAAATTTAATGCAGATGCGTTGCTCGTCTAACGCTGCCATCTTGAAATTTGCAAACCATGCGACACAACGTTTTACACAATACAGGATTGAACTAACAGACATTCAACAGTGAAATTGCCGGCAGTTATACATTAAACACAGGCGTGTGCAGGGATACCAACCACATTTCGCTCCAATACACAATTGGCGCGAAATTACGAATGTTCCGGAATTTATTGAACAGACCTCGTATGTACCCATCTTAATGACATTCGTTGTAAGTGTAGTACAGTTTGCAATGATTATGTAGCCAATTCCTTATGAGAGGGTTTTATTCACAGCAATAAAGAAACTGCCTTATTTTTTTGTTAATACTCATAAGATAAAGTGCTTTTGGGCGGAGATGCTATTATGACTCCAGTACATGCAGTTATTCACTATAATGGAAGCAATGTAACCATAAAGTAATCGTCAATAGGAGAATGTTCTGCGAAATGTTCACTGTTGACAAAAGTAATATATGCCGTTATTCACTATAGCGGAAACAGTATGACCATACAGTAATCGTCAATAGGGATTTCTCTGCGGAATGTTCATTGTTGACAAAAGTAAAGAAGTCTCATACTTAAAACTAACAAGTTACAAGATAGTAGTGTTACAGAATAGGATGTCTTTCAATAAACACTGTAAAAATTATGAAGTTTCTTCTAAAACATCCTCTGCTTCTCCTGAACTGCGCTGTTCGTCACAGCCTATCGTAGTACACACGTGCTGCGATAGATGGCGGTCGCAGCATGTCATGCGTGGCGCGCAATCTGCAGTGGAGCGTTGAACTACATGATAGTTGAGAGACACCGAGCAATTCGTGCGCCGTTCGTTACTGAATTTGTTTATTCGCATCCACATTGACGCCTACTGTAGATAAGAGAATGATCTGTCACCCACATTCCGCTCAAAATGCGCGAAATGTAGCACGACAACCGAAAGACGGCGTCCATCAGCGATGCTATCGTTGTTTTTAATGCACAAAAGATATTGTTAAATATATTGTTCGAAGTCTTACAACCTTTATGACGAGGCAGAACTAGAGAAAAACAGGGTAATTACCTCTCTCTCTCTTTATGTGTGTGTGTGTGTGCGTGTGTGTGTCCTCCCTTTAGTTTAAACTGCCATTGAGAGATTCTCTAGGATACGCTGTTCTAAACTAATGCGACTAACTAGTTTGATGATGGTGTTGTGTTCTACACGTTCACTGCAAGTTTACCATTCTCTCACGTCCTGGTTTTACGCGAACCTCATCGTAGATGCTGTCAATTTGTTGGCATCTTCTACTCCATCTGCTCCCCTTCCCAGTCACCATTCTTGTTGTACGCTCTATATGGTGCAGTCTTTTCTAATCTAGTGTCCTAGACAATTTATTTTCGTCTTCTTTGTTGTTTCCAGGATTTGTTTTTTCTCATTCAACCTGTGTAACACAGTCTTATGGCTTTAGATTACCTATCTATTTCGCACATCCATTCTTATCCATTTCCGCAGCACAAGAGCCTTAATGAATTTCTTTGTGTCTTATGTTCTTATCCATTTCCGCAGGACAAGGGCCTTAATGAATCTCTTAGTGTCTTATGTTTCTGCCCCTTACAGGGCACCGCTCACTACAAATGGTCAAAATGTGTGTGAAATCTTATGGGACTTAACTGCTAAGGTCATCAGTCCCTAACCTAAATTATCCTAAGGACACACACACACACACACACACACACACACACACATGCCCGAGGGAGGACTCGAACCTCCGCCGGGATCGCTCACTACAAACCATTACGCTAATCTTAGCTTTAATAACTGTTTATTTAATGGACCACAGAAAAGATGGCTTCTAAACCATTTCTTTTGGAATGCTGCCCTTGGTTTAATATATATCATATACTTGGTTCCCATGTTAAAAAAAAAAAGGCTTACTCTTTTTCACATTTGTTGTTATTGAAGTTTGTAACTTATTAAATTAAGATTTACTTCTAGACAATTGGATTTATCATGGCTTGTCAATGAATTCACACGTTCCCATTATGCTCTTACAGCGGCGTTGTGTGTAGTAGTTCCTATGTGAAGGTTTTAGTGCGTGTTCATGGTTACCATGACGTGGTAGTACTGCAGACTGTGATGCACCATGAAGTGCATGGTACAGTGTATGTTCGGGGAAAGCAGTTAAATACTGAGGTAGGACCCCCCTTCTTTCTTTGCAGTGGTGTGACTTGTATGAATTTTGTGCTGTGCGCTTGTGCTTCGTAGTGTTATGTTTATGTTGCTATTGGCTATTATGGAAGTGGGCGAATCTCTTTGGCATAATATTTTATTCACGAATAGCATCAAGAGGGCCGCATGACTTTACGCCATGGAGACGGTTCAAAATAATTTTTGAATGTGTTTGTGTTTAAAAAATGCGTGCCAGTACTTTAAGATTCATCCTCCAGCTTATGGATAAAATATGTTGTATATTTGCGATTTACTCATTATTATTAATCCAGTCGCACCCCTACGTTTTCCTCTGCGCGAGGGAGAATCATCTGTAATTACGTAGACACCTTTGATGCGTTTAGCTTCTTTAACGGCGCATACCAGTAGATAGCTTTTTAATTGCCCCCTGCACTTACACAGTCAGGAGAGACAAAGTACCTAGTGACATGGTTCTCTATTAGCCATCCATTTACTTCTAACAGACTAAAGAAAGTAACTT
Organism: Schistocerca cancellata; assembly: GCF_023864275.1. Taxonomy (NCBI): domain Eukaryota; kingdom Metazoa; phylum Arthropoda; class Insecta; order Orthoptera; family Acrididae; genus Schistocerca; species Schistocerca cancellata. Next base: position 788,528,740 of record NC_064628.1, on the reverse strand, counting down.
TCGACATTTTACTGACAACTTGCACACGTTCATTATTAAATCCAGTTGCATCCACCCTGTACGAGAGAGAACGAACGTATTATTCATTTCCTGCAGCGCAGGCATCCACCTAGTATCCCCGAGTTGAGCGCTGTAAGAACCTTAGAAAACTCTTTTGATCGCCACACTGGTATAAATGTATGCTTTGTCAGAGCGAATGGGTTCGTGCCGACGGAGCCTTAGCGAGATACCTATAGACAAAACAACCTGTTTTACTATTAGCACTTGACAGTTACACAGTCCTGCAGACAACACATGCCGAAATATTTCTTTTCGTGGAACCGTGCACCAGCGCTGCTCTTCGTGGGTTAATTTCTTGTGTCTGTTCCTGTCCGAGTTACCGGTTGTTCCCACTATTTTCCAAGAGTCCCTTAAGAACTTCTGTTCCTGAGGACTCTGAAATTAAAAGCGGACTGCTGGTACCTCGTGTCTCTCGACAATCTACTAGTTAAAGTTTGCAGCAACTTTAGGAGTTTCGGGGGATGCAGTAACGTGTTTTTTGCTAGCGTCTCAACGTTCCGCCCACATCCAAAGAGTTAAAGAAGATGTCAAAACGTTTCAAAATTTAGTACTGGACATTCCTCACGCGCCAATATTTTTTGCTCTTGTTATGTCATCAATTATTATCATTTGCCTCTTTTTCTTTATATTGTTGTGATTGGAAAGTCTGCCTCCAGGCACTTCATTTGTCTTGTATTGCGTGTGCAGCCTTCGTCCATTTCGTCTCGGATTATCAAGTGAGTAACGACACCGTATTAATGAAAGAGATAGGTGAATGGGAAACACCGAAACTCTCCATTAAGACCATATAGCTACTGCGCAGCTACCCTGCATAACTACGTAATTAGCGAATTTAAGTGCGTTGTAAGTCGCTTCGACCTTCGCCACCAGGTGATTTTCCCAAGCTGCAGTCGAAATCCACTACTAGCGGTGCGTATGTTGGTTTCGACCACCACCCTTTCATCTTCTCTGATGCCTAGGCTCTGTTGAGAAAGATACAATATCCCGCTGAAAATGGAATACAACCAGCAGATTTCGCAAAAAGTGTAACAGTTACCATACTTACGAAAAGAAATGCCGATGATTGCTGGAACCACGCGACATTATTTAAGAGTATCACAAGCTTAAAAAAGTCTATTAAAATCAGCAATAAACCAGCGATTAGGAAAAGATTGGAATACGAAGTTAAGGAATATAAAACCAATTTTGCGATTGTATTCACGACTGGCGAACAAACGGAACTAGAGCTGAGAGCGGCGTTGTGGGAAAAGTGTCAGATTTGAAAGAAGCTTGGGGAGTACTTAAGATAGTGTTATAAGGACGCATGTACTCACGAGATACGTAAATGACGTAGTAGATAATACTCAAGGCAAATTTTAGAAGATAGACTGAAGAGACAAGCTTAACGTTTATAGCGTTTGAAGATTTCGATAATGTTTTTGGAAGTCTTGACTGGAATACGCTCTTTGAAATTCTTATGGTACATCAAATATTCAAGATCTGTCAAGCATCAAAGAGGACAGTACGGAAGCAGATGTGCAGTACGGAACCAGATTTGCATAATATGTTGTTTGCTCGAAATGTAACAAGCGTGTGTACCAAGAGGTGTGTGTATGTTCTTACGTAAAAACGCTAAATTGTAAAGTGAAAACAAATGCTAAAACAAATTCATTACTAGAGTGATTCAATTAATTACAGGATGGTCATGAACAGTCTGAACAGCTTGTAAGGGTGTTGCGAGGTAGGTTGTGCCGAGAAATAATTGTTAATGGAAGAAATTCAATTCGTTGAGTCGTTTCCGAGTTAATTAGCATTGAAATTAGCCAATCGGGCCGTTGCACGCGCCAATTCAACCGGCCCGCCACATACGATTAGTATCAGTTTTCTCATAGCGTAGATGCCAACGCATGAGACTGCTCAGCATTTGGTCCAGGTTGGATCCTTACTGCCGTCCCATGTCCAATTCGTGTATCGCTCTCTTGTTCGGTTTTAGGAAACCAAACGAAGAATATATTTGGCTACACCGTCGCTGGCAGGCCGCTTGAATTTGCGCACACAACAGCCTGATTAGCCAGTTTCGATGTTAATTAACTCGGCGCAACGTTTCGAATTTTTTCTTAACAATTATTTCCCAGCACAACCCTTATAAGCTTTTCAGACTGTTTCTGACCTTATATATTTAAATTCCTTTGGGGTAACCAAGTACCCGATGTATCTATTCAAGTGTCTACGTCATGTATCCTTCCCAGTGTTAAAGCAGTAATTTTTCCCACGCTTGGTGCGCTATTGGAACAGGAAGTAACTTTTTATCATGCGGCGTGGTGCCAAGTACACTCTGTCATGCGCTTCTCGATGGTTTACAGAGTATGTACGTACATGTAGATGCTCGTTAGTACTCGAACAAGAAGTGACATACGCACACGCTGTTACTGACCCTATTCATATTAAATGATGACCACAGTACGTCCGTTCTTGAATGTGTACACTAGTTCAAGCTATTTCAGTTACGAAACGATCGCTCTGTTCTCCCCGCAGCAGACTACCGAAATTATCGTAAATCTATCACAGCGACAGTAAGGTTTACGCAGTCGACACGTATCATGAACACGTTAACAGCTGAGCGGAAAATGTGTCTTATTGGCGGTGGTAGAAAGACGTTGGCCATGGTACGCGAAGTGATGGAAGCCGAATAAGCCATCAGTCTGTCAGCCGCGAGCGAACTGTCGGCTGACGCGTAGAAGCTCGCCTTTGGCAGCCGTTCGTATGACGTTAGCTGTTCTTCCATTGTGCAAGGTCATTGGCGGGTTTCTCGCCGTCACGTGGCGGGTATCAGCTGAGGCGACGTTGCCAAGCGTTGCTAAACTTGGCTCCTCAGAAATACTTAAAAGGCACGTCTTCTGTCTCCATCCGTCTTCAGAGGTAAATAAGAACGGAGACTTACTAATGAACGCAGTAAATAAAACTCGGAGTGAAAGCAGCGCCGTGCGTTTAACCTTCACAAAAATGTGGGAAAACAAGCACGATAAAGCAGCTCTGACCAAACGTCCGTATTCATGTAATTTTTATTCATTATGGCCGTTACCAGCATAAATATTCAGCCACTGTTGCAGATAACCTAAACGAGTATAATTATTTGTAAACAAAAGAGTAACATCATTTACTAACGCTGTAAACGAATAGTAGGTGTCAAATATACAAGATACTAAAAGTATGCCGTATTTTGAGAGGTGGTAGGATGGACCAAAACAATAAATAAATGAGTCTAATAAACATGGGCTCCAAAATACATACCTTAAGAGCTATGAGCACTCGTTCATCTTCACTGTTGTGAAACACATCTCGTCTACAGCAAACTCTTTGCTATTAATGAACGACCTCCAGAATACAGTAAACAAATGAGAATGCATTGCTTTGTTTCTGTGAAAGAGCAGAGCTTGTAATGTAGTATAGGACTTGAGCTCGACGGTTGTTTCCACTTTCCGGGCATTAACAGATTGCGACTGCCATTTTCTATGTGAAATAATAGGCTTCCATTATGCTTGTAAGCACAAAGGTAGAACAACGCTGTAAAAGCATTTTACAAGCGTACCACAACACAAACTAGTTTCCTTAGAGCTAAAGTATAGGCTGCACTTGCCCAAAACTGTGAATACGATTTTAGTAAGTACATTAAAAGAGATGTCCAGAGCATGCTGTATCCATGGGAAAAGGAATGTATCCTCATTTGTTTCCTGAATTCTGTAGGTCCCTCACAATAGCAAAAAGCTTAACAGTAAAAGAAAAGTTTTTCACATTAGCGAAGATGAAAAAGTGCTCATAGGTCTAAAAGTATACGTTTTAAAGCCCATGTTTATTGGGAATTTTTGTCTTGTTTTGGTCTCTTACTAAAAACTCTCAAAATATGGAACACTTTGTTTTTAACACCCTGTTTACAGAGACCTCTGACATCTACATGTTTCTCATTAAGAGTATTTTTTAAATGCTACATAATAATTTTTATCCAATAATAATAAGATGATAATAGTCATAATGTATTTTTCAGTTACATAAAACCTCTTACAAAATAATATAATTTGTGTTAACTTTTTGTTTGTGTTGCTGTCCAATAAGAATATCGAAAGAGCTCTGTACATTTCGGATTGGAATCAGCTGGAATACGTATCAAAATCTATATAATTATACTCCTCCAGCCACTGTACTGCAGAAGGCGGTGGCTACTTATACCAATATCACCGAGTTCCTTTCTTATTCCATTCACGTATTGAGCAATGGATAAACGACTGTCTACATGGCTCTGGATGCACCCTAATCTCGTATCTTATTCTCATGATCGCTATGAAAGATATATGACGGTGACGGTATAATGGTCGCACAGACACAGATGACTAGATTTGTTCCCCCTTGGCTTCCCTCACGTGCACATTCGACACACATGTTGTGCACATCTCCTCCTCCCCCTCTCTCTACCCATCCTTCTTCCCCTGTCACTCTGTCCACCTCCTCCACCTCTATCCGCCAATCTCTCCTTCCCTACTCTTTCTATCCAACTCCCCCTCCCTCTCTGTTTAACCCTCTCCTGCTCCCCTTGCTCCTTCTGTCTGTACATCTCTTCACCCCTCTCACTGTCTGACAATTCCTCACCTTCCTCTCTGCCCATCTTCACCGAACACCCTCTCTCTGTCCTTTTCCTCTTTTCCCTTACCATATCCATCTCATCCTCCTCCTGCTCTTTGTCCATCCCCTCCTCCCCCTCCCTCTCAGTCCATCTTCATTCACCCACATCTCTCTGTCCATCTCTTCCTGCCCCCTTCATCCTAATTGTCTCCTCCTGCCCCCCTCTTTCTGTCCATCACTCCTCCCCACCTCTCACTAACCATCGTCTCCTGCTCACTCTCACTTCCATCCCCTCCTGCCCACTTTCTCAACCTTTCCATCCCCCTGCTCACTAGCACTGTCCATCCCTCCCTCTATCTCGAACTTCCCCGTGAGGTGTCGATATGCACATTTAGCCATGAAAAACAGGTTTGTAAAGCAGGTCTTTACTAATCTAACAAGCCTATTATGCAGGGCAGCGTACACATCAAGGACTGGAAAATAATTTTTTTGCCTGCATCTCCACTCCTATTGGAGTAGGAATTTCTAACACCTCAGTACTGAGACTCATGAATTTCCCCATTTGTGTGCCACATTTGGTTGAAATCCAACCAGAGAGATTTCAGAAATACATACATACTGACGATGTGTATATACAGGGTAGTCAGAATCAGTCTAAAAAGGTTGCACAGATGTGCAGGGTATATTCCATTGAAAAATGATAAGAAAAAAATCGATACGTTACACCCTTTTCACGTTAATTAACACTGAAATTAGCCAATCAGGCCATTGTGCATAGAAATTCAAGTGGCCCGGCAGAGACAGTGTCGCCAAATGAATTCTTGGTTTCTTTTCCTTCAACCAAACACTAAAACCATACAAAAACTGGACATGGGACAGTAGTAAGGATTTAACCCGAGGCAGTGGCTGAGCACTCTTACAACTGACGCTAATTATATCTGGCAGGCCGCTTCAATGCTAATTAACTTGGGAAAGGCACAATTTATCAAATTTTTATAACAATTATTTCTCAGTGCAACCAACTGTGTAACACCCCTACAAGCTTTTGGGACTGGATCTGATTTCCTGTGTGCTAGGCTCTTCCCCACGGCTTCACTCACAAACGCATTGCAACATAAACTGAATATATCATCTGTCCCCCCTCTCTATATCCACCACTTCCTCCTCCTGTCTATCTGCCAACTCCATTGTCCCACTGGGTCTAAGCAGAGGGACTCTATTGGTCGCTCGGTTGTTTTCCCGGATCATGTCCTCAAGATCTGACTACCTCGAGACCTCACTATCTTCGACACAGAATTATAAGCGATATTGTGGCACCGGAGCAGGTAAGACATTCTTCAAGTGTTAAATTCCTTGTTTGTTCAGGGTCTCTGAGAGCCCTTCTCTCTCTACAACATTTGTACCCAGCAGATAAAGTAGTCCAGAATATCCAGGACGCCCTCCTCCAACTACAGTGGCAGGGGAAGGAGGTGCCTTTCTGTGGGTACCAGGGCACATAGGTATTGTGGGAAACAAAGGAGCCGGCTGCTGTGGTCGAGCGGTTCTAGGCGCTTCAGTCCGGAATCGCGCAACTGCTTTGGTCGCAGTTTCGAGTCCTGCCTCGGGCATGGATGTATGTGATGTCCTTGGGTTAGTTAAGTTTAAGTAGTTCTAAGTTCTAGGGGACTGATGACCTCAGATGTTAAGTCCCATAGTGCTCAGAGCAATTTGAGCCATTTGAAAACAAAGGGACAGATCTAGCAGCAAAGGAGGAGTGTCATGATGCTCAGTTATTTCTGTGCATCATCCCCCTGCATGCTATAGCCTCGCTGTTAAGGTACAGAGTCTTGGGTCAATGGGAGGATTAGTGGCTGGAAGTGGTAGACAATGTGCTCCGTCTAATATAGTCCAAAACGCTGCCATGGCGTGCCTCCTTCCATCCAAGTCGACAGGTTGAGTTCCTGCTTACTCGTCTTTGCATAGGCCACAACATTATGACGCATGGCTCCTTGCTCTGGCGCAAGTTTGGTGCCTGTGGCGTATGATCACTTAGTGCCACATTTTACTAGACTACGTTTTACTTTTGGAGCAGAGGACAGCACCAGTTTTTCTGGCTGACATGCCGTCTGGGTTTAAGTAACATTGAAATGAGTGCGGTTCTTTTGTTGTATCTTGTCCACTGTCTCGTATGGGGTGCGTAAGGGATGCTGCGTTCTGGAAATTCTATACAACAGTTCAAGCAAATAACACTAGTAGTTTTATTTCTACAAAGCAGATTGATAATAGTTAAATTTACAAAGGTGTCGCAAGCGGTGGGCGACATGCATCATAAATCAGAGTCCTGTGATATATGCAAAGTTCAGGCAAGTCTGTTACACAGTTTGTGAATTTCAACTAACTGTTCTTGTAGTACTCTCTGCTAGGCCGTGCTATGCTCCGCGAATACGTTGCACTAATGCCCGTGTACTGAGCCGATCTGAGCAGCCGAGGCTGGCAGGAGCGGCGCTTATATTCACTTAGGCTTGAGGGCGCTCCCGTCGTGATGTGGTCCTGTTCCGCGCATCACCGGTCTTGCGTTCTTCGTTCCGGCACTTGTGGTTACACCAGAACCGTTTTAAGATTTTGTGAGCTATCCAACTTGTTTCCGCAAATTTTATGGAGAGGGTTTTAATATGTTAGCAGGGTGAATGGCTCACCCACGTTTTTTGTAAGTGGGTCAGCTAATCACATTTCCCTGTGCTTTTCTTTTAGCCCTTCTGTGAGTTTACTTCTGTTTTACTCCCATGTATAGCACCTTTCACCCTTCTTACTTTCTCATTGTCTCCATCTCTTCCTTCCTATTCCATCTACCAGTCATCTCCTCCCTGCTCTTCCACCTGTGCACCACACAATTACACCTTCCACCTGCTCTATGCATCTCCCCTCTCAGCCCATCTCCTCCCCCTGTCAGCCCCTCTCCTCCGTCTCTCAGCCTATCTCCTCCCCCTCTCTGCCCATGTCCTCTCCCTGCCCATGTTCCCCTTTCTCTGTCCATCTCCTCTCCTCTCTCCTGATCCATCTTCTGTTCTCCCCCCTCTCTCCTCCTGCCCCCTCTCCTTATCCATGTCCTCCTCCCCACCTCCCATCTCTCTGCCCATCTCCTCCTCTCTCCCCCCTGATCCTCTTCTCCCTCTTCGTCTATCTCCTCTTTCCTCTCTCTCTCTCTACCTCCTCCTGCCCTCATCCATATCCTCCACCCCACCTCTCCTGTTTCTGTCCAACTGTCCAATTTCTCCTTCCCTCTCTTTCTCTCCCATCCATCCCTCTCTCTGCTCCTGCCTTTTTGCAGCACCCTCTCTGTCCAGCCGCACCCCCCTCTCCCTATTCATCGCCTACTCCCCTCATCTCTCGGTACATCCCCTCCTGTACCCATCTCAACCTTCCCACTAGCCCGGTCCATCAATACATGTGACCCCTACAAAACAAGTCCACAGTTCTCCCACAACAGAGCTGACATGCAGGGAAGCCTATACATAATGGGGTTCAACACTTTTTTTTTTTTTTTTGCCTGTGACATAGAGGCTGCCACGTGTGTAAGACAGGCCAATACTGCTCAAGCACAAAATGTTTGTTGTGAAAGACTGAGTATATATCAGGGGCTGGAAAACCTTTCTTGCTGTTGATGTGTAGGCTGCTCTGCAAAGCAGGTTGATATGGCAGGCAATACATGTTGAGCAGGACAGCCTGTGGCAGGGCTGGAAAAACACGTTTTTGCTCTTATCTCTGCTCCTTTTGGAGGTAAGAGGTTACAAATCCTGCAGTGCTGATACTCATGAAGTTTGCTATTTGTGTGCCAAATTTGGACGATAATGATCAAAGGGCTTGGGAGGAGATCCTGGGCATAAATACTTTTAAACTGCTTTTTATATACATATTATTCATTATTCATAAGTGGAATAGGCCCTGGGTCGGCAATCCAATAAACAATACAGTACAATTAAAAGAGCAGCAAAAATTACAAAATGCTAACCAGCACGTCCAGACAAGAGAGTTTTCATTAACAGATTCGAGGGATAAAACAAATGCTTGAAGAAGATCTACACCAGCATTTTGATATCTGTTATAACAGATGATATAATGAAGCAAAATTCCCCTGGAAATAGTGATGGATACTGCAGTGCTCACTATTATCAGTGTTTAACTTAAGGCTATGATTGTGAACAGAGGTATGCATGCTATGTGAGTGTGTAAATGAGAGAAACTAGTTCATTTAAGTCATTCCCAGCTTTGATTTGGGGAGTCAGTCATTATTTTTTCGTAGTGGAGAGTATTTTTCTTTCTATCTACGTCTACATCCATACTCCGCAAACCACCGTGAAGTGCATGGCAGTGGTTACTTCCCAATGAAACAGTTGTTAGGGTTTCTCCCAGCGTATGGAGTGCTGGGAGAACTATTACTTAAACGCCTTTGTGTGCGCTGTAATTAGTATTGTCTTCGCTATCCATATGGGATCGACTGCTTTACTACCTTCCCGTGATTTACCGATAACACCTGTGGAATCAGAGGCGTATCTGTTTTGTTGTCGGCATCAGGTATGGTCAAAGTGTGAATAGCTGCTTTTACCTGGCTGGAATGATCTCCGCAGGCAGTTAGGAAACTAAAAAGTATCGCGAGTTAAACACAGAACTAGAACTCCTTACTATTTTCGAGGCTCCTGGTTTTGATCCTGCGTCATTCTCCCAACATTAACTGTGGAAATTGAAATTTGGAAATTAATAAATATAAAGATATAAACGTTTTACTAAAATGTTTATAGAGAGGTGGGGGGACGATATCGTGATTCACCATTTTCCACTCGTTGTTGAACTATACCGATCTGTTATAACCCATACCGATCTGTTATAATCGTGCCAACGCATCTGTGAATTGTTTCGATGTTTGTTGTCTTGCTTACTTGATAAGCACTCGAGACAGTGAAACATTACTCCAGAACTGTTCGCACTAACGTCTTGTACATGATTTTCTTTGCAGGTGCTCTGCACCTTCCCAGAACCCTTCGAACAAATCCAAGATTTGTATTCGTCTTCCCTATTTTACTTTCTCATTTCATATAGCCTCTAAGCTGTATATACTTGCGCGATGTGATGTATCCACAACTTATTCGCATCAGTGTGGAAATATACACACATCAAAAAAAGTTTTGCATCACCTCAGTTCTGAGAGTTCCGGAACTTGCGCCTGCATTGATGCATGCCTGTATTCGTCGGGGCATATTATCCACAAGTTCATCAATGCATTGTTGGTCCAGATTGCCCCATTCCTCATCGGCGATTCGGCGTAGATCCCTCAGAACGGTTGGTGGGTCACGTCGCCCACAAACAGCCCTTTTCAGTCTATACCAGGCATGTTCGATAGGGTTCATGTCTGGAGATCATGTTGGCCACTCTATCATGAAGGAAGTCATTCACAAGATGTGCACGTTGGGGGCGCAAATTGTCGTCCATGAAGACGAATACCTCGCCAATATGGTTCCACCTTCGGTCGGAGGATGGCATTCACGTATCGTACAGCCATTACGGCGCCTTCCATGACCACCAGTGGCGTACGCTGGCCCCACATAATGCCACACTAAAACAGCAGGGAACCTCCACCTTGCTGCGCTCGCTCGACAGTGTGTCTAAGGAGTTCAGCCTCACCGGGTTACCTCCAGACACGTCTCCGACGATTGGTTGAAGGCATATGCGACACTCATCGGCGAAGAAAACGTGATTCGGCATGTTGTTGGGCTCATTTGTACCGCGCTGCATGGTATCGTGTTTGCAAAGATGGATCTCGCCACGGACGTCGGGAGTGAAGTTGCGCATCATGCAGCCTATTGCGCACAGTTTGAGTCGCAACACGACGTCCTGTGGCTGCACGAAAAGCATTATTCAACCTGGTGGTTGCTGTCAGGGTTCCTACGAGCCATAATCCGTAGGTAGCGATCACCAACTGCAATTGTAGCCCTTGGGCGGCCTGAGCGAGGCATGTCATCGACAGTTCCTGTTTCTCTGTCTCTCCCCCATGTTCGAACAACATCGGTTTGGTTCACTCCGAAAAGCCTGGACTTTTCACTTGTTGAGAGCCCTTCCTGGCACAGAGTAGCAATGCGGATGCGATCAAACCGCAATATTGACAGGCATGGTTGAACTACACGAGCCCGTGGTGGAATGGCTGGAACTGGTCGGCTGTCGGACCCTCTCCGTCTAATAGGCGCTGCTCATGCATGGTTGTTTACATATTTGGGCGGGTTTAGTGACATCTCTGAGCAGTCAAAGGGACTGTGTCTGTGATATAGTATCCACAGTCAACGCCTGACTTCAGAAGTTGTGGGAACCAGGGTGATGCAAAACGTTTTTTGATGTATGTGTATATGATAATTTTGAAGGCTAATAAGTAACTTCGCTGTATGTCGTTTATTCTCACTACAAAAAGTAACGTGTGGTTTTAAAATCTCACAATGAACTAGCGCCAGTCACACAACAACGGCCATATTCGGATGAGCTAAGGGAGACACTGAAAGATGTGACGCCGTTATGAATACTCAGCGCTTCTCTTCGTTAGATCCGAGGCCCATGACATTGGTGGGTACCTTTTCAATAAAATGTTGATTTCCCGTGGGCCCTGCACGGAGCAGAACGTTCGCGAAGTGTGACTGATAAGCCGACTATTATGACTTTTGATAAACTAATTATTTTAGTTTTGCAGACAGAAGTCGGACGAACGTGCAGACCATTGAGTTTGTCGTTGTCTACCTGACGATCTGCAATGCTAGACATCGGCCACTTCGTTTCAAACACAATGAAACGATACAGCTGCGACAAACAGTGTAACTAATTTCGAAAATACAGTAAAGAATCATTTGAAAATGGGGAAAAATCTGCAATAGTGTATTCAGAGGAAATAATATGAGTCAGATGACGGAATCATTATCATTGAGACAATAGCTGAGTGGTCTGCGATATCTGGCCTTCTCAGTGGCTTCTTAGGTAGGGAATTTAATGTGTTTGCAGGGTGGTTTCTTCGCCTGTTATCTTCCTACTGCTCAACTAGGCACAGTCCCCTGTTACACCATGTTAGACATTTTAGATGTTGTGTAATTATAGTCTGTGTGTGAGAATGTGTCCCAGGGTGGCTGAGATTACATTTTATATGATACCATCTGTTGTATATTTTTCACGAAAAGAAGCCACATTCGTCTCCCATCAACTGAGTACAGGTGCTGATGATCTCGCTCTTGAGCGTCCTATACATTCCACCGCCAGCAACACAACCACAACCGCTCGAGGTAGGAAACTGCTTATTCCGTAAAGCTGTTTGGAGATAAGTACAGAATGTTTTCAGTGTGCTCTAAAGACTGACGTACAGAGCGATTGTATTGTAAAATCCCTCGTCCCGCTCGGTGGGGGCTATGAAATGGAAATGCGCTTAGTAGTAGGTATTGCGAATGGCAGGGGTCGGTTCTTCTATTTGATACTAGGAAACAGTAATCTGTCTACGGAAGACAGTGCTTGTGAAACATTTGTAGGGGGTTATTCTGGAATACTATTCCAGTGACTGGTGCTTGTATCTTGTTGGACTTAGAGACGTCGAGGGTACACAAAGAAGAACATCTAGAATATTTACATCTTTATAGTTTGACGTTTTCATCAGACAGGTCTAAACAAGCAATTTTAAGTGGTTTTGGATTGATTTAGCATATGCCATAGTCTTAAAGCCATACCACTATACGTTGTAACAATAGTCATAGTCCACGTTGCGAATAAGGTTGCATCACTTGCTTCGTTCGATCTACGAATCTACAGATGAGGACTGTGACGAAGTCAAACATTATATACAGCACGTCGTATGCCCTTATGTTATGACTTGTTCTAAGGTACTTAAAAACATCGGGAAATGACTTGTGTGCAATAAAATTGACCAACGAAAGCTATTTTCTCAGTATATGACATATTGAGTGTTCCGTGGTTGTGTGGTAAAATACAGTGCGCGAGACGTGAAAAAACACGTTGTTAATGTAACAACAGACTATTCAGTGTGCAAGTGCTAATGGGAAACATTTGTGATAAGTGAATCAACCCCATATTTTGTGTTACACGGAAAATGCAAGTTTCCAGAAACAACGAGGACATTTTATTAATTAGCATCACGGCACTGTTAACATTCAACGGCTGATGATTAAATGCAATGCAGCCATCTGCATCTGAAAAAAATGTTCGAAACTGGTAATGGTAAGAAGCAATAAAATCTTTTAAAAAAAATTCGTATTGGATAATAAATCCCTGCAGTCTTGTTGTGAAAATATTATTTCATGTAAACACACTGCGACCTAGAAGCCCACTCAAGGGATAACATAGTGACATGCTTGTATGACTCTCGGGAGAGTGTAACAGAGGCGCTGAGAAATATGAACTGACTAGGACACGAAGAACTATATCCCGCAACAGTGTAGTTAGAAAATTCCAAAGAAATATTCGCCTAGCTTGCGTATATCACTAGTTTAAAGAATGTGTGTTTCACTATGAGAAGGCTTTCTCTCTCATTCAGTTTTGTATCGCGAATATTACGAATCTGATACTTGTGATATTACGAATCTAATAACTGCGAATTAAGAGTTATTAACTTTATATAATTACTTAGACAACTTATCTTCAGGTTCTAACAAGCACAACGCAATTATGTTTTCGTAGCGTGCGCGTCTCCGGTCCTCTTCAGTTGTAACGTATTTAGCTGCTTGCGGCGGGTATAGAAATCAGTTTCATTTGTAATTTAGTTTCCTAATATTTAACGGTCCCCCCCTTTCTTTCTGTTTGAACAGGTCTTCTGAAGAGTGGAAATGTCAAACGCTCAAAGTGTCAAGTCACATTTGTCAGATGAAACAAGAAACAATGTATCTCTTTTAGTACATAACTTATTTGTATCCAGAAAATTGAAGAAGTATTCTGATACCATAGAACTATGCTGCTCACCTCAGCACTGCAAAAAAATAGGCAAATTGAAAAATAAATATTTTTTTAAGAACGTTCTAGGTACAATACCAGGGAACTGATTGGTTCTAAGTGCCAATAAGAAAGTTTTGTCTCAAGTGCCATTAATAATGAAGCACTAAGTTTTATTTGTGATAATACAAGTACAGGGATAGAGCAGTAATGTTTTAAATAGTCGAACCCTAGTTACAAAAACCATTTTTCACATTTTTTACATTTTTTCAAAAAAGTGCGAAAAATAAATTTGAGGAAAAAAAAACTTTCAGTATTGATGTATGTTTCTTACACACTGCCAACTTGAGATGAGATGTAAAGTTTACTGTTGAACTTCCTGTACTGCTAAGGAATAAATGACTTTCTTAACATTTTCCAGACACGCGTTTTTTTGTGTATTCATTCTCTAACTTTTTTACTATTTTTGAAACCCAAATTATGTCTTTCCATTACAAAGATGTTTTACTGATACAAACAACAGTTTACATGCACTCTGATTACCACACAGACTGTGCATGGAATTGGAGGATACGTTGATACTTCGAACTCCAGAGGGAAGCACTGCTTCGTACAAAGACCATGCGCCATCTAGTGACAAATGTTCGCAACATCTTCTCCATGATTTGGAACTTGGAACGAGTCTAGGAACGTGCTACAGAGTACGGAAAACGCAACAAATTTGAAAACGCATTTTGTGGAGAAATGGCACTTACAACGTTGGCATTTCCACTCTTCATCCGATGACGACTTGGTAATAAGGTCGAAACCGGTAATGATGTCACTTTTAGTTTAAAAAAGTCCCAAAGAAAAAATTCTTCAGCTTCTTACGTCACGTAGTTTTCCTGTAGGGACAATGAAAGTAACTTAAGGAAGTGGTAGCTGAGTGTAAGGAGGTGTGGAGCTATTAGCTGAGTATGTGCCCGTCTGTCGGAGCTGAAGCGTGAGCTTCGCGACAGAGTCGGCGGTAAATTGGGAAAGATTGTGATTTGTGAGGAGAGCAATTGTGTGCCGGTCAGTGGGCAGATATGTGTCGAGCGCGTGCTGCGCTCTGTGTGTGGCGGAGGTCGGCGCCTGGCCGCTGCATGCCCGCTTGATAGAGTCGGCGGCTTAGGTTAGCCGAGGTCGCGCCGCCGCCACCACCACCACCACCACCATTCGCTGCCGCAGACTTTGCCAGCGCCGCTCTTCGTTGCGAGGCGTCCCCTGCCGCTGCCGTCGCCGCCGCCGCTGCCATGGAAACCAAGGTCTCTCTCGGCTGGAAGCACCTCAACAAGGAGACCTTCGGCACAGGTAAGGAGCCAGCCGTTGGCCGCCTTCTCACTCGGTCTGGAACAGCCGCAAAAAGACCGCTTTTCAGAGTATTCGAGCCTCGTTTTCTCAGAACTGGACTGTTTCTGCCAAGCTCTCTCCACGCGGTTCGCTTCGACGTAAAGTAACCGCGCTCGCACTGCAGCGGTCGAAATACAGTACAGAGTGAAGTGTGCCTATAAGACGATGTCGTATGGAAAAGTGTGCAAGTGTAAACAGTGACTACCTGTTACTACGGTTGTTTTAAGGTGCTGTGTTTGGTACTACGCTGTGCAGCTGAGACTTCATCGCTAGTGATAAACTATACTTTGAATTACAGTGTTAGGTGTTCTTTCCTAGTAATGATAATGTCGCACACAACTGTGGATTTTCCGGCTGCGGATTATCCTTGCATAGTCTGGCGATTATTGACAAAATAAAGAGCGAAGCCTGAGGTATTCTGTTGTAATTAGAACGAATATTTTGATTAGGAATACAAATTTCACGTCATGAAGGTGCAGAGGATAAAAATACCCGCGAGTGGTTGATTAATGACATCTGTCAACTGACAGTAAGCTAAGTGTTCAGTAGTGGAATAGGACCGAGCGAGGTGGCGCGGTGGTTAGCATACTGGACTCTCATTCGGGAGGACGACGGTTCAAACACGTGTCCGGCCATCCTGATTTATGTTTTCTGTGATTTTCCTAAACTGCTTCTTCCGGCAAATGCCGGGATGGTCCCTTTGAAAGGGCACGGCGGACTTCCTTCCCCATCCTTCCCTAATTCGCTGGGACCGATGACCTCGCTGTTTGGTCTTCTCCCTCACATTAACCAACCAGCCTAACCCCTGTGACTATTAGAGGAATAGGAACAGGACGATGTTATCAGGCACACCGAGTCACCGAAATGCATGGATCTGTTATTACAGCAAGCAGGTTGAAATTCATCTCTCTATACTGATGATTGCACTGCAGAGATTGAGGACTGTCGTAAAGAAGAAAGTGGAAAAAAACGGAAACAGAAAAGAATAGAGGATTTTGTCCCGAACGTGAACTGAATGTTACTAATTCGAAATGCAGTGTGTTTATGTGTGTTACCTGTAAATAAGTTGTCAGTTTCCCGCGATTACTACGTAACTAATCCAGTAGACTTTCAAATGTGACACGTAGCGTGTTTTGTAATTACAGTAAATATTAGTTTCCGCGTAGTGTCGTATCCGCATTAATCAGGATAGTCGTGAGCTTGTTGTATTTGCAGTTCGGTGGAAAGGGAAACGTCTGGTTGTATTAGAAGTGTGAACATGCCCTGTTAGAATAATTTGACAATCTTGGAACGATAGAGGCATTGTTGAAAAATGGCCAAAGATGATCCCATATAGGCTTACGTACGTCAGAAATTACTGAAGGTGGCTCACATACTTCGTAACTGAGAGGGATTACATGTCAATATGTCAACATTGAATGATAAACAAGTGTCGTTTTTCCTTATACGAAGGAAGATCCAAGCTGTGAGTGCAACGTATGCTGCTACAGTGCGGAAAAACTTCAAGAGCACAACTTGGCCAAGACAGCTCTTTTATAATAGAATTTCTCGATATTTATCATGTGATTCTTTGCCCTAGCTATTAGAACGATGCAATACGTATACTATCTGTCTTTATATACACACAGATTACAACCAGATGCACTTACTAGTCCGAGAACAAGCTGCATAAGTAACTTGAGCGCAAACGTTGTGGGTGAAGGCGGTCTTGTTTACGACGATTCTTTTTGCAAAGACCTTCGCTGACGCAAGGTTGGTGGCGACAGCGCGATACCTCAGCGTGATTACGTCAGCAACGATAGCAATAGTTCTTAGGTTGCGTCTGCACCGTGTTCCCACATCAACCCGACGTTCCATGAGGCCAAGTCCGTTTTAGTTTTCTGCTCTCCGTGCGTAAATAATTGTAATAGCTGCATTTTTATCAAGTACATATGTACGAGGAGTCCAGCTGCTGTGTAATGTTGAGTTTGACGGACGCTGAAATTACGTAATTCATGTACAGAAAAGAGACTCAGCGATTATTAAAATTATGGATATATTTTTAGTACCTCGGCATTTTTTATAGCCGGTAATACAGATCATTCATGCGCTGCTAAATAAAATTTCCATTCTTCTGAAGGAACCTAACCTTCAGAGTGATCCCATCCTTTTCCTTCAGTGTTTTGTCTTTCCCGTGATAGTGCCTGCTACCGACGGGAAATAACCTAGCCACCAAAGGGAAATTGGTTTCATTGTAATTCTCTCGACAGATGCGCGTCATGCAGCCACAAACGCCTAGGAGGAAAGCCGTGTACACCATCTGCATGTGAACGACGTAAGCTTACGTTCGTTTCAGTTTTTTTCTGTTGTTTTCGTACTGAGGCGCAGCACGAAATTGCCTGGACAAAGGTATAATAATGCCTAAAAACCACATTCACGCTGGCTGTTGCATCAGACCAACAGCCGCCAATGCGCTGCTCAGTTCGATTCAACTCTGGGTGTGTCAAGTGTTTCTCCCTAGTAACTGTAAGGCTGTGGTGAGGACTACTGGGAAACGTCTTCCACTTTCTACTATGCCGTATCCTTCGTGTACGGTCAGTTGGAGCAAGGGTATGGAAGACTATTCATGTATTGGCACTTCACGTGGTCCCGATCCGCCTCCGTAGACGTCTGTAACGCTCGCCTGTGCGGTGGCGTTCGATTCGGAGATAAGCCTGTTTGACTACTGGTGGTGGTAGAAATTTTCAGCGTCAGTTTTTGGTCGGGAAAGGGAATAGGAGTGGTAGCTTAATGATCCTGATCACCAAACAATCTTTGCGCCAATGTTCTGGATTAAATTACAAACCTCCCCGCAGTGCCTCATGAAGTAACGACATGTGTTACTGTTGATGGCGACCCGTCAGTCTGATGGGGACGTCATGCTCGGCGGGCCCCTTTGTCCTATTGGAGAGAAGTGGGTTATGTGCTGGTACCGGGTTTCTCTTTCTCACTTCTTACATCATCATACAACACAGACAACAGTGTACTATACACGCATCCATTACACTCGGCTACTATGCACAATTACACATCCATATGGAAATGGGCCGATGTGCGCGGAAGAACACCACCCTTTCCGACTTTCTGCTGAACCCACCCCATGGGATATCCCAGCCAGCAATGCCATACGATATTTACACTGACATATGGCCCCAGAACCCAGCACACCAAAGCAATGGTACCGGCGGAGGTTAGAGTCCTCCCTCGGGCATGGGTGGGTGTGTTTGTCCTTAGGATAATTTAGGTTAAGTAGTGTGTAAGCTTAGGGACTGATGACCATAGCAGTTAAGTCCCATAAGATTTCACACACATTTGAACATTTAAAATCAGCATACATTGCACGATTTCGATTGCCATCGATAAAATGGGGGTCAATTATCCTTCCTCCCATAATGCCGCACCATACCTTAACAGGCCAAGGTCGCTGATGTTCCACTTGTCGCAGCCATCGTGGATTTTCCGTTGCCCAACAGTGCATATTATGCCGGTTTACGTTACCGCTGTTGGTGAATGACGCTTCGCGTGCAAAAAATCTGTCATCGTCCCGTAATTTCTCTTGTGCCCAGTGGCAGGACTGTACATGATGTTCAAAGTCGTCGAAATGCAGTTCCTGGTGCATAGAAATATGTTACGGGTGAAATCGATTTTGATGTAGCATTCTCAACACCGACATTTTTGAGATTCCCGATTCTCTTGCAGTTTGTCTGCTACTGATGTGCTGATTAGCCGCGACAGCAGCTAAAACACCTACTTGGGCATCATCATTTGTTGCAGGTCGTGGTTGACGTTTCACATGTGGCTGAACACCTCCTGTTTCCTTAAATAACGTAACTATCCGGCGAACGGTCCGGACACTTGGATGATGTCGTTCAGGATACCGAGCAGCACACGCCCGTTGGGCATTTTGATCACAATAGCCATACATCAACACGATATCGACCTTTCCGCAATTGGTAAACGGTCCATTTTAACACAGGCAATGTATCACGAAGCAAATACCGTCCGCACTGGCGGAATGTTACGTGATACCACGTACTTATATGTTTGTGACTATTACAGCGCCATCTATCACAAAGCGAAAAAAGTGGTCCAATTAAAACATTCATGTTTCTTTACGTATTACACGAACATGTAATAAAAAATGGGGGGTCCACTTTAAAAAAAACCACACAGTTGATATCCGTTTTACCTATGGTAGCGGCATATAGCGGGCCAACCATAGTGCCATCTGGTCTCCCCCTTCAAGCTAGACAAGTTTCGTTCTTTGTAGTTTTTTCGTTTGACGCTTATTTCGTGAGATATTTGGCCCGGTCACGATCAATGGACCACCCTGTATATACATTTTTTTCCGAATTGCCAATAACTCAGATACCAATTTTGACAGATGTAGCGTTAAAAGATGCGTTATAGTTCTTTAATAATGATTTGTTTTTCAAAAAATCTTTCATCCGCGCTTTCAGCCCCTTAGGGGTGGAATTTCGAAAAAATCCGTTTTTAAAGGATGCCTACAGTGTAAGAAGACCAACACCCTCTCCAAATTTCAGGTTTCTATTCTTAGCGGTTTTGGTTGGGCGATGATGAGTCGGTGAACCAGCAGGACATTTACTTTTTTTTTTTTTAATAAAGATTTGTTGTGACTCTGTTAAACTGTTGTTTACTTTCGACGGGATAAGAGAAAGAATTATCGTCATTGTAGATGGCATACGCATGTGTTTACAGGACATCGTCACTGAACAATACTAGTAATAGTATTATAGTATAATAGCCTGGTTACCAGAATGGAAATGGAAATGCCGTGTGGCTAGGGCCTCCCGTCGGGTAGACCGTTCGCCTGGTGCAAGTCTTTCGAGTTGAAGCCATTTCGGCGACTTGCATGTCGATGGGGATGAAATGATGATAAGGACAACACAACACCCGGACCCTGAGAGGAGAAAATCTCCGACCCAGCCGAGAATCGAACCCGGGCCGTTAGGTATGACATTCCGTCGCGCTGACCACTCAGCTACCAGGGGCGGACGTTACCAGAATGATAGCACTTGAGTGTCAATTGCCACAAAGAACAATCAGCACATGCGAAATCTCAGACTCGGATTAGCATGTCCAAAAGCTGATATCTAGATGATAGTTCGGCATGAGTTGAACTGCACGAAGTAAACGTGCACGGTTAGACGCCACTCTTCAATCCTCTGATAACCACCAGGGACACTTTATCATGACGCAGATATAGCCCAGACTAGGGCCGATTGGATGAGAATAAAACAATATGATGAATTATTTTCCACTTTGTTTCTATCTATATCCGAATCCCGCTCCAACTACTGCCGGGTCTGGGTGTTGACGAGTCCTCTCCATTTGGTTCGGTCCTCCCGCCACTTTTCTTCCTCCACTTGCTGCCAGGTCACACCTCTCCTTACTACAGATATTCTCACTCCCATTTTCCACCGTGTTCTTGGGCGCCCTCTAGGTCTTTTCCCATCCATCTTTAGTTCTTCCATAATTTTGGGGAGTCTCTGCCCATGCATCTTCTTAACATACCATCTTAATCTCTTTCTTTCAATTTCTTCTCTCATACTTTCTTGCTTAAGGTCCTTTATAATCTCTACATTCCTTACTCTGTCCATTCTTGTTTTTCCCTTAACTGCTCTGAGAAATTTCATTTCCACTGATTGCAGTCTGCTCCAGACCCTTTCTGTCATTGTCCATGTTTCTCCACCATAGGTGACAATAGGGATGTAATAATTCTTATACATAAGGTGTTTTGCTCTTTCTGAAACTTCATTATTCCGTATCAGGTGTTTTATTGTTTGGTAGAAATTGCCTCCCTTCTGTAACCTCCTATTAATTTCGTTAGTTATTCTTCCATCCCTAGATATTTCACTCCCTAAATAAGTGAAACTTTCTACCACTTTGAGGAGTTCTCCATTCAAGGTAATATTTCCGTTGATCCCTTTCTCTGTTCCACATACCATTACTTCACTCTCGTCTTTATTTATTTTTAATCCATACCTTTTCATTATTTCCTTCCACGCATCAAGCTGTAACTGTACATCTACCTCTTTATCGCCCCATATTACCATATCATCTGCAAAAGTCATCTTTTTGTCTCTTTCTGTTTACTATATCTTTAATTGCCCTATTCATTCCCTCTATCACAACATTAAAAAGTGCAGGAGATAGAATACTTCCTTGCTTAAGTCCTTGTCTTATTTCGAAGTATTCGGAGTTCCCCAGTGGTGTTCTAATTCTACAATTGTGTCCTCTGTACATTGTCTTTATAACATTAATGTATCCATCTTCTATATCTATCTTCTTCATTTCTTCCCAGAGTCTTTCCCTGTCAACTGAGTCATATGCCTTTTCTATGTCTATAAAAACCATTATCACCCTTTTGTTATACTCCCACCTTTTTTCCATCAGTTGGCGGATAGAAAATATCAGGTCGATCGTGCTTCTTCCTTTCCTAAACCCATGCTGTTCTTCACTCAGCTCCTTTTCTATCTTTTCACTTATTCGATTTAGTAAAATTCTTTCAAAAATCTTGGCTGTATGACTCATAAGGGTTATTCCTCTGTAGTTTTTACGAAGTCTTTTATTGCCTTTCTTGAAGATGGGAACAATGTCTCCTGTTCTCCAGTCGTCTCCAAATTAAAGAACGGCATCGTTGCTACCATACCGTTATTTTAAAATAGTACTTTGGTAGTCACTACTACCTAGTTTAACATTATCAAGTACGTCCACAAAGATAATAACACCCCAGCACACCAGAAGTAAATGGAAGCTGAAAAAATAAAGGGGCTTAAGGATAGTGGGTTCAACAAAGTACCGTAATAAGGGCACAGACAATAACTAGATAGAGATGTGAGAAACAATACGGCTGGATTCTTCAATAAAAAGTGAAACTCATCCAGAAAGGAAACACTGACGAAATATAGTATCGTATACAGCCAAAACTGGTACTATATCTTACGGATTGATGGGAATTGTAAACAGAAATTTTAATCATAAATTGAAAATAAGATCTGTCCTTAAGATGGTGAGCACAACAATCATTGCTTCTGACCATAGGGGACCACTGACGTGATGAACACACTGTTAGATTAATACCGAGGTCCGGAATATTGGTAAGTGTAGGAAAGAGCAAGGGCAACTGCAGTGAGGATGACAGTTAATGTGGAGAACCGAACTCCCAACATGGGTCTTTACCTGGCTTGGCTGCCGAATCTGGAGAGTTGTCTGGAACATTCGGCGTTGCAGCAGCTACAGTGGCTGTGAATTACGAAGTAATAAAATTGCGACGCGGTTGGTAAAATTAATGTTCCGTAAATGATGGCCTATATGCACAGAGAAATGCCTGATTTCCTCTGCTCGTCAACACTGGCCAAATTTGCCTGTCAGTTTGTATACGAAGAGAGGCCTGTGGTTATATAGTTCTTTGAATCTCACCTAAATAGCATATCGAAATTTAAATTACGTGACCACGTACCTTTAATTTTTATTTATTAAATTTTACTATTATTTAAGGGAAATCTCTCGACATTTGAGGTGCTAAATGTGGAGTAATGGTAGGCGTGCAAACAACATTAAAAATAAACAATAAAAACATATACAATCACAAACAACACGAAGGATAACTCCGAAATAGGTACACAAAAGTTACACTTACACACAGTTGTTTGCATTTTCGCCACACGTGTACTAGTATGCGCAGGAATATTTAGAACTGTCTGTCAGTGTGCAGTTAGAATTCATTCTAATAGAAACGCGTCAACTTTGTGTACGGTGAACTGTACAACAAGAATGGGTTTCGGACGACCTGCTTCCTACAGTTGAGGATGGTTTTGCTATGATAAGCAAAGGAAGGACGATTAGAAACTGAAGTAATAACAGACGCTATTTGCTCCGTTGAAGAAGGATGGAGGAAGTGGTTTAAGAAAACCACTAATAAACTAAGTCAGGGTGGCCAGAAAGTGATTTGAAAACAGCTGTTCCCGAACCTTGTTTTGAAAGTTTTGTTGTTACTTTCCAAGGAACAGTTACTGATTATATGACATGAGTTATATGACGTCTACCATCATAAGGTCGCCTCTGCCAAGAAAACAGTGCCTCGCCCAATTTACGCTTGTCAGTGTGTTCAGGGTTAGTGCGATGAACACGCTGGCGACTTCAGCACTGAAGAGCAATTGTGCTCGCTTTTAGCAGAGCATCGAACACACATTTTCTCTCCATTCAGTACTAGCGCAGATGATTGCCGCTGTACATTTGGATCTATTTCGTAAGGTGTATGAATTCTTTGATACTTTATGACTTAAAGTGTACGTTCCAGTTCTTATGGGGTCGTAGTATTTTGCGACAAATTCCAAGGATTCGTTACTTTAGAATTGGATAAAGCTCGTACAACGCCACACCCAACATCATCTTTAAGCTGTTTACATTGGTTTGAGGTTCTAAATGCGGAGTAATGGACATATACGTCGGTCTTGTTATGTTTGGAGTGACGTCTTCGCCTGGAGCGAGTTAACGCGCCAAGCAAAGTAAGAGCAATCATCCAATCAAGCGTACCAGTGTAAACGCAGGGAGTCGCTTCATACTTGCGTCTTGGTGATACATTGCGCTATTATCGTTTGAGACACAGAAATTGTTTGATATAATCTTACATATTGACCCCTTCGCGATATTCCCTTTCGTTCTGTGCATCTCTTTTGTACTAGATTAGATTAGATCAGACTAAGTTTTCGTTCCATAGATCCAAAAATGAGTTGATCCTAGTGGATGTGGAACAAGTTAGAAAATCTATAATAAAAAAAACATAAAACATCTGAATATAATACTTACCACCCGGTCATTTGTCAGGAGATTGTCGAAATATGTTAGTACAGTACAATGAAGCGGAAGTGCTAATATTTACAGAATTACTACCCCGTCAGAATGAAGCATAGTTATGCACTTTTAATAAATTTATCATACACAACATACTTACTCTTGACTTGCGACCAAGTGCTGTCAAAACTGAAATCTAATTGACGAAACCAACTTTTTAAGGTAACGAACACTTTATTACCGAATCCTGTAATTGTGTGTGTGTGTGTGTGTGTGTGTGTGTTTGTTTGTTTGTTTTGGATAGGTGTACTACTCTCCTGCTATGTCTCCCCCTAGTTCACTCGGTTCTCCGTTCTGTTCCTTGGGCTTTACACTCGGCGTCACAAGGGAGGATACATGTCTGTTAATTTGGTGACAGTTTTCTTAACCATTCCAAAGTAAGTGTCAAGCTGGACTCTTCTTGGCGGCACAATCATTTTTTTCCATTATTCTGTTCTTATCTTTTCAGAATCTTTGTTTGAAGTGTGCAGATCTGTGTGAGATAATGTACGACACGATTCCATCAAGAAGTTTTATATTGAAGGATGAATAAAAAATGGGATTACGTCTAGAACACACCGAGCGAGGCAGTGTAGTTAGCACACGGAACTCATATTCTGGAGGGAAATGGAACAAACGTCCATACGACCAACTAGATATAGGTTTTATGTCGTTTCCCCAGATCGATTAAGGCAAATACCGAGATGGTTCCTTTGAAAGGTGATGTCCGATTTCTTTTTCCAGTTCGAACTTGTGCTTCAATTATAATCTCGTCGTCGATGGGACATTAAATCTTAATATTGCTTCTTCACTTAAAACTTCCGGACTGATAGGCCGTGGTCGAAGTCTAAAACTCTCTCCTGACGTTTCGTCTCCGACTGCGTGAGACATCCTCGGAGGTAAAGCGGGGAACTGCGAAGAGAACTCGACGAAGCGCTGATTATATAGGCAGTACAGAGGGCGCCACAGTCGATCACGTGGCGTCGGCTATGAGATTGTCTCTGGTAATGCCAACATTCTCGATAGAAAGTAATCGATCGTCACGCTTGCGGTGCACCGCTGACATCCAAATTTTATCCAGTTTAACACCTTCGTCTTTCCTGTTAAAATTATTACGATATTTATCAATCTCGATAGCCTCTCTATACAAGCGTGCATAATAATGTGAGGTTTTTGATATGACGCTCGTCTCGCTGAATTTTATTTCATGATCACCTTCCTGGTAAACATGTTCCGCTACGGCCGATTTATCCGTGTGACCCAGGCGGCAATTCCTCTTATGTTCAACAAGACGGGTGTTCACACTTCTCTTTGTGGTACCGATGTAAACCTGTCCACAACTACAAGGAATTTTATATACCCCCGGTGTAGCCAAAGGGTCTCGTGCATCTTTTGCCAACCTTAAAAATTCTTTTATTTTTCTGGTGGGTCTGAAAATAGTTTCCACCCCATACTTGCCTAAAACTTTCCCAATGCGGTCTGTGACCTTACTAATGAACGGAAGAAAAACTTTGCCCTTGGACGACTGTTGTTCGTCGTTACTCCTGATTCTCTGCCTAGAGCGAAGTGCTCGATCTATATCCTTGCTAGAATAGCCATTCTTCACGAACGTTGACCGTAGATGTTCTATCTCATCTTTTAAATAAACAGGTTCATAAAGTTTGCACGCCCTGTCTACCAAAGTTTTCATTACACCTCTTTTTTGCCGAGGGTGGTGGTTTGATTCTTTGTATAGATAACGATCAGTATGTGTGTGCTTTCTATGCACCTTATGGCCCAACGTTCCGTCCCGTCGTTTAATCACAGACACATCCAGGAAGTTCAATTGCCCATTCCTTTCCGTCTCCATAGTGAATTGGATTTTCGGATTAATGCTGTTTAAATGTGTCAGGAAGGCATCCAACTCCTCTGCTTCGTGTGTCCATACTACGAACGTGTCATCGACGTAGCGATACCATCTGGCTGGTCTCTTACTGGCAGTCTGCAACGCCCGTTGTTCAAAAGTCTCCATAAATAAGTTAGCCACAGCAAGACTGAGAGGACTGCCCGTAGCCACCCCGCCAATCTGTTCATAAAAGCTATTATTGTATTGAAAGTAGGTTGTGGTGAGTCAGTGTCGGAATAATGCCACAATATCGGTAGGAAAAATATCCGCTATGCATAAGATAGCTTCGTTTACCGGAATCATGGTAAATAACGACACAACGTCAGTTTTGACCACGGCCTATCAGCCCGGAAGTTTTAAGTGAAGACAATACCGGCCGTGAAAGCTTACATTGTATGATTAATCTTGCTTCATTCCTTATAAAGATGCTCTAGCTTTACCAAATAGTTGGAAGTGTTGGATCGTAAAACACGAAGTCAGTGAATTCTACTAAGAGATGATGTATGTAAGCTCAGCGCATAAGTATTTGGCATCCATTTAAAGGAGCACACTTTGCGACATGGAGTGCTGTTAACAGGCGGGCATGTGACCCTTTACCGCTGATGTAAGCCATGGCAGTGAAGTGGTGTTTATGTGCCAGTCAGATATCTGGAATTAATACAGTAACATCAGTCGACATGACCGTGGCAGAAAGGGGACGACACGTCTGGACGTGCCATAAGTACACTGTGAACGAAGTTCCCCAATTTCTTTCTGTACCAACGCGGACTGTCCAACGTAAACCATTCGCCGCAGTGTAACACGTCGTAATAACAGTGACCGTATATAGATTCTAGCCGACAGGGACCAGAGACGAGTTTCGCTCGTTGTTAACGACAATTAGTTTCAACCCCGACAGGAATTGGTGCTGTCAACGAATTCAGGTACACCACAAACAGTTTCACAGCGATCATTTCGAAGGGAACTGTATGCAGTGGGCATTTGGACTCTGGTACCTGGCAAAAGGCCATTACTCACAGGGGCAAATTTTCAAAGGCCCAAATAACACAGAAACTGGACAGTAGGTGGCTGAAAGCGTGTAGAGTGATCTGAGGTGTCGAGATTTTGACTTTTTTTTTTTTTTTTTTCAAGTAATGCAGACCGCCGAGTGCACCAGTAATTAAATGAGGTGTTTTCCCGCAAAGTGTGGAGCGTGTAATTCGGTCAAGAGGTGGTTCTGTGATATTTTTCTTGGTGCGACTAAGTCCAACTGGTTGAGGTTTCTATTAAGATGGGCCAGAATGTGACCAGGTGTTGCCCTTTTTTCTACATCATCATGATGAGTATTCATCGAGGTCTTGTCCTACCTAGATCCGTGGGAAATCGCAAAGCGGTTGATTAACTGTCGTCCTATTTAGATCGTAGATTGTAGATGCTACTTAATCAGTTCCACCATGGGTTTAGGAGGTATTCCACTGATGACAACCTGATCTTGCTAACGGCAGATATTCAGTAGGCTGCCCTGTGTACACATTATTTACAAAAAGTCGTCATCTATGTTGAGAAGACCTACGATGGCAGTTGGAATTATATACCAAGACATCTCGACGAATGTGGTTTAGTGCAACATCTGTCCATGTTTGTACTGTTTTTTGGTAGTTGAATTGTAAGTCCGTGGGCATCATTCAGGCGTGTTTGAACAAAAGACTGGTATCTGTTAATTATTTATTGAAATTAGCAATATAACGTCCATATTTAAGATTCCTGTGTGCTACTACAAATTCGTGGACGACTTTGCTGTATTCTTCTCCTTTTCCTGCCTAGACTCATCAATTGGAAATGACGCTCAGAAAGTTGGACTAGTGACCATGTAATGTTCTACGGCGAAGTAAGTGTCTTTAAATTTTAACCGTACTCTTCACGTTTTAATTCACCTGTGTTATAAGTGAGGAACTCAGTTCTGATTTTTTTCAGATTCAGTGAGAATAGAAGTGATTTTCATTTATATTTCGTAACCTTCAAGCGACGTGGTAGATATTTTGCAATTTTCACCTCATCACAAAAGAATACACTGCGGAAAGGACTACTTTGGGAAATTGGTAGAGAAGTTTTTACATCGTTTCCCATAAGCTGCTTACGTCCTTGAATCTATTGTATAGTAAAGTTTGTGATACAGTTGCTTCTTTACGTCTTTGCGTGCCCCATTTATTGTCGCTTACTTTTTGAATGGTAAATACAGTGTGACTGTTACATCAACAACATGCGTGGTCCTTAACGCTATATTATTTGAAGATAGTCTCGTAGCGGAATTAGAACTTAATTTATGTTGAAATCATCCTAGCTTTATCTTATACTTCTACAAAAATATCTACAAACCCAATCCTTCGGTGAGCTACCCAAGCTATATCCCATAGTATCACAGTTCTGAAGAACAGAAATTTGTTGCTGTACCATTTAGGAAATATTTACTGAAGATATATGGAATGTAGACATATACGCATGTGAAACGTGAACGTAAACATTACAAACAAGGGGAGAATTGAAAGCTTTTGAAATGTAGTGCTACAGACGAGTGCTGATGATTACATCAATAGAGCGGTTAGCTAATAAATTAGTATTGAATCGAGTCGGTGAAAAAATAAATGTGTGGCTCAACTTGACTAAAAGAAGGGATCGTTTGATAGAACGCATCCTGAGGCACCAAGCACCAGGTAACTGACAATTTGGTAACGGGGGGGGGGGGGGAGGGGGGAGTAAAGGGATTAGCACACGGCAGATAACGACAAGCATAAACAATATGCTGCCTTGCAAATCAGTCGGTATGTTTAGTTGACTCCTTAAGATATGCCGCGAGTTAGAACGAGGAAAATTAGAGCTAGATCATTTTGTGTGTGTGTGTGTGTGTGTGTGTGTGTGTGTGTGTGTGTGTGTGTAGCACTAAAAGATTTTTAAATAAGAAAGGCATTTTTCGTTGTAACCTCCTCTTAGGTGAATGCATTTTATCCAACGTTTTTCAATGAGCAGATATCAATCTGGAGTGCTGTTATGGAAGACATGTCATAGTTCTGTCCTCTGTGTCTGCCATAAATGCTGAAAAACTGGCCGAGATCACTGGATGCGCTTTCAGGAGGAACAGGTTTCAAAACGTTGTCCGGCCACCCTGGTTAAAATTTTCTGTGGTTCCCTACATCGTTTGTCACGAATTCTGGGATGGATCGTATAGTTCTTCATACTGAGCATGTACTACTTTTCTAATTACCTCGTTGTTGACAATACCTTTAACCCTAACTTCTTTCCTTCCTTCGACCCAAAAAAAGAGTTTTCCAGTCACAAATCAGGTGGAAGAGGATGGTGCCAAATCTGGATGGCCTTGCTAGTCGAGTTCCAGTTTCTCTAATTAAAAAAAAGGTACTTTGTTTATCTTTTTGGAAACCAGGCCATTTTTTTATCCAATAGGTCCAGAGTAAAATCTTCTTGTTTTTTAAGCGGCGTCACTTCGAATAAAACACTCGATCTTTCAGTAGCCATCGATGTCATCAGAAGTATAAAAAACCCATTGACTCCAAGGACGATGATGCAGACAGCTATGGAAAGTTCGAGATTTTCTTCGAAATAACGCGAGCTGAAAACCATGAAGGTTTAATTCAGGAATGCTAACGCGAAAGACTCAGAGGACACAGACTAGCGTAGTATTCATTAGTTATTGTTTTAACCTTTGAAAGTTACGTAGTAAGAAGATCTCCATAGCATTCCACAAAAACGTATCACTAACCCTCCCAGCAGATAAAATGGTTTTCGCCTCTTTTTTCTATACGGTTGTTTCCTATTTACTTTATGGAGTGGACTGGACATACACTTTTTATCTACGATAGCGAAATTGCGGACTGATGGATTGATTTCAGAACGAGCAAAACGCTGCCGAGAACACTCTTTTTCGCACATGCTTCTCGACAGTATTCAACTAATGGAGCGCCCAATTTCCAATTACCTGTCTTATAGTCACATTTTTGTGTATCGTGCTATTGCATTAGGTTCATCCTACATGTTTAATCGGCAGGTGTCCAAAATGACATTCTGTATTTTCTCGAGAGTTCATCAGTGGCTGCAATTTTAAAACGTGCTTGACAAAATCATTTTTAAGAGAAGTACGGCCAGATTTGAATCCAGCCATCTATTTCTTAATTCAAATGAAACTATATCGTTCCAGAGACATTTCCAAGTCTCAAACATCTATGACGTATGTATGCAGACAGAAGCGACGACTGCAATTTTGTTCCAAGGATGGGATTCGAACCTGGGTCTTCTGCTCACTAGACAGATGCGCTAACCACTACGCCATCCCTATTCCAGTACAGTTGGGAGAGCCTCCGCAATGCTGTTCGAGTTTAGGGGGAATATCATGTGGGCTGAGGCATGAATGAGAATTTGGATTGAGGAGGGAGACGTGCTACGGTAGTCCCTGCAGTTGTGCATTGCCACTGTGCCATGGTGACGCAGTGGGTATCGCAACTGTCTAGTGAATAGGTAACCCGCGTTCAAATCTCGGCCTTGGTACAAATTTTCATTCGTCGCTTCAGTCTGCATATATACATATACATATATACTGTTGAAAATGAGGGAGCAGACGTCTTATAAACCATTACAACTTTTGTTGAGCTTCTGGTGGCGATAAACCTTTAATTACGTAGCGTTAATTCTCGACATTCCAGTTTAACCAATTGAACGAAACACCTAGACGACAACTTTTAAAAAACCCTACTATTATTTCGCAGAGCAGATTGACTTAACGTTATTACGAAACCTGTACCAATATGATAAAAGCAAGTAATTTATGTCAGTGGCTTGTCTGTGCCAAGCGGGTAGATGATCCTTTTGGCCTAATAAAGCTTCTGTCTTGGTGCCTGAATTTTGACATTGTGTAGAGTATAAAAAGCCCTCTTAATGGCAAAGTGAAAGGGCTGATAGGAAGATTGATGGCGAGCGCGCTCGTTGAGTGGTGGTGGTGAGACGCTGGCCATTCATTCGTTAGCGGGGCAGACTGGCCTTAGCGGAGTGGCTTGGTCAGTTCGCGAACCTGTTGCTCGCCGACCTTCAGCCGCCGTCCACCTGATGGAACGCGCACGCGGCGCGCTCTAGTCAGCTGGTTCACAGGAAGGCAGCCGACTGGCAAATGCTGTGTCCCTCATGACTGTTGTAGAGAAAACGTTTACGTTTATACTCCGCAGGTCCCTTCTATATCGACAAGAAGTTATACTTTTTACCTTCCTTTCAATGCTATTGCATATAATAAACAAATTGCGTAAGGCGTTATTTACGAAGCTAAGCTTTACAAGCCTCTTGTAATATATAATAATCAGACAGCATGAAGCATGTTCTTACTTAATAATAAGAAGTTATCCATATTTGTTATATTATTGGCAGAGAGCATCAGTGAGCACAATACTTTTAACTACGAGGGGCGTTCAGGAAGTAATGCTAACATTTTTTTTTCCTTCTCCAGTTTCGATTGAAAATATACGGAATACGTTGTGTGACAACGTGGAATATTCCCGCTTCAGCCCATATACTTTCATGAACTTCCGATAGGTGGCGGCTTTATGCATAACCTCCAAAATTGCGTTTGTAACGGAGATGCGTTCCAAGCAGGGAGCTGTCATTCAGTTTCTTTAGGCGGGAAACCAGAGCATCGCAGATACTCATAAGCACTTGCAGGTTGTCTGCGGAGGCCTGGAAGTGAACAAAAGCACGGTGAGTCGTCGGGCGAGGGGTCTGTCATACTCGCAGCAAAGT
This sequence comes from Schistocerca cancellata, assembly GCF_023864275.1. Taxonomy (NCBI): domain Eukaryota; kingdom Metazoa; phylum Arthropoda; class Insecta; order Orthoptera; family Acrididae; genus Schistocerca; species Schistocerca cancellata. The sequence continues at coordinate 788,497,251 of NC_064628.1, read as the reverse complement.
CGCGCAAACCGGTCCGATCTCCCGCGTGCCAGCCGTCCACACGCAGCTGTACTCCTGCAGTGTTGGAACGTGCGGACATTCTCATTCGAGGTGAGTGGTTGCGCGATTCCAGGCTGTAGCGCCTAGAACCGCTCGGCCTCCCCGGCCGGCCGTGGATGATGGGGTAGGTTATCAATACAGCAAGACGTTGGCTCCGACGTCGACCAGCAGAGTGGTACCAAGCGAGCATACAGGCCCTGCCAGTAAGGTGACGTAAGGCTGTCGCATTGAACGGAAATCATGTTGAAAAATAGTTTTGTACCCAAAAGAATGGGGAATAATATGGCATATTGCTATGCTGAATAAAACCAACCTGCTTAAAAAAAGTGTCGTTACTTATTGAATGAATGCCACTCGTATAAAGTGTGCTTCAGTCAATGCCCAAATAAACTGCTTAACGTAGTTTGCATTGGCTTGGCTTGAGGAGCAGCTATAAGCCAAGAAATATTTATAGTTTGCTGATGATGACTTGTCACTCTACACCGACAGAGCGATTAAACAGTTTATGTGGACATTAACTTTGTATCTAATAATAAGTTACGTCCCGTCAAGGGCGATAGTGATTAATTTATCCGTCCAGTAACCAAAATGTGTGTGGCAGTTCCCCAATACCGACGTACGAACGCTGGTGGATTTCATTTGACATATTGCTGGGTGTGGTGCATTAGATAACTCGCACTCACATCCGGAAAAATGCATCTATTTTACTTATTCTTAATATCGATTGTTAGGAATGACACCAGATGTTGAGCAGCGCGATCTAAGGCACGTTGCCACGGTTCCCCCCGTCGGATGTTAGAGTCCTCCCTCGGACATGGTGTGTGTTGTCCTTAGTGTAAGTTTAAGTTAGATTAAGTAGTGTGTAAGCCTAGGGAGCGATGACCTCAGCAGTTTGGTTCCATAGGAACTTACCACAAATTTCTAATTTCTTCCATATGTTGAGCATGAACAGAAATGAAAATAATCTTCCTTGGGTAAGAAGCAGTACCCTGTCCACGATTACACTGGTCGAAATTCAAGCTGTAATTATTTATATATGTACTTTTACCTATTTGTTCGTGAACCCTCCTTCCCTATCTTTCAGATTATAATATTATGTTTTTACTCTGAAACGTCGTCGCCAGATTATGTTTGGAATTACTCAGGAAACTGGTAAGTCGCGAAGCAAATATTACAGATACAGCGGTAAATTTTTGTACAACAGAGAAATGTGCAGCGTCTCGTTAACACAAGTAGGCAATGAGGAAGGCGGTATTTCTATTGCAGGCCGCTGTGGCCGAGCGGTTCCTGGCGCTTCAGTCCGGAACCGCACTGCTGCTACGGTCGCAGGTTCGAATCCTGCCTCGGCCATGGATGTGTGTGATGTCCTTAAGTTAGTTAGGTTTAAGTAGTTCTAAATCTAGGGGATTGATGACCTCAGATGTTAAGTCCCATAGTGCTTAGAGCCATTTGGAAAACTCGCGTATTTATGCCGACGGCTGTGCCTGGTGGAATACACCGGTTCTCGTCAGATCATCGAAGTTAAGCAACGTCAGGTGTAGTCGGTATTTCGATGAGTAACTGCTTAAGTACGATCCGTGCTGTTAACTTTTTACAGCAAAGGAGAGGAGGCGTGGTTCGTAAAATCCCTGATCACCAGTGTTCGCGGTAGTGTCGTGGATTAAATTTCAAACCTCTCCGCGGTTTCTCGTGAAGTGAGTGCATATGGCACTGTTGATGGTGATCCGTCTGTCAGATGGGGGCGTTAAGGTCGGCGGCCCCTTGGTGCTACTCGAGAGAAGTAGCCTATGTACCGGCATCGGGGTTTCTCCTTTGTCTCACCATCATCCAGCACAAACAAGACACCACACTGCCGACACACCCATATTAGTCACCCACACCTACCAGATACACTTTTATATACAACTGTCACACTTCGCGAAGGAAAGATGCCATTGTGCGCGAAGGATAGGAAAATTAGGCCGCTGAACCTGCCATTCAGCGTTTCCTGGACCAGCCAACCAAGCCATACGATTTTGGTTCACCTTTTTATTGAGAGGTAAAGTTGTGGTTCGATATGTGACGGAGGACCACCTCGAAATATATTTAATGTGTCCTTCTTGTACGGGATCCAGAAAACGAAAGACGCCTATCTCATCTCCATCACACAAGAGAAGAAAAGACAGCAAGGATAGGACTTCTCAGAGAGAGCAGCCTACCCGAAAAAGATCATCACGAAGCAACATAACCTAACGCGAAACTAAATGGAAACACTACCGTCACTGATGGAGATAGTGTATATATATCACAAATCGTACTCCAGCACTAATCGGATCCGTTATTTACCGCTAGGTTGAAAAGGCGATTGTTTGGTGGATTTGTGGCAATGCTAAACTGGCTCCACGTTTTCATATAATTTTCTTCATTCTCGGACGCAACTGCTGCCGTAGTTATAGCATTTAATAGGAATCTGTCGCCCAGCGTGAAGTGCCAAAGCGACTGGAAAAAAAAGCACTGGGTAAAAGAACGGACCCGCAAAATTACAGGCCAATATCCTTAACATCAGTTTGCTGCAGAATCCTTGAAAATATTCTCAGTTCGAATATAATAAATTTTCTCTCCACAAATCAGCACGGTTTCAGAAAGCCGCTCGTGCGAAACCCAGCTTGCGCTTTACTCACGTGATGTACTGCGAACTATGGACGAAGGGCAACAGGCAGATGCCATATTTCTAGATTTCCGGAAAGCATTTGACACTGTGCCCCACTGCAGGCTGTTCACGAGCGTATGAGCATATGGAATATGTCACCAAATACGTGAGTATCGTCATGAGTGCCCCCAGGGAAATGTGGTAGGACCGCTGTTATTTTCTATGTACACAAAAGATGTGGCGCAGAGGGTAAGCAGCAGTCTGCGACTGTTTGCTGATGATGCCGTGGTGTACGGAAGGTGACGATGTTGGATGACTGCAGGAAGATACGAGACGACTTAGATAAAATTTCTAGTGTGTCATATATCAGAGCTAGATATAAATGTAGAAAAATGTAAGTTAATGCAGATGAGTAGGAAAAACAAACTCGTAATGTGCAAGTATAGCAGCAGTAGTAGTGTGCTACTTGACATTTAAATATCTGGGCGTAACGTTGCAAATCGATATCAAATGGAAGGAACATATGAGGATTGTGGTGGGGAAGGCAAATTGTCTAGTTCGGCTAATTGGGAAAATTTTAGGAGAGTGTGTCTCATATGTATAGGAGACCGCTTATAGGACACTAGTGCGACACATTGTTGAGTACTAGTCGAGTGTTTGGGATCCTCACGAGGCAATTCAGAGGCGGGCTGCTAGATTTGTTACCGGTAGGTTCGAACGATACGCAAGTATTACGGAAATGCTTCGGGAATTCAAAATGGGAATCCCTAGAGGGAAGGCGATGTTCTTTTCGAGGAAAACTGTTGAGAAAATTTAGAGCACTGGCATTTGAAGCTGGTTGCAGAACATTTCTACTGCCACCAACGTATATTTCGCGAAAGGATCACAAAGGTAAGAAAAGAGATATTAAAGGCATGTAGAGGCATGTAGATAGTCGTTTCTCCGCTAGTGTAACAGGAAAGAGAATGGTTAGTAGTGGTACAGGGTACACTCCGCCACGCACCATACGGTGGCTTGCGGAGAATGTATGGAGACGTACATACATTAGAACTGTTGGTTCAAGATAGCAGAAATTCTCTACGCGTCTCGGCCTCAGAGCTGAGGCAGCATTGCCCGTATCGGTAGTACTGTTCCCTTGTCAACCGGCGCTGTTACAGCAAGGTGTACGAACATGGAGGCGAGAAATGGGCTCCTGCAGCAACGTGGAGTCACGTGTGCGAATTGGGCCGCTGCTGGAGAGGGCGTTCCAATTTTTGCAGCGAGGACTTGACAAGTGGAGCGGGCCAAGGCGACACGTCCTGCAGCGGTGCACGTCGTTAACCACGCGGCCCCGCCAACACACGTCGCCCTCCTGCTTGTCAGCCCACGGCCTCCCCTGTACAGCTGCGGCTCCCTTCAGAGATACCCGCTAACTGGTGGACATTGTTAATGTCAGTAGAGTTCTTGTGCTAAGGTTGAAGTCATTACCCTTGTGTACAGCCAATAAAACGTTTGTCTACAGTTGCTGATATAAATGATCCACAAGTGGAACCCGTCCTCGACCAGAAGGCTGGTTTGACGGCTGCAGTGCTTTGTTAGGCATGGTCAATGACAGAGCAGAATGGAGCCACGCTTCTGAACAGCTCGAAAACGACACAGATTGGTACCGCGACAAAAGAAGTGGAAGAAGGAGAACTGTAGCTGGCAGGGTTGAAAGAAACAGTGTCCGCATAAAATGGTAGGACTGGCGGGGGATTAAAACCTAAATATCTAGATTAGTTGTCAGACAGGTAGCCACTCAGGCTCGGAGCCATAAGGTTGATGATAAGAAGAGCTACGCGAGTGAAAACGTCGTACAGAAAAGAATACAGCAAAGCAATCATAAATCCAAGCAATGATTTGTACACTGCAGAGCTGTTCTGCTGCTGGTATACGTTGAATTCCTGTGCCGTTTGAACCAAGTCACCAAGCCAGTTATGTGTAAATATAGGAAAGTTAGGAACTAACAGTAAATAATTAGGACGAGGATCCATGTCGCAAATCGGTGGGCCACCAAGTGAAGATCCTAACGCACCCATTATAAAACTATACATGTCAAAGCAACAATTTTCAGCCTGTTGCTGGTTTTCCGACCGCGTTTCCCAGTCACTAGCAGCCGCATGCAGTGTGAAGAATGCCACCGCGTTCTATAAAACCACCAGAAAAGAAATCACTGCAAAGGAAAATTTTATAATCAGAAAAATAGAAAAAATATTTGATCCTAAAACAATCCTTTTCCCTATACTTATTTTCCAACAATACTTATTTAAATGTTATTTAAATGTAGTCTATGTTTCATTGTATGGTATTACAAATGTGTAGTCTCATGAAAAATTGAAAAATTTTGCCAAGAAGAGATTCTTTCAAGCACATAAATATAAATACTTGTCGAGCAGCAAGAAAAGCAAGACACTTGAATTGATTGCATGTTTTGTTTTGTATTGTATTGTATGAAACTGGGGACCTAGAAACGACGGAGAGGCTTCGTCCCCGCCTTAGTCCTCAGTGGTTCTCAGTCCCGCAACAGGCTACAGCAGTCCACCGCCGCCCCACACCGAACCCAGGGTTATTGTCCGGTTCGGCCTCCAATGGCACCCCCCCCCCCCCCCCCCCTCACTCCGGAAACGTCTAACACCAGACGAATGTTACCCCAATGTTTGCGTGGTAGAGTAATTACGGTGTACGTGTACGTGGAGGAAGTGTTTGCGCATCAGTCGTCGACATAGTGTTAACTGAGGTGGAATAAGGGGAACCAGCCCACATTCGCCGAGGCAGATGGAAAACCGCCTTAAAAACCATCCACAGGCTGGCCAGCACACCGGACCTCGACACTAATCCGCCGGGCGGAATCGTGCCGGGGACCGGCATGCCTTCCCGCCCGGAAAGCAGTGCGTTAGACCGAACGGCTAACCGATAGGGCTATTGCATGTTTACTTACGAAAAGGAAACGTATGGTTTAATGTGCTCTTAAAATTATACACAAAAGAAGAAATGGTGTAATCATCATTGTAAAGTAAGACATAAACTTGCTGCAAAAAGGAGTAAAACATGACAACGCCTGCACTGAAATCATACGGATAACAATAATGGATGTTCCTGGATGGAGCGATACGTAAAGCAAGGGAAAGGCGACCACCCACTCACAGCGATTCGATGCTTTGAGCTCAGAAACACGTAACGGAAAACACTATTTGTACCAGCTTCCGAACGGTAGCTCTTTTTCTAGCAGAAGCATACACATTCACACACACACAACCACACTCCCTAGCTTTCTGTGTGGTTGTGTGAATGTGTGTACTTACGCTAGAAAAAGGGCTAATCTTCGAAAGCTGGTGTGAATGGTGTTTTCCGTTAGGTGTTTCTGTGCTCAGCACATCGATTCGCTGTAAATCACACGGATAGATTGTTGTCTCCCGCTCAGCGGCAGGAATGGATTAGTTATCTTATTTATCATTATTGTCATTTTAGCAGAATATATTTACGCATCGTTCAGAGGTAGATTCGATTGCTTGGTCATCTGCATAATTTTTTATGCAGGCAAACTGATGTCGCTGTCTTAAAGCAGTATCTGAGGAAAGAAATAAATAGAATCTGAATGTATGATTTCTTTCTCTGTCGTTGAGTGAAGCAGTCTTATTTGTAGTAACACAGAAAATTTTCCAGTGATATTGATAAATCAAATGAAACTCTATGGTTCCAGAGACTTTCTCAACTCTCAGACTCCTATGACGTATATATGCAGACGGAACCGACGAATGAAAATCTGTACCGAGGTCGGAATTCGAACCCGTGTCTCCTGCTCACCATGCAGATGCGCTAACCACTATGCCACCCTGGCACAGGCTCCAGGCTTTGGTACAAACTTTCATTCGTCGCTTTAGTCTGCATATATACCTCATAGACATTGATAAACAAAATTATAAAACTCGGAACCAAAACATCAACAATAAAAACTGGAGAGTTGAAAAAAGACGTATCGACTAAATGGTTTACTATTAATCAATACGTTTCGTATGTGCACTGCCTGATCAAAAGTATCGGGTTGTCTTATAGTGAACATTAATATGGGGTACGTCTACGTCTACGTGGTTACTCTGCATTTCATAATCAAGTGCCTGTTTCATCGAACCACCTTCAAGCTATTATTTCTCTACTGTTCCATTCTCGAACAGCGCGCGGGAAAAACGAACACTTCACGCGTTCCGAGTGAGCTCTGATTTCTCTTATTTTATGAAGATAATCATTTCTCCCTATATTGGTGGGCGCCAACAAAATATTTTCACACCCTTGAACTGAAAGTCGGTAGGTGAAATTTCATGAGAAGGTCATATCGCAACAAAAAACGCCATTTTTGGATGACTACCACTCCAGTTCGCGTGTCTTATCCGGAGTGCTCTGTCCTCTATTTCGTGATACATCCCTAAGTATTTAGTTGAATTTACAGCCTTTAGATTTGTGTGATTTATTGCGTAACCGAAATTTAGCGGATCCCTTTTAGTACTCATGTGGATGACACGCACTTTTCATTATTTAGAGTCAATTGCCCCTTTCGCACAATACCATTATCTTGTCTAAATCATTTTGCAATTTGTTTTGATCATCTGATGACTTTACAAGACAATAAAAGAGAACATCAGCTGCAAACAATCTATGAGGGCTACTCAGATCATCTCCAAAATCGTTTATGAGATCAGGAATAGCAGATGGCCTATAACACTACCTTGGGGAATCCTCCTGCTTTATGACGGATTGAAACTTGTTGGGGACACTTTCAATGCGGTGTCTGAATGTCTGTGAGAGAATGGCAGCCCATTCCTCCTTAAGAGCGGAAACTAGTGAAGGTAATGATGTTGGAGGGTGGAATCTGGAGTGAAGTCAGCGTCCTGATTAATCCCAAAGGTGTTACATTGGGATTAGATCAGAATTGTGGGCAGGCCAGCCCAGTTCAGGAATGCAGTCGTCCGTAAACTGTTGCCTCACGGGTGTTTCTTTTCGGGAGTGGTATACGCAAGCCCCCTATACTGATCAAATCATTGGGAAATTACACTGAAGAGTCAGAACGTTATCACAACTACCCACCGCGAAACTGAATGACGTCTGGTGGCCTTGCGGGCACCTGTCGCGGTAACTAGAGTGGCTGAAGGACGGTTGAAACAAGAAGTAGGCGATAAGCCGTTGGACGTCCACATCCCATCACAGAACGTGGTCGGAGGCTTGAACGCTCTGTAGAGCAGGATAGGCGACGATCTGCGGCAGATCTGATGACAGAGTACAATGTTGCTCCGAGCACAAGTGTTCTCAGAGCGCACTGTTCAGTATGGGTGTCCGCTGTAGAGGATCCCCGTCTGTTCCTATGTTGACCCAACTTCATCGTCAGTTACGACTTCAGTGGGCATAGAATCATCAAGATCGGACGGTGGATCAATGGAAACCTGTGCCTGGTATGACTCGCGCTTCTTTTGTTGCAGGTGTTCGTAGTTTGTGCGGATTGTCTGTTATCCAGGCGAACATCTGCTCGAAACATAAACACCACCACATACACAGGCCGGTGGGAACAGTATTATGCTATGGGGGACATTCACCTGGGCTTCCATGGGACCTAGAGTGGTAATCGAAGGCACCACGACAGCTGTGGGCTATGTGAACTTTATTGCGGATCACGTTCATCACTTCATACTTGGATGTCTTTCCCGACGGTGATGTCATCTTTCACAAGCATAACTGTCCACGTCACGAGACCAAAATCATGTCACAGTAATTTAAAGGAGCGTGATAGTGAATTCACGTTGATCTCTTGGCCACCAAATTCGCCTGATCGGCTTGACCCGATGGCACACATCTGGGACATTTTTGGGGAGCCCGGTCCGTGCCTGCAAACCACCGGCCCATAATTTACAAGATTTGTGTAGATATCTGCTGCCACATATCTCCCGAAAACTGCTTACGACTTGACGAATCGGCCGGCCGGAGTGGCCGAGCGGTTCTAGGCGCTACAGTCTGGAACCGCGCTGCTGCTACCGTCGCAGGTTCGAATCCTGCCTCGGGCATGGATGTGTGTGATCTCCTTGGGTTAGTTAGGTTTAAGTAGTTATGAGTTCTTGGGCATTGATGACCTCAGAAGTTAAGTTCCATAGTGCTCAGAGCCTTTTGAACCATTTTTTGAGCTTGACGAATCCACGTCACGCGGAATCACAACTGTATTGCGTAGCTAAGGTGGACCAACACATTATGAAGCAGATGGTCATATTGTTTTGGCTCATCAGTGTAAAATTATATCTTCTTTATCGTTCTTTTGAAGTGTAAAGAGCAACGTCTGATTAGGTTACACTGTTGCAAGCGGAGAGGTGGCTCCGTGAACGTCGTACAATCGATGTACAAAGGTTCTTACAGAAAGAAACGAATTCGAAAAATGGGTATAATTTTCTGTTCTGGGACCGAAACGTAACTTTGAACTTAGGCGCAGAGTTCTATTTTGGTTTTAATTAACTGCGTGCCAGAATCGTTCATATCGAAAAACATTCTTTTTTCACACTGTAATGAGGTGAACGTCGCCCTGTGGTGTGTGGTTTCTTCACAGAGTAGGGAGTAAAAGTCGACGGGTTATCTGCCAGCAACACCAAAGCAGTCCATAGTCTGTGAACTGCGCTTGACACCACTATCCGCTTACGACATAAATCTATAGCCGGGGGCGTCTGTTGGTAACACTTTGAAGCTTTTTTCGAGGTACTGCTGCTTGCGTAAAGGCCATTGGGTGCAAGTCCAGGGCTTTGTCGAAAGTACACGTCGGAGTAGCTACTGTTTATCTGTTTAAATTGTTGATCATGGTGCTTAAATATTTTTTTGAAGTCAGGTAAATAGTTTTGAAACCGACATTACGTGGCCGCCCAATGTTGTTCAAATTTCTCGAGGCAGTAGGTCGAACTGCAGAAGCGAGGACGTTAACAAAAAGTGTTCGATTGATCCATAACGAGCCCCTTCGTCTAACAAGTATGTTTATTTATTCGAGTTGGGCAATAAAATCGTAGCCATTCTCTAATATTTCCCTTACATGGCTCCAAGCGGCTTCTTAATTTGTTCGAACCTGGGCAATAAAATCGTAGCTGTTCTCTGTTGTTCCCCTTTCATGACTCCAAGTAGCTTCTTCTACTTTAAAGGACTGAAAGTACCATTGCACTGACTGTTTCTAGTCAGTTAGTTGCTTGCTATTGTTCAAAAGTGTTTTCCCCTAAGCGAAACGCCAGCGTAGTACAATAATTGCGTACGCTAGGTGGAATAATGTGCACAGCTTGAAAGTTTTAACTCTTTTTTTTACGCTCATTGTAAGATGAAACCAAGTTATATATCTGTACATCTTTTAATGTGTGTCTGCTTACTTGAACGTCGACAACTGCCTGAAATTGGCCTTGGTTTCAAAGAAAAAAGAAAATTTAGAATATAGCTATGGTGCTCTTTGCCCCTGCTGGTTCTTATTCCGTATTTTCCTGACTAAATTTTGTATTGTGAAAGGATATTAAGTTCTCAGACAATCTTCCGTGAGCAGTCTTTTTTTTATTTTCTCTGTTGCCTGACTTCATGTGTAACGTATTTGGTTGTCGTTTTGAGTATCATCATAATAATTGGATCGTCTGATTTTGATGTGATTATACAGAGCCACTCTCCTGATTTGTTACTTCACCATATTCCTACGATTGTATTTCAGTACTACATTTTAAAACTTTTGTCACTGCACTCATTTGGGGGTAGCTTAGTAGAGTGTGAAGGAGTTAAAGTGAATGAAAATAAGAGAGCAGTTCGGTATTCCTGCATTGTTTTGTCATCGTTTCTAAACGTAGTTGAGTGCTCCGAAAGTTCGTTCATTGTAATCGTAATCATAAATAATGTCGTATGCGAGCTTAACTTTCGCTCGACATTATCCTAGCTCTTCGTGTTCCACTGTTTTCATTGCGATTAAAAACTTATTGTTTTATCTGCAATACATTTCCTTTTCAGGAAAACCTACCGCAAACGCTTACATTGAAGTGGAACGATTTGTTCGAAATGTTTGATATTGGGCCGTTGTAGAGTTTAAAAGGAAAGTTATTAATAGAGCAGTCAAAAATTATTCTGTCGGTTAGAAATCTGTTTACTGCGAATTCCGGTGAGAAGTAGAACTCTACTGACCTTGGCACGACTGCTTGCTTCAAGTAGCTTTGGCTGCAGACGAACGACCGTGGGTGGAGTTACGAACGCATGTGTAATTTACAACCAAGAGTAGCTATAGGCAGCAGTATACTTGAAGTTCAGACACCTGTAAACACTTGGAAGGGAAAGTAAACGATAATACCCACACATGTTACAACAGCGCTGGTAGCCAAATATTTGCTCGCCTCTTAACATGGATGAGGTAGCTCTTTCAATTTGCTACGTAAAGCGTTGCTTTCAGTACGTTGTAGATAAATTATTCATCAAAATTTAAAATTTAATAGTGTGTTATATGAGGGGCAGTCAAATGAAAACCGAACACCCACCACAACAGGACCATGGAATGTTTCCATTCGAAATTACTCACCATACGCGTTAAGACATTTATCTCACTAGAAGAGACGATCAGTTTCTGTTTCGTAGAACGCGGTCTGCCGCTGACGGATCCACAACCGTACCGTCTCTTGCAGTTCCTCGTCCGACTGAAATCGACGTCCACGCAGGTCTTTCTTCAGGTCGCCAGCGACGTGAAAACTACGCGGTGAAAGATCCAGGCTGAACGGAAGATTTTGCAGTGTTTCCCAGCCAAATTATTGAAGCGTAGCCTTCGCCCTTTTGGCGGTGTGGGGGCGGGCGTTATCATGCAACAGGATGCTTCCGTCCGACATCATTCCGACAGCCCGAGGACAAACGACAAATCGAGTAGTGGGAGCATCCCACACTTCCACCGCCAAAGAAATCCAAAAAGTTCAGACAAGTTCTTGTATAGTCGTAATGACTTTCATCTCATACTGGAGGCCCTCTGCTCGACGAGTTACTCGGGTTTGGAACCACAATCAGTGCGTAGCGTTACGAAAACACTATGCAGAGATTGCGATGTGCCGTAAAGTCAAAACTCCCAGGAATGCTATCGGACTGAAGCATCTTCTTGCTCGATAACGCCCGCCCCCACACTTCCACTCGGACGAAGATTACACTTCAGCTATTTGGTTGGGAAACACTGCAACACCCACCGTACAGTCCACATCTTCCTCCGTGTGATTTTCACATCGTTGGCGACCTAAGTAAGTCATGGGTGGACCTCAGTTTCTGTAGGACACGAAAGTGTGAGAATGGTTATGGTTGTGGATCCGTCAATGGCCGATCGCGTTCTACGAAACGGTAATTGATGGTTTCGTCTCCCAGTGGGTTCAAATGGCTCTAAGCACTATGGGTCCCCTAGACTTAGTAACTACTTAAACCTAACTAACCTAAGGACATCACACACATCCATGCCCGAGGCAGGATTCGAACCTGCGACCGTAGCGGTCGCGCTGTTCCGGATTGTAGCGCCTAGAACCGCTCGGCCACCCCGGCCGGCAAGTATAAGAGATGTTGATGTCATAACGTACTTACGCTGTTTGTCGTAACTTAAATTCGGACCATGTGTGATTTTACTGTTGCCTCAATCCTGTGAAAAATTCTGTTCGTATCGTCGTACAGTCGCTTCCAAGAGCAGCTTTCCAAGCTGCATTGGCGTGGCTAAACTGTTCAGCATTCACGTGCAGACCCAGCGTAGGCTACGCACGCTCCGCAAGCATACCTGAATAGGCATTCCGGGACGGGGTAAACAAGCTCCGACTTGGCTCCGCTGTTTCAACGTAGGACTGTTCAGCACCGAGCAACTGCGTCTCTACAAAGAATGCGTGACGCAAGAGTACCGTATCCAAGTTGCGAAACGCTCCTGGCTTATATCCGCTATTACGCTGGTGGTGATTATGCGCAATGTCAGTCATAATATTTAACAATGTTGTGTCCCTGGCAAGTGTATATAGGAACGTATCTGATGGAAATAAACAAAACACACACTCACACTCACACTCTCTCACTCTCTCTCTCTCTCTCTCACACACACACACACACACACACACACACACACACAGAATTAACAAGGTAGACAGCGCAGTACGCACATGTAAAGTCTGTGTGTCTATGCTCCAACATCTGGCACTGAAGTCTGTCCTCAGTCTTACCAAACATTTTCAACAGCATCAAAATAGAACCTGTACAATATTAGGATCATCATCTGTGTGTCTATGCTCCAACATCTGGCACTGAAGTCTGTCCTCAGTCTTACCAAACATTTTCAACAGCATCAAAATAGAACCTGTACAATATTAGGATCATCAAAATATCAAATAGTGTTCGTTGTTTGCTATGATATTGCACTGAGAAATACATCTACATCTATACTCTGTAAGCCACTGTGAAGTGCATGGGCGCTACAGTATGGTTCAAATGGCTCTGAGCACTATGGGACTTAACTTCTGATGTCATCAGTCCGCTAGAACTTAGAACTACTTAAACCTAACTAACCTCAAGACATCACACACATCCATGCCCGAGGCAGGATTCGAACCTCCGACCGTAGCGGTCGCGCGGTTCCAGACTGTAGCGCGTAGGCCGGCCGGAGTGGCGGAGCGATTCTAGGCGCTACAGTCTGGAACCGCGCGACCGCTACGGTCGCAGGTTCGAATCCGGCCTCGGGCATGGATGTGTGTGATGTCCTTAGGTTAGTTATGTTTAAGTAGTTCTAAGTTATAGGGGACTGATGACCTCAGAAGTTAAGTCCCATAGTGCTCAGGGCCATTTGAACCATTTTGAAGTGCAGCGCAGAGGGTACTCCCCATTGCAGAGTTTCTCCTCGTTCCATTCGCATGCGGAGCGCGAGGAAAGTGCCCGCTTAAATGCCTCTTCGCGCTTTGTAATAATTGTCTAAGCTTTTCTTTGAGTACCTATGGGATCGATAGGTAGGGAATTGTATATGCCACATTCCTAGCTTAATACAGGTTCTTGAAACTTTATAGGGATAGCTTATGTCCACGGGGACTTCATGTGCTTAATATATACCAGTCTTACTTTATTTTGTTTTCCACCCACTTACCCTAGTCGCCTATTATCTCACTCGTATCTCGCGGAAATAGCGATTCGTTTGTGGACCGATTAGTTAAATCAGCGCTGGTGGTGACAACAATCCAATTCTTCTCTTATGCATCTCTTCAAGGCAGACTGTTTACTTATTGGGACATGTATTAATGGCAAGTTCATCGTTTAGAGTCAGTTTCGATGTACATGTCCGTTTCTTAGTAATTTTTGAGATCTTTCCAAGTCGGAAAGTTTTATGTCGACTTCTCTAAGGTAAATCGTGATAATGTAGGCTAAGTGTACATGTACAGTCACGCAGTTGTCTAAATTGATGACGTAAGTACAGGAAAAAAGCATGTCGGACGTGGCCTTGTGGACGACGTTCATATTTATCGCGTCGAGGAGTATAACTACCGTTTAACACTACTATTACTTTTTATTTCAGAGCGCGGAAATTACTTGGCTTGAGTATCTTGAGAGACAGTTCTCGTGCTTGTCTCGACCACGTGAGTAAACCAGCCAAACTATACGCGTTATATCGCGTGCATTACTAAAAGCTTCGTCCGAACGGGCCTCGGGATGCGAAACGGTACCGACCGACCGCCGAGTCGTCCTCCGCCGATAGGCGCCACAGGATGCGACAATGAAGGGGCACGTTACCAGCACACAGCTCTCCCGGCCGTTGTCAGTTTTCGTGACTGGTGCCGCTACTTCTCAAGCAAGTAGCTCCTCGATTGACCTCACAAGGGCTGAGTGCATCTCGCTTGCCGGCAGCACTCGGGAGATCCGGACTGTCACCCATCCAAGTGCTCGCCAAGCCCGACAGCGCCGAACTTCGGTGATTTGACGCGTACCGGTGTTACCACTCCGGTAAGCCCGCTGGCGTCTACATTACTAACTTCGTCTTTAATATCGCTGTCGTGGTATCTGGTCCAAAGGCTAGGTTGATGCGGCTTGCAGCCAATCTATGTTGCGTAAACATCTTCATCTCAGCACAGTTTCTACGGCTTGCATTCATTTGAACCTGCTTACTGCAGTCGAGTTTTGGTCTCCCCCTACAGTTTTTTACCTCTCCCTCCGCCAGCCCCCCCACCAATGTCCCTCCATCATTACAGCATTAAACTATTGCATCACGCCTCATGATGTGTCCTAGCAACCAATTCCTACTTTTAGTTAATTCTCCTCGACTCGTGTCAGTATCTCTTGATTGATTATTGCACTGTTTAACGTCTATATTTCTTGCAAAGCTCACTTCAGCCATATTTTCCGGAAAGACATTGTAACACTTAAAACTGTATGCTTTTTTCGGTAAAGCTGTTCGTGCTATTGTCAGTTTGCATTTATCTCCTCTTTAGTTCCGGGATCGTCACTTATTTTGCTGCCTATGTAGCAAATCTCGCTTACTACTTTTAGTGTCTCGTTTCCCGATTCCTTCCTCACCACATGTTTAATTCGAGATAGACCTTCCACCGTGTTTTACTTTTGTTGACATTCATCTTATAAACTATTTTCAAGACAATTAAAACTTCAAGGGCCTTTCTGGGATTCTAAAGTTCGACGAATAACATAGAGGAAGCGGAACTTACATACAGAAACCAAACTGCAGTTCTAAGAGTCGAAGAGCAATAGGGTTGCAACCTATTCGCCATGTTATTAAATCTGTGCGCTGACCAAACAATAAAAGGAACTAAGAAGATTTCTGCGAAGGAAATTAAAGTTCAGAGAGAACAACAAAACCGTTTTCGCATGAAATCAACGAAAGGAATCACTCGTGAGTTCCAAAATGCTGCCGGCAGTTCAGCTAGCGCAGTGACAGTGCGTAGGGAATTAAAAAGAACAGCGTATAACGGTCTAGCAACTTCTCATAAGCAATTCATTTCTGAAGAAAATACTAAGTGACGCTTGATATTGTTGTCAAGAGCACCGCCACTGGAATGTGGATGACGGTAAACGAGTGATTTCGAGTAACGAATCACGCTTTACCCTGTGAAAATGCAGTGGAAGGGTTTCGGTTTGGCGAGTGCCAGGAAACGTTACCTGTCACCATGTGCTGTGCCAAGAGTGAAATGCGTAGCAGCTGGTGTTTCGGCATGGGGATCTTCTTCGTGGTTCTGGTGTGGCCACTTTATTGTCTATGCCAAATGCGGAAGGATATGAAGACATTTTACAGCATTGTGTACTGTATGCAGTAGAGGAAGAGTTGGGAGACAATGATTGTTTATCATGACAGTGCAACCCTGTCATAAAATAGCATCTACGAGGCAATGGTTTGTGGACAATGGACAATAACATTGCTCTTGGGCTCAGAGTCCCAACCTAAACCCAGTGGAACACCTTGTTAATGAGTTGGAACACTGACTTCGCTCCAGACACCAGCGTCCATCACTACCTACTCCGGTTTCGGCTCATGAGGAGGCTGCCATTCCTCCACTCACATTCAGACCCAACACTGAAAGTTCCCAGCAGAGTCCCCGCCATCATAAAACGGAAGGGTGAACAGAACCCATACTATTGTACACTAGTAAGTACTGGATACTTTTCATCAGGTAGTCTCTCTCTCTCTCTCTCTCTCTCTCTCTCTCTCTCACACACACACACACACACACACACACACACACACACACCCGGGACGCGGCGCAAGTTTTTACTGACTCAATCCGACCGCAGCAAAAGCAGCTGCGGCGTGCGTCGGTTTTTACGCAACGCGTCAGATTTAGCCCGTGGATGCGTCGGGAGAGGTGGCGGATGCTGCCGGCCGGCGCCAGGCGCGGGGTACGCCCTCCGAGCGTGACGCGCTATGGCCGCCGAGGCAGCTGGAGCTGCGTTATCCGCTGCGGTGGCAGTAGCAGTAGCGTCCGGACCGCCGGCGTGTCGCTAGCGAGTACCTGCTCCGCTCCGCTCCTCACAGCCACCGCCACACCTGCCGCGTGAGTCCGTCGCTCAACTCGTCTTCCCTCTGTGCTGCGTACTTGTTTGTGCGCAGTTGCTTCCTTACCGTGTCTGAACGACGTCGTTCTTTCGAAAGCTTCTTTCACATGATTTGCTCGTACCTTGCACCAGAGTGTGTGACTCGCGTACAAACAAAGCTAGGCACTTCACATACGTGATATCCGTCTCCCGCGTGATGTAGTTTATTAATGACAAAAATTAATTATCAACGGCGTTAGTAGGGTTGGTGTTACACCGCGGTGTTTCACTACGTGTACTCCTATTGGAGTTGGTATGCTGTTCCATTGCTCCAGTCTTCGAACTGACTTGGCCAGCCAGTTATGGGGTAACCTAAAGTTTTCCTTGGGGTCTGAAACACAGCGCAACATTTCACATTAAAAAGCATTGACAGAGATGAAACAAGTTATCAACGACAGATGTAAATCCTACTACCGACCAGGGATTGAACTCGTGCGCTTTGAATCCGTAGCCTAGCATTTTACTGCTGAGCTTTCGAAATCGTCCACCTTTGTCGTCATAGTCAGATGATACATATGTATTTAAACCGCTCACCTGTCACTTTTCGTTTGTTGCCAGCAACTATTACAAGATATAGTAGACCTATGTGCTTTAAAGAAAGTGGGCAGTTACTTACGTACGAAAAATATCTAAGCTTTCTTTCTACGTCTGTCTTACTGATACCATCTCATTGGCGCTTCAGATAGAAATTTCTGCGCTTCTGACTTGTCTAATATTAAAAAAAAAGTGACGGGTAAAATGCTAGTTATATGGTCAGTACAGAAATGAACGCCGTCGTTCCCATATCACTACGTCGTCGTCTTTAGGAGGAATTTTTATATGATTTGCTCGTATTTACATTCGGAGTGTGCCTCACATGTTCGAAGGTATCAGTTCCCCCGTAGGCTACATTGTATTAATGAGAAACATCCGCAGTCAGCCACAGGTACTTTCGCAATTGTCCGTCCTGTCGTCATAATCAGTGGCAACCCGGAGTGGCCGAGCGGTTCTAGTCGCTACAGTCTGGAACCGCGCTACCGCTACGGTCGCAGGTTCGAATCCTGCCTCGGACATGGCTGTGTGTGATGTCCTTGGGTTAGTTAGGTTTAAGTAGTTCTATGTTCTAGGGGACTGATGACCTCAGCTCCCCTAGTACTCAGAGCCATTTGAACCATTTTTACAAGCTGGGACCTCCCACCAGATGGTACACATGTATTTACATTGCTCATCTCTGAAGTTTATAGTATTTCTCGCAACTGTAACAAGATATAAATTAAAACAATTACCTGTCAGTCGCTTACCTCCTCCCACGGCACATTTCGGGGGCTTACTCCCTTAGTTTCAGATAGATCAGTGGATTACATTTGAAATTTTCTTTTTTCGGGTGTAGCCATTTGTCTGTATTGTCATTCGTTTCACTGCAAATAATAACTTATTTGTTACCTATTACCATAAAATGGCACATCAGTCGTACATTATAAACAACAACATTATTACAACAAAGCTACTTACAAAAAGTTTCCCTTCCCGTCTAAGAGCTCAGTCACCTGCACGATTGTCTGGTCGAGATATCGGTTTCATTTCATTTATTTGTACGTACAGGCACTTTCGCTTACAGAGAACGGAATTTGATGTCACTGATCATTCTGCAATTATTTCCCGTTACTTTGACTATAATAAAAAAAATTTTATAGCGCTCTCTCTCGGAAAGTGATAATATTGGTTCTTACCCTTGTTGTTTTTTTTCTGTTTTTGAAGCTTCGTCATGATTGCACAATCGCTGACTTGCTTCTTACACAAACGAGGTTAACAGACTGCCTTCCAACGAAGTATCATTTAGTGTGTAAATACTTCATCTAGCAGAAAACATTTAACAGCCAAACAACATTAGAAGCCTGCTTGCGAAAACCGAGCAACTCTACTTAGGCAACAGAGCCAAACTTGGTGATATATAATTGTGAATTTGAGATGCATCCTACTTTTCCTGTCTGAGCCTAGTGTTTGTTATTGAGTGTAACTGCTGCCGGCCTCCTTCATTATATAGCACACGCACCTGTGCAGCAGCGAACGCGTAAGAGCTGCGGAAAATTTCACTGTTTATGATGCAGATTAGATCATTGACTTGCTAAAGCTTGTCTACCTTACCTAATTCCTGTTGTGTGTTTCCGCTTTAATACCTATGTACACGGTACATAGCAATGTAGAAGGTGAACAGGCTGTTTTTCTAGACTGTTATCGCTGTGGAAACAGACGTAATCTGTAGGGGGCGTTCGTGTTGTGTCTGCGGTTAGCGCACCGTAACTGATAAAACTGTTGGAACGTTTTTACTTATGTTACCGTGAAGTTCAGGTGTTACAGACGTTCTCAATGTCTACAAACGAGTCAGTTCTCTCGGCGTCTCGGACTCACCGCGAATTGATGGTGTTGGGAACCGATGAATCTGTAGTATCCGAAACATCCCTCTTCGCGTGAAATGCAATTAATAGCTATTACAGACTGGCAACATTGGACTCGCTCTTTCAACTTACGCAAGTTGTAATAATAGTGAAGCAGCTATCAACACCAAAGTTGATTTGAAGAACATAGCTTTACTAGACTCGATTCTGCTGGGTCATGATCTGCTCTTCCCTTAAAATGACATGCGAATCGGCACACACATAGCGAGTTATGAGGGAGTTCCGAAATGCAACTAAGAATCCGAATTACCGTTCAACACCATTCAACACCATACAGAGTTGAAATAGCTGGAAATCGAACCCTCAACCTGTAGATGTGTTGTCCATCACCCACGCAGTCACTAAACAGATATAATACGTTAGCTGTAAAACACAGGTGGAGTACCTCATTCATATGTGACGTGCTTAAGAGGATGGTGGAAAGTAATATCGGCGAGAGGATGTTGTTGTTATTTGTGGTGGCTGCCCAACAGAAACTGACGTGTTTGTGAAGACGGAGCTGGTGAGCTTGTATATTTCGAAGAACCGGCACCACTTTTGACGGAACGTTTTAGGAATGAGTAAGAAGACAATGTACATGCTCTCTCTCTCTCTCTCTCTCTCTCTCTCTCTCTCTCTCTCTCTCTTCCTCTCTCTCTTCCTCCCTCCCACCCCTTCAAAATACCGCTGGTATGCCTGACTACTTTCGGCAGTATAAGTGACGAAGAGACTGTAGATTATCAGGGAGCATACGCCAAATCATATACGGGGTGGTTCAGATAAAGTGTATTTCTCTATAACTTACAAAGTAATTAGTGAAAGGAATGTTTATTTACATGGGTAAACTTAAGAAACAATACTCTTTCTCCGGAGTTATGAACATAGTTCATTTAGTTATTTTCTATAGACTTATAACAACAAGTTATAATTTATTAAATAGAATATTTCTTGTCTAGCCTGTAGCTGATACGTATCTAACCCGGCAGTGCACAAATCAATTTAAATCAAATTACTTCAATTTTAGGAAGGAAGGACGTTTAGAGTTGAACATGCCGTCGATAGACTGTTTCAATTTTAGTTTGGGAACTACAAACGTTGAAAGTTTTGGTGGTGAATGCAACTTGCTGTACACAATTGGCTATGTTCTGGTGGCGGAATGTTCGTTTAAGTGACGGCTGAAACTTCCTGAGAGCACAATTTGTGCGCCCTCTAAACGAGCTGCGCCCAAGATGTAAAGTATGCTGGCGTCGCGGAGCGACAAGATTCCCCGGTTGGCTTTGGTTAGATTGTACAACATATTCTTGCACAGAAAAACTAGGTGTGGTCTGCCACAGATATTGACCTAGAATACACAAACTCCAGGTACTTCAAACAGCGTATCGAGGAAGCTAGTCGCTCCGTGACACCAGCAAATTTGCATCTAATCTGTAGGTCATTTTGAAGTTGCTCTGAGTTATGCATTCAGGCACATGGTCAGTCTTTTAAAAACCTCACTTAAATGAACAATGCACACCAGAACGTCAACCACTACACAACCAGTAACGCACAGTAAGCTGCATCTACCCCTAAGACTTTGAACGTTTCTAGCTCCCCAACTAAAATTATTAGAAATTAGATTTAAACTGATTGTATACAGTTGGTTTAAATACATTAGCTAGATAATAAAAATAATGTTCTATTTAAAAAGTTATAACTCATTGCTGTAAGTCTCTGGGAAATAACCAAATAAACTGTATTCATACCTCAGCATAAAGTAACGTTTCTTGCGTTTCGTTATCTGAATAAATTCTCGTTTTATTTATTACTTCGTAAGTTATAGAAAAAACCGCCTTATCTGATACATCCTATAGATGTTCCCCTTGTCAGAAAAGTTCTAGGAGAGGTTTCTAAAAAAATAGCAGATTGCACTTAGAAAGCAATGATCCTAGCTCCTCTAGAAATAGTCCCCTGGGCTATCTATACACAGTTGCCAACGTTTCTGAATATCTTGGAAGCTAGCAGAGAAATTTTCAACTGCGCCGCTTGTAACGTCATTTGTCCCGGCTGTTAGATGTCTGCGACATCTTGATAAAGCTTTCCTTTCAGTTGCCTTTTCACTCACGGAAACGAGAAAAAATCGCAAGGCAAGATGTCGAGCGAATACGGCTGGTGTTTATGTTTTTTCTTCTAAATGTAAACATTTATTGATGGTTCTTCTGAGATTAGAGTATATTGTTTTTTCTTTGTTTATATTGACTATTGTTTTTCTTATTGAGTTTGATTATGATTATTTCTTTCCTGTTATTTTTTTAGTGGGATGGCAATAAAAGAGTATGTGGCCAGATAGTTGGTAACAAATAAAGCAGTATGGGTCTTGCATTGTCGTGCAGTAGGAACCAGTCCTGCGATTGGCTCAAATCAGGGCGGCGACGTCGAATTGCTTGTAGCAAACGTTTCAAGACTTCGATGTAACGAGTTTGGTTCACTGTTTGACCTGGAGGAACATAATCATGGTGAACTAATCCTTTACTGTCAAAGAATGCGATCCACATGGTCTTTGTTCTCGAAAGTTGTCGCTTGACATTTTTCGAGGCTGGTGATCCAGGACTCTGCAATTCAGCACTTTGACGCGTCGTGTGAAGGTCTTAGTGGTAGCACCGACTTTCATCTCCAGCAATGATCTTTGACACAAAATGTGCGATCACGTCTGGCTCTATCCAGTAGTTCAGTAGAAATTCTTCCTTTTTCTGTTCGTCTGTTTGTCTTGTGACAGCCAGAGCGAGAGCACCAGCAGCAGCGAGTACTGTTTGTATAAAGCGTTTATTTTGCATTTTGTTTACGACCTTCCACTAAGGAAGGGATTCTATTTGTGTTTTATCTGCTCTGCGTAGTAACTAACAGTTCTTGATAAAACTTTACGTAGTTTTCGTGTTAGATTTCTTAGTGTTTTCTTGATCGTTTAGAACAGAAAGCGCCCTAAAACCATCTTTTGTTTGTTTCGCGGCCGTTAGCCACTAGTCACTTGAATCAGCAGTTGTCTTGTGAGAGCCAGAGCGAGAGCACCAGCAGCAGCGAGTAGTGTTTGTATAAAGCGTTTTTGTACTTATTTGCTGCGCTTAGCTTTTAAATAGTTTTTCTGGGAAAACCTAGCGTAGTTTCGCGTCTCGTATTTCAGTGAGTGTTTCTTGATTATCAGAGTAGCTCATCAGAAGATTATCTTGGGAATTTGTCACCGTATAGGGTAGGGTAAACATAGTCATGTGTAGGGACTGTGGTTGTTGTGAGCGGACGCAAGGAGAATTGGCCACTCTTCGGGGGCAGGTGGAGGCTTTGTCTGTTAGGCTCATCGAGCTCGAGGCGCAGGCGTCGGCTCGTAGTGGCGTTGGGGCAACTGTGGTGAGACCTATGCCTACTTCGGTGGCCTTGGAATCACATGGAGCCCCTGATGTCGCTGCGTCTTCCGGCAGTGAGCATCTTACCGGTCAGCCATCACTCCAGGGTGAATGGCGGACAGTGGTGGGCTCGCGCGTGCCTGGCCGAAAGGCGAAGGTGGGATCTGGCCGCGTGGCAGCTGCCTTACCCCTTTCCAACAGGTACGGGGTGCTTCCTAGTGGTGATGACATCGTTTCCGAGCCACCACAGGATGCCTCGCCTGTTGGGCCAGTGGCCGATTCTCCGGCAAGGTCCCGACAGTCACAGAGGGCGGGCCTATTAGTTATAGGGAGCTCCAACGTTAGGCGGGTTATGGAGCCCCTCAGGAAAATAGCGGGTAGGTCGGGGAAGAATGCCAGTGTGCACTCGGTGTGCTTGCCGGGGGGTCTCGTCCGTAATGTGGAGGAGGCCCTTCCGGCAGCTATTGAACGCACTGGGTGTGACCGGCTGCAGATAGTAGCACATGTCGGAACGAATGACGCCTGCCGCTTGGGTTCTGAGGCCATCCTTGGTTCCTTCCGGCGGCTGGCTGATTTGGTGAAGACAACCAGCATCGCACGCGGAGTGCAAGGTGAGCTTAGTATCTGCAGCATAGTGCCCAGAGTCGATCGCGGTCCTCTGGTTTGGAGCCGTGTGGAGGGTCTAAACCAGAGGCTCAGACGACTCTGCGACTATAATGGTTGCAAATTCATCGACCTCCGTTATTGGGTGGAGAACTGTAGGGCCCCCCTAGACAGGTCAGGCGTGCACTACACACCGGAAGCAGCTACTAGGGTAGCAGAGTACGTGTGGCGTGCACACGGGGGTTTTTTAGGTTAGAGGGACCCCCCCTTGGGCGAAACGATAAAATACCTGACGGCTTACCAGAGAGGACATTATCATCGTTGATAAAGAACGTCCGTCCTCAGAGACCAAAAACAGGAAAAGTTAACGTAATATTGGTAAACTGCAGGAGTATCCAGGGCAAGGTTCCTGAATTAGTATCTCTTATTGAAGGAAATAGTGCGCATATAGTATTAGGAACGGAAAGTTGGTTAAAACCGGAAGTGAACAGTAACGAAATCCTAGACACAGAATGGAATATATACCGCAAGGATAGGATAAACGCCAATGGTGGAGGAGTATTTATAGCAGTAAAGAATTCAATAATATCCAGTGAAGTTATTAGCGAATGCGAATGTGAAATAATCTGGGTTAAACTAAGTATCAAAGGTGGGTCAGATATGATAGTCGGATGCTTCTATAGACCACCTGCATCAGCAACCGTAGTAGTTGAGCGCCTCAGAGAGAACCTGCAGAACGTCGTGAAGAAGTTTCGTGATCATACTATTGTAATAGGGGGAGACTTCAATCTACCAGGTATAGAATGGGATAGTCACACAATCAGAACTGGAGCCAGGGACAGAGACTCTTGTGACATTATCCTGACTGCCTTGTCCGAGAATTACTTCGAGCAGATAGTTAGAGAACCAACTCGTGAAGCTAACGTTTTAGACCTCATAGCAACAAATAGACCGGAACTTTTCGACTGCGTGAATGTAGAAGAGGGTATCAGTGATCATAAGTCAGTGGTTGCATCAATGACTACAAGTGTAATAAGAAATGCCAAGAAAGGAAGGAAAATATATTTGCTTAACAAGAGTGATAGGGCACAAATCGCAGAATATCTGAGTGACCACCATCAAACGTTCATTTCTGAGGAAGAGGATGTGGAACAAAAATGGAAAAAATTCAGAAACATCGTCCAGTACGCCTTAGATAAGTTCGTACCGACTAAGGTCCAAAGCGAGGGGAAAGATCCACCGTGGTATAACAATCATGTACGAAAGGTACTACGGAAACAAAGAAAGCTTCATCATAGGTTTAAGAGTAGTCGAATCATAGCTGATAAGGAAAAGCTGAACGAAGCGAAAAAGAACGTAAAGAGAGCAATGAGAGAAGCATTCAACGAATTCGAACATAAAACATTGGCAAACAATCTAAACAAGAACCCTAAAAAGTTTTGGTCATATGTAAAATCGGTAAGCGGATCTAAATCCCCTATTCAGTCACTCGTTGACCACGATGGCACCGAAACAGAGGACGACCGAAGAAAGGCAGAAATACTGAATTCAGTGTTCCGAAACTGTTTCACTGCGGAAAATCGTAACACGGTCCCTGACTTCAGCCGTCGCACGGACGCCAAAATGGAAAATATTGAAATAAACGATATCGGAATTGAAAAACAACTGCTATCACTTAGTAGCGGAAAAGCATCCGGACCAGACGAGATACCCTTAAGATTCTACAGTGATTATGCTAAAGAACTTGCCCCCTTTCTATCAGCAATTTATCGTAGATCGCTGGAAGAACGTAAAGTACCTAGCGACTGGAAGAAAGCGCAGGTCGTTCCCATTTTCAAGAAGGGTCATAAATCAGATGCGAATAATTATAGGCCTATTTCGCTTACGTCAATCTGTTGTAGAATAATGGAACATGTTTTGTGTTCTCTTAGATAATACAAATCTCCTTCATCATAACCAACATGGATTCCGCAAACAGAGATCATGTGAAACTCAGCTCGCCCTATTTGCCCAAGAAATTCACAGTGCCGTAGACACTGGCGAGCAGATTGATGCCGTATTCCTGGACTTCAGGAAGGCATTTGATACGGTTCCGCACTTACGTTTAGTGAAAAAAATACGAGCTTACGGAATATCGGACCAGGTTTGTGATTGGATTCAGGATTTCCTAGAAGAAAGAACACAACATGTCATTCTTAACGGTTCAAAATCTGCAGATGTAGAGGTAATTTCGGGAGTACCGCAAGGAAGCGTGATAGGACCTTTATTGTTTACAATATACATAAATGACTTAGTTGACAACATCGGTAGCTCCGTGAGGCTATTTGCAGATGACACGGTTGTCTACAAGAAAGTAGCAACATCAGAAGACTCGTACGTACTCCAGGAAGACCTGCAGAGGATTAATGCATGGTGCGACAGCTGGCAGCTTTCCCTAAACGTAGATAAATGTAATATAATGCGCATACATAGGGGCAGAAATCCATTCCAGTACGATTATGCCATAGGTGGTAAATCATTGGAAGCGGTAACGACCGTAAAATACTTAGGAGTTACTATCCGGAGCGATCTGAAGTGGAATGATCACATAAAACAAATAGTGGGAAAAGCAGGCGCCAGGTTGAGATTCATAGGAAGAATTCTAAGAAAATGTGACTCATCGACGAAAGAAGTAGCTTACAAAACGCTTGTTCGTCCGATTCTTGAGTATTGCTCATCAGTATGGGACCCTTACCAGGTTGGATTAATAGAAGAGATAGACATGATCCAGCGAAAAGCAGCGCGATTCGTCATGGGGACATTTAGTCAGCGCGAGAGCGTTACGGAGATGCTGAACAAGCTCCAGTGGCGGACACTTCAAGAAAGGCGTTACGCAATACGGAGAGGTTTATTATCGAAATTACGAGAGAGCACATTCCGGGAAGAGATGGGCAACATATTACTACCGCCCACATATATCTCGCGTAATGATCACAACGAAAAGATCCGAGAAATTAGAGCAAATACGGAGACTTACAAGCAGTCGTTCTTCCCACGCACAATTCGTGAATGGAACAGGGAAGGGGGGATCAGATAGTGGTACAATAAGTACCCTCCGCCACACACCGTAAGGTGGCTCGTGGAGTATAGATGTAGATGTAGATGTAGACGGGTTTTGCCTTATGTTTCCGTTTCCCTACAATTTCGCGTAAGATCTAATGACGCACATCATGATTCAAATTAAGGTTTTCTCATATCGCACGCACAGTTACATGACGGTCTTCTTGTTGTAGCTGCCTTATACGCTCCACGCTTGCATCTGTATGTGCTGTAGACTGGCGATCAGCTCTGGGATCATTCCCGGCGGGGTCAGGGATTTTCTCTGCCTCGTGATGACTGGGAGTTGTGTGATGTCCTTAGGTTAGTTAGGTTTAAGTAGTTCTAAGTTCTAGGGGACTGATGACCATAGATGTTAAGTCCCATAGTGCTCAGAGCCATTTGAACCAGCTGTGGGATCGCCTTGCACTGAATCTCTGCCTTCAGGAAATGTTTTGTGCTATTCGAAAACACTATTTCTTAAAAAAGTGCCTCGTTTGCATATGCTCCCCTAATCGTTGTCTACATTTCAGTATGGAATTTGCCGAGCTTAATGCAGAACTTAATGTTCACTCTTTGCTTACAGTCAGCATCAGTTGTGTCACTGCAACTAACGTCTCATAAACCCAAACAGTGTGTTGCTAAGCACAGCCCTGCCACTTAGTGAGTTGGTGGCTAAGGTCATTTCAAGGATGCACACATACCAGGTAAAATAACATTTGTTTCTTTTTAATATTGCAAACTCAGAAATTAAAAAAAAAATACTTGTCCTGGAACTTTTCTGACAAGGGGAGTATATACACCAGTAGCCATTAAAACTTCAGCATCAAAAAGGGTAACAAATAACGGAGTAGAATAGGATGAACGCATGATTAAATCTTTAGGTGATATATGAGACGTCGTCGTAATGTTCGTGAGGATACTTGAGTTGCTGTAAAAAATCCCACATCTGACTCAAGATAGATGACATGACTGTACGATCGTGCACAGCCGAGCGAACAGCATATTTGTCCTCTCGGGCGCTAGTCGCGTGTGGCTGCTGAGATCTTGCATGGCGTTGAGTACAGCCCTCCCGAACCCTTCGATTCCATATTCGCACGACAATCGTGGGACACTGATCAGCACGAGCAGCAATATCGTGGAACTATAATCTGAATTCTGGACGGGCGACGACGGTGCCGCTGTAGAATTGCGACACGGTGTTGCAATTCTGGTGGGCAGTAGTTCATGTTTATCACGGCAGATAGCGGTTTAACGGGCGCCGGAGATGTTGAGCAATGAGGCAGTAGTCCGCTCTAACCGGTGGGCTTCCCGCGTGGGTAACAACTCGACAGCCGGTAGCCGCAGGCTGAATCTGGGTCGAGGGACCCCGCGTCGCACACTCTCCTCTCTGGCACACTGACAACAACATGCCTGAGCGCCACAGCGGAGCCGTAGCATCTGCGTGGTGTGGCGTAGATTGTCAGCCGACATTTCATAGACGATTAATTGTAACTTAATTACTGCCACACACGTTCATGTATGTGTTTGGATGCTCTATTGAAACTGAACAGAAACAAATGGTAACTAGATACCCGTCTATCACTTCGAAATAGAGATCTCTTGAAGAACATGATCTTCTTTGAAGTATATTCATTAATCTGTTCACTTATGGCTTGTTTGCTACAGGTGTTTCAAAATCCATGTTGCACAATTCGAGAGATTGTAGAGGGGACTTAGTAGATCAAGTTTTACGTGGGAACCCATGTCCGGGTGGTCTAGCGGTTCTGGCGCTGCAGTCCGGAACCGCGGGACTGCGACGGCCGCAGGTTCGAATCCTGCCTCGGGCATGGGTGTGTGTGATGTCCTTAGGTTAGTTAGGTTTAAGTAGTTCTAAGTTCTAGGGGACTTATGACCTAAGATGTTGAGTCCCATAGTCCTCAGAGCCATTTGAACCCATGTCCGGAAACGTCAGCCAACGACGCTACATAGCGTAAAAGTTACAGGCGCCGGTGCGTATAAATGGATGTATATACAAGATGATGGAGACGGATAAACGTATCAATTTGAGGTAAGGTTCCCTGGTTCGGAAACGAACAAGTCCGAAGTTGACTAGAGAAAGTAATTCTGATACCGCTGACGGTGGAAACCATATTCCGGTACCATTGTTGCTAAGAATGTAGCGTATGCAACTTTCGGAGGTGATACTATAGGCCAAAACAGGAAAAAATGTCCAGTAAACATGGTCTCTCAAATGCATACCTTAATAGCTTTAAGCACTTATTCATCTTCGCTAATGTGAAACAAATCTCCTTCCTTCCTTTCCTGTGTAGTTCCAAGGCACATAAATTTCTATTCTAGGGTTGTAAATTCCGTGGCTGTAACGTACTACGTACGTTGAACGGATGATACTTACGCGGAATGAGGGTAATAGAAGTTATTGGCTGTGATAACCGCAGTATTAGTTTCGACCACCTTTAAATGTTACTGTTCAGTGTAGACCAGCGAAGCGTACGTGTCAGTTGTAGTATTGCGTGTTTGCTGTTGATGAAGGGGAGGGTAAAGCCGTGTGCAGGCAGTAGTTTAACACGACCATCGAACATTGACAGCCCCCCTCTGTTAACCAGAACTCCACCGACAAACTTTCAGGGGTGATTAACATGGACCAAAACAAGGAAAAAATGTCTAGTAAACGTGGGCTCAAAAATGCATACCTTCAGAGCTATGAGCACTTGTTTATCTGCACTACTGTGAAACACATCTCTTCTAGTAAACAAGGGCTCATTGATCTTAAGGTAAGCGTTTTAGAGTCTATGTTTACTGGACTTTTTTTCTTATTTTCAGCGATACTGCCTTCTTCCAAGATTTGGAAAGCAAACAGTTTGCAGTGGAAGAGACGTGCTTCACAGCATCAAAG
This sequence comes from Schistocerca cancellata, assembly GCF_023864275.1. Lineage (NCBI taxonomy): Eukaryota > Metazoa > Arthropoda > Insecta > Orthoptera > Acrididae > Schistocerca > Schistocerca cancellata. The sequence continues at coordinate 788,468,154 of NC_064628.1, read as the reverse complement.
ATGAAAGGAGTGCTCACAGGTCCTAAGGTATACACTTTAGAGTCAACGTTGGTTAGATGTTTTTAGTGAGAGAGAGAGGGGGGGGGGGAGGGGGGATTTAATAACAGTGTATGGGCACATAGGTGTGACAAAATACTGATGCTGAAAATTTCTTGCACCAACAGGATTCCAAGTAGCCACCTCCTTGTAAGAACGCCACTGCACTAGCAAGTATAAGTTTGATGATAGTCACTGGTTATTTTGTTGAACTTTAACAGCCCTTAGATACCAAATTGTTTGAAACCTTTGCTTTTCGAACCGACCGTTGCTTTACTATTCGCCTTATAAGCCTATCGATGTTGTCTTGTAGAAAGGTCTTCTCTTTCACAACGCTCAAACCATCTCTTGCACTATTGCACACGAATTCTTTATTCTACGGGAACATATAACTAGTTCTCTGACGATGATCTGCAGTATTCAGTGCATATCTTGACACTGTTATTCCAGTCTTTACCCATTTCGAAGCAGATGGAACAGAAAGCGATAGTATACAATAGGAGTGCTATTCGCTGCATGGTTAAACTGTGTGTATCTATTCGTTTATTTGCCGAGATAATGACGACGCCCTTTTTCTCCCACTGCATGATATAATATATTCGTAAGACACAATGATAATTAATTGAAACCTTCAGTTGCCGTCAGGTGTTGTTGATATACCTCGATGGGGACAGCTGAAAAGGTGTGCCCCGACCGGAACTCGAAACCGGGATATCCTGCTTACATGGCAGACGCTCTATCCATATAGGCCACTGAGGACACAGATGAATAGCGCGACTGCAGGGACTTATCCCTTGCACGCTTCCCGTGAGACCCACATTCCCAACTGTCCACAATCTACATACGAAATGTACCTAATAGATGTTTGCCCATCCACTTAGATCCCGGGTTCGAGTCCCGGTCGGGGCTCAAATTTTCAGCTGTCCCCATCGAGCTTTATCAACACCACCTCTCGGCAGCTGAGGGTTTCAATTAATCCTCAGTATATTCCAACTGTCAGTCATGGACAGAACAGTGTTCTGTGTAGTTTTGAGTGTGCATTGGGTCGAAGGTAAGTGAATTCGAACTTGGCAAACTGTTGGTGCTCTTATCGTGGGTGCTTCCGTAACCAAGGGAACTGAAGGCTTGTCGTCTCAATAGGCACCGTGTCGAATATTTATACCGCATACAGGAAAGACGAAAAACATCATCCGCTAAGTAACAACGCGGGCAAAACTGTGTCCTGAATGATTGTGAGACACGGTCATTAAAGAGGATTGCGACGGAAAATAAGAGGACGACAGCCCAAAAGTCGTTGCAGTATTGAATGTAGCACCAAAAGAATTACAGAGCGGGCTGGGATTCCAAAACCACTCATCAGTAACGCAGATGCCCGTAACTGGCAGGGAAACGTGTGCCGAAGCCATAAGACCTGGACTGTGGAGCAAAGGAAGAAAGTCAGTTGCTCGGATGAGTCTTGCTTCACACAGTTTCCAACTTCTGGCTCAGTTTATGTCCCAAAAGGGACACATGACGAGGGTTCGGTAATAATTTGAACAGCCATATTGTCATATTCCACGGTCCTCGTGGTTACTCTGCACAGTCGCAGTACTGATAAGGATTTTGCGACCATTTTGGCTGATCAGGTGCATTCCATGCTACAGTGTTTGTTCCCCAATGGTGATGCTGTGTTCCAAGAAGACAGGACCCCTGCTCACACAGGTAGCACCGTCCAGGGCTGGTTTTATGGGCACGAGATGAATTGTCGCATCTCGCCTGGCCACCAAGGTCACAGGGTCTCAATAATATTGAGCCTTTGTCGTCTACTTTGGAGAGAAGAGTGGCTACCGCTACAACCTCCATCATCGTTACCTGAACTTGTCACTATTTTACATGAAGAATGATGTGAGACTGCCTTGAAAACTAAACCTACACTCCTGGAAATTGAAATAAGAACACCGTGAATTCATTGTCCCAGGAAGGGGAAACTTTATTGACACATTCCTGGGGTCAGATACATCACATGATCACACTGACAGAACCACAGGCACATAGACACAGGCAACAGAGCATGCACAATGTCGGCACTAGTACAGTGTATATCCACCTTTCGCAGCAATGCAGGCTGCTATTCTCCCATGGAGACGATCGTAGAGATGCTGGATGTAGTCCTGTGGAACGGCTTGCCATGCCATTTCCACCTGGCGCCTCAGTTGGACCAGCGTTCGTGCTGGACGTGCAGACCGCGTGAGACGACGTTTCATCCAGTCCCAAATATGCTCAATGGGGGACAGATCTGGAGATCTTGCTGGCCAGGGTAATTGACTTACACCTTCTAGAGCACGTTGGGTGGCACGGGATACATGCGGACGTGCATTGTCCTGTTGGAACAGCAAGTTCCCTTGCCGGTCTAGGAATGGTAGAACGATGGGTTCGATGACGGTTTGGATGTACCGTGCATTATTCAGTGTCCCCTCGACGATCACCAGTGGTGTACGGCCAGTGTAGGAGATCGCTCCCCACACCATGATGCCGGGTGTTGGCCCTGTGTGCCTCGGTCGTATGCAGTCCTGATTGTGGCGCTCACCTGCACGGCGCCAAACACGCATACGACCATCATTGGCACCAAGGCAGAAGCGACTCTCATCGCTGAAGACGACACGTCTCCATTCGTCCCTCCATTCACGCCTGTCGCGACACCACTGGAGGCGGGCTGCACGATGTTGGGGCGTGAGCGGAAGACGGCCTAACGGTGTGCGGGACCGTAGCCCAGCTTCATGGAGACGGTTGCGAATGGTCCTCGCCGATACCCCAGGAGCAACAGTGTCCCTAATTTGCTGGGAAGTGGCGGTGCGGTCCCCTACGGCACTGCGTAGGATCCTACGGTCTTGGCGTGCATCCGTGCGTCGCTGCGGTCCGGTCCCAGGTCGACGGGCACGTGCACCTTCCGCCGACCACTGGCGACAACATCGATGTACTGTGGAGACCTCACGCCCCACGTGTTGAGCAATTCGGCGGTACGTCCACCCGGCCTCCCGCATGCCCACTATACGCCCTCGCTCAAAGTCCGTCAACTGCACATACGGTTCACGTCCACGCTGTCGCGGCATGCTACCAGTGTTAAAGACTGCGATGGAGCTCCGTATGCCACGGCAAACTGGCTGACACTGACGGCGGCGGTGCACAAATGCTGCGCAGCTAGCGCCATTCGACGGCCAACACCGCGGTTCCTGGTGTGTCCGCTGTGCCGTGCGTGTGATCATTGCTTGTACAGCCCTCTCGCAGTGTCCGGAGCAAGTATGGTGGGTCTGACACACCGGTGTCAATGTGTTCTTTTTTCCATTTCCAGGAGTGTATTTATCCATTCCGAGACGAAAGGAAGCTGTTTCGAATGCCTTATTAGGCATGATAATGTGTCGTGTCTATGGTGTTTTCATATTTTTGTCCAGCCCCTCTACATAATGTCTTTAGTTTATCGAGTTAGGTGCCGCAGTGGTAAGATGCGTGACTCATATTCGGAAGGACAGCGCTTCGGATACCCGTGCGGTCATCCCAATTTGGTTTTCAGAGCCCGACGCCACCTTGGCTCCAGGTGCAGGTTCGCGTTCACCTTGAACTCAGGTCGCTTCCAAAGGAGAGGACCGCGGATTCGATATACCGCTCGAGGTTTGTCGAACTTCGTTCGAGGCTCGCTAATAACGTCTTTATTTACACGGATGGCTCCAAGACTACTGGTGGCGTCGGATGTGCCTTTGTCGTGGGAATGATACCTTTCAATACCGACTCCTTGACCAGTGTTCAAGCTTTACAGCTGAGTTCTCTGCTCTCTATCAGGCTGTTCAGTATATCCACCGCCATCGTCATTCTCCCTATGCCATCTGCTCTGATTCTTTGGGCATCATTCAGTGTCTCCGTGACCCATATTCGGACCACCCTCTCGTGCAACGAATTCAACGGTCCCTTCAGTCGCTAGCTGATACCTGCGCTCGTCTCCTTTTTTGTGGATTCCTGGCCACGTTGGTGTGCCTGGGAACGAAGCTGCTGATGCTGCGGCCAAGGCTGCTGTCCTCCTGCCTCTGACAGCTTCCTTTCGTGTCCCATCAACTGATCGTAGTGGGGTTCTTTGTCGGCGCGTTTCATCATTGTGGCATGAGGCTTGGTCCTCTCTCCATGAAAATAAGCTTAGGGCCATCAAACCGATCCCGACGGCTCGGACTACCTCCTCACGCCCTTCCCGGCGAGAGGAGGTCATTTTGGCCAGGTTGCGGATTGGGCATTGCCGATTTAGCCACCGGCTACCTGTTGTCCGGTGACCCCGCCCCGTAATGCCGCTGTGGTCATCCATTGACGGTGCGCCATATTTTATTGTCTTGTCCCCGTTTATTCACTCTCGTGTTGTCCTGTGTCTGCCGTCTACCTTACAGGAACTTTTAGCTGAATACGCTCGAGCAGCTGCTCGTATCCTTAGTTTTTTTACATTGACGGACTTGTCCAAAAAGATCTAACTCTTTTATTTTGTTTATCTGCGTCTTTGTAAGTACTTTCTGGTGTTGCCCTCTTGCGTTTTTCTACGCTATTAGTGCACTAACGTTTGTGCCTGGGCGCTAATGACCTTAGTAGTTGAGCGCCCTAAACAAACAAACAAAAAAAATCGGTTTCCTGTGGTTAGACTGATGAGGGGAATGCCATGATTGTTCCTTTTAGAGGGACGCCATCGATTTCCTTACACAGTTTGAGCTTGAACTCCGTGTATAATGGTTAAGCCTTCCTCCATCTTATTTAGTTTATCTTTCTACAAAATAATCAACACATCAAGCAAAAAAATGGTTCAAATGGCTCTGAGCACTATGGGTCTCAACTTCTGAGGTCATTAGTCCCCTAGAACTTAGAACTATTTAAACCTAACTAACCTAAGGATATCACACACATCCATGCCCGAGGCAGGATTCGAACCTGCGACCGTAGCGGTCTCGCGGTTCCAGACTGCAGCGCCTAGAACCGCACGGGCCACTTCGGCCGGCAACACATCAAGCATACCAACATACATACATACATATTAAAGCGTTCTTTACTGGTCTGTAAGTAACTGTGGCTGTCTGTCAGTGAACTGAGAAACGTGTGTTTTCCTGCGCTCTTAACGTTTCTCTTTCGTAATGTCAACAGAGAGACTACTCTGTGGTTCTCAGTATCATTGTTTTCAAAGTCCGTTTCGGTATCTACAGAGAAGTTGTTTATCGCTGAGTAAGTCGTGCCCTCGGAGCAGGGAATGCCCTCTGCATTCCTCCAGCAATGGACGACACAGATACAAGTCGCTTTTTTAAAATATATCTGCCTTTTTTTCTTCTTATTGGATATACTCCAGCTCCCTTGAAAAATGAAATATGAAATGCAACCTGACTTTGTTTCGTGTTGTTTCAGTCGTTATAACATTAGCAATTGATCGAACGTTTGATTCAGCGTCTTTCCTACTGTGATACACGCTCCCAAGTCTTCTGTATGTAGTAGTTAACATTTTTCGGATGTTGCACGTAATATTCTGTTCGTATTTGTTCACTAAGACTGGCTAAGGCCTATCTTTGATACGTGGTATGACTTTGATCACGATCATCATTATACCACAGCAGTGATTAATTATAATATTCACTTCAAAAAGGAGTGACGTTGATGTAAAGAGACACTTAGTTCTTTCTTCATCATTTTCATCGTTTAGTTCACACCTGGCATTATACAGCGTCTGTAACGGTTCTTCCATTGAAGGTCTTACAGCCTAGCGCCCAGCGCGCCCTACTATAGGGAGTTTTTCCGTAGCCTGTAAAAATGATGATGGCCTGTTGCCGATTTGTTTGGATGCCTTCTTGTTTGTTCTGTTGCCACACATTAATGACAGCATTTTTTATTCGTGCAGAAAGCATGTTGTAGATCAGAATTAGTTTCACACGATGTACATTTCCTGTGCTATAACTGTACAAGCAAGGCCACGCACTGGTCAACCATTGGACTCGCATTCTGGAGGACGGCGGTACACATTTGCATGTGGCCATCTAGATTTAGGTTTCCCGTGGTTTCCCTACATTGCTTAAGGCAAAAGGCGAGACATTTCGTTTAAAAAGTGCTGGACCGATTTCGTTCTTCCAATCTGTGCTCGCGCTCCGTCCTTAACGACTTGGTCGTCGACGGGACGCTACACACTCGTATTCCTCCTTTCTTCGTAATCCTCCAAACAGTATACACCGTCCTTCGAAAAAGTTCCGAGACTGATTTTAATCCTGACGTACAAGCGACGTCAACAGATGTACGTGCATTCGTCCTGTCAGTTGCGGGCAGGCAGTGTTAAGTAGAGGACGTTTGGCCGTAGTTTGTTAACGTTGTTGTGTCACAAATCGCAGTGGAACAATATTTCCAAATTAGGAGTTCCATTCGTTCTCCAAGACGCAGACAGTTCTTTTCTGGAAAAAATCATCACGGGTGACGAGACTTAGAGTTACCAGTACGAACTTGCCACAAAACGACAAAGTGCAGAAAGTCGCATGAATGGTCACCGCTTTGATGACATTCACGGGAATGTGACTTGCGAGTTTAACGACATTCCAAAGAAGAACTTATATGACAGTTTCACATGGCTGTGCGTTGTATCAGGTGGGAGGAGGGGGTGCGGGGGAGGGGGGGGGGAGAGACTGTAGAATGCCTGAAGCATTAAAACCACCATCTTTTTCCCATTTTTATTAATTCAGGCTCGAAACTTTTTGCCCTGACCGTGGAGGTGACGGCTTCCCGGTCTGCCCTCTGGAGCCAAGATTGTAAATGACAATCGGTACCATCGATCAAGTTTGTAACACAGAGAAATTCACAGTTCCTACTCAGCAGATGGTACACAATCCCTCATCTTGCGCAGTGCCGTACCATGCTGATCATGGGTGATTATATGTGTGTTCTCTCGGACATGTCCAAATTAAGACTCCATTTTGACGCTGCAGCCGCTATGTATCAATTCACAAAGGAATTAAAGACTTTAGCTGCCAGTGGGCATTGGTCAATATCAATAGAGCAGGTTGAAACTTTATGCCAGACTGGGACTAGAACCCGGGTCTCCTGATTGCTAGGCAGATGTTGCTGACAGCTACGCCATCCAGACGCGTCACCACAATCGCACGTTCTGCCTTGCACGCCTCCCGTCAAATTCTCAACTGATACCGTACTCTACCAGGGATGGAGTAGGGGATCTCCCTGGCGACTGCAAAGGCCAAGATTACTTCTTGATCTGGCTGCTTACAGGAAGTATTGTACCCCGGACCACCTTTTTAAAATTAAACTTACTGAGATTTTAGAACGCCATTCCGATTTTATTACTGTTGACACGGATGGGTCTAAACAGGGGGATTTTATGGGCTGCTCTGCTGTCTTTCCCGATACTGTCCATCGGATAGGGCTCCCAGAGCAGTTCTCAGTTTACTATGCAGAACTGTTTGCCATTCTGCAAGCATTAGAGCATATGCGCCGACACCGTGGCACGAAATTCATCATCTGCTCCGATTCCCAAAGTGCTCTACACGCTCTTGAACAGATGTACCCAGCAGATCGGATGGTGCAAGAGGTGCAGGACGCACTCCTGCTCTTGCAACAGCAGGGTAAGGATGTAATTTTCTGCTGGGTTCCAGGGCACATAGGGATTCCTGGAAATGAACTTGCAGATGCGGCTGCCAAGGAGGCTTGCCCCATCCCAACTCCTGCTCGCTGTTCCGTCCCCCTGCAGGCCATTACGTCTTTCGTGACTCGGAAGGTCATGCGTTGGTGGGAGGCTCAGTGGCTGGACGTGAGGGACAATAAGTTGCGAGCGGTGAAGGATTCTGTCCGACCGTGGCTCACCTCCTTCCGACAACGACGCGCTGAGGAAGTAGCCCTTACACGGCTTAGAATAGGACATTGTCCTTTGACACATGGTTTTCTGTTACGTCGTGAGGAGCGACCAACGTGTCAGACATGTGGGACACAGCTGTCGATACGACATATTTTAACTGAGTGTGTTTTATATGCGGGTTTGAGGGAAGATTCCAGTTTCCCACCAGACCTACCCTCTCTTTTAACTAATAATGAGGCGAGCGTCGCTAGAGTTTTACGTTTTTGTGTGATGTCTGGCCTTCTTCCCAAAATATTGGGATTGAAGTCTTAATGTGCTGTCCAGTAGTTTGGTCACCCATTATTTGCAAGTGGTCACTCAGCCACCGTTAATTATTTTTACCTGTTTGTACTGCTATTTTGTTTTTAGTTTTATCTCCCTGTTTTGATGTGCTGTGTCCCATCTTGCAATTTGAACAACACCAATTCTCTCACAATTCGGCTCTGAATTGAACTTTTGGGAACGGGCGCTGATAACCTCGTTGTTGTGCGCCCTAAAACACTAATAATCATCATCATCAACTGATACCACACACTGATGCAGTGCCCCTGCTAATAAGCCTCATTATTCGCGACATGTCGCCAGTTCTCGTAATAGTTCGAGCTTGCTGTGCATCTGCACTGAAGGGATATTGGTCTTTATCGCCTTAGTTATGTGGATGCTGTCTGCTCTCACGGACATGTATGAAAGAACAGACACCATTTTGATCCTGCAGCAACAATGAATCAAGTATCGCGGTCCGGCACAAGTTTTCAAGTTGCCCCATTGATATAAATCAATGCCCAATGGCAGCTAATTTGCTTAATTCCAAGTCTGAAGGAACAGACATCACATATATAATTAGGGCGATGACGGGCAATGATCCCTGCACTGCAGAATCACACCATGCTCGAACTCTTGCGGGAATTGGCGAGATGCCGCGAGTAACGAGGCTGAGGCTTATGAACAGGGGCACTACATCAGAAGTTTGTGGTATAAGTTGAGAATTTGGGTCTGATGGGAGGCGTTCTAGGACAGTCCATGCGGTTGTGGTGATCACTTTGTCCGGATGACGTAGTGGTCAGCGCATCTGCCTAGTAAGCAGAAGGTACGGGTTCTAATCCCGGTTCGGCACAAATTTTCAACTTATCCCATTGATATAAATCTTTGCCCACTGGCAGCTAATGTCTTTATTTTCTTTTTGTCGTGGATAATTGTTGAGTTCTTTTAGACTGGTTGCCTTTCCCATGTTTTTCTGACAAGTGTAGGCAGTGTGCTGGCTTTTTGACTAAGGGAGTAAATGTCCTATGTTCCTGCCCCGGTTGGGCCTAGGTCTTTTTTTCTGTGTTTCACACATATTTCACCGATAGCAACACTCTTGATATGTAAAAAGATGAGATGTACTGTGGCCTGAACTACACGTTAAACTGTAGGCGTATAAATGGCGCGCTAAGAGCTCTTCTCAGGTTGGCAGAAGGCAAGGTCATAATGCCTCCTCTAGAAGTACCATGCCGGTGGGATTCAAACAGCCCTCAGTGCGAGGACTGCTTCAGCTCAGGCAGTTAGCCAGAAACAGATTTCACTCTCTCCCTTTTCCTGAACTTCATCAGCAGCACAGATGTAACTACACGTTACACTTGCTCATCACAGTCGTGTGCTAGAGTAATTGAGCTTGGGACACAGTCTCGCAGTTCACTGGGAAAGGCGCCAAGCGATTGCGGAAGGCTTACTCTACAGCCTGGTCTTGGCCGTTTGTGCCAAAACGCCTTCCTTCTCTTCCTCTCCGTTTGTCGAGCTATCTCCGCTCTGACATTTCCACGCTACAAAATGTACTCACAGTTCTCTTTTACCGATATTTTTTCAAAGAAATAGAACTGCTTCCGGCGCGTGTCGTGCTCTCTCCCCCTCCCTCTCTCTCCCTCTCTCTCTCTCTCTCTCTCTCTCTCACACACACACCACACGCACACGCACGCCCGCGCATGACACAGTTTACGGAATATTGTTTCTCTCCCATATTTACGTAGCAGACCTGAACCGATTTTATTACCTCCATCAAATATCGGTGTCGGTTGTTTAATGGTGTTTCTAAATCGGCTATTTCGTTTTCGATAGCACAAAGTAGTACCTTACTAATGCTTTTCGTATAGATAAGAGTACGATTTTCTTATGGATGTCAGTTGGAAGAGGAGGATACTGTACAAGAAGAGATGTTAAAAAATATTATTCATAACAAGTAATACGCGCGAAACTGTTTTACGGTATCAACTATCTTGGTCAACTACTCATACAGGAAATTACGTAAAAGTGCCAAAAATGTTAAATAGTACACACCCAAGACTTGCGAATATATATCGCAATGCAGAAGCAGATAACGCATCGTCGACTGATTGTTGAACCCAAATCTTTGTTCCTTATGCATTTATATTCGGTAGATCAGGCTCGAATTAGTTTCGTACGATATTGCTTTAAATTATATTTACGGACATTGGCAAAAGTCATGAAAAATTATCCGCACTTTTTCGGGCAAAATGGTGTTAGTCTAGAAACAGGAAAAATGTGTTTGTGCGACTCTCTTAGGGAGGATAGTGACAAACTCATTACAGCAAAAATCTATAAACCTATTGAATACTTTACCCAGGGAATTTTTGCATTTGTGGTTAGTATGCACAAATAAAACTCACCTTAAGGCAGAAGGATATAAGCGTCTCCTGTGTTGAAATTAGGCTTTACCCTTCTTCATAAAGGATAGACAGTCAGCAATGTCTTCAGTCTCGTCACACAGCAGCAACACTCTTTGCTGTTGGAAATACGGAATCCGTTCTACGCGTTCGGATGTCAGTGTCAATAAACTTCCTTAGAGTTAATGTGGCAGCAGCCTAATTTTTTGGCTGCATTACTAATGAGTCTCCTTAGATTACGCTTTTAGTGGCATTTAATTTTAATGAGAATCAAAATGACTTTTTCTGTTGACTGTAGGTCCGCACGGAACATCGAATTAGCGCTCTACACGTTTGCACTCACTGACACCACCTACACAGTAGGAGCATAAAATTGAAAACACCCTCAATAAAATCAGAGCAAAGACAGTTGACAACTCATACGAGGGTCTCCGAGTATGGGTTCAACCCCTTAATACCTTAATGTATTTATACTTGCAATAAAAATAGAAAATCACATTTTGTAACCAGTAACGTAGTGTTATTGAGTACAGAACACCAAATCTAAGATACGTTACAACTGTCAGGTATAATTAGGTATGTCTCAGGTTTGCGACAACAGGCATTTGAGAAGTTTAACACTTACGACTCTCTTTTTTTATTTAGCATTTAGTGATACATTGATAGGACTGCATGACTAAAAATGACAAATACGTGGTGGCATACATTTTAAATAATTATATATAATAAGATATAGCCATATTCGTGAAATTCTCGGAAAAAGTTTATTCTCGTGTTTGACACAGATGAACGTTACACTTACTACATATGAATACTGTCTGACCTATACTATTTGGTTACATCTTTACCCTGTGCCTGTGACCTGAGGCCAATAACCTGCTTCATCAGTTTGGTTAGACTTAAGTGGAACTGGTTTTGTTGGACACCAATGCTTCTTGCATAGTAGATCTACCTTCATACTGACTTAGGGCCTACCCTTTGTTTTCTTTTCTTTTTGTTTTTAATCTTTTCACTTGCTTGCCGAGGGTATCTGCTATTCTGGATTTGAATTCTAGTAGATAATGTCATTTATTACGGGTAATTTTGAAACTATCACAGTCTCTCTCGCAGGTGATACCTGATCTTTGAAATATCCGTTTGCATTACGTGGCGCGTAAAACCTCGCAGATCCGTTGCGATGATAAAAAAGCTTCACAGTATTAGCAGTTATTTAGAGTTTCCATATCGCCATAAAAGTGAAGTGTATTCAGTCTGAACATTGTTGAGATCGAATGTTCATATAAATTATTATAAACTCGTAATAAATTAAGCATGTGCGTCAATAATGAACACAATTGGTAACTGAATTATTCTGCTGCTACAAATCATCGGAAATATTTGTTTTCACTTCACTTGATTTCATCTGTTGCATGCGTCCACGAAAGTACACAAATGCCTAAAGGTGCGTATTTCACACAAACAGTATTTTCGAATTCACTTAGCGCTCTACACGTTTGCACTGACACCACCTACACAGTAGAAGCATAAAATTGAAAACAACCTCAATAAAATCAGAGCAAGGACAGTTGACAACCCATACGAGGGTCACCGACTATGAGTTCAACCCCTTAATACCTTAATGTTCCACGTGAAAATAGTTTGACATCAAAATGTGATTTCAGTCACACTTTCAGGACTGAACTTGTCTAGCTATAATTCTCCAAAGAGTGATGAGAATGTGTCATAAATAAAGACGCGAGCAGCAAGTCGCTCCAGAAGTATCCAGAACATTCAAAAAATGGCAGCACGTGTCAGAGGCATTGGTAGCTTCGTGTATAATCTGCACCTACCGTCACTGACGCTCAAAACAATTAAGTTTTAATTTGATAGCGTCTCTTTGGTATAATGCGAATTTGGGACACACGGCATTAAGGGGCTAGAGTTGGAAAGTCGTTTTTAATCGCTCTGTGTAGGTAGTCAATAGATTGAAAAGACAGAAAATAAGTTGTGTGATAGGGCAATGCGTGCAGTTTGCTGTAAGCGAGTGGTTACTATAGCACATTGTTGTTTATTGACCAGTTGACATAACCGAGTACCAGTTAGAGCAGAGGCCACGGCGTTATAAAATACGCTTGCCAAGGTTTTCGGCGTTGACTCACCAACATCTCCTTGAACGAGCCGGCGGTGTGTGCTCTCGTTAAGCGAAGTGTTATTCATTGCAGCCCTCCGTCACGTCGGGCCTAGTGCGGCTGAAAGCTGCGATAGAGATCAAGGCGACGTAGAGGCCACCAAGGCATCGGCGAGGGCCGGTGCAGATCCGGCGCACCCTTGCGAAGGACTCCCGCCAGATACCTCCTCGCCCCCAGATTTTGACTCCGGGGAGTTCGAAGGTCACGGACGAAGGTGGTGGTGGCGGCGGCCGCCCGTTTGTGTGCACAAAGCTCTGGGTAGGGGCCAAGCTGCTATAAGCGTTCAGGCGGTCGCGATCGCAATGCTTTGCGAACCTGTAGCGTGTGCGGACGGCGGCGCGCCCGCCGCATCTCTAGTAGCGACCAGTGCGAGATACGCGCCGCCTTCGCGCCATGGAGTGTCTTAACCTGAATCTGCTGCTCCCCCCGGGCATGATGCAGAGGAGGAATTCCCAGTTTCAACGCAAGGTCTCCATCCGCATAGGTGAGCTCTGCGCATGCGCCGCTTTTCTTGCCTCGTTGCTTCGAGCCTTTTGGTGCTGCATGCTTTGATTGTTTAACCCTAGTAAAAATTATGTCTGTATAATAGTTTTACCTTTTTTATTTGCATAGTTTTTGAAAAATACACCATCCTTCTCGAAGAACTTCTGCTGTATATACATGCACTTAATACGCTGTCGCTATTCAAGCGTAAAATCAATGTTGTCCTACTATTTTTGTATGGAAAAGTATGAAATAAGATACATGAAGTGGTACACTACACTGTCTTGTAGATTTTTTTTCTGACATTGGCGGCAGTGAAGTTGTTTCACCATTCTCGAAACAGGATCTGGTGCCAAGTCTGCAACATAATGTTCCAGCTTGTGTCTAGAATCATTTTTTGTAATTTTAGATGGTCATGCTCCTTGCACAGCAACAAGGCAGTTTAATTCCAGACCTCCATTGACAATTCGACGAAATGCCATGTGGTTCAGTTTACCACCATAGCTACCATAGTTATCATGAGCTGTTCTCGACTACCTCGACAAAAATGTGCAATAATGGGGAAATACCATACTCTGTAGAATGAAACATTTTGATTAGCTCTATCAATTTCACCCATAAACTTGTAGTGATAAATGACTCTTGGTTGTTGAATTACTCTTAGTCTTTTCTGCTGACTTCACGTGTGTACTTATGTCACAGCAAAACACAGAAAGGCACAATGTACCTGATTTTGTATGCATAAAGCTAATGTCCTTCTAAGAGGATGTGTTTGAAGAGAGAGTCACTGAAGAATATTGGACATGCAAATACTCATGTTATCTTTAACTGTATTGATATGACAGTCTGAGAGAATATGTGAAGATTTACAGAAGCTATACTTACTCATCAACTAGAAGGCCAGGCAGATAATCAATTTTCAACAGACCTAGTTTTCTCATACACACAGAATTTTGCTGACCCAACAGTGATAGCCAAATGTTATTTTAAACAACGGTATGCATAGGTTGGACAAAGTATATACTAATGTCATCTGTTGGAAGGTAGAATAATGAAGTAATAAAATAAATTTTAGGCTTCTTTGCAAAAATCCTCTCTCAAGGATAACAGCCATATGTAGGTTAATCCTACTTTGACAACAGTTGTCGGAGGCCTTTTATTCGTATAACTCAGAGATAGTCAATCTTTTTTACCTACCGATTACTTTTCTATCTATATTACTAGTAACATATTCTAACCTCCATCGGTTCCACATTAATGATGATTTATATACTAGGGAATTAACTTTACTTTGTAGAATTTATTAAGCATAGTTACACTAAATTAAAACATTTCCTAATAATTACTTACCAAAAACATTGTCAAAATTTAATGGAGCTTACAAGCTACAGTATAATACATCTCAGATTTCTTATATAGGTCAGACAGGGTGGAAAGTTAGGATCCGATTTCGTGAACACTTGCTCAACAAAGACGGCGAGAATTCCAACCTTACTCAGTCATTACATGTAACAGATATAATCTTAAGAATCCCTGCTCCTGAAAAGTTTGTCTCCTCCAACTACTCCTTTCACCCTGTACCCTCTCTCACCCCCCCCCTCTCTCTCTCTCTCTCTCTCTCTGTCTCTGTCTCTACCTCCATCCTTTCAGTCCTGTTCGTGAATCCCAGCCAAAATTGTTATTTTTGTATAATTTTACCATGGTTGGCAATGTAATTATTTACTTGAAGTTTGCAACATGTCACCTGATTTTATAAACGAGTATGAAATTTAAGACATATAAATTTGACAGAAAAGGCTTTGTTTGCTCCTTAAAATATTCAGCAACTCAAACTAAGAACTCCACAATTCTTTAAAACTTACTCCAAATAAAGTTGATATATATTCTTTGTAATTGGAGATAATGTTTCTGTTTTACTGTATGTTCTTTGCACCTATTAATTTCCAGACACCATTTTTGTTTACAAAATATGACAGTTTACATGTGATGTGTTACGACAAGAAAGTGGCCTGTCACCACTGGAGTTATTCTATTTTTCTTGTTTCTTTTCACCTTTAGATATACTCTTAGTCAAAAAACCTCCTCAAAACAATGTTCTTAAATAGTGCTTTTGTTTCCCCACCAGACAGTGCCACAAGTCACCCCAAAATCGTAACACAACACACACGTAGGGCATACTAAAACATGTAAATCCACCTGATGATGGACGTTTACACCTTCGAAACGCGTTTTGGATTTAAATAAACGGTGACTGGTAACAGTAAATTTGTTGTTTCATTCAATCGGCGAGACTTCATAAGTCAATCCTCTATCTTTGCTTAATATAGAAATTTTGCATACAATTGACAAGGGCTAAAAAAGGAACCTTTGAAATATTTAAACAGTTTCATCTAAATGCAGAAGAGTTGTTAAATGATCAACGTGCATTAAAAAACAGACATTATTTTGATTGCATATTATCTATTGTTAACCCATTCCTTTTATGTGTTAGAACTGCTCTGATGTGAATGTCGTATTACTGTTTTTTTCCTTCAAATGTGTTATATATAGCTCCTTTATATTACATATATGCAATCAAAATAGTGTCTGCTTCTTAATGCAAGTTGATCATTTAACAGCTCTTGAATTTAGGTGAAATTGTTTATATATTTCAAATTTTTCCAAAAGGTTCAACCTGTATTTAAAATAATCACGTACAATATGTACATTTCTGGACGTATCATGACATTATGCATCTATGAAGAAGATATTAACGTTTCCTAAACAAGTACTAAGTAATTTTCTGTAATATTGTTCTTATATTTCACATAAATATACAGCTAAGGTCTAAAGATTTACAGTATCCCTAATTTCGTAGGTTTCTGAAGATGACACTTTAATTTGTCGAAACTGGTGAAGCATAATAAAAATATAGTTGCGACTGACGACCAAATTTTATTGTGAAAAATATTTACTACGGTTACTGAAAATTATAGCCATGAATAAAATAATAAACTAATGAAAAAGTTTCTAAAATCCTTCCGTCCACCACGAAAGCTGTAGTGGGTGGTAGGGACCAGTTTGACTACCAGTCAGATGATGAGCCACGCACTTTCAGGGGGCCCCCTACCAAACTGCCTAATTAAAGCTCTGGAAATAATAGATCATACATTAAAAATTGCATGTATTTTATAGAACGTAAAGAATACATTCGACGCAATTCTAATCTATTAAACCACATTTTACGTATTACAATTTGGCAGGAGCGTTTTATTTTCCTGTCGTGCTCTACTATGGTCTGCTGTGCAGTTTTACGAACCTGCGGCACAATATTGTCATTTGAGCTTATGTCCTTGAAATCATTAATGATTTTTTAAAATTTATTTATTTATTTATTTTGGCTTGAAGCAGCACTGAGTACACAGTCAGCAGTAGTTAGAACTGTAGAGGATTAACATAAGACTTTGAGTAACGGTAAAACGACAGAGTAAGCGTAGCTTTATGGACAGTACAGTGTAATGAGGAGACTACATTACGCTGTTCTAATAATAATTTCAAATGGAGTATTGATGGTAGGCAGTGCAAACCTCGAAACTCGATCTGTCAGTGAAAACCTCGTAATTCCAGTAAGCAGTAACTCCATTATCAAAGGGAGATTTGGAAGTGTGTGGATTACTATAATGTGTAAATCACTAGGTTTCTACTATAAAGTTACACATGTAGCAACACTATCTGTATAATTTTATATATATTTTTAAGAAACAGTATTTGCTTCTTCTGTAATATTTAACAAATTGAAGTTTTCATTGTGTACTATCGGTACCTTATTCAAGATACAGGATGATCCGTTTCAGATGTCAGTAAACTAAAACACTGTATACAAGAAGCTATTCAAATTTATTGCTTGTTAATGGTACATACAAGCGGAGGAGAGTCCGGAGTTTGTGTCTAAAATTTCCGTCACAGCACAGTAGCACTCAAAACGTCGCCGCCGTAATTTACGTCCGTAGGTTGGCCAGATTCTGTGGTCTTTGTGAATGCACTGTTAACTTTAACGCAGTCCCAAACAAAATATGTAGGCATTCGTCCGAGGCTGTTAGGAGGCCATATGATAGGTCCACCACGGTCGCGCCAACGATCGTGGAATATCTAGATCAATTGTACAGCAGTATGAGTGCCCAATGCGGTGGAGCGCCGTGCTGTTGATGGATAATGGCGCCAGTATCCTATCTTGCTGTGATTGAGAGTCCACATGCTGCTCGATCATGTCCAGGTAACTGACGGCACAAACAGCTCCTCCACAAAAAAGAATGGGTCCGTAACGTTGTGCTGGCGTATGAAAGCTCGCTGGGTCTATACGACACTCGAAAATTTCACATTCCATATGACACATTGAGCGTGTTGTTGTAGCGTAATGACCATTTTCACTTAACAATCGAGACACAGCGCGTTCACTAGTGCCACCTCCGTACAAATGTATTTCTGACGTTTGGTGTTTGCGTTGTCAACTACGAGCACTGATGGCTTACCTCCTGGAGCATGGCCACTGCCAATCATTTTCATGTATATTGCAGAAAGCTACTCAGAGATATATACATTAAGTTAATAAATACAACGTTATACTATTGTGACATCTCAAACGAATCACCCTGTAGTTTAAGCCCTCATGTACACATCCAGGTCCTTAATTTAACATGTATACTAAGAAACAATAATTTGAGTCTTCATATACATAAGTATATATAAGTATACATATAAGTTAATAATTTTAAAAAGTGTATTCTTTTAAGTATTCCGCCATCAAATTGTACTTATTTATATTGAATCTGTTGTAGAGTAAAGAGGTGACACTAGTAGGTAGGGGGAAATTTCTTGCAACTCGTTTCCCGTATAATACTTCTTGCATTTAGTGCATGCGAGTACTACACGATTCCGATCGGTCACGTTCGCTTGTTCCGATCACACCGTCCAGAAACTAAAATTTTTGTTCGATGTAAATATGCGGGATAACATCCTGTCCCAGCCTCATAATGAACGATCGACATCGCGTGACGTTTACATAGCTTCACATAGTCGAATCACGGCCAATGAGAGATGTACGGTTGTATGAGCGCTAGATGTCCCCACTTAGGTTAGTTTGGTTTAAGTAGTTTTAAGTTCTTGGGGACTGATGACCTCATGGATGTGTGTGATGTCCTTAGGTTAATTAGGTTTAAGAAGTTCTAAGTTCTAGGGGACTGATGACCTCAGAAGTTAAGTCCGATAGTGCTCAGAGCCATTTGAACCATTTTGAGCTACTCAGCGAAACAATCGGACTCAAGCAGGATATTCCCTAAGTTAGATAACTATCAGTTTGAATTAAGGTTAAAGATAGTCTAGCCCAGTTACTGCTGTCTACTATGTTTCGACGCATTTCTCTAAAACTTCCATTCATGAATTAATGTTTGACCCATTCAAATATACCAGTTTTCTCATTCTCTCCTGCCGAAAATTGCAGTGTTAGGTTTCGAGATTCCACCGCGAGGCACAACGTGTATCACTCTTTCCCAAGCCTCGTAATTCCACTTGTATGGCATGAGACATCTCTTGATTTGTGTTATCCTCAGTTCTAAACTTGATGATGTTGTATGGCGACGCATTACACTTTTTAATGAGGGCTTAATCATTCATAATAAAATTCGAAATAGGCTCCACAAGTCAGCGCCTGCAAGGGCGGGCAACTGTCAGTCCTGTTTGCCGATAATTCGAGCTGCTGTATGCGTTACCTCCACACATCTATGGAAGTAAAGTAATAAATCTAAAAATATACAGGGTGTAACAAAATGTGAAGGCCAGACTTTCAGAAAACAGTCCTCACAAGAAGCGGAAGAAAATGTTATGTGGACATAGATACGCAGAAGCATTATTTTCACATTAGAGCTCATTTTCTGCTTTTCTTCATAATCACATTAATCATTGTAAAAAGACATGAACAGAACGTAACAGCATTACATGAGACGTTTTCTTAGTGAAATGTTCAAAATTCTCTCTTGATTACAGTATGAAAAACTTTCGTAAATTAAGTTTTCAAAATGCCCTCCGTTACAAGTGTACATGCATTAACCCGCCGTCGCGTTGAATCCCTCGTGTGCTGATCCATTCCTGGAGAATAATGTGATCAAAAACGTTTGCCTGTCAACGTTTCGGCCGGTATTGTTTATGACTTGGGGCGTCATGTTCTTCCACTCCGACTCAACGGAGAAACTTTCAAATGAGAATACTCGACCGGTTCTGCTAGAACATGTGCATTACGAGTGCGATAAGAACATGTACTTAATGCACGGTGGAGCTACTCGTCATTTCGCTTAATGTTCGTAGGCTTCTAAATGGTTCAAATGGCTCTGAGCACTATGGGACTTAACTTCTGACGTCATTAGTCCCCTAGAACTTAGAGCTACTTAAACCTAAGTAACCTAAGGTCGCGCGGTTCCAGACTGTAGCGCCTAGAACCGCTCGGCCACTCCGGCCTGCAGGCTTCTAAATAACATATTCTATGATAGATGGATAAGTAGAGGTGGACCAATTACTTGGTCTTCATCCTATCCGGACCTGAACCCAGCAGGCATTTCGACATGTGGGATATTTGAAAGCTCGTAGTTTTTGTGCCCGTATTGTGGGAGGCTATGTACGCAATTTCCCAGGGATACACCAGCGCATCCAGCCATTCTGTGCGACGGCGAGTTGATGCATGTATCCTTGCAAGTGGAGGACATTGTGAACATCTCGTTTCGGAAAGTATTTCATACTATAACCAAAGGGTATGTTGAATATTTGATGTAAAAAAACGTTTCATATAATGGTGGTACGTTCTGTTTCTGTGTGTAGAAAATGAGCTCTAACATGAAAATAAAGGGTTTCCGGAGTCATGTTCGTGTAAGACATATTCTTCCTCTACGTGTGAGGAATGTTTCCTAAAGAATTTGGCCATACCTATTTGTTACACCCTGTATATGAGTACGTATTGCTGATTAGAGGTCTTGCACGGTATTAAACTGTCGCTGACAGATGGACATTCTGATGGTAGGCCTGCTATCATTTGAATTGTTGATCCCGGACAGAAACTCCTAAGGCTCCACACATTTGGGTCAAATCCGGCACTTACAGTCTGTCGACAATAAGTTGGCCGATACAAACAAAACCATGACGAGTCAAAATAATCTTAGCAAATATAAATGATACAGGTGTCGCTAAGTCGAAGTTCTGCAATATCGTGATACTACGGTATGTCTGGGGCACGGACATGTGGGGAGCAGTTCGGTTTGCTGCGCACAGCTGTCTGGCGAGCTGGGTGGCGGTGAATGCGATCGTCGATTGTTGTCGGCTTCTCAATGTTAATAGTGAAGTAGTATGGAAAATGTATGTTTAGGACAGCGTCTAAGCGTTCTTGGCACTGGTTTTTTAAATATAGAACTAACGGAACTATATAAGCCGCAGTCCTCAGTAGTGAAATGTAACTGACGAGTATTTATTAAAATATATTTCCAGTCAGTCGAATTTCTCCAGACACAAAAAAGGTCCGGATTTACTCCACACTCTAGTAGAACAGCCCCCTACTCCGTGGACTCTCTCGAATGCCCTCAAAACTAGGACCGGAAGTATGACAATCCTAGCTGAGAGGGACATTGGCCGTATGATAAACAATCAGCTAACGACGATTACACTGATGCGACAGTTAAATCAATTATGATGCATTGTCATTACCGATTGCATTCATTTTCAGTTTCAAATTCAGATATACACTGTAAGACAAATAAAAACTATTCACCACGAAGGAATTATCCGAATTGGGTAGGAAATCGGCAGAAGTGGTGTACATGTGCAGACAAACTTATGAATACAATTTCAGAAAAATCTGATGATGTTTTCAAGAGAAAGATCTTCACACACTGAAAACGTCATTAACGCGTTTGTCCACCTCTGGCCCTTACGTAAGCAGTTATTTGGTTTGCATTGATTGACGAGAGTTATTCGATGTCCTCATGAAGGATATTGTACCGAATTCTGCCCAGTTGGCAAGTTGGATCGTCAAAGTCCGAGCTGGCTGGAGGGCCCTGCCCGCACTGCTCCAATGTTCTCCACTGCGGAGAGATCCGGCGACCTTGCTGACCAAGGTAAGGTTTGGCAAGCACAACGACAAACAGTAGAAATTCTCGTGTTTACAGGCGGGCATTATCTTGCTGAAAAGTAAGCCCAGGGTCGTTTGACATGAAGGGCAACAAAACGAGGTGCAGAATATCGTCGGCCTACCGCTGTGTTGTAAGGTTGCCGCGGACGACAACCAAAGGGATCCTGGTATGAGAACAAATGGCACCCCAGACCAACACTCCTGGTTGCCAGCCTCAAGGGCGTTTCTACACAGGTCTTCGCAGACCATCGGGACTCATTTAGAAGACAATTCTACTTCAGTCAATGGGATTCCATGCGGAAGATGTGTCTGGAGACGTCCAGGACAGCAGTGGGATACGAACCTAGCTGTCGCCCGCCATACAACCCGACAACCACATCAATATAAATGATGTAATAACCGGATTCCGCTTTTTACCAAGTAATCATCATCTTCAGAACTATGATGTTTTCAAAGAATCGCCAATACCAACTTGTGTAACCAGAGGCCGTAATATTCAATCAAAAAAATAAAAATAAAACCTACAACTTGGTTTGTCCGTAGTTACATTTCTAATAAATAATTCTTTTCATTGACTGTAAAGTAATTTGTTTTACAGAACGCTTTTTCTTTTAACCAAGATTCAACCACAATTTAAAACTTATTTTCATGCCGTTCCCTAGTAGCTAGCATGTTGTATATTGTTGAAAAATGTTTTGCCAACGCTGAGATATTGTTTTAACTTAATCATATCCTAGGAAAGCCCAGGAATTTTCTGCTTCCTGTTCTATATGAGTTACATCTGATCTGACTTCATAC
Organism: Schistocerca cancellata; assembly: GCF_023864275.1. NCBI lineage: Eukaryota > Metazoa > Arthropoda > Insecta > Orthoptera > Acrididae > Schistocerca > Schistocerca cancellata. The sequence goes on along the minus strand of NC_064628.1, from coordinate 788,445,996 downwards.
ATGTGAACATTCTGTTTGGCTTTCGTAAGTCCGTTGAGCATTATGAGACGGGTTACTATAACTATATTGCGCTCCGCGATAAGTTAAGTTCCTTAAACAAGAAACAGAAAAAAGAAAAGATATGGCACCTGTATGTTAATAATCACATGAAGATAACGTATCATAGCATATATAATGCTCTAATGCCTTTTTAAAGATTAAAAAGAGTATAACAGAGCTTCTCATGCTTATAAAAATATAGGAGCCATGTGAACAAGACCTTGAAATCGTTTCAAATTTATAATAACAGTAAATAATCAAATGATTAGTGTGTAGCACCGGTTTACAAGGGCGTCCATACCTATTGGCAAGCCCCCCCCCCCCCTTCACCAAGTTCTCAGGAAAAGGAAAAAATATAGTGTATTCAGGAGTTTTTCTTCCATGAAAACGATTTAAAAATTAGTATTACACAGATTTTTAATATGATCGCACCTGAAAACTTTTTATGGCTAGTTACAAGTTGGAATCCAACTTTCAAATATTAAAATTACTCCGTACCGCCAGGTCTAGCTAGCCCCCCCCCCCCCCCCCCCCACCACGTCCCACTCGCTACAAACTACCCAATGGGCGCCCTTGCCGGTTTAATGGTTGCTGGTTGCTAGCTGTTTCAGAAATACTTTATATCTGCATTGTTGTTCCACATGTACGACTAAAGACATTTTCTCATATGTTGCGTTTATGTGTATCCTCTGAAACTCATACTCACGTGTATAATAGTGCGCCATCGATTTGACCAGTTGTGGCGCGGGAACTACTGATTTCATTCTGGGAACTATTGATTTGCTGGTTTATCTCTGCTTATCCTCTTCATTCTTGTATTGGTTTCCTTCCTTATTTCGTTGGCCAAGTACGCTTGCGTTTGTACTTTCTTTTTCCTAGAACTCCCTAAAGCCGATAAAAACTCCTCTTTATTATAAATGCCCGTCGGATGAATCTTATCTTCGTTTTTATTACTTTTTATTCGTAATTCTTCAACCCATTTTATGATCTCTCTTAGGTGGGCGCTGATGACCTCTCCGTTTAGCGCCCTAGAACACTAATCACATCGTCAAACAGACTGATGATGTAGTTGAAAATGTTCTTTGTTGATCAGTTACCATTGATTTTTGTAATGTCCCTATAGATTTTAAGCCTGCAACCAGTTAACAATGTCTGCGTACCTATACGGAGCCTTCTTTGTTCTCCTCCTTCACGTTTTTTTTTTTTTTTTTTCTTTTTCTGCTCACAAAATATAAGTCAGTCACGTGAAAACGAGACAGATGGTAAAAAATAAGTAAACTTTTTGTTATTTCAAAAGTAATCACCATAACTGTCAATACATTTATACCACTGTGAGACAAGATGGTCAGTGCCTTCGTCGGAAAAAAAATGTTTTCACTTGCCTACGGAATCATGATTGTACTCTGGTGTGCACATCTTCGTTAGAATCAACTCGATGGCCGTGAATGTCTGTCTTAGGGCTCCCAAAAACATGGAAATAGCGTGGGGAGAGATCGCGACCTCATGGCGGATAACAGTACGGATGTCTCCCCATGCGATTTACATATTTTTGAGGCCTGAAGACAAACTTACCTGACCGTCGATTTACTTCGGAAGAAGGGGTGCACGCCTGGGTTACAATCATGGTTCCGTAGGCAACGGCAAGCATTTTTCCATGAAGGAATTTAATGCCTTATCTCACAGTGGGATAAATGTATGAAGTTATGGCGATACTTTTGAAATGATAAACAACTTACTTACTCTTTTCCAAGTATCACGTTTTCATTTGACTGTTCTTTATATTTCATCTTCTGTTCATTTCTAAGTCCTCCATTTCCCCTTTCTTGTTCGATGTTAGGCGTTCTGATTTATGGAGAGTTTATGACCTCACTAATGAGTACACCACCATAGCTTTGCTTTTGAAGAGATCGCCTTTCTGCTGTATCCATTTTCGTGGTGTATGAATTCATCCAAATGATCTTTATGAAGAAGCGAACTAAGAGAGAGCTAAAAAGATAGAACTAGCGTATAGGTCAACGCAAAATAGATTCTACAGAAAAGTTACCTCCTACAGAGTAGAGAGGAAGCATTGTACTAAAATAGTGAAAATAGCCGCACTCTGTAGTTCAGAATGCCTGACGTTGTACAACAAGGGGAAATGGAGAGAGACTAGAGAAGAAAGGGAGCTAATGAGGCAGTTCATGACTGAAGAGTCTAGGGAAGAAACTCGATGAGATGACGCACGGCAACGGACTTGTCTCGTCCGCGTTACTGTTGCACCATTCCTAATTTTCTTCTTTCCGAGTTTCGTAGCACCCTAGCAAAACCAACGCATTTTCAGTTAACACACATTACCGGGGGGGGGGGGGGGGATACTTTATACCTACCCTAAAAAACAGAAGAAAACAAAATTTGTTAATTGTTGTGGTTAACATTAAAACGTACTAGAGAGGTACTGATCGATACGTATGGTCAAGAACCTGAAAATATCTTTTAGTATACTCTTAGCAATACCAGCGCTCTTTAAATTACGTGTAATACCAAGGGGGCTATTTCACGACCACAACAAAAAATTTAAAATACAAATTTCTTTTTTTATTGTTGATTACTTTAACTCACAACAGACTTGAAGGCGTATTGAAAAGTCACAGCTACTATGGAGACTTAAATTTTTGATTGAGTTTAACTGAAAAAAATAAAACATTTATGGAATCTGGTAGCCGACCGTTGTGGCCGTGCGGTTCTAGGCGCTTCTGTCTGGAACCGCGTGACCGCTACGGTCGCAGGTTCGAATCCTGCCTCGGGCATGGATGTGTGTGATGTCCTTAGGTTAGTTAGGTTTAAGTAGTTCTAAGTTCTATGGGACTGATGACCACAGATATTAAGTACCATAGTGCTCAGAGCCATTTTTTGGAATCTGGTAGAAAACATAATTAAAAACAATAAATATTTTTCTCAAAATTTTAAAATATGAAGTATCTGTTCAGATTTCAGTATTTTTAAAAGATGAACGTAAATTACACTCGGCCCCCCTCCTTGATATTGCTTAAAGGCCAGTCTTCCAAAAATAGGAAGTAATTACCCGCCTTTGCCCTTCCTGATACCGTGTATCATAAAGTCTAGGACTCCCTAAACTTCATGCAGTGTAGGTAGAGCATAAGTTATTGACTTCGCTGCCAAACGTTAATCAAATTAAAAGCAAGCGTCAGGCAAATTGTCTGTCAAATAATGTCTTTGAACAAGCATGCATTTTGCGTGTACTTATCGCCATCCAGTTAGTAACCCTTTTAGTTTTTCCACATAACAATATTTGTGGAGTACGTGTCCGCAAAGGTACGTTACATTGCTAAAGCAACGAAAAAAACCGGTAAAAACTTACCAAATTTATATTTATTAGCTATGGTACTTTTAGGAGCCCAAATCTATCTTCAGATTACAGTTTTGCATTGTAGATGATCAAAGTGGCCCCTATGAATACCACATCGTCAGATGTACTGCATTTTCGCTCAGTTTGCGCTGTGTGTTATCCTAGTGAGACCCGCATCTGAACTTGTACTCTGGCTGTGTTGTGTGTGATTCCACCACCAGTTCTGGCAGAAAAGTTACGTTTTGTGTGCTTTAAAGTTATTATCCTACTTGCACCGTCCGTCCATATAGTAACAAAACTGATGTTCAAATGGCTCTGAGCACTATGGGACTCAACTTCTGAGGTCATTAGTCCCCTAGAACTTAGAACTAGTTAAACCTAACTAACCTAAGGACACCACACACATCCATGCCCGAGGCAGGATTCGAACCTGCGACCGTAGCGGTCTCGCGGTTCCAGACTGCAGCGCCTAGAACCGCATGGCCACTTCGGTTGGCAACAAAACTGATGATCTATTCCTGGCGTATGAGCGACATCAACGCAGTAACTATGGTAGCAGCTTGAACCAAAAACCGTAAACAACGTGCATTCGACCAGTCAGCTGTGAGCAGGCATGATGTGTGCTGTCACAAATCGCAATGGAGCAACATCTCTAAACCGGATATTCAAAACATTTTCCAGAATGAGGGCAAATCTTTTCAGAAAAAAATCAGACTTGGTGTTGTCAATACGACAAAATGCAGAAATTCACACGAAGGGCCATCACCGACATAACCGACATTCATGGCAGTGTGACGCTCGAGTTGAAATGAGAATTTCACATTGTTGAATGAACGTTCTGTGTGTAGTACTGAAGTGAGAGATAACTATGAACAACATCTGAAACATTAAAAGTATCATCTAAACGTTTCTCTATTTATTTTTTATTAATCCAGTCTCGAAACATTTTGGACTAACAGGGTATATTTCGTAACAACTAGTTGAGAACTTAAGAACTTGGATTATCCTACATTAACCTAATTACTTATGCGTTAACTACCATGCCCCCCCCCCTCTCTCTCCCCCTCCCCCCTCTCCTTTCCCCTCTTATTCGCACGTCAGCAGACTGGGTTCAGAGTTCCTGACTTGTTCTCTCGTATTACTGGGTCCTAACTGGCGCTACTGTGAGATTTAAATAAATATGTTACTATCGCTGCTACAAAATGCACGAAATTCACTTTGAGACTGGTCATTCGGCATTCAGTAAACAACTTCGCTAATGGCTTTTAACGCTATGATATCCTGACGATACTAATCGCTGCCAATATATATCTTGTACGACACTGCCGTAAACTATGTGCAGACTCGAATTATTTCATTTGACGCTATTTTTACGATCTTCTAGACAATTTGCATCTTATAGCGGTGAAACTGAGGTTTCTGAACCGCAATGAACAATTGGGGAGATCCGCATTTTTTGTTTATCATCTCTAAATTAAATTACTGTGACACTTTAATGTAAAATTACTCTGTAATTTGATTTCCATAGTACACATTTATTGCTGTTGATCTTACTATACTACTACACTAATAATTTCGTGCTACGTAATGAGGATACAGGTAAAAAATAAACAAGTAACATCAATTGGACGCCAGTATCACTAATTGGTCATCGTTTAACATCCAACATATTGAGACAGTTTAACTTTTACTGTATCTATTTGTAACCTATTTGTCATCACACTCACATTAGGGGATGGAAATGTCTTTCTCGTATGTGGAGTCGCAAGTTGCATCTCTTCTGTCTGGTTCGAACGCTTTCTTTGTGATGTCTAGATTCTCCTCTGCAAATCGAACCCATGAGGCTGATTAAAATGGAAAGAGATAAGTCCTGGCAAGATGGGATTGTTGCGGCTCACATTTCTCATCACGTTTCATTTATGTTGCATTATGATTCAAGTAGGCTCTTCGCTAGTTCTGAGTAATTCGCGTGAAAGTCGAGATAATTAGACACTGAGTACTAGTTCAGAGAGCCGCGTTGGTTTAGCCGAGCGGTCTGGGGCGCTGCAGTCATGGGCTGTGGGCTGATCCTGGCGGAGGTTCGAGTCCTCCCTCGGGCATGGGTGTGTGTGTTTGTCCTTAGGATAATTTAGGTTAAGTAGTATGTAAGCTTAGGGACTGATGACCTTAGCATTTAAGTCCCATAAGATTTTCTAGTTCAGAGAGACAAGGAGAGGGGAGCAAATCGGCCATGGCAATATTAAAAGAAACATACCAGCAAACGTTCGAAGCGATTTAAAAAAAAAAGGTAAATCGAAAGTTCGGCCTTGTACTAAGGAGTAGCGCATAAAAAAAAAAGAAAACCCTAAGATAATCGAAACCTCGGTGGTCGTAGTAACGGCTAGCGCGCACGGTTGATTTTTGTCTCCGTGACAAAGAATTACTGTCACATCACTCCTTAAATGTGGAGTGCACCCAAGAAAGATGACAGTCACTAAACTTTTTTGGAATCCAAGTGTCATTTGTCTAAATGGCTTTTGAAGAGACGGTCATTATTTACGAACTCATGAGACGTAAAAGAAAATACGATAAAAAGGGTGCTGTGTACACCCCATTTGGAGTGACTGGCTAATAAGTGGAAAATTTTACACAGTGTTTCAAGAACTTCCAAGCATCAAAAGAATTTTTTTCAGTATGTTCCAATGAGTTTTGAAAAGTCTTGACGAATTCCTTTGACGCTTTTCATCTGGATTAAAATACAAAAATAAGAACAGGAGATTGTGTACACTACCTGAATACAAGTTGTCCCAAGCACTTAAAATATTGTTCGACTGATTTTTACCCATACTTTAATTTTCAAATTTAAATCTGAATGATCCTTCAAATTTTTGTCGAATGTTGTTGGCCTTTTTACCACTCCTTCTATACAAATATCATTATTAATATCGTCTTCGTGTACAACCACGTTGCACGAAGACGTTGATGCCATGATTGTGTGTCGCTTTATGTTAGTGGGAAAACAAATGTGGAACGGAGAATGGGTGTAGAGTGACACTTTTATCACGCGTGCGCGCTCAGCGGCAAAAATCTAACGAAGCGGTGACGGTTTTGTCACGAGCTTGTTCGCGGGGACAAAAGTGTTACTCCGTTGTTACGTCGTAATATGCGCGCATCTGCGTACGAGGACTGTTGATATTTTTAAAAATATTGGGTAATTGATATGCCGATATTTAAAAAGTATAATTTTCGGCCTTCGATATATCGAAGAAAAAAATCGACGTACCGACCTATAAAAATATCTGCTGCACATTGTAAATATAATGCCAGTTTTAGAGCTGTATATTTAAATTTTAATTTATTATTAGGTATTCAGTACATCAACAAGCTAGCAGCCTGCTTACCCCCCTTAGAGTAAGAATTGAAAGGAAGACGATGTACATTCACCCTTGGCGACAACCACTTTGCTAACAATGGTAACTGCAAGTAAGTGGCACAATAAAATGTATCCGTCGTTCGGTTTCGCCACATGTCGGATTTGTCGGGAGCAACTCATGTCGACTTACCCGTTTTTTCTTTCCTGCCAATGCCAGCTATCTAGCAGTTGTAAAATTGCATAGTGAAGTTAAACGTTGCAGTTTCTGTTGGTAGCGTCGAGCACCGACTACATCGGCATTTCCCCTCACACTTCTCCGCCCTCCACAAAGACCAATCTTGTCATTTAGATTTTTGCTCATCATTTTCAGCAACTGTTTTTGAAGAATGCCGATGTGAAGAAATAAAAATTATGCGTAATTTTTTTATTTTATTTTTTTAAGCAAGTGGTTTGCTTTTTCTTCAAATCGGTTACCTTGTTATTCCATTCACACCGCCCTCCCCCCCTCCCCCCCTCCATCCCTCTCACCGCCATTCATTCGGATTTCTTCTTTGTGCCACCTATGCATGGTTCTTACAGTAAAAGAGAGGGACTGGATGTTATGAAAGCAAAAAATAGTAGACTCCTTCACACTGAAGGTAAAATTACGTTCTACTACAATTTCAAAAGAACAGTTTCAAATATTTACGAAAAATGGTTAAAAATATAAAATAAAAGTATGTCGTCGATATTGCCATTTCGATTTTGATATCGATATTTTATCAACAGCCCTGCTACGCATATATCCACAGACTGGACAAGAGTGCCGCCTGGTTTGAGGCGCTATGTTACGGACTGCGCGGCCCCTCCCGCTGGAGGTTCCAGCCCTCCCTGTCTACATCTACATCTACATTTATACTCCGCAAGCCACCCAACGGTGTTTGGCGGAGGGCACTTTACGTGCCACTGTCATTACCTCCCTTTCCTGTTCCAGTCGCGTATGGTTCGCGGGAAGAACGACTGTCTGAAAGCCTCTGTGCGCGCTCTAATCTCTCTAATTTTACATTCGTGATCTCCTCGGGAGGTATAAGTAGGGGGAAGCAATATATTCGTGTGTGTGTGTGTGTGTGTGTGTGTGTGTGTGTGTGTGTGTGTGTATGTTGATATTAACATATGGTAGTTTAAGTAGTGTATAAGTCTAAGGACCGATGACCTCAGCAGTTTGGTCCCTTAGGAAAACACACAAATTTGAACATTTTTTTGTTTGGACAACAGTGACGTCTATCCTCACACTGGACAAGAGTGAGGAAATAGTCACGGTGCCAAGTTGTCCGTGCGCGCTAGTTTATGCTAAGTTTATGCAATACACGAAGACTGCGTTTTCCTCAGTTTAACCATGCTAAATATCACAAATGTGTATGGTTGTGCGTGGATTCAAACTCATTGCTCCGCTGCCTTATCCACTGCGCCACCTCGCTCAGTTACACAATGTCCTGTTTAAGTTGTCACAGTGAGAATATCCTGTTTCAGTTGTCATAGTGACAATTGAAACAGGACATTGTGTAACTGAGTGAGGTGGCGCAGTGGATAAGGCAGTGGAGCAATGAGTTTGAATCCACGTGCAGCCATACACATTTGTGATATTTAGCATGATTAAATTGAGGAAAACGCTGTCTCCGTGTAACGCATTAAACTTTTTCAAACGTCTAGACCGCAACAGTTTTTTACAAGGGTACCGATTTCAACCGCTTTATGTGGAAACCAGCTTGAAAAGTTGTGATTACAAAACTGTGACAGGAAATGCTGTGCAATCTTTTCGTCAAAGAAGCATCGTACCAGTTAGCATTAACTTGTACGAACGGGACCCCTAATCGGAAAGTACGAGGAATGGTGATAAAGTTTTATTTATTGTCTAAGTTACGTAATATATTATTTATTTATTTGCTGGTATTTGTCTGTACTCCTGGTACACCCTGAACTCTCCGTTACCTCTAGAAGAGCCGAAACAAAATAGCGCAGCCCATTGATTAAAAGTGGTGTATGGTGTGGTAATAATCTTGAATCGCACAAGTGGTGAGACCCTGGTGCTCAAAGACCGCGTTATCACAACCGAGATGATATTTAGTGGGAAAAGAGAGAAATAAGTCATGGACCAGTTTTCGAGATCTTGTACGCTATTTTGAACATGACAAAGGACGTCTGCTAGGTTCCAGGACTTCTCTCGTCCATTCAAAAAGCCCGTGGTACTGAGGCAGCAGAGGAAATGCTACAGATGGCTTCTTTGTCCGCTTAATCACCATGGCCGAGTGCTTGGTATATCAGTATGACCCCGAGATAAAGGAACAAAGCAAGTGGATTCGCCACCGCGGTAAAAGGGCCGTCATCTGGCAATGTGGCGCAGGTATTTTTTAAATGATGGTGTGGTACTAACAGATAACGTAGAGGAGCCTAATACCGAACTGTGGCGAGGAAGAGAAGAAATACGCAAATACGATTAGACCAGCTGCACAATTTATTGGCAGCAGATGATAATTTGTGCGGAACTGGTACTCGAGCCTGAATTTCCCGCTTTTCGAGGGCGGTTGCCTTAACCTTTTTGGCAGTCTGAGCACTGCTCCCCGACCGATGCAAACTTCCAAATGTCATCCATGTGTCCACGTCCTACAGTTGCTGTGATTCCTGTACGGGGAGAGACAGTCGTTGCCTCTGCTATACATGTAATACAATTTTTGAGTCGGTCCAGGAGGCATGTTCAGATAGTTGAAGTATTCAAGGCGACCACTCGCGTAAAACTGTAAATCCAGGTTCGAATCCCGGTCTGGCACAAATCTCATATGTAGCCAATATGTGTAGCTGAAGTTACTCATATTAAAAATTGCGGATACATTTCTTCTGTGCATGCTTGGAGAACACTGCATAGTACACCGTAAACCAAGGACGTTGCAAAATAGTGTCAGGATGAGGTTAAGGGAAGATCTTAAGATGAAGCGTCACAGGAGGTTGTCAGAGGTGGTGTTTTTGCTTCACGACAATGCCCTACCTGCTGCGCAGCACACAGTTAAGACATGGTAATGCTTTTGGGCTCGCATATCGTACGTGAAAAATGTTTACATTCAGTGACTTGTTGCTCTTTCATCGGTCGAAGAACCATTGCATTATGAACATATCAGGAAACAATTCCCTTCAGTGGCCCTTAGATATCTCTTAGTTCTTTGAAGCATAATTCACACAACAGCACGAATATTGGGCACTCGATAGCCAGTTTGAAACAATTTGTTTGGAGACAAAGTGGCCGTTATTACGGTCCATTCTCACCTCATTGTCACAGAGAAAGCAATATTTTGTATAGAAAAAAATACTGATTTGTTCCCTTATTCTGGGATTTTTCAAGGACTATGAATTCTGTAAGAGAGGAAATACACAATTGCCAGAAACTGAATTTGAGACGTTTAGAAACTCACCACCAATATCCACATCATTAACCTAGACGGTGATAAAATCCAGTCAATGAAATGGAACACATGTTCATGTAATAATCTTAGAGTACTGGTATCCCGATTTTACGTAATAAATCAGTTTGGCGAGTTTAAAATCACAGGGCAGTGCCTCTTTCCAATATAATATATGGTTTCTCTGAGGTTTCTCTCTGTTTCCTTACCTCTGTGACATTGTCTCACGTAAAGGTACAAAATTACCTGTTTCATGTCCAGTTTTATGTAGACAAAATGTGATACACTCCCCTGAACTAAGTCGTGGTATTTGAAGATAAAATAATGGAACTATGAAGCTGTTGTTGAGATCTTTTATGCTGTGACAAAGTGATTCATATCTGCTTTACTGAGCAGTAGACTGGTAAAAAAACACAGGCAGAATTTGGTTTTACTTTGTTTTGTATTCCCAAACTATCAGTTAAAAATTCATACATTTTTCACCAGCTATCCTGCAGTCTTCCTTTAAAGCATCCTCAATATGATTTATTACCTGTTAGTTACTTCTGCCATTTATTTCTTGAATGAACTTGTTAGTTTGTTTGTAAGGAAGGAAGACAAGCATTTAAGACCCCACCAGCATTGAGGTAATTAAAGACTGAGTTTGCAAGTATACGTTTTTATTTTTGAGCTGCAAAGACAGAGATGTAAAATATGTTCACATTTGAAATTGGTTCTTGGAATTCAGCAAATGGATGGGTGGATGTGATCAGTCTCACAGGGTGTGTACGTGGACAAGGAAAAAAAATTCCCGGATTTTTCCCGGATTTCCCGGTTAAAAATACACTTTCTCCCGGGTGAAAATACACTTTTCCGTGTTAATACTCTCATCCGGCACTGTAAAACTCATCAATCCTTTGAATGTTAATGGTTTTATATACCGGAGTAGAATTTCCCCGTACTTTAGAAAACGTAACTCAGGGGGGAAAAACACGTTTTGAAAGACCTTTGATGTGCAGCAACATCTACGCTGCATATTTTCATATTACGAAGGTATAAATTCGAATTCCACCAAACACTGCATGTCACCACAGTCTTATGTTAGACTGTGATGTCACTTTCCAAAGTATTGAAATCGAGATTGCGATGTGCTTTTGTAAGCCAGTCATAGCTCATGTCACGTGATCTCGCCAGCTGATGTCAGCCAATAGCAAGATCACTCTTAAGTAGCGCGAACACACGAGTAAGAAAAGTTAATGGTTTAAATTAATATACATAGCATTCACCTATAATAATGGTCTCGAAGATTTATAAGCTGGAAGAGAAGCTAAGCTTCCACATATAATGTTGATCCTTTTTGCGCTTGTTACACTTTAAGATACATCACACAAATGTGCCAGTAAAATTTTTAATAACAACGTAAATGTCTGATCTTCTGGGCTCGAAATTCTTCTAAATGGTCGTCCTCAAAGAGTTGATTTTTAAATGAGAGTCAAACGCTTTGTAATTTAAGAAATTCATAGTACATTCTCACACATAGCTCATCTTACGTAAAAGGGAATCTCCTTTGAATGTAACGCTTTTCAAACCACCATTCGCAATATTTTCCCGCGACCTGTTAGAAACAGGTTCGTTTCAGCAGCTGCAAGAGAGCGCCAGATAACAAGCGTCACCGCGCTTGCGCAGCTACGATGACACAGGAACCCCGTATGTTCGTCCGTGTAAAACATTAAAAGATTTTACATTGTGTCATAAAAGCAACAAGACATCAGAGGGTACTTCAAGAGCGTCGGAATTACGTGACCCATACTAAAACGCATAATTCTGCTTAAAATGCACATTCGTATGCAAATTTTCTTGGAGTACCAGTACTGTATTATCTCATGTTTGGTTCTTTATTATGGAATAATGCCATAAGTGCACTTGAAATGCAGCGAACAGCTGAAACTAGCCAATAGTGTGAAATTAAACACTTCGTTTCAAATAAATTGACTGCCTCAACAGAAAAGATTATTAAGCCAAATCTCTTTAGCAAACCGCCCAAAATAACTTCATTGTTCTGTAAGTCGATTAATGTTTTGACAGTCAAAAAGGTGGAAATAAAATCTAAAACTAATAACATATTTTAGCCTTCCGTAATTACGCGAACGTATTTTAATTAATTTGATAGCTCCCGGCCACAAAAATCCGTTTTGTTATCATTTAACGTGAGAGCAATAAACGAAGAGAAAACAACAAAATCACTAAACGTAAACACAGGTGACGTGGAGACGACCCACCTTCCCACCACAACTCAGACTGCTCTGTGCATCAGCCCCGGATTTGCGCAAGAGGCCGCCCGCAACGACTCAAACGAATCTAATTTAAACAGTCGTCACGCCACGCTCATCGGAGGCAATTTGTTGTTACAAAGCATAGCTTAGTCCTCCTAAAGCATTTGACACACTTTGCTGTTGGCAGACCATTGTATGAGCACTGTTTTGTTGTTGTATACGGCGCATTTCCTTTGCTACTTAAGTTTTATTTTCTTTCTTTTTTTCTCCTGTCCAGGTTTTGTTGCTGCAGCATTATTCTGCAGTAGCGGGATACAGTAATATCTTTTGTTAGAATATTGGTTCTTACCAGTCAAAATCACATAAATTTAACTGAAAACTAAAACAATGAAAAATTCCCGGAATTCTAAACAATTCCCGGGTTTTTCCCGGTTTTCTCCCGGATGAAAAAATTCCCGGATTTTTCCCGGATCTCCCAGTTGTCCCGGGTCGTATACACCCTGGTCTCACCTTACTGTTTGCATTATATTGATTCAGACTGTCAGTTTTTGTAAATGTTTCAGAAGTGTGAAATATTGTACAACATATTTTTGTAGGTATTCCTTTCTGATTGTGAAAGTGTGTGACAGAAATCACTCTGTGAAGCATTGCAAGCCATTTAAGCTTACTGTTACGTGACTGATAAGATTACTTTATCTTTTATTTCTGAATGATATGTCTGACTGCTGATAGCCCTGGTTATGATTGTGCAGTCAAATGATTTGCTATATCTGTTGGTTTCCTTTAAAATCTTAAAAACGTATATCATCACAATTGAGAGAGTTTACTTGCAAATTAATCATAGGTCTCCTACACCAGCTCCCTCATGACGGTAATCTTTTTCCCTTTGAAATTAAACCCTGTTCCAAAGATATGCTGAATATATTGCTCATTTATACATCTTTTAAAGTTTTGCTACTAATACTATTAATGATTGGGAGACCAGATACCAAATCAATAGTGCCATAAAATGATGCCCAACACGAAGGGTGAAGAAGCAGTCTACTGATGTGACAAATGTTTGAGAATGGATCACAAGGCAAAGGAGTTTTAAAATAAACACTTGGATCTTTCAAAAGCAACAATCACAGATTAAAATTAAGTAATCCTTACTCAAGCTCACATGTTCACTGTGCTGCCTGTTTTGTAGGCAACATAGAGACTTGTCATGTGTGGCTGGGTACTTGCCAGCAACTGTAATCTGCCAGTCACAAAGTTATTTTATTTGAGCTATAGTGAGATGCCAATAGAGATACCGTCCTGTATCTTCTCTCCCTTTTTAATATGTACACTTCACACAGTTGCATGTATATAATGCTGGAACTGTTACTCAACTGTGTTATATAGCAACTATGACTGTAACAAATCATCAGTCATAAATTTCCAGTGGTTGCTGCACCTCTCAATAGACATTATGTTAACCTTTTTAACACTCCATTTTCTGTATGTTTTTATCACATTATCCCTAGTGTCCTCAGAGGCAGAGGACGCCTTCTGTACTCAGTATTTCTTCTGATTGGTGGTTAACCTGGCATTTAAATTATTTGATAACACACACTGGTTGCACAAATTAACAGTTTAAGAACAATACAGTTGTGCAAGTTTTCTTCTTTGGTATTTCTCTCTTAGAGCAGGCATCAACTGAATTTTCTCCACCTATCTCTGTCTGATATACTTCTTTTTTAATCTTCTGGTAACATTGTGCATTTTTTGTCTTGCAGCATTCCAAGCCTTCTTCTTCCTCTCCCTCTATTCCTTGCTGTCTTTCCCTTGATGGTTCTTTTGAGGAGGCAGTTTCCTCTCTCTGAATGACCCAGCCATGGTGTGTTCCTCGTTCTGATCATTTCCTTTAGACACATCTTTGCTGTTTTTTATGTAAATTTTCATTTCTCATTCTATTCATCCACATAACTTTAAGCCCTTTTCTTCCCAATCACATTTTAAAACCATCCAAGTATTTTCCTTCTTTCATTTTGTTTGTCCTCAGTTCACTGCCGTCTAATACACTTCAGATATATCACTTTGCAAATGTCTTTCATAGCTCCACCTAAATTCTTTCTGCTACCAACAGACCTTTCTCCTCTTCAGAATCTTGTTTACCCATCTATATTGTGCTTTTTATTTCTTCCATACATGTTCCACTTCCCACCACTATACCTCCTGAATGCCTAAAATGTTTCACTTGTTATAAGGATTTTCATCCCAATCTTTTTTTTTTTTTTTTCAGAACTTCCTTGTTTACTGACGCTTACCATTTTAGTTATTTCTACATTTATCTTCATTCTGTGATCTCCAGCCACATTTACAACACAATGCATCATAAATTGTATGTTTTATTCTGACTTTTCTAAGTCTGTATTATCATTTACATGTTCAATTATCTTTATCTTTTCTTCTTCTACTATTACATCTTGTTCAGTGGTGTGAAAATGTTGCTTGCAAACATCTTTTATGTAGAAAGAGAAGGCTGTCAGTACTGAATTATTTTCAAGAGTTAAATTTTGTAAAATTCTAAGTGAACTTCCCATTAATTCTCTAGAATTCATATTATTTATAATATGATAGCCATGGCTTAAATATAGCTGTTTTTTCCTCCTAACTCCAGAGAAAACTTCCTTTGCCCTTTTTTGTAAGTACATCATAGATTAAAGGGTGGTGGTACCATGTAATATTTTCCGAGAAGTTTACAAATTATTATTTTAATTTATGTGTTACAGATGTTATCCTGTTTTGTTGACTGAGAGTCAAGATTACATTCAAAATATTTACAAATTGAGGGGGGCGAATAACTTTTCAGCACCACTTGAACATCTCAAAGGTCTTGCTTCAATGCTTCTTGCTACTTATATTCTTGGCACTTAGTGCTGTGACAAACCCAGAGAGATAGTTCAAGGCTTAATGCCTGTGGGTGTTTTCTTTTGTTTTAGGAGAGCGTGCCAACTATGTCAACAGCCCTCATGTCATTGCTATGGTTGGGCTGCCTGCCAGAGGCAAAACATACATCTCCAAAAAGCTTTCACGATACCTGAACTGGATTGGCATCAACACTAAAGGTAAGTTGAAGGAATAAGTTAACTGAAAGAACTTGAAACTTATTTATTTTCCCTGTCAGTGATTATTTGATTTTATTTGTAGAAAATTTCATTGCTGTAATGACAATGTCTGCTGAAAATAATGTGTTGTTGGTGACACTCCCATTTAATGTGTGTTGATTACATTGTCTCGTCACTGTAAAAGCTCTTAGAGCTAACAGCAAGAGACAGGTTTCAAACTGAGGTTGAGCAGAAGTAAAAATTTGCTAGTGAGCAAATAGTATTCTGGATATTGTAGGGACATTTATATGATTAATTTATTCACAGTAAAATATAAGGTCTGCAAGGTGTGTACATCATGTCCTTTGACACTGCTAGTACTATTCTTTTCCCAAAAGGTAGTTAAAATACCTTCGCTTGTCCACATGGCAGAAAATGTACAAATACTTGACTCTGATCTAATGGAGAATGTTCTACCAAACAATACTAAGTTTTTCAAGATATCTTTGCAAGATATTCTAGAATTAACATGTGATACAATTCTTACAACACACTTCTGAAAATGCTATTGCTGTCAGTATAAGTTCCTCAAAAAATTGTTCTATAACTCATTAGTGAATAGAAATATGCAAAATAGTTTTTCACTTTTAAATCACCTATAATAGGTTAGAAAATTTAAAAAGCGAAATAGGTAGGTTGAAGTTAGAGTGGGAATTAACGAAGTTCAGTGGCTGGCAGGGCAGGACTTCTATGGAGGTGAATACAGGATTACTAATACAAAATCAAACAGGATGATGCAGGAGTAGGTATAATAATGAAAAAGAAAATAGGCTAGTGGGTAAGCTACTATGAACACAGTAGTACAAATTTATATGCCAACTGTCTCCGCAGATGATGAAGACATTGAAGAAATATATAATGAGATCAGTGGTGGCTTGTGAGTATACATTCTGGGTTCACAAATTTTTAGATTCAGATAAATTTGGGAGTGTGGAATTAGTAACATCTGCTGTACAACAATTATGCTTATCAACAAGTTTATGCAACTACAGCCACTGCCAGTAATAACAACAACTGTGATATAATAATAATTAATAATAATAATAATAATAATAATAATAATAATAATATGCATAACTTATCTGGCAAAAGAAAGAATTTTTTATGGAATTTTATTGTTCTGTACATAATTAAGTACAGTTCTGGGAATAACGAAATTATGTGTAAACTTTTGCAACTCCTTGTTTCACATTTTTGTGTAAGTGGGAGTTTTCGCGCTTTTCCATTTTTTTGTACAAATGTACAAGATCCCTAACAGATGTATTAGTTCACTGATTTGCTTCCGCTGCACCTACACAAAAACTTGTGCTAGCTGTACAATTCCCTTGTTAAATGTTCGCTTGTAGTCACGCTTATTTGATTTCGTCACTGTCTCAATCAAAGGATCTGTTCCGGAGTCTTACTTCCTTTGCGGCTAACTTTTTCTGGTAATTTACTTTTCTGTTCCCAGTATGAGATTTTCCCTCTGCAGTAGAATGTGTGCTCAAATGAAAAAACATCCTGGCAGGTTAAAGCTGTGTGCCGGACAGAGACTCGAACTCAGGGCCTTTGCTTTTTGCTACCCAAGCATGACTCACGATGTCTCCTCACAGCTTTATTTTTGTGTTAGCATTTGAAATAGATTCAACATAATTCATGTCTACACTTCACACGAAAGCCAAGTTTTGCACAGTAAACAACCAACTCCAAACACGAACTGCCATTTGTGGAAATGATTAAACTCAAGCACTAATGTCTGGCAACATGGTCACTTGACTAGAATACAAATGAGGCTCCGAGATTCATAAGGTTCTAAAGCACACCACTGTCAATTCCACATTTAAGTGAATATCAGAGAAACTAGTGATACAGTTTTTTGTGAATTTTCATGTATACATTGTGGGCCTACAGCACAGATAAACCGGACCTACCATAAGATCAACAGATAGCAGAAGCATGAATAAATGCTACAATCTCACAATTGACAGTGATGTGCTTTAGACCCTTACGATCCTCATCACCTCAAGTTGATTACTGTATGATGAAATTCATAACTTAATATTCTATAACTCATTGACTAACCCACAAAATAGGTTTACTGTCAGTACAACTTTAACACATACTGATGTCCGATCTAATTTTACTAAATAGTGAGGAATTAGCATATCTGAGGAACGTGCTATCATCTAGCAGGATTTATGCCGAGCAAATTGGGATTAAATTCTGCCACACTGTGGAACTGATGTAAACTTCTATTTGAATGGCAAGGGCTAGCTGTGCACATCGTGAGTCATGCATATTGTTTATCAAATCTGCATGTGTTTGATCTGTAAGGCAGTTACGTCACGTGAGTTGCACATGCGCAAAAGCTCCTTAAAACGGGCACGACCATGATGCCAAGTTTCATGGAGTCTAGACAAGCAGCAGCATGGTAGATTTAAGTGCCGTCTTTCAGATTGCAGCATCTGTCTTATGTTAACAGCATTCAAAGAGAAATAACCAATAAATCCACAAGGTGTTGAAAGTTAGGGTGTTCACATGCTCTTGTGCTCTTACACAGCAGCCGGTGCTGGATGAGATAGTTAAGGATAGCAGTCAGATAGTTAAGGATGGCGAAAACTTAATTCTGATGAGGGACTTAAATTCGTTAGTAGAAAAGAAAGAGAAGGTAAAATTGTAGGTGAATGTGGACTGTGGGAAAGCGGAAGCCGCCTGTTAGGATTTTGCATAGAGTATAATTTAATCATGGCACACGGGTTTAAGAATCATGAAAGAAGGTTATATATGTGAAAGAAACCTGGAGACACTGGAAGGTTTCAGATTGACTGTATAATGTTACGACGAAGATTTCGGAACCAGATTTATATTGTAAGACATTTCCAGGGGCAGATGTGGAGTCTGGCCACAATTTATTGGTTATGAACTGTAGATTAAAACTGAAGGTAGGAAATTAAGGGGCTGGAACCTGGATAAGTTGAAAGAACCATAGGGTGGTAAAAGTTTCAGAGGGAGCATTAGGCAATGATTGACTAGAACAGAAGAAAGGTATACAGTAAAAGATGAATGGTTAGGTCTGAGAGATGAAATAGTGAAGACAGCAGAGGATCAAATGGGTAGGAAGACAAGACCTAGTAGAAATCTGTGGATAACACAGAATATGTTGAATTTAAATGATGAAAGAAGAAAATATAAAAATGTGGCAAATGAAGGAGGTGAAAGGGAATGCAAATGTCTAAAAAAGTGAGATAGACAGGAAGTGTAAAATTGCTAAGCAGGAATGGCTAAAGGACAAATGTAAGGATTTAGAAGCATATCTCACTAGGGAAAGATAGATACTGTTTTCAGTAAAATTAAAGAGGCCTTTGGAGAAAAGAGAAGAAGCTGTATGAATATGAAGAGCTCAGATGCAAAACCAGCCCTAAGCAAAGAAGAGGAAGCTGAAAGGCTGAAGGAGTATATAGAGTTCCCATGCAAGGTAGATGAACTTGAGGGCAATATCAAAGAATGGAAACTCCAAGTTGGAATATCAGCAATGTAAGGAAAAGATAGATTGCTGCTTACTGTAAAGGTGGCACATGAAGTTGCAGACAGGCATAATTAAAAGACACTTATACTAAAATGTAAACTTTCACGGCCGGAAATATCATGTCCATTATAATTATCCGGGCTGTTATGCCGTGGTCGGTTCATCAACCGACCACGGCATAACAGCCCGGATAATTATAATGGACATAAAAGACACTTACACATAAGCTTTCAGCCACAGCCTTCATCAGTAAAAGAAACACACACACACACACAAATCATAACCTCAAGCAAGCACACCTCATGCACACATAACCACAATGTCTCACTGCTGGAACTGGTACAGCTGCTGGAGTTTGCAATCATTTGTGCGTGAGGTGTGCTTGCTTGTGGGAATGAATATTGTCTGGCAGCTAGAATTGGTACAACTGCTGGAGGTTGCAGTCATTTGTGCATGAGGTGTGCTTGCACCAAGCATGAATATATTCCCAGAAGCAAGCACACCTCACGCACAAATGACTGCAACCTTCAGCAGCTGTACCAGTTCCAGCTGCTGGACATTGTGGTTATGTGTGCATGAGGTGCGCTTGCTTGAGGTGTGTGTGTGTGTGTGTGTGTGTGTGTGTGTGTGTGTGTGTGTGTGTGTGTGTGTGTGTGTGTTTGAAGAAGAGAAACTTGTTGACATCAAATACAGATTTAAGTTTTAGGAAGTCTTTTCTGAAGGTATTCGTCTGGAGGGTAGCCATGCATGGAGGTGAAACATGGGTAATAAACAGTTTAGACAAGAATAAAATAGAAGATTCTGAAATGTGGTGCTGTAGAAGGAAGCTGAAGATTAGATGGATACATTATGTAACTAATGAGAAGGTATGGAATAGAACGGAGAAGAAAAGAAATTTGTGGCACAACCTGACTAGAAGAGGGAATTGGTTGATAGGACACATTATGAAACATCAGGGGATCACCAATTTAGTATTGAAGGATAGTGGTGGGGGGGGGGGGGGGTGGAGGTAAAAATTTTAGAGAGAGCCAAGTAAGTTGATTCAAATGGATTTAGGTTGCACTAGTTATTCAGAGATGAAGAGGCGTTCTAGCACATGCAGAGCAACTGGGACCAGCCGATTCTTGTCATCTTCTGCCAGTGGTGTCATTTGGATGGGACATGTAGAGGATAAGATGCTTCATTAATTATAGACAGTGGGTTTTCA
The DNA here is from genome assembly GCF_023864275.1 of Schistocerca cancellata. Lineage (NCBI taxonomy): Eukaryota > Metazoa > Arthropoda > Insecta > Orthoptera > Acrididae > Schistocerca > Schistocerca cancellata. The sequence goes on along the minus strand of NC_064628.1, from coordinate 788,425,736 downwards.
ATTGAAGTTATGATCTATCTGTAGTCTCAAAAACTTAACACTTACTACATTTTGTATTTCATTGTTCGAGGAGACTATTTTTATAGCTTGTGGGGTTCTATGAGAAGTTCTGAATTATGTATGCTGATTCTTGTCAAAAGTCATAAAAGGACACATTCTTGGTTGTTCTGAGATTCATGTGTTCTGTGATGACTGAAAAGATACCATGAAAACTGACTAAAGTGAAGCCATGGTCTTGGGCACTAAGATGACCCACTTTCATATTACATGTACTCAGTTCCTGAGTGCAGATGACATTATGTCCATATATTGTTGGTCTTCAGAGTTTAGCATTATGAGATGTATCAAGCACTTCCACCCTCCTTCACCCTCTCCGACTCCCAGGAAATGTACAGTTGGAGTGGTACTTGGATCTGTTCTAATGGAGGATCTTCTAGCAAATTCACTACTAATTTCAGCAGCGGCTTTATGATCAAAAGTGGTGTTGACTACATTATCCCATTTGTGTGAGGAACTTTGCTTTTATAATCTAAAAGATGGCAGTATTAATAAACTCCTCCCAAATTTGACATTTTACTGCTCTTTTCTGATTGTTTCACCCCTCTTTTTTTTCTGTTTGTTCACTTTTTACTTGTCATTGTTATCATATTAATGTTTTTTTTCCTCCAGATCACTCCTTATTACCCTCACTCTACAATTTGTATTTGTTATTAACTAGTGCTCCACATCACAGCAGCTGACATGTGTTTTTCATTGACTGTTTAATTTAGAGCTATCCTCATCATCATCACCACAAGTTGTCATGCTCATTGCTGAGCATTGTGACTCTGTGAACCAACTGTCTCCATCCTGGATGGTTTCCAGCTTCTCTTTTGTAAGATGCTTCTGATACCATTAAATAAAATAAAATAAAGCTTCTCTTAGAACCTGTTGAAGGGGGAGATCAGAGGTGTTCCTGATCTGATCTGTCCACCTGCACACTGCTCTTCCCCTTGGTCTCTTGCTTTCGATATTTCCTTCCATCATTATTTTTTCTATATTTTCTCAATCTCTTCTCCAAATATGGTCAAAGAACTGGAGACTTTTTTGGTTGACACGGCAAGTCAGGTGCCTGGAGATATTGAACTGTTCAATAACACACACATTTGTTCTTCTTTCAGTCCATTTAAGCATAACAGCCTGTACCAGCACTGAAGCTCAAATGCATCAATACACTGCTTACCTTTGGTCTTAAGGGTTCATGTGTGGCAACCATGAAAGAAGATGGGAAACATAAGTGTTTCAACAAGCCGGACCTTTGTGGTATTCGTTATCACTCTGTTCTGGCAGATCCTGGTGAGATTCTTCATAGCCACTCATCCTAGTGTGACCTGTCTTCTTATCTCACCTTCACAGCTTCCTGTGTTGTAGATGGTTGACCCTAGATAGATGAAAGAATGTATAACTTTCAGCTTCTTTAATCAACCTGTGAGCTGACTTCTGCTCGTCCATCAATTATCATGAGTTTGGACTTGTTGAGACTGAGGTCCAGTCCATATGATAGAAAAAGATCCTTTACTGTCGCTGGCTATAAAAGCATAGTGTCATCAGCAAATCAGAGGTTGTTAATAGTTCTTCCACTAGTTGTGATGTCTATAGTCCAACCATCAAGAGCTTTCCTAATGACATGTTCAGCAGTTGAAGGGAGGGGGGGGGGGGGGGGATAGAGTCTAATGCTCTGTTACAACTTTTGATGCACTTAAGAAATCAGATGGGTCATTACTTACATCACAGCTGTGAGGTCATTATTGTATAGACCTCTGATCACTGCTGGCAATTGTGGTGGGACACCAAACTCTGCAAGTATCTGCCACAAATTTTCCCAGACAACACAGTCAAAGGCATTCCTATACTCAAAGAAGCAGGTAAAGACAGAAACACAGAACTCTCATGATTTCTTCATTATTTTTCATACATTGAAAATCTCTTCATGAGTTCCTTTTCCTTCAACAAAACCTGCTTGTTCTGTGGATACTTGAGGCTAAATGAATGGCTTCAATTGCTGGTTCATGAAGTAAAGCAAAATTTTGCTTTTGTGGGTTATGAGAGCACCAGATGAAGCAGTTTCTGATTGTCCCTTTATTGTGTTGTGCGATGAAGAGAGACTTCAGCCAATCTTTCCCAATTTCCCTTCATCTTCTACATATTGAATGCAGCATATCAACATCTTTTTGCTCCATTTTGCTGATCTGCTCACCAGATATGCTGTCTGAGCCAAGGGATTTAAAGCTCTTCACATGTTGAATTGTGTTGTCTATTTTGCTGTGTAAAATTGTACATTACAACGAAAGTAGTTCAACTCTTGGACTTCCTGTACTGTTGTTAAAGCCAGAATACAACTTCTCTTAGCAGTGTTTCCACCTTGCAACAGCGTCTTCCACTGAGTGAGGCAGCACTGCGGTTAGCACGCTGGATTTGCATTCGGGAGGATGACGGTTCAAACCTGTGTCCAGCCATCCTGCTTTAGGTTTTATGTGATTTCCCTAAATCGCTTCAGGCAAATGCCAGGATGGTTCCTTTGAAAGGGCGTGGCTGACTTCCTTCTGCATCCTTCCCTAATCCAATGGGACCGATGGCCTAGCTGCTTGCCCCACTGCCCTGCCCCAACCAACCAATTAACCAACTTGTCCTTTTTCTTGTTCTTTTTTCAGTCAGGTTGCGACATTGATCACAGAAGAAAGTCCCTTCATTACAAATAAGTATCCTAGACTGAGTATAAAATATTCTTTATGAGAGAGTAGCTTCTTGGCGCTGCAAGTTCCTTCCCAGACGGATGATAGGTCATAGATTGAAACTGTCGTGTGACGCACAAGATTTGTGACGATTTATTGCACGCACAGATATCGACTCAGAAATTTGTGCAGACAAATCTTAGCGTGTGGACAGAACAATATCTGCAACCTGCTGGGGGCTTGGAAGTAATTTGTTGGGCTCCTACCTGAGACATCTCGTTTTTGTTCTTTGTACAGCTAGTATGGGTCAGTGCAGTAAGCATCTTCTTTGTCTCCAATAGGGTTGCCATTCTCTTCGTCTATCACTCGTGCACGAGGATTAAATTTACTGGTGATATTGTTGAGTTTCTTGAAGAAATCAAGTACTTGACTGTCTATATGATGATGATCTGTCTATCACAGACACCATTAATGAAGTGTAATTGGTCCTTTCTGCATTTCCATTGTATTTATCAGGAAAGATTCTTACATCTATCTTGATCTAGGGTGGTGTGGATACTAGTTTTCTTCAGTGTGCTTCTTTCTTCAACAGGTTGTAGTGTGGATTGTGATATTATAGAGCACATAAAATAATGTGGCCTTTACCTGTGTAGATGGCACAGTAGAGAATGGACAACATTAGTGGTGTGGGCTAAGTTGTGGATAATGTCTACCATGAGTTAGGGGAGGTGTAGCTATAGAGATTCAGAGTCAATAGTTTCTCATTCAAACAAGAAATAGTCACAAAAACAAAAGATCAACTGAAGCAAAACAAATCCAACCACCCACTACCAGAAGAAAATTTAATGAAACAAAAAAAAAGGGGGTGAAAAGTGAAGCATGGTGTACAATGTCACGTACAGTGATACTGACAATGTAAAATAAGGAATAAGTGTTATGGAAACTTTGTGTGCTTTCCCTGACAGCTAGTCAGTGTCACTATTACCTCAATGTATTTTCTTCCCCTTCTTCTGCGTCTTCCGTGATTAGTGAAGTATGGCAAAGTAGTTGTAGCTACATTTTCCCCTTTATTCTCTTTACTGTGCAGTTGGAATAGCTAGTGGTCCTGTAGTGCTCTCAGACACACTTTTTAATGATCTTTTTGTTCCTCATTTGCTTCTTCCAATATAATTTAATGGATTTTATACAGCCACACACCTGTGATTATGAAGAAATTTCCATGCACCTTTGGAGTGTGAAGACTGCAGTGCCATCCATGCTATATAGGAAGAAGGTAGCAATGAGAATATTCTAAGGTGCAGGTGGGCAGGTGACAGTCAACTGAGACAGTGGCCCCTTCAGAGTGGAATTGTCCTGTGCTGAATACCAAAACTTTTGTTTCTGCACGTGGAACAAGTCATTTTGCAAAATCTGTCTTAATTTTGCTTGTTTCAAATATTTGCCACCTATCATCTTTTAATTTCTCAATTGAAATGTGTCTCTCTTAAATTGGCTTCTTAATGTTGTGTATGCCATTTCTTCAGTGAAGGCATTTGTCATTTCACTCACAAAGTTGAGAAGGGAAAAACTGTGTTTCCAGACTCCTCCTACCCTCTACTGCTGAACCCATGAGTCTCTTGGGTAACCTTGCTTCTCCCATGTGTGTAGCATGACCCCACCATCTAAGCCTGTTTGTCCTGACTGCTACATCTATCGAGTTCATGCCCAGTTTTTCTTTGATTTCCTCATTGTGGACACCCTCCTGCCATTGTTCCCATCTACTAGTACCTGCAATCATCCTAGCTACTTTCATATCCGTAACCTCAACCTTGTTGATAAGGTAACCTGAATCCACCCAGCTTTCGCTCCCGTATAACAAAGTTGGTCGAAAGATTGAATGGTGCACAGATAACTCAGTCTTGGTACTGACTTCCTTCTTGCAGAAGAGAGTAGATCGTAGCTGAGCGCTCACTGCATTAGCTTTGCTACACCTCGCTTCCAGTTCTTTCACTATGTTGCCATCCTGTGAGAATATGCATCCTAAGTACTTGAAACCATCCACCTGTTCTTTGTTCCTCCTAATTGGCACTCAATCCGTTTATATTTCTTTCCCTCTGACATTACTTTCATTTTGGAGATGCTAATCTTCATACCGTAGTCCTTACATTTCTGATCTAGCTCTGAAATATTACTTTACAAACTTTCAAACGAATCTGCCATCACAACTAAGTCATCCGCATATGCAAGACTGCTTATTTGTGTTCACATATCTTGATCTCACCCAGCCAGTCTATTGTTTTCAACATATGATCCATAAATAATATGAGCAACAGTGGAGACAGGTTGCAGCCTTGTCTTATCCCTGAAACTACACTGAACCATGAACTTAATTTACCGTCAACTCTAACTGCTGCCTGACTATCCATGTAAAGACCTTTAATTGCTTGCAGAAGTTTGCCTCCTATTCCATAATCTCGTAGAACAGACAATAACTTCCTCCTAGGAACCTGGTCATATGCCCTTTCTAGATCTATAAAGCATAGATACAATTCCCTGTTCCACTCATAACACTTCTCCATTATTTGCCATAAGCTAAAGATCTGGTCCTGACATCCTCTAAGAGGCCTAAACCCACACTGATTTTCATCCAATTGGTCCTCAACTAATACTCGCACTTTCCTTTCAACAATACCTGAGAAGATTTTACCCACAACGCTGATTAAAGAGATACCTCTGTAGTTATTACAATCTTTTCTGTTTCCATGTTTAAAGATTGGTGTGATTACTGCTTTTGTCCAGTCTGATGGAACCTGTCCCGACTCCCAGGCCATTTCAATTATCCTGTGTAGCCATTTAAGACCTGACATTCCACTGTATTTGATGAGTTCCGACTTCATTTCATCCACCCCAGCTGCTTTATTGCACTGCAATTTATTGACCATTTTCTCCACTTCCTCAAATGTGATCCTATTTCCATAATCATTCCTATCCCGTTCTACCTCGAAATCTGAAACATTGCTGATCGTATTTTCACCTACATTGAGCAACTCTTCAAAATATTCCCTCCATCTGCCCAAGGCATCCACAGGATTCACCAGCAGTTTTCCTGACCTATCCAAAATACTTGTCATTCCCTTCTTACCTCCCTTTCGAAGACTGCTAATTACACTCCAGAATGGTTTTCCAGCAGCTTGACCCATAGTCTCCAAAGTCTTCCCAAGATTTCTTCTTGGATGCTGCAATTATCTGTTTGGCTTTATTTCTTTCTTCAACATAACTTTCTCTGTCTACCTGAGTTCTAGTATGTAGCCATTTTTGATACGCCTTCGTTTTCCTTTTACAGGCTGCCTTGACTGTGTCATTCCACCAAGCTGTTTGCTTCATCCTACTTTTACACACTACTGTTCCAAGAGATTCTTTAGCCACTTCTAGTACTGTGTCCCTGTACCTTGTCCATTCCTTTTCCAATGACTGTAATTGACTACATTCAACTAACTTGTACCTTTCTGAGATCGCTGTTATGTACTTGAGCCTGATTTCCTTATCCTGAAGTTTCTCCACTCTTATCCTCCTACATATGGACCTGACCTCCTACACTTTTGGCCTCACAATCCCAATTTCACTGCAGATTAAATAATGATCAGTGTCATCAAAGAATCCCCTGAATACACGTGTGTACCTCACAGCCTTCCTGAATTCCTGATCTGTTATTATATAGTCCATGACAGATATGGTTCCCCTGCCTTCCCAAGTATACCGGTGAATGTTCTTATGTTTAAAAAAGGAGTTTGTGATTACTAAGCCCATACTGGCACAGAAATCCAAGAGTTGTTTCCCGTTCCTGTTGGCCTCCATATCCTCTCCAAATTTACCCATAACCTTTCCACACCCTTCTGTTCGATTTCCAATCCTGGCATTAAAATCACCCATGAGCAGAACACTGTCCTTGTCCTTTACTCTAGCAACTACATCACTGAGTGCCTCATAAAAACTATCCATCTTATCTTGATCTGTCCCTTCACAATGCGAATATACTGACACAATCCTAATTTTCTTGCTAGACACTGTCGAATCTATCCACATCGGTCCTTCGTTTACATACCTTACTGCAACTACACTGGGTTCCATTTCTTTCCTGATGTAAAGCCCTACACCCCATTGTGCTGTTCCTGCTTTGACTCCTGACAGGTAGACCTTGTATTCTCCCACTTCCTCTTCTTTCTCACCCCTTACCCGAATGTCACTAACAGCTAAAACGTCCGGCCCCATCTTTCTTGCAGCCTCTGCCAGCTCTACCTTCTTCCCAGAGTAGCCCCCATTTATATTAATAGCTCCCCATCTCATTACCATTTGTTTGCCAAGTCATATCTTAGTAGTCCCTGGTTTGTCAGTTAGAGGTGGAACTCCATCACCTCCAAAGGTCCAAAGCATTTTGCTCTGATTGCTGCCAGCATCATATTTAAAGTACCGGGGAAGCAGGTTTCTAACCTTACTTGCCCCGAGTCCCATTGAGTTTTACCCCTAACGGTTGAGGGACTAACCGGTGGATTGGTAGTCTTTGCCGTATGAGCACAAAGGTGACCACGACTCAGAATATGTCCGAGATGCCCAGCCTTATTCCAAAGTAACTTGTATCCTGACTGTCGGGACCACTTACTTGGCCACTCATACGTTGTAACTAACTCTAAATAATAACAAATATGAAGTCATCCACATGAATACTGAAGAGAAACAGCCAAATTTCAGTTACACAATGAATCACACAAACCTAAGGGCAGTGAATTCAACTTAAGACTTAGGGATTACAATTACAAATAACTTAAACTGGAGTGATCACATAGATAATTTGTGAAGACAGATAAACAAGACTGTGATGTATTGGCAGAACAATTAAAAGATGCAACAGGTCTACTAAGGAGACTGCCTACACTATGCTTGTCCATCTGGAGTATTGCTGCGCCATATTGGATTGGCATCAGGTAGGACTGATGGAGGGCATTGAAAAGGCTATTTTGGCTGTAGGGATGGTACTGCTGATTTTTTGCCATCTTATATGGAATGATTTATCGACTGGAAGATCTCCACCAAAGCCAGGTATAAAAGTTACCATAGTTGGTTTTGAAGATCTTGCATAAAAATGTCCAGTGGCAATACTCTGATGGATACTGCATCTGTAATGCACAGCCCTATGTTAGTGACCGTGTTAAGAAATATTTTTCCAGTAATAACAGTGGATTGTTCTGTATCCCACACACACTTCTGTCCTACTTGTGTCCATATGCCTTGTTTTGTCCCTCTTATCCTAAATGGAATTTCTACTGTATGTCTTTTCATCATAAAAGAATATTTTGAAGAAACTGGAGGCCATGTTGAGTGTAGGAAATGGAATCCATAAATCTTCCAGGACTGATACATGCACTGGGTCAAGGGTATAACTCTCAAGGAAACAACTTTAAAAACTGTCTTTGTCAATCAACTCTAAATTGTTTATTGAGTAAAAATCTCTTTAATGAATGACCCTACATCATCTACAAACTGAGCAGTAATCTCAACTAGAATTCCCATAACAGTATCACAGAGGTGAGATAAATTTGCTTTAGTCTTTTATTAGACATTACTGGGTTTCGGTAGGTAATGATTGACTATGTAAAGTCTTGCTGTAAATCATAGGGTCATTATTCGTACATTGTTCCAATGTCTATAGCATTAAAGTTATTATTACTTATTTATTTATTTTTAGATTTTGATCTGTTGTTGTGAGTTAGTTGTTTTGTAACAGGCTAAATTTCACAGTCTTAACAACTCCTAAGGCCCCTACCAGTAAATATTTATAGAATGTAGAAAGTATTTACTTTAGTCTGATTTAGATGTTAATTAAAGCCTTCATCATCACTTTACAGTATACAAGTAAGTCTTTGCTCTACATGTCAGAGTGACCAATTACTTACCTTTTCCACAGTTTTCAATTTAGGAGAATATCGTCGTCATGCAACGACAGCCTACAAGAGTCATGAATTCTTTAGACCAGACAATAAAGAGGCAATGGCCATACGCACACAATGTGCAATTGACGCATTGCAAGATGTGTGCTCCTGGCTGGAGTGTGGTGGAGAAGTGGCGGTGAGCTGTTTCACAATTATTGATTTATTAACTGCCTTTGCTTGTATAAAAACATGTAATCACATTTCTCAAGTTATAGTTATTACAAAACAATAATTCAGTATGTTTTTGAAGGCACATATACCTAAAAATACTTTCATAAATTATTTCCAGTGTCATTTCAGGATATCCATTATGGATACAAACTGCAACTGTGACTTAAATGGTCAATTTTTCTGGGTATAAATATGCAACCAGCTTTTGAGCCACTGCAGGCTCATCATCAGTGGAGGTGTTACAGGAACATTATAATGTGAGCTAAGAGCAGTTAGATGCTGCAGTGATTTTCACCAGTCCCATCACCGCAGAGCCTAGCTACGATTGGTCCACAATATGATGTTCCTGCAACACCTCCATCTGATGATGAGCAAGCAGTGGCTTGAAAATTAGATGATGGTACAATATATCATATCTAAAATCCAAAAACGTGTCTGGTTGCATTTTTTTTTACCTAGATAAATTGTCTACTTCCAGTGTGCCACATTCTGGCCTGATTAAATATGTAATTCTTCTAATAGATGTTTTGCTGTTGTTGTTGTTGTTGTTGTTGTTGTTGCTGTTTCACTCAGTGTGACCCAAACTTTTAGGCTCAAAATTATACAGGAGGTGGAGAATTCTAAACCATGACCTGCAAGACAATGAACTAATGTTCAGAAATAAATACATGTATATACATCTTGTAGCAAAAACCTGAGATTACTGCAGCTACGAGTATTAAAGGGATGGCTGCCAGTCAGAACACACACATTACAGTAGCACATAATGTGTCATCTCACTACATAAACATTATCATTGTCCGTTGATCAATGGAATAGAAGGAAAAATCCTGCCTGTGAGTTCATCTTCAGTTTCTACTGGGATTTCGTAATACCAGCTGCTTCAGGTTACCCCGTAGGAGGAAATCTGTGGGTGTGAGATGTGGCAATAATACTGGGCATGGAATAGAACATTCTCTTCAAATTCAGTGATGAGCTTCTCTGTTGCTGAGAGGTGCTCGTTAGCATTAATATTGAATTGGAATGATCCATTGTCACACTGATACCACAGGCTCTCATGTACAACAAGATTTAGTGTCTCCACCAACTGTGGGAGCACATCTTAAATGAACATGATGTTACATGCACTGTTAAAATGGGGCAGCAGCAAATAAGGTCCTATTAGTTGATATTGTACAATTCTGTGCCACAAGTCGATGAAGATCATTTGCTGATGATTAGAGGTGAGTGAGGCATATCGATTTTTACCGCTCCAGAAAAGGCTGTTGCAGCAGTTGAAAACACTATCATAGTTGAAATAGTCCCAATTCATGGATGGTACAAACTGTAATTAGTTTGGCATTGAAGTTCTGTGGTGGATAATCAATTGACCGAACTGAACTCACAGCTCACTTGCACATGTTGTTTATGATGGGAGTGTAAGTGCTGTCCCACTAGTACTCTTCACACTGTGTTTATTGATCAGTCTTCTTCTACAATATTTGATGCTATCTTCTCAAGCTTTACTGTGCAAATAATTTTTTTAAAGACTCTGGACATATTTCTGTGACTTGAGTCACCCAGTTTGTTAGAAGTTTCTAATTGACTACTTGTTATAATGATACCTGCTGCACAACTTTTCTTTGTACATTCATTCAGTTTTGTGAGTATTACAATAAATTTATATCTAAGAGTTCCTGAACAAGTTTTGTTCCATCTTAAGCACTCAGTCAAGAACAATAAACAGTGATAAACTGCCCTGTGGACAAACCACAGATGAGAGTGTATTGTTTTGTGAGGTTGGGACATCACTGCAGAAACATTAGCAGGAGCTTATGCTGCCCGAAATATTCATTTCTGAGAATTTCTTCCTCATCACCAAGTAGTCTATGATCTTCAGTTGTCTGTATAATTTTGATTATAAAGGTTTAGTATATCATGTGTTACTTTACTACAATTGTGAACGTATGTTTAACACACACTGAGAGAGGTCTAATTATTTCTACCTCTCAATTCAAAATATGTTGAAGAAAAATGTCTTATAGATTTTTATTTTCCTCACAATTAATTGTGTATCAAAGTGGTATCAAAAGAAAAAAGCCTAAAATTTAAATGTCACTTATTAGCTATTTACGTTGTAGAAACTGGTTGTGAATAAAATACTTGTTTCAGGTATTTGATGCAACAAATTCCACAGCTGACCGTCGAAGAATGATACATGAAATAGTTGTAAATAAGATGGGTTTCAAATTATTCTTTGTGGAATCTGTGTGTGATGATCCACAGATAATAGAGCAAAATATAATGGTATGTATAAAAGTATTCTTTGTTTTATGTAAAGGGTATATATGATCACTATGTGTCATTGACTTAGTTTGAAATATTAAGTTTGAGGACTTTAAAAAACCATTTATTTTATCAATGTACTAGCTCTCAGTTTGTGGTATCTCGTGATAAATTAAATTCTTCAAACTCAGTCATTTTCTCACGAGCACCTTCTTTCTTTCTCTACATGTTTATTTTCAAATATTAATTATATTGTTATAGCTTTTTCCTGCCTTTCCTCTCCAAATCTTGGAGAAACTTTCTTCAGTTATATCTTTTTCTTCAGTCCTCCTCTCTTGAACTGTTAATGAAAATGTAATTTCTGAAAGCTGAATGTTAAATGTTATTCAATAGATGTTGCTGTTAGCATTACCTACTTCTTTATTATACAGCATGAACCTAAACACACCAACAACATTTTGAAGGTTGTCCAGGAATACATTCTGAATATTTTGATATAAGGGTTCCATGGTGTCTGTTAGTTTATTATAAAGTGATTGCATTTTGTTTGCTTTCTTTTCCCCCTTTATCCCCCTTTATCTTTGTGTATCGCACTAAAAATATCTGCACAACAATACAAATGTTGTTGGAATGTTCTGTGTGTCTTATTGACAACAAACTTGATCCATCCATTCATAGTACTTGTCATCGACAACAGTAATGCCCACTTTACTCTCTGCCTTGAAGCTTGAATTCAATACACTCGGTTCTCTCTCAGGTATGTTTTTCACACAGTGTTAGTTGTATGGTAACAGCGAAGCACAGAAGTATGGATAGGTTTACCAATGAAGAGTTGGTTGAGATGCAGTTCATGTATGGGTTAACTGAATGTCAAAGAACATCACAGCTATGCTGAGCTGTTCTGACAGTGATGGTAATCACATCACAGTAACTTTGCATAAGTAAATATGTATAGTTTGTGTGTTTTGTTTTGATAATACAGGATTACTATAAATGAGTCATTCATTTCTAATTTCTTTTTCCCAAAAGATTATAAGTACAAATATGATTGATGCATGGAATAGAACTGTAAAGTTGCTGAATTTGCATTGTGTCCACCAACTGGCTTTGTGTGTCAGTGCCTTGACAAAATGGAAACAAAACAAAAAAAAATAGAACATTTCACCTATAAGGTGATACTCAGCAACTGAGCAACCTTCTATTTATCTGGAGAAGTTAACAGCCACAGTGTGAGTGTGTAAGTCACTGAAAATCCTTATGAAATCATGGTGAATGAACGAAATTCATGAAAGGTCAATGTTTTCTGTGCACTGTCACAGATGAAGCTGTATGGGCCATATCCCTTCTATGGGAAGACTATGCCAAGTATGGATTGCTTTGATAGGTTGCAGAAAATGACTGACTAGTCATTCCAAGAATTTTTTTTCTTTTGGGCCACATTAAGGACTTTATTCACATATGTCAATGTCAGAACACTGGAACAGTAGACAAAAAATCAATGTTACTGTAAAGACCATGGAGAGGATGTTGCTACATAATGTATGGGATGAACTTGACTATGACAGAGGTGTATCGTGTGACTAGAGGGGCACTCATAGAACATTTGTGGAGTACAAAATGCAAACTTGGTGAGTTTATGGTTCTATTCATGCTTCCATTGTACTTACAAATGTAATACTTTGGAAAATATAGAGCTCTGAAAGAATGAATCATTTACAGTAGCACTTTAACTGTGTGGGGCTCAATGGCTGTATGCAAGTATTTCAATTGGATGCCAATCTCATGACTTCCATGTCCCTGACGTATCCTAGTTATCCGACAAGGGAAAGGTTACCTACAGTTTAACATGGAATCCAAATCACGGGTGACTCCTAACATCGATGAGAGGCGAATGTTAGATTAAAGGCAGACAGAATATTTCCATTGTCCAACTGGAATTCGATTCCACAACCTCTCGGTTTTCAGGTACATGCTTTACCACAAGACCATCAAGCCTGTCAGTGACTGAATATTACAAGGCTTTTTTTTTTTTTTTTTTTTTTTTTTTTTTTTTTTAAATCACCATTACATCTTTACTCCATAAAGACTTGCTGGTAACCACGGGTCGCTTCTGCCACAAATTACTCAGAAAATATCTCTGAACAGCCTCCAATGTTTTATCAGTTGTGTGAGTTCACCATGTAGAATGTATAACAGCTACAAAAGAATTGAGCAAATAGAATGTGGATATACACTGTTTGTAGAAGTAGAAAGATTGGTAATAAAAAATAGGAAAGACAACCTGTTACTTACAAGTGAATAATGGGTAGTGCATCTACCCGTGTAAAATATCGTAAAGTCATGCTAGCTTTTAAGCTTCCACGCTTTTTCTGATAAGATTGTTTATATTTCTAGGCCTTTGTTATATGGAGAAGATCATGACTTCATGGATGATATTACAGAAGCATATTAATGTAATTGCTCCAGAGTTAACTGTTTTGTATTCTGTCTGTGGAATAATGATCAACTGTCTATGCTCAGCCATCAAAGGCAGCTGACATGTTTACAGTCCCAATGCCCTAGTTGAATTCCACAGGTGTCGCAGCATTTTCAGAACTGAGAGTGCAAGACACTGTTGATTGTGATCAGTCAATTGTGTGAATATGTTTCACAGTCTGTTTTCCTTCCATTTCTGTACGCATCTGTAACACAACACTTTAATCCATGGGCCTTAATTATTTTAATTGCATCTGCCTCACAATCCAAAACTTGAAGGAGAGGAATCAATGAACCACTTCTGCCAAGTATCTTTGTATGACAACAATGTGGGATATTCATATTTGTCAGTTAGCTTATTTATCGAGTACATGGATTCATTAGACAATGAAAATGACTTCACATATTTTGTGAATGTTCATAAAGCTTTTATCATAATTAATTACATCATATTCATTTATTCAGTAATCCACAAGGCAGCTTCCAAGCTTCATAAGACACCAGCCACAATTACGTACATACATGTTATGCATTTTGAAACACATGCTGTCTTGCATAGTACACAGTTGCATAACTTTGTAATAATGCAAGGCTAAATTCAGTTGCACTACCTATGTGAAGCTGTTCTACACACTCTCTTGAGGATAATAAGGATGGAAGCTGTTTTCTTCATTCTTAAATTAGTAGATAATAATGATAGCAGCAATTTGTTTATAATTAAATTGCTAGATCACTTATATCATTATTTACAAAATCATCACCAGCGTAGAAAAAGTATCCACCTGTGTTGCAAAAAATAACACAATGTAATACATGAAAGTCCGTATAGGGTTCTGCCACATTATACACAGCTCATTAAGCAAAAGGCCTTTCTCAATTTACGTTGGATTTAGTATGTAATATTTTCTTAAAAAAGTTTTTATGTAATAATAATATTCAAACCATTTCTTCTTGAACACAGGAAGTGAAAGTAAGCAGCCCAGACTATCAGAACATGAATAAGGAAATGGCATTGAAAGATTTTCTGAAACGTATAGAACATTACCAGGAAAGATATCAGCCCTTGGATGAGAAATATGAATCGAACCTTAGTTTCATGAAAATATACAATACAGGTAAAATTATTTCATGTTTTGTGTGTGTGTGTGTGTGTGTGTGTGTGTGTGTGTGTGTGTGTGTGTGTGTGTGTGTGTGTTTTTTATTGTGAACAATGATGGATAGGATGAAAGCCAAAAGTCAAAGGCATGGGATGAGATCAAGATATGAAGAACTATAGGTGCAAAAGAAGCAGGAGGGGGGACTATCAGAGATAGAGGTATGAAGATGAAATCATGGGGACGGTTAAGTGAGATCAGGGAAACAAAGTTATCTGCAAGAACTGTGATTGGATAGAATGTTTGAGATGTAGAACAGAAAATAAAAACATTAAGATAGAATTTAACAGTTGGACAAGGAATGAGAAGGAATGGTGAAATATTGTTCACAGCATGTATCAAGAAACTTTTTCAATGGAAAATGGCCATTTGTAGATTACTAGAAAAGAGACATTGTTAAGGAGAGACTAAATGAGAAGTAATGTTGCAAGTGCCTAGGTACTTCATATCAGTTACAGTAAGCTCTGTGAATGCACAGAAATGTGGACTATAGTGCTTTGCACTGCTGGTAAGGAATGTTTCCATATGCCTATACATCCCTTTAGGCAGTTCTTTTTGCAGGCTGAACCAAAACAGACAGCTGTGCATTTCTCGCATGTCAGCTGAGAAAGGTGCTCTGTGCACTAACCTTGCTGCTGTGGATTGTGCAAGACATCAAATGAGTGTTAATGGTACAAATTTTGTATTACATTAAGGAAAGGGGTTGAAACCAAATAGAAGCAAGACAATAATGTGTTATAGTTGTAACACCTTCGTACATTTTATCTTAAACATTCATTCACAAAGTTATCAGATGTTGCATTTAAAAGAGAAAATAATTGAAAGCTTTATTTTTTGGTTAGTGTTTATGGCTTTACAAATATTTTAGTACCAATATGCAAAGCACAGTCTTTAAATTATTCTTTGTGACCATTTTAAGTGAAACTGTGTTTTAAAATCATGAATTTCAATTTTTTGTTACAGGTGAAAAGGTGGTAGTACATAAACATGAGGGACATATACAGAGTCGAATTGTTTACTACCTAATGAACATACATATAACACCTCGTACTATTTATCTCACAAGGGTAAGTTTTTTGTTGCTACAAATCTAGTAATGCCCATTTTTATGAATGAAGCTATAATTTGAACTAAATGTCATTCATCATGTAACATTTATTTCCTCATTGTGGCTGAAAAATCAAAACATTGTTTTCTTGGTCTATAGACTTTGGCTTGCTGCAGTTAGTGCATCTGTTATCATTGCCACCGTGAATTACAGATTTAATCAGGGGAATTGTAGTTCAACTTCAGTCTGATTTTCACCTCTGTACATCCACACATTTCTATTGAATTAAATTATTTTCTTAGTTTGCTTTCATTATAAAAATTACTTTTATTGTACACTTATAGGAGTGATGAAGTAAGTGCAATAGAACGAATTTTCTTATATGTTGTAATAAAAGTTAAATAGTAACATTAATTGGAATTTCTGTTATAGCGCTTTAGAAACATTCCTACTTGAAAACTATGAGAAAAGTGTGTCATTTTATATGCTCCGGCTTGTACAGTCATTAGATGATAAATAATTGTGATTTTGTAATATTTCAGCATGGTGAGAGTGAGCAGAATTTAGAAGGACGAATTGGTGGAGACTCTGAGCTTTCCTATAGGGGGCACCAGTATGGAGCTGCACTGTCTGCATACATTCAGCAGCAAGATATACCTGGCCTTCGTGTTTGGACTTCTTGGCTTAAGAGAACCATACAGACAGTAGCCAATATACCTGCACCACAGGAAAGGTGGAAAGCTCTTAATGAAATAGACGCTGTAAGTATTTCATGTATTTTGTTTTTTATAGAGTTGTACGTTTTCACCTTTGTTTGAACTGAATGAACCCATGGATCAAGGCAAGAAGGCAATCACATGGATGCAGCATTTTTTAACTCCAAAGAAGCATTTGACTCGGGACTATGGGCACCTGCAGAAATTTACTGGGGAAGGGACAGGACCCTCAAATAATTGCCATTTTGTACATACATGAGTTGGTCAGTTTTGAAACATGTCATGCCACAAGAAGTGCATTTTGTAAGTGCCTCAAAAAGCACTGTACCTCAGAGAATTGTTGGTTATCCACTTGGTTCTGCAAGTGTATGAGAATCCTGTAATGAATCAAAACTCTGCATTCAGACTGGATTGAGGATTTCTTGGTAGGGATCATGCAATGCAGCACATTATTTCGGATGGAGTGTCATCAACAAATGTAGAAGTAATCTCAGGTGTGATTCCAGGAAATATGTTGGGACTATTACTGTTCATGTTGTATATTAAAAACCTGGCAGACAATATTAGTAGCAACCTGAGACTTTTTCAGATGACGCAGATATCTACAAGGAAGAAATGTCTGAAAAAAACTGCACAAATATTCAGCCAGACTTTTACAAGATTTCAAAGTGGTGCAGATGATCAGAAATTTAAAACTCTGGTCTTCACAGAATGCAGAAAAGAAGCATCCTACGATTACAATATCAGTGAGCCACAGTTGAAATCAGTCAGCCTGTACAGATACCTAGGTGTAATAGTTTGTGGGGATATAATCTGGAACAATCACATAAGTGCAGTTCTTTTAAACTTATGTGAACAACTTACTGATTCTGTCTGTAGTCTTGTAGAAGTGCCTACTGATGACTGTACAGCAGAATAGATTACTGTAATTATGTAGAGGAATGGAGAGAGAGGGATGGGAAAAGGTTCTTAAATAATTTTTTGTAGAATAATCTGGGTATCTGCTGCACATTTTTTACATCCTACTCATTATGCATATTAAAATTTGTGGTTAGCCACCAATGTCAGTTGTAACTTGTACCTCTGTATCAAAAGTTTGTGTTTACCAAGGGGTAGGTGTCACACACATACACACACAAAGTAATAGTCTTCATCTTGCAAAAGATTGGAAAGAGTTGGAGAAAATTCAGTTAGGGATTTATTACAAAGTAGTTCAGAGCTGTGGGTCAAAGAAGAAGCACTAGGACAAGTTGAAAGAGAAAATGAATAGTGACATAACTGCAATAAACAGGACTTTTTTAAAGAAAAAGAACAGATTTAATTATCAGTTATGGAAAGAGTAGGCAACAAGTGTCTCCGAATGGAAGAAAAAGATGAAAAATGACATATAAAAACAAAAATTAATAAAAGCTTAAAAAAGTAAAGGTATAAATAAACAGTGGATGAAAAATAGACAAAGTATGATTTTTTTTGAGGGGGGGGTCTGAAAGGAAAGGATTGGATAGATAATGTCAGGAGCTAATGAAGTAAGGTAACTGCAAGTGGGTGGCTTAAGCAAGGAAATGGGTGCCACAATTATGCACCTTATTTTACAGGATATATTGTACCTTAGGCTACTGAGTGTTAAAAGTAGGTTCTGTTTCGAATCATTTTCATTGAGATTTTAGTGGTGACTATGCTGGAATAAAAATCTAAATTCTGATTGCGTGCTCACTGAGCATGGTGATGATGTGGTAAGACACTGGACTCATATTTGGGAGAACAGCATTTCAAATCCCTGTTTACCCGGATTTAAGTTTTGTTTTATCTCTCTAAATTGCTTAAGGCAAATGCAGGTTAATGCCTTTGAAAGAGCATAGCTAATTTCCTTCCCTGTTATTCCCCAGTCCAATATGTTCTCCGCCTTTAGGAATCTCATTTTTGATGCCACATGAAACTCTAATCTTATTCTTTTCTAGATGCACAACTCTTAACTCTCTCAATGATATTTATTTATTTATTTATTTTTTTTGCAAGAATTAGAAAAATGAGGCAATGAATAGATTCAGGAAGAGTATATGAATTGATTAAAATTGGTTTGGTTAACACGAAGTTGACCGAGCGAGGTGGCACAGTGGTTAGCATACTGGACTTGCATTCAGGAGGACGACAGTTCAATCCCGTGTCCGGCCATCCTGATTTAGGTTTTCCGTGATTTTCCTAAATCTCTTCAGGCAAATGCTGGGATGGTTCCTTCGAAAAGGGCACGGCTGACCTCCTTAACCATCCTTCTCTAATTTGATGAGGCCGATGACCTCGCAGTTTGGTCTCCTCCCCCAAAACAGCCCAACCAACCCAACACAAAGTTGGGGGAGAGGTGTAGTGGGTAGCATGTCTTTCAATTTAGGATATCACTGTAGAAAGTTATAAGCCTGGCATAAAAGTTAGTTTATTTCAATATGTTTACAGCAGTTGGTTAGATTGATGTCAGTATCGGAGAAGATGGGATGTCATTTAGAAGATTAAATGTACAGATGAATCCTCTGTGAAAGCAAATTAAGAGTTTACATGGTGAAAATATTGTCAGGTTCTTGCAACCAGATGAAATGCAGAGGGTTTCTAAGACTGTCTTCTCCAGCTGACCCATGAAAAAGTTGGCAAAAGAGGATGGTCAAGTGGCTCGTATGACCTACACTATATCCATTTATTCAATATATCTACCCCTCAAAACCAAAACAAAAGAGTTCTGACGGGTTCGAAATTTATGAAGATGAGAAGTAAGGATGTCACAGAATTCCTTTCATGTGGTTAAAGGTCAAGAGATGTTCAGCTAGAGATTAACCATGTGCTTTGGGAAATCAGTCAATGGAAAGTCCTGGATGAAATAACTGCAGTATGGAAATGACAGGCTGCTACACACCACACAGAAGAGGCATCGAATCAAATACAGGCACAATGAAAAAGAGTGGTAGAAATTTTCAGCTTTCAGATTACACCCTTCATCAGAAGTGGAGAAACACACACACAAACACAGCCACTGTCATATCCGGTCACCAAGGTGCTTAGTGCCTGGAGACGGCAGTTGCCCTGTGTGTTTTCTTTCTATGTTTTATGATAGATGTAATCCAAAAGCTGAACTTTTCAAGCATTCTTTTTCATTGTGCCTGTATGTGACTCAGTGCCTCCTCTGTGTGGTTAGTAGCACTCTATCCTTTCTTATTCATACACTGGGAAATATTAATGTAGAGAGAAGTCTGTTATTGGGTGGCCAGTAGGCAAAAAGTAAAAGTGGGAGAGGCATAGATTATGGAATATCTTATAGTCTTTGGTATTTGAATGAAGATTTGGAGAACTGGTTGCACATACTGATCAACTAAAGCAGATCCCATCAAGAAGGAGAACAATGAAGTGTGTTGAACGAGTGAAGGTACACACTAACAGAAGACAAGGCAATGATATAAATTTCATCTCTATGCTGTGTTAGCAGTATCACTGTAATGCTATTCATGCTCATGACAGATAAATTTAATCCTGTAAATTAGGAAGAAAGATGCCACTTTGAAAATAGCTGCTGCCTCTTCAGTCATACCATTTACAGGGGTTGGGCAGAAATATGGAAACACCACAAACACAACACATTACCATGGCTAATATGGTGTAGGAAGACTGTTGACATTCAAAACAGCTTCCAAACATCTCGGAATGGGTAAATACAGTTTCTATATGGTTTCCAAGAGAATCCTATACCATTCTTCCTGCAAAATATAGAAAACTTCAGGTAACAATGATGGATGTGGATAGCGAACATGCATCCTCCTTTCCTAAGTACACCATGAAGGCTCAATAATATTGAGATATGTGACTGTGTAGGCCAGGGAGACGTGACAATTCATCCTCGCGCTCACAAAACTTGACCCGAACAATGCCAGCTCTGTGCAGAGGGGTTCTGTTGTCTTCAAACACAGCATCACCATTGGGGAACAAACATTGTACCCCGGGACGGAACTGCTCAGTAATGAGACCTTGCAGTGCAACCATAGGGCCCATGGAATACCACAGTATGGCTACCCAAATCATCACCTAACCAAGACCATCTTCCACTCTGGGATGCAAACTTGGTCAGAAGTTGGAGACAACATGAAACAAGACTTATCCTACCAAATGGCATTGTACCATTGCTCAATATTCCAGGTTTTATGGCATTGGCATAACATTTTCCAATTATGGGCATTTGCATCACTGATGAGAGGTTTTGGAATTTCAGCTCACTCTACAATTCTCCACTTACATAGTTCACTTTCTATTGTTTTGATGCTGGCAGGGTTCGCAAGTCTGACATTCAGTTGTGAAGTGACTTTTGCAGCTGTTGTCCTCTTATTTTTTGCCGCAATCATCTTCCATGACCATCTCAATCAGTCAACAACACTTCATTGTGACTTGGCAGATGTTTTTTCAGCTTTCCCTGTATGCAGTATAAATCTTTGATACAGTGCCTCTTAAAACATCAACCACTTGGTCTACCTTGGCTACTGAAGCTCCCATCATACAAGGTCCAACAATTTGCCTATGTTTAAATTCCCTTAGTGCAAACTCAATGCACACAGAACACTGTTTCAACCACGACAGACACTTGCAATGTATTGAAGATACTGTATAGGTTCCATTTGTGGTGTAATACAACATAGCAACCTGCAGGTTTGGTCAGCATTTGTATTTGTGTTCAGGCATGCATTTCTTGACGTGTTTTTATATTTTTGTCGAACGCCAGTAGCTGCCATTTTTCTGCTGTTGGTAGCTTAGTATTACTTGATTACAATGGTATTCTTTTAAAAAATGAGTTTTATGTACTACAGTACATTACTATTAGTCACGCAGCTTTACAATGAGGCCCCCAGTACACACCAGTCCACGCTGTTACTTTTCAGTCCATGAATCTAAATATTTAGATATCTTTCAGAATAAGTTGTTCTCGAGCTAGGTTTTTATTTTTTACTTTTTATTTATTTATTTATTATTTATTTATCTGTTATTTTTTTGAATTGGTAGATTCACAACTTCTTACATAACTCCATTCTGAACCATAGATAAGGAGGCAAGTCTGCATGAAAATTAACAGAATGCTTAGCTTTGTAAATCTTTGGAAGAAGCTAAAAGGTGGGCATGTGTAGCTTAAGTGGAGTAATAAACTTCAGAAGCTTATTCAAGTCTTTTTAATTGTGTAGTGGAATTATCGTGACAGATGATATAAGTGGCCAAGTCAGTTTTCTCTCCAGCTTGTTGACTAACGAAAAAAATCTTTTATATTTCATTGCAGTTCCATTGTAGTGATCATTTTTCATACAGATATTAGACAGAAAAATTTTTTTGAACAATTGTAAAGCAAAGTGATAAACTTATGTCACCTGTTCCGCAGGGAATTTGTGAAGAGATGACATATGAAGAAATAGCTGAGAAATATCCTGAAGACTTTGCTGCCCGTGACCAAAACAAATTTAGTTATCGCTACCCGAGGGGAGAATCTTATGAAGATCTGGTGGCACGGCTGGAACCGGTCATCATGGAATTGGAACGTCAGGGCAATGTCTTGGTTGTCAGTCATCAAGCTGTGTTACGCTGTTTGCTTGCTTATTTCCTTGACAAGTCAGCAGGTATGTTCTCAGCATAGAAGAAAATTCACTTTCCATCATATTCATGTAACAATTATGTTAATTTTGCTGAAATTCTCTTTAAGAAACTGACATCTTTGAGTAACTGACAACACATACTTCCTTTTAAGTGTGTTCTTGGTTTTATCAAATTTTGAATAATGCAATTTTCTTTATCTATTGTAGATGTAATCAAAGTGTTTCAGCTTATGTTGTTCCTATACTACAGTATTTAATTTAGTTTCTAGCTGCTGCATTATCATCTGCAGCCTCAGTTTGATGTAGGTAGTGATGTAAGTGAAATATTGATATGTTCTTTTGAAAGTGACCAAAACCTTAAAGCCACCAGTCAACAAAACAGTAGATTTGATTCACTTCAAAGCTTTGCATGTAATAATTTTGTTTCAAGATATTTTATCTAACATGAATATCTCAACAGTTATAATGCTATACTGCTGCTGGTATCCTTTGACACTCTAGGACGTATTGGCTGTGGGTATTGTCCTTCCTTCCTGTTTTCTTACCACACTTTCAACATTTTCTGCCATCTCATAGTGTCTAGCTAATCTAATATCATCACATGGGATTGCTAACACAAAAATGTTAGAAGGTAATAAAATAAAGATTATGCTTACCATACAAAACAATAACAGTGTTAGGTAGCTGAAGAAAATACAGAAAGAAAAGACTAGCTTGATAAACTGCACTGAAGGAAAGAATTCAATAAACAAATAAAATATTTGATAGAAATTACACAGTCAGAAACTGTATAAATGATCACACAATTTCACAAGGATTTAATAGAGCCCCTGTAAAAATAATGTCAGCCTTCAAACTTGGGAATAAAGCTCAAAACTGGCTGATGAACATGCCAGCTAGAATATGTCTCATTCTTGTAAAGTCAGAGGTAGTTGCTTTGTCTGTCCTAGTGAAGATGTCAGTCATTGCTGTCACATGCCTTTAGCCCCTAAATTTATAACAGGGCATCTCTTCATCTATTCTGGGTGATTATATTTCAAAATTACAATGTAGTGGACATGAAAAATTTTGTTTCAAGACCATAGATCAATTCAAGTGAACGATACAACATATAGTGAAACTTGGTACAAAATGTACTTCGTTAAGAAGTAAAGAGGGTCTAACTGTGTATGCAAAGATCTTATGTGAAATGTGCAAAGTAGGAAAGAGATTATTAATGTTGAAGCTGTGTGGGCATATCGTGTCATGCAAGGATAGCTTTGTTGATAAGAGCACTGTCTGAAAATTGCATTGTTTTGGCTTTAAACCCTGCCCTGGCATAGAATTTTAATCTGACAGGAAGTTTCAAACCAGTGCATACTGCACTGCAGAGAGAAAGATCCACTCCAAAAGTCAAATATTGCCAGCATAAAAACAAAGTTCAGTCAGGAAAAAATAGCATGCAGAAATCTTTAGTTTAATAGGTGTCATCTCTTTGACAAACTTGAATTTTTCATCATTCACTGTAATTTTTTATCTTAAAGTATTAAAGGATTCTGTTATTGTTTTGTCCAGCAAACCATATTTTGTGAATGATTAAATCAGTAATCTCATTTCAACAGATGAGCTACCATACCTGCAAGTTCCTCTACATACAATAATTAAGCTAACACCAGTGGCATATGGATGCAAAGTTGAGCACATAAAGCTTCCTATTGATGCAGTTGACACACATCGTCCTAAACCGAAGGTAAGCATTAGTATTACTATTTTCATTTGTAATTTCCATTGCATTATGGGCATTGAATATTAATAATAATCTCTCCTCCAGAGAGTTCTTAGGTAGAACTATCTATCTTTCTCATTAAGTTTAGATGATATGTTATATGATCTCTTCATTTGATATTTAATTTATGGAAATAACAATTTTTTTGCCATGTTTAAAAACAACATACATCACCACTTACTTTGAAAATAAATTGGCAATGGTCAATGTACTGCCTGAAAAATGTACAAGTTAACTGGTACGGAAATCGCAGACTGTAAGAGTGTAAAGTGAAGGGTGAAATAAAATATCTTAGGTGAAGAGTTTTTTAAAAGAGAGATAGATAGATAGATAGATAGATAGAGAGAGAGAGAGAGAGAGAGAGAGAGAGAGAGAGAGAGAGGGGGGGGGGGGGGGGAGGGAGGAGGATGATGATCAATTAAGAAGCATGTAATGAAATTCCAAGTTGAAATTCGTGTGGCATTGTTAGCTAGGATATCCTGTAGGGTTCAGCCACCTAAATCAGGGAGTCTTCCTTTACTCATATTAATTGTATAGCTTTTGTGGCTAAAATTTATGAAGGAGCAACCATATATTCCTCTGCACATTATAGATCACATTGTTGATGCCCCTATGCCGAGAAATAAGAATTGCTGCTTTTTTTGTGTTTGCCTCATATTTTGATTTTGTTAGTGAAGTATACACTACTTTTGTGATTTTTATGGGTAAATAGTTATAAATGAAATACGAAACATTGGTTATGGTGGCAGACTGAATCATAGGACTGCACAACATTTAGGTTAGGTTAGGTGACAGTTTGGTTGTGAATTAGCAAAGCCAAAAAAATGTGAATATAGAATTGTATGTGTATATGAAGTCATTGTTGGGATGACAGACCGATCAGTACCGTAGTCTGAAGTGTATATTAGTTGAGAAGACGATAAAATTATTTGCCACAAATGGGTGAACAAATTGTAAATATGAATTAAACAATGGAAACTCCAGGTAGGTATGTTAGTAATGTAGATGAAGATAGATTGCTAGCTACCATAAAGAAGACATGTTAATTGCAGACAGGCAGAATTAAAAGACACATACATAAAGCTTTCAGCCACAACCTTCATCATCAAAGGGTAAACATACACCATCCATACACACAAGTAAGCACACTCCATACATGTATGACTGCCAACTCCAGCACTTGGAGCAGAATGCAGCTATCACGTGGGATGCAAGCAGAAATCTGGAGGGGAAGGGGAAAGGAGAGACAAAGGCTTTCTGGTGGGGCCGATCTCCTCTCCACTCCTGTCTTCCACTCTCTTTGCTTGCCACCCTCTGCCAATGTGCCTGCCCGTATTTCCTCTACTCCGTTTTTCCCCATCTCATTGCCCCACAATCTCCTGACACTGCACCTGTTGGCATGCACCTCCAGACAGCGTTCTTCCCTCCACACATCT
This sequence comes from Schistocerca cancellata, assembly GCF_023864275.1. Taxonomy (NCBI): domain Eukaryota; kingdom Metazoa; phylum Arthropoda; class Insecta; order Orthoptera; family Acrididae; genus Schistocerca; species Schistocerca cancellata. The sequence goes on along the minus strand of NC_064628.1, from coordinate 788,400,429 downwards.
GTTCACCACTATCCCTTCCCCTTCACCACCCCCTCCAGATTGCTGTTTGCATCCGGCGTAATAGCTGCATTCCGTTCTGAGCTGTGTGTATGAGGTGTGCTTGCTTGTGTGTAAGAATGGTGCGTGTTTTCCTTGCTAATGAAGGCTGTGGCCAAAAGCTTTACGTAAGTGTCTTTTAATTGTGACTGTCTGCAACTTAACTTGTCTTCTTTATAGTAAGTAGCAATCTATCTTTCCCTACATTGTCATAAATATGAATTATTAGAATTGTGCACACTAAAGATCACTATGAGCTACCCACATAGAATGATATCTTATTCCCCATGTGTATATGTGTAACTGCTCCAGATAATGACATATTTTCTCTGACAATATGATTTGTTATTAATTTGAAGCTGTAATTGTATTAGGAACTTTTTGATGCTGAGAAATCAGCTGCTAGTCTGCCACCTTAGTTCTCATAACGCTCATGACAAACCTTACCAGCATAAGCCTGAAACTGAGTGTGTGTATTGCCCTTAGTAAACTTATGCCACTTTTCTTTTGTGACGTATGTTATGCCTTCAGTGCGATTGTTTAATATAGTGACCATAATGACAGTGCATGGAGTGTAGTGTTTGTGTTGTTTGTGATGGAAAAGGAAGGGAGAGTATGGAATCCTGTGCAACCTCATACCCTGCTTGTTTCCTGTAGCACTGAAGGGGTCAACTAGCTTAGTGGGCCCACAGGTTAGAGGGGTCACCATCATCAGTATAGAATGTTCTCATTGTATGAGAAATTGTGGAGGTCTGGTATTTGGTCAAGGACTTTGGTGTAAAGTCTGGTGATTAACAACTTTGTCACCCTTTCCATGTTTGCCACAGATTGGCTGTGAAACTATCTTCTTCCACCACCAAGACTCGACCTAGCTGTTCAGAGTCAAGCAACAAAGCACAGGTGTGAATTTGTGGCCTTTGGTACGGAGGGACATATGAATTTTTGTTTGTTATCTCAATATATGACACCATTTTCACTCCAGTTATTTGTTTTGCTGATGAGAGGCTTTTCTGGAAACCTCATTGGTATTCCCAAATTTATTTTGGGTTTTACTTTCGGTCAGTTTAGAATGGACAGTAATAAGATTTTGTGTGTTATTGGGAGCAAAGAGATGTGCCACAGTAGTTGTTTTCAATCTTAGTGTCGTCCTCCCCACTATGTTCTCCCCTTTCCTGGTCGTCTTATGGCTGTGCTTGCTTCTGTAGGTGCAAGATGGTCTTTTCACCATATTTATTGCTTCTTAGAAGTGCATTTCCATAGTTACACTATTACAGAGTTTTCAACAGGATATTGGTTTTCAGTATTTTGAAGTTATATTTGATCTCTTCACAAATTGGGGATAAAACTGGGTTCCGTCTAGTGGTTTGTTACAGTGGTACTGGCTGGTGCAAATTTGCCCAGACTTACAGCCAGAGAACCCACAACTATTAACAGCTGAAGCTCGTTTTGTCAGAAGCCTACAGACAAAATCCCTATGAGATCATATTTATAAGAATCTTTTTTGTGTGCAGATTACAAACTGCTTATGGCTTACCATTTCATCTTAATACAAGTACTGCATACATACGAAAGTGCGATATTTTAAAAAATAATTTCACCGTTTTTAAATAAGTTTTCAGCTTTAGCAGTTTGTTTTGTGTTTCTGGCTTTCTTTTGAGGAAAAAAATATACAGTTTTTAATTTTCTGAGATTTGGGTACTAAAATTATTCTTATTTTATGTGATAACCTTATATTATTAGCTGGCAAACACCTTGCAGCTTTCAAGTAATCATTGGAGAGGTCAATCCATTAGTTAGTTGAATGCCCATTTGAGGTGAAACAGTGGAACCTAAAAAATTTTAATGTGTGTTGAAAAGCCATTTCTTATGATAGCCTTGTATTACCTGAGGAATCATGATCTCAATAAACATGAAATACTGCTTCACTGCCACACTGATGACTGTGGAAAAAGATTGAAGTCAAAAACATGAACTTTTTTGCAACATGTAAATGTGTGAATAAATTAACTGTGAGGTAGTCCATACTGCTAGCCTCAGAAATAAGACGAAATCTATTTTTATTGTCATGATGAAAAATTGTTGACTTTAATGAACCTATCTAATATATGATAGACGTTATGATGTGTAGACCCTACACATTATTATAATGTGAACAACAACAGTAAATTTATCAATGTGGCATTCAGGTGAGATGTACAATTTTTAAAGAAAGAGTTCCACTTTAAAGTCTAGTTGTTGGATGGCCTTTGCAGGTTGTGTGATTCAGATTATTGATTCAGATTATCTGGCACTTGCATAGTTATTTTCCCTACAAATAGTTGTACAAATCAATTCACTGCAAATTTTTAAGACAGCTGTATCAGTGGTTAAACACCGTGCTTTATTTTCATGATACCATGGAGTGACTTGAACTGGTGCTGTCTCAGTGGTAAAATGTTAATAGGAGAAAATGTTTTAACAATTAAATGACTGAATAAGAATTTTATTTGCTTTTGATAATGTCAAGCAAATACAAGGGTTGACTGAAAAGTAATGCCTCCACCTCAGTAACTCTTCAACAGTTGGCAGCATTGGTATGTGGCAGGTACTGGCTTCTTCTGTAGTCTCTTCTCTACAGCTCCAGTTGGCAGGAAGCCTTAGCATTGAACAGTTGTGTTGTTACAGTGTAAAGTATGGAACCCTGCCCAGACAGTTGGTCAATGCAATTTAAGCAATGTGCAGTCATTGAATTCTTGACAGTAGAAGGTGTCACCCCAAAGGACATTCAACAGAGAATGAAAGCAGTTTATGGAGATTGTGTTGATGTGAGTACTGTGCATTGTTGGGCAAGTCAGTTTAAAGATGCTGAGACGGGAACATCTGACCTGCGTGACAAACAGAGTTGGACGTCCCTTGACATCAACCACCGAGTTTCACAAGCAAAATGGTGACAGATTGATTCAGGACGATTGTCGTACCACTCACAGAGAAACTGCAGACACAATTGGCATTTCACAAGAACGTGTTGGTCACATTATTGCTTTGCTTGGCTATCGGAAGATCTGTGTACGATGGATTCCCTGGATGCTGACTCCTGAAATGAAAGCGCACAGACTTGAAATTTGCAAGGAACTCCTCTCACATTATGAGAATGTTCTCCATTCAATTGTGACAGGAGACGAATCGTGGGTACACCATTATGACCCAGAGATGAAACGTCAGTCCCCCAGAAAAAGAAATTAAAGACGCAGCCCTCAGCTGGAAAATCATGGCCACAGTGTTCTGGGACACAGATGGTGTTATCCATGTTGATTTCCTTGATCATGTAACAACAATAAATGCAGAGCATCACATCACAACACTGCAAACTCTGAAACGGTGGCTAGCAAGGGTCCGAAAGGAAAGGGAAATGTTTTCCTGTAGCATAACAATGCCAAACCACACACTTCACTTGCCAACACAGCAGAACTTCAGAGACTGAATCTCACCACCGTACAGCATCTTCCATACAGTCCAGATTTAGCACCATCTGACTTTCATCTGTACCCAATAATGAAAACGATCTGTGGGGACATCGTTAAGCTTCTGATGAAGACATTGAGAGAACTGTGACACTGTGGTTGTGGAAACAGAGTGTCAACTTCTTCTGTGACTGCTTCAGAAAACTTGTTCATTGTTGGCAGAAATGTATCCAGTTGGCTGGTGATTATGTGGAAAAGTGAATATCGGTAACTAAACATCACATTCTAAGGATTATTTCTGCATTTGATTTATTAAAATATTCCCATCCAAACCAAATTAATGAAGGTGGGGAGCATTACTTCTCATTCAACCCTTGTATATAAGATGATTCCCTCTTCCTAACCATGACTGACTTTTCATGTTCAGATGCCAAGCCCTTTTGTCTAATAACATCACAGTCCATACAAGGTTAAACTTAGAAAGGGGGCAATTTAAAGGGGAAGAATATGTTATCAAATATTCAAATACAAGGGGTTGGACAAAAATATGTAAACATAGCAAGAAATCCATATTTCAATATAAATGCAGATATATCCAAACCTGCAGGATGTGCTGTTGTATTTGACCACGAACAGCACCTGTGCAATGTCTTCAATACATTGCAAGTGTCAGTCATGGTCAGAACAATGTTCTGTGTAGTTGTGAATGCATTGTGTTGGAGCTAAGTGAATTTGAACATAAGGAAATTGTTGGTGCACATGTGATGGGTGCACCCATAATCAGAGTAGTCGAAATGTTTGGTGCGTAAAGAGGCACCGTATCGAAGATTTATACTGCATGCAGAGAAAGTGGAAAAAATCATGTGCTAAGTTACAATGTGGACAAAAGCAGTTATTTAATGATCGAGGCTGATGGTCATGGAAGAGGATTGGGACGAAAAATAGAGAGGACAATAGCTGCAAAAGTCACTGCAGAATGGAATGCCGCACACTTGTGAATCCTGTCAGCGCCAAAACAACATGAAGAAAGCTCCATAAGCTGGGAATTGCAGGGCAAGCTGGACTTCCAAAACCCATGAGTGTTCCAAATACCTTAACAGGAAAGCATGGCACTGAAGTCATAAAACCTGGACTGTAGAACAATGGCAGAATGTCATGAGGCTTGTGTTATACTGTTGTCAACTTCTGGCAACATTTATGTCCCAAGAGTAAACATAGTGGGAGTTCCGTGATGATTCGGGCAACAATATCTTGGCATTCCATTAGCATCATGCTTACTGTGCAAGGTATCATTACTGCCAAGGATTATGTGAGCACTTAGGCTGATCAGGTCCACCCCATGGTGCAATGTTTGTTCCCCAATGGTGATACGGTGTTCCAAGATGATAGGACTCTTGTTCACAGTTCGTATTGTCCAGGACTGGTTATGTGGGTGGGAGGATGAATTGTCACATTTCCCTTGGTCACCACAGTCCCGAGATCTCAATATCATTGAGCCTTTGTGTTTACTTTGAAGAGAATGGTGTGTGATCGCTATCCATCTCCACCATCATTACCTGAACTTGCCAGTATTTTTCAGGAAGAGTGGTATAAGAGTGCCTAGAAAACCATACAAGCCCATCCTTAGATGACTAGAAGCTGTTTCAAATGCCAGTGGTTTCATACACCATATTGGACATGATAATGCATTTTGTTTTTAGTGTTTCCATATTTCTGTCCAACTTCTGTGTTTCATCTCTTCTACTGAATGCATGCATGTGTTTCATGTTACAGAACACTAGCCATGACATGAGTAACAATAATAGACAACACTTAAATGTAAAAAGAAGAGGAAACAAATAGTTCTAATTGTAACATATTGTGAGACAGCCATATATTTTTATTTAACAAATGTACTGTCATTGCAGTCATTTGGTGAGGTAGGCCAAGTTTTTAAGGTTTGAGTCAAAGACAATAAATGTTTCATTGTTTGAATGGATTAGGTTAGAAAGCTCTGATACTTCTATTCCCAGGCTGGTGGAAAAGAATTATTGCTCATTCTGATCTGCTTCATTATTTGAGACTGTAATATGTAGAATTAGCCTTAATATTATTATTAACTCACAGATGACTTTGTATTCTGCACCTTCTTGTGTGCTCGAATATCTAAGCAACTAATGACTGACAAAAATGCTGTGGGACCTGGTCCTGTTGTTATTTTTCAGGAAGTGGAGCGGTAATCTCAGGATGTCGTCATTGGAACACCAGTGAAATGTTAAATGATCTTATTAATTTGATAGCTTTCTGTAATCTTCAATTTTGACAATGTTAGTATTGGGAATGAATTAGAACAGTTGACTCAAATAATTTACTTATACTTGGTCTTTGTGATCTTTTGTGAATAAATACACTAATGTATGACAGAAGGTTGTGCTGTTGCATTCATTTCTTGCCCACTTGTAAGCATGTCTATAGTAGAATACTGATGCTAACTGCATGCCTTGCTTAGCAAATCCTATATCTATGCTCATTCCAAACTTCATACTATTCCATTAAATCCCTCCATGAAAGTGATCTTGTTCTACTAGGTGTTTATTTGATGACACTCCGCACTCAAACACATTTGTACAGCTGTACCTTAGAACTTGAAGCTATTTGGAAACAACGAAAAAGCAGTAAATATTATTGTATTTTGAACATAGAAAATCTGGTTTCTTCGTATGAAGATATGTTTAAAAAATTTAGTGTACGTATTTGGGAGGTTATACTACTACATTAATTTGCCAATTATTATCATTTAAGTATTTTGTTTTTGTGTATTAAACTTAAAAATTGATGGTGATTTCTGTGAATCTTAAATTAGACAATGTGTGAAAGAAATTAGGTCATCTAGAATAATCAGAGAATAATGTCACATGACTCTCAGAAAGACTCAAACTAAATAGAAACTAGTAATCCTGCATTGTAATCCAGCAGGATGCTACAGTAAAACCCTTTTTTAACAAATCTCTGGGGACCCAAATATTTTTCCTTAAACAGGGTTTTTCCTTAAATGAGGATTTCACCTGAGTGTAGTGAAGGAGTGACCTAGAATCATAATTAAAGCATTTAATTATCCTCTACTACAAATTTAAATACAATACACATATATAGTTGTTACACTTTTCACAGAACACACTTTTTTTTTCAAATCGAGATGAGTTGTTTGTGTTGTCCTTCCAACATATTGGAGTAAAGAAGTTGTTGCTCCAATTTATTGATATTAGTTAAAATTGATTCATGTACATTAAAAGAGGAAAAGAAATTGCTGATAATATCAGTTCCTTGCACAGCACCAACGAAACTTGGAGAAGTTGTCTTCCCTTTTCTTCTCCTTCTTCTTCATAATCATCATTGCTACCACAAGTTTGTGCTTCACAGCGTTCCTTCACAAGCATTTCAGACATTCACTTGCACCCATTTCATGTGTGGAAGTAAGGACAACATTATCATGGCAAACTAAATCCTGGAATGTCACATTTTGAGACTTATCAGTAATCCTATCCCATTCTTCTTCTGGAATAATGTCATCTTCAGCAGCAACTGATGTTCCTCAGCCAGCTTTTGTAAAACAGTTTAATACAGCCTGTTGTGGTGCAGAATTGGCGGCAGCAGTAAACGTACGAGTAGCCTGTAGAACAAGGAATATCATCACTTCTTTCCTCTCAGGAAATGGAAGTGACTTCTGTAAACTGCTACTCTGTACTTGGCTTTAACAGGGTGTATTATGCACAGGTCCAGTGGCTGCAGATGACTTCTATAGTTTAGAGAGAGGAACACTTACACTCCTAAGAAGTTACGCTTCCTTGGGATCTACATGGTGCTGGTCAATAATAATTTTCCTTAATGCTGCACCCATCTTGACGCCTAAATATCTAAGGAATCTGGTATCATTCAGACACTGCTGTTGTAACTGCAAGGACAGTTATGTTTTTGAACACTTGGGAATTTTAAAATTTTCTGTTATTTGTAGAGGTTACTTTCCACTTCCGTCTCTGTTTATTTACACCCAATACCATTTTCATTCTTCTTTTACTTCTTTTACCAGGATGGCATTTCTCTCCATTAATGGTATATGTTTATGCCAAAAGTAAATTATAACAGATGCCAATTTCACCAGGCTAGAAAATATCTCTAGACTTAAAATCTTGTATCAGTTGTGGCAGCGTAATGTTCTTCCAATAGTTTACACTTTCTGAGTCCACAGCCTGACTTTCTTCACTTATATTTTGAAATGACAGATTATAACTCTTTTAAAATGATCCAACCAGCTATTCACTGCACTGAAATTTTCAGCACCAGTCTTCAGGATGGTTTCATGAGCATGTTTCCACTTATTGGAATGCTGCCACTTCTCATTCCTTGGAACCATTGTAAGAGAATATTTTCCACTACAGTGTATGATGAAATATGAATGTTCTCCCATTTGGATCCAGAGGAATTGTTGGCTTCAGTATTTAATGCTTCCTTATTTGGAGTATGCCAGCGGTGTAGATAGTGCTAAATCATATTTCTTCGGCATGTTAGGAAGTTTTATATTAAGATTACCTTTGATATAGTGGATGATTGTCAGCTTTAGCTGAATTGTAAGCTATCTGTGTTTGCAGGCCATAACTCCACAAAAGTAAAACTTTGACTCTTCTTTAACAAACAAATACACTTCCTTGTCCTTTGTAGATCAAGTGACTGTGACATCAGATCATGTGACCTAAGTTGCACTGTAGTCAAGGTGGAATTCAATTTCAGACTCGCTCAGCACATCTAGCCATAACGCTACAAGAGAGGTAGAGTTATTGACCAAACAGCTATGATCTAAGTAGGTATTGAATGAAAGAATCAGTTACCATTTACTGCATTCAAGTAGTGTGAAACTGAAAGAAATCAGGAACTCACTGGTATATATCAGCGACTTTGGTAAAAACAAGATTTAAATTTTCTAATGTTCAGTTCCTTAAAGGGTACCTTTTCTTAAAGCAGAGTTCATTAAAAGCAGAGAGGGAGAACATTGTTCTTATGTGAGTTTCAGCAGTTTGGTAAAAACAAGATTTAAATTTTCTAATGTTCAGTTCCTTAAAGGGTACCTTTTCTTAAAGCAGAGTTCATTAAAAGCAGAGAGGGAGAACATTGTTCTTATGTGAGTTTCAGCAGGATCGATAGAAGTATTCGTAAAAGGCGGGACTTCTGTAAAAGCTGGTTCATTAGTTTGGGGTTTAATATATGTCCTTTCTGCTTCTCTAGCCAACTATTTGCCAATAAAAGTATTTTCAAGGCCTTTATGTATTTTGAGTAATCCCTGAAAACAATGGGCCTTTTTTATGCCAGACTGATGAAATTATCAGCTTCAATCTGTGGTTTCCAAACATCAACAGTTGCAGAGGAGAAGCTAATTTATTTTGGTAGCTGGAATAACCATTGGTAACTGGGATAACCATTGAAAACTTAAACCCCTGTCTACTCTTGTATGTTGTGTGCCCATGATATTCCTTTTGCATTTAACATAAAATTTTGCCTCCATTTTTTCTTGCACTAACTGTAGTAGCATTTGTATCTTCTCATATGTCTAAATGACTCAGGTTTTTCTGCTTGATTAAAGAAAATTATTTGTGCTGCTTCATCACTTTGTTGTAAACTTTGCTTGCTTTAGCCTTCAAGTTCACAATGATTAAAGTATTTTTTGATTAATTAGATTTTAAAAACCATCAAGTCATTAAACCAACATAGATTAAAATATCCCTTCTTCTCAGTCACTTGACCATTCAACTGTAATGATACTTATTTAATGTTGCTGAAGACAGTGAACAATATCTTTGCACAATAATTAATCAATTGCTGATGTTAAGTCACTGTTTCACTCCCATTATATTTTTAGTCAGCAAAGCTTCCAGTCCACCAAGATCATTAGTCACAGTTGTAGTGGTCTGCATACCTCAATGAACTAATTTTGAGCCCTTAGAATCACACACACTAGCTTTAGAATTAACAAGATTTTTTTTTAAATATGTAATCAGAATACAGGTCGAAACACAGAGAAGACAATTTACTCTCTTGGAGAACATCCCTCAGAATCTTTGTTTCAGAAACTTGTTTTCCCATTTCAGAATTCAGCAGTTTGATCCAAGTAAAGGTTTATTATTATTTTTACATCATTCTGGATTGGTGTCGTGTGTCTCCATTACTCCTTGTTCCATTTCAGATTCACATCCTCAACTGTCATTTTATCTTACAAAGTTAAATTTCAATTATGTCAGTTTTACATAACTGAATTTCTTTTTCTTATATTCTGCTGCCACAGATATTATAGCATTTCAGTTTTCTGATGTTGACTTGCTTTTTATCTAGGAAAGGAGCTAGATTCTTTCTTCCTCTTCTTTTGCTGGCTGCCATACTTTGCTTGTATCACTTGTATGGACGGAAGGTTGGGGGGGGGGGGGAGGAAGCCCTCATTAGTAATGTTATTTAGAGCTGTCCTAGTTCATTCTAAATGAGTGCTATAATTATAACTACACATGATTACAGCTCTCTAAACAGTTAACTGACTTTATTAGGATTGGGTAATTGTTCCAGTGTTTTGTTGTTATACTGAGCATGTAACTGAGTGTGCACCAGTGAGTGTGAAATTTCATGCCAGTATTGCAAATAGGTATGTAACTCTCTGGGTGTTATTCTTATATGAGTGTGATGGGGCTGTAAAGTTTTTGCTGAAAAGGAAATGACTCATTCACCATATTTACAAGACTCTGTATGCTGATTAACTCCACTCTTCAAATGAATTTGAAAGTGATTTTCAGTGCAAAAATTATTGCTTTAACGTTAACCAGAAAAGTAATATACATGTGTCTTCATTTGAATGTCATGACCAGTATTAATTAAATATTATACTACTTCAATGATAAAGCATGCACCTAAGACACAATTTGTAAAGCAAAACTTCGCATGAAGTGCATTGTAGAGGAGCAACGTAATAAGAAAAAGAACACATCAAAGCATGTAAAAAAAACTTACTTTGTAGCATCGAAAAAAGAGTCTAGTGATAGTTTATTTTTCAAAGATAGCTTTAGCATTATTTAAATTTTTATCCCAGCATTAACTGCAAACTATCTAGGTACTTAAAATGTTATGTACCTTTTTTTAAAGGCAGAATTCGATTAAGTAATTAACCACAAAGAAAACTCTGTGAATCTCTGATTTACTTGAAATTTTACTGATTGTTAATTAATATAGTGAAGTTGCTATGCCAGTGTACAGGAGTGTAAAATAAATGATGGCATGACTATGGAAGGATGTTCATGAGACAAGGAGAAGAACAGAAATCTAAATAAATATATAAATCCAAACCTCACTGTTTCAAGATGAAATATTTGAAACATGCTCTTCGTGTACTTCTCTCATACTCACTGTTACGATATATATTAGCCATTGCACTGAAAGCTTTGAAACTGAGCAACATTGACTTTCTTACTATTAATGATCAAACAGTGGAAGCTCCAGGTAGGAATATCAACAATGTGGGAAAAGACAGATTGCTACTTACCATAAAGAAGACACTTTAAGTTGCAACTTAATGTATATTCTTTAGGGTAAGCAGGAATCTGTCTTTTTCATACATTGTTGTTACCATTAATAATGTTTGAGATACATCACAGGCCTTCTCAGATGCTTCAGTAACTGGATCTGGTGAAACACTATTCTTTGGACTAGCAAAAACCAAATAGTTTGTATTGCCCCTCAAGAAAAAGTCAATTGGGATGAGGTCTAGAGAGTGGTTGGAAACACCTTCTATATGTCATTTCACATGAAAAAGGAATTGGACTGTTGTCCCATAATGCATAAACTACATTATACCGTATTGATAAATTTAGTGTCATGACTTTGTTATGAGCAGACGAAGTAAACTAATGGAAATTCCTGCAAGGAACAATATGTAAAATAAGAGAAAGGCAACCCCTCATATATTGCAAACTGGTATGTGTGGAGCATAGAAACGTGTAATGGATAACGGTATTTACATAAGCTTTTGAGCTCTTGCTCTTTTTCTAATAAAAGTACCCACACACACACAAATGTACAGAACCATGGCTGTGGTACTGTATGTTTCCATGTGTGAATGCATGTACTTTTAGCAGAAAAAGAGCAAGAGCTTGAAAGTTAATGTGAACATTGTTTTATTATGTTTTCTGTGGTCCACACATTAGTCCGCTATAGGGGAGTGGCTGACTTTTCCTTATTTTGAACTACATGTGTCTGTCACACTGTCTTGTTTCAAATGATTTACTACCAGCCTCATACTGCCTCACAGTGGCATAGCAGTGATGACGAAGCTGAGCATATTGATGTCTCTTCTTCGCCTGAATTCTTTTAGGCACAATTGTGGCAGGATTTCCGTCATAATATCAGTGCCATGTCACAGATATTCAAAGCTCCATCATCACAAAAATAAATGTTTTAAGCCTATGGTTACACAGACTATCCTTCTCCACCTGGTCCTAGGAACATGGTTTTGAAGTTTGTACCAGTATTTATCTTGAAATTATGAATATGCATGTGCCCCTGAATAAATTTTATCAACCACAGTGATGCATATGTTTATATAGGATAGTAGGTTGTCTAAAACTAAATATAAGCATCACATAAATCATCTAGAACAAATGGAAGGAGAATTAGAAAGAAATCGTAAGGCATTTAAAGCAGGGTATATATTTCTCTTTGGCATAAGGAGATAAATGTAAACTGAAGTTTTATTGATGAAGCAGACTGGAACTTGGGTCTATCCAATTTCCTGCATCAATGCTAAAGTTGCTGACAATTGAAGAAAACTTCAAGATGACAAAATGTTGTGTACCATCATTAATGGGAAAGCACTACCATAAACCAACTTAGCACCATTGAAAATTCATACAGCTGACTTAGTAGAAAATATTTATTCCTCTCTGCATCTGACCAGCGTTTCACAGGTTTTAGAGTGCTGTTGACACATTTCCCCATAAAGATAAAATGTGAGTGTTGAAAATGTATTTTTCCTATAAAAACTGATTGTACTCTGTTTTCAGTCATCTATGCTGTTGACACTTTCGGTTTAGGATTTCTTAAATTGTAAGGAAACATAACTTCCAATTAGAAGAAAAGATTAGGACTAAAAATTGAGGATATTAGAAAGAAAGAAGGCGAGAGGGGGGGGGAGGGGGGGTTGAAGGAAAGGAAAGAAACAGTTCTTGCCTGATCTGACAAGTATGGGAGAGAAATTACCAGTGGCCTTGTAAATGAACTGTCCAGACATTCACTTGAAGTAACTTAGGGAAGCCATGCAAATACTGGAACTGAATCTGAGTAAAATCATTCTGGGCATTAGGACATGTCATTCTGTAAAACTAAATTGCTACTGTCAAACAGAAGTTGAGGTTTCTACGAACTCGAGCAGTTCTCTTCAGGGCAGTGAGACTACAGTATTCACCTTTCACCATACACAGAGATGTATTTGTTGTGGATTAGCTTCTTACCATTAAAATTTTTTGCATTCAGAAGTGAAATTACTGTTGTGCATTGTTAAAAACTGAATGTTGGTACTCAAAATCATGTCAGAGAAATTTAATGTCCTGTTGTCAACAAAGTTATTGGAGGTTTTTAGTGTCTCAGTTTTGACATGAATGGAAGAAAGAACCCTCCATCCCTCTTTCTAAGATAATCATTTTTGCAATCCTATTGTGCAATTTAATTAAATGGATAAAATATAAGCCTAGATAATCAGATGAGAATTAGATGTTCATTTTCCTGATTAAAAAGTCCACAATATTATTGTTGCATTACATCATGTAATTCCCCACTTGAGAAACTACTTCAGGCTCAAAATAAAAAAGTAATTAACTTTACAATGCATGGAATGAAAGCTATGTTTATAATAAAAGTAATAGCCTAAATCAAACCTGCACTAAGAATACAAGAATAAATGTCAGTTTGTCATCGGATTGCGACAGGTAGATAATTGTTTAAGAAACTTGCAGGCTTTGAAGTCAGAGAGCTTTTGGTGAGACAGATTTTGTAGGTGTGTTTGTGGGGTGGGGAACAACACACTTGATGGTACCAGCTCTTTATTTCCTCAAGAATTAGTTTATACAAGGGTTAGAACTTTAATAGTGGAAACTATTTATTTACAGCTCATACAAAATAGATACATTTTCAAAGTTTTACTGCCCTTCAAAGTAGTCACCAGCATTGTGTATAACCCATTGCCAGTGATGTGGAAGTTGTAGGATACTCTTTGCAGTGCCAGTTGCGTTGACAGTTCGAGTGGCACGGTCTATTGCCTGACGAATTTGTAGCAGTTCTGAAGTGAATGCTGTGAAGTGTTTCCTTCAGTTTAGAAATCAAGATGAACTTACAAGGGCTTAGGGGAGTGCAGTAGGTGGTATAGCACTTAGCAGCCCCAACAGTCAAACAAATCAGTAACAGCTTGCATTGTATGTGCTTGAGCATTCTCCTGCAAAATGATGGTCAGGTCCTGCAGAAAGTGTCATCACCTCTGTCTCTATGCTGTTCATTTTTGGAACACAACCTACAACCAGCTTAGAGACAGAAGTGATGACACTTTCTGCAGGACCTGACCATCATTTTGCAGGACAATGCTCAAGCATGTACAGTGCAAGCTGTTACTGATTTGCTTGACTGATGGGGCTGCTAAGTGCTATACCACCTACTGTACTCCCCTGACTTAAGCCCTCATGAGTTCAACTCAATTTCTAAACTGAAGGAAACACTTCACGGCATTTTCTTCAGAACTGATACAAATTCGTCAGGCAATAGACTGTGCCGCTCAAACTGTCAACACGACTGGCATTGCTAAGAGTATCTTATGACTTCCACATCGCTGGCAATGGGTTATGCACAATGCTGGTGAATACTCTGAAGGTCAGTAAAACTTTGAAACACATCTCTATTTTGTACGAGCTGTGAATAAGTAGTTGCCACTATTAAAGTTCCAACCCTAATAAAATTTTGTTTCCTGTCACTCTTCTGCATGTTACAGTTCATTTTGGTGTCAATTATTCTCTTTGATTTAATTATTCCCCTTCACTATTCTGTCCTTCATATAACCTCTTTTTGCCCCACTTTTGTTTTGCGTTCTCTTCTATTCTTAATCTCACTATTGTTTATCTCTAACACTTACAACTGCTCTCATTTGTCAAGGTTTATTTCTTGCTGGTATTAAATTGCTAATTTCCCTCTTCTTCCTATGTCATCCCTCCCTCCCACCCACCCTCACCCCCACCCCCACCCCCCACCCCAAAAAAAAAAAGCTCAAGATCTTGGCAAAAATTATTTTCCAATTTTTAATTATCCCTTCCCCTTGCCACTTTACTCCCATTGTTGTCAGGATTCAAACAGCTAGTACATGTGATGACTTTTGTACATATCTGTTAACTTGTTGTTGACTCATAAGGAAAGATTTGTATGTGCTGTTAGATTTCATTCCTGGGTACATACATCAAAAGAGCATTGCAGTAGTAATATATTCAGAAACATATGACATCAGTTGTATGAGCGGGTTAAAAATTACGCAAAGGAAATTCGTATAGGACAAGTCTACTAGGGGAGAAAAGATTTAAAGTGATAGTGCTAAAATAACATGTATCAAGATAATATTTTGCTCTATAAACTTATCACACACCTTGGCAACTCTATAATGAAGGACTGTGAGAGACATAACACTTAGAAAGTCAGTACTGTGATACTGATTTGACATAAGAAGGTCTTTGAACGGCAGTACGTCAACTAATTTTGATGTTCTTATAAGGATTCTTATGAAGATAAATATTCATTAAAGCAGTGTTAGCAATGTAACTATCGTTTATCATTTGATATTTTTTTACTGTATGTGTATGACAAGGAACTCAAATAATACTATGTACATGAGCTCCAATCACATAAAACATACAGTTTAACTGCAAATCCGCAGAGGACTGTAATGTTAACATTTTGGTTTATCAGATTCCTGGGACGCTAGAGGACAGGTTCAAGCGAGCAAATTTTGGACGTATTGTGCCCTCTGTGATGGTCAACTCTGACGCATCTTGATGCTTGATGGAAGAACTAGCTCCAGAAATGGCTTCACATATGGACCAGTATTGTAACTGACTCTACTAAATATAAATGTGATTTCATAACAAGTAATTAAAAGTGTGTTAACAGGTATAACACAGTCATTGGTATTCTGATTCCAGATGTTTAATTACGGATAAGTAAACACTGAGAGACTTTTATACCCTTATCTATTGATAATGGTTGAAACTGATGGTCTCTTGTTGATTTTTCTAGGATTGTCAGCATGTGTACCTAAATGTTGATTTTATTTGCAAGATTTACAAAATTCAACCCCTTCCTAATTACTAAAAGATTAGTTCAATTTATATGTGATATGCTTTAAATTTTGTCATTTGCTTGTATTAAAAAAAACTGTATTTGACAGTTACAGTATTATTTGATTGATTGCTCTATGCAATACATTTAACTCAGTACAAGGTCTGACAATCCTGATAGTTGTTAGTTTTAAAGATATTGGTTACATATTTGAACACTTACTCTGTCTCATCCTTTTAGAAAATCAAATCACTTTGTGACTACAGTAATGATACGATTTGTAGATGTTAATGTATCTTTGTTTTTATATAACAAATTTAAAATATCTTTGTGAAGTATGTATGAATATTTTGTCATAATTTTTTTATTAGGATGAATAATAGCCTCATTAATGTATGGTTCACAAGTATGAGTGTGTGTACATGTTACAGTGTATGTGGCCAATTTAAGGCACACTTATGTATTTTGTGCTGTGTAAGACAAAAGGAAGTTGGTTTGATGGGTGCTACTCAAGTAAGTGATTATATTGTGTTCAGTCATTTGGATGAGTAAAGAATGTTCATGACATGCCCATGTGCTGAATGATACTGCAGTAGCGGGACTACTACAGTAAAGAAAAATAATTAATTTTCATTCTTAAATAACTTAATGACTGGTGGAAGGCACTGTGAAATCAACACTGTCACAGTCAACAGCATTAACTTTTTGTATGATTGTGGCAATTACCAACCAGATTACTGACAGGTCACTTCAGTTGTAAGCTTTCTGTTCTGTTATCCAGCATACAGTATGTCTGCATACTTTTTGTAACATAAGAGTTTACTGCCAGAAAGCCTAAAAATACTGTCATAGTGGCAACTGTTTGAACTCTGTGAAGCAAGGTAGACTTTTCTTGCTTCTGTAACTTTGCCTGCAGCATAGAACTTGTACTGCATGGAAAAAAGAACTCTTTGTGTGACAAACATAAAATGTTTTGTTGTGTAAAACTTTGCTGAAGTTTTCTTTAGTTCCAAAGTAATGATATTGTGGGTGTAAAAAGAAAGATCCAGGAGCTGACTACAGCTTTTCTCATTGTTTCTATGACTAATGGGTTGGTAAATCCATGTTTTAGTTATATTACAGTAAAAAGCCATATCAGAGTGTAGAATGAATATCAGTAACATATCGTGTAGTTTCAAGGGACTGTTATTTATTTAATGAACTTTAAAGAATATGTTTTGTTCTGTATGGTAATATTTAAGACTTTAATATTTGACTTCTTTGTTTATATGATGTAAGTAGAAACTGTGTGATATCAACTATACAAAATATTGTTTGCATGTTTTAACTTATTTATGCCTTGTGTTAATTGATGTGATTTCTTTTATTGGACATATTGTTTATCTCTACTGATTGTAGGGCATCTTAGATAATGAAGTTATTATTGTTCAGTCATTATGTAAAATAATTTGCACTTTCTGGGATGTAGGAGGCGCTTTAGTAAGAAGTGAGTTGAGGTGTCTTTCACTGATGGTGCTGAATGAATGTCCTATTCTTCCCTCCAGCAGTTAATGCCAAATTGAATAATGAAGGTTTCAGAGCTTAATTTCAAGAGATAATTAAATTTGTGGGTTTAATCATGAACAATACAGTTAAATATAATTACCATTTGTTATTCAGACACATAACTTGACTTGGAGTTCTGGACACTGTGAATGCTGGACTAATACACTGAGTTGAGTTAGTTCCCGAATGAAATGAGGCATAACAGGGAAAAACACTTTTATACTATGAAAGATAGTATGAAATAATATATCTATGTAAATTTGTAATATTTTCAGAAAGAAAATAAGATATATTTTGTAAGGATATGAATTTTGGTTATCTGAAATTGTGTCTCAGTTAATTGTATCACTTTTATTTTTCAGTCTTATATGACTGGAATCATCTGTAGAATTACATTTTGCATTTTGGACAGACATTGATCCTAACAGTCAAAGTAAAACTCTTTGAACATTACAACAGTTTTATACAACCAAAGGTTGAACATCTAAAGGCTACATTACATATTCTATTTATTGTTTTGTAATTATAAATTTTACTGGTCTTGTTATATATTTACAAAAATAAAAATTTCAAAACAGTGTTAAGTGTCTTTTTTAAGGTTATGAGATGACTTAAAAGCCTGGTATGTGCCAAAACAAGAAACAGTGGAAGCAGAAGCTATTTTGTGATATTTTATTAGCTAGAATCCTCTTGAGTTTCCAAATGTTATAACTTCTGAATGATATCTTTGTAAAATATGTTTGTCATTGTTGTTAATGTATTCATATACATAACAGAAAAAGTCTTTTTCAACTGTATGAAATAAGTTTATGTATGGTTTTTCTTTTATGTCCTTGCTAACCTCGTCCTTTCCTGTTGACTACTGCTAGGATGTAGCATTTAGTGTCTTTCTTAACAGAAAACAATAATAAGAGTTTATATTTTAATTGTATCATGTAAGATGAATTAGTATAAGATAATGAAACAAATGAAAATTCAGTGCTTTCAATTTCATACATTTTCAGTTGTGATCAATATTACTGCAACTATGATGGACAGCATCTGCAGAAATAAGTCCTATGTTTTAGAGACATCAGTGTTCACGTCTCCGCCTCCTCGTCCCTTCTTTTCTTCAAACTGATAGCTATTTGCATAAAAATGAGAATGATGTACACATTGCATTGCTCAGAAATGCATCACTTTCCTGCCACTGAAATAATGTCCTTTGCTCAAGAACATGTTCACAGACACAAACATAAAAAGACACACTAGCATTATTTTGGACCAAAATACTTATTATCAGAAGATTGGGTAAGTTTATTTTTTAATTTTCTTGAACATGTTGGTTAAATAAAAGATTTGTTTATTTGCTCTGATTCACTGGACTTGTGGCTCATTATCAGTGCTCAAAAGAGAAGTATTCAGTTGCAATATAGTAGTCTTCAGTTGCTTTTACAATATCAACAAATACTCTTTTGTTCCATCATTTTTGGGAGTGCATCCAGGACATTATCAACTCCTGTACCAATATTTTGACTGTCAAACTTTCAGCCATTCTCAAGGTGAGTCACTTACAAGATTTTTAAAGAATTTTACACTGTGGGGTGAATGGGTGAATGAGACCTGCCAGGAAAACTTCAAGAAACTGTCGTTTCTTTGGAAACAATTTGTCTTGGCACAATAAAATTATTATAATTCTTTTTTTCATGTTGCCTGACATTCACTGCTGTGAGTAAATAAAGAACCTACTAAGATGAACTAATAATAAAAATAATAATAATGAAAATGATTTTGTGTGTGTCAATGATTGGTTGCAAGTGTTTCAGTTGGAGGCCACTTTGGTGACTTATGTGGCCCTAACCAACCCTAGCTATCCAACTGGGGAGAAGGGGACATACTGTTGAATGTGGGATCCAAATCACATGTAGTTTCTGGAGACACATCACATCGTTGATAGGTGAAGGCTAGGTAAGACACGGACTGAAAAATATGTGGTCTGACAGGGATATGATCTCATTACCACTCAGTTTCCAGGCACCTTCTTTACCAATAGACCACCGGGCTCAACACCAAGTGAGGTGACACAGTGGTGATTAAAACAATGGGATTGTACCTGTTAGTAGTGGGAAGCAATTGTTGGAAAACATGCTAAAATTGTCCTTAGCCAATAATAAAATTACAGACTGGAACTGAATGCTGATCCAGATATTGTATATCCATACATCACTGACTGGCATCTGCCTGCAACATATAAGTTGCAAGCTGCAATTTGCATTACTAATGGTAAGGCTGCATCAGAAGACTAGATTGCAGTTAACCCTTCCAAATGAGTGAAAAGTTGCTGGAGATGCACCAATTCTAATAGCTTCAGTTTAGTTATCTTCCATAGCTTCAATGTTTTGTGGCTAAGGCTAGAAAGGAAAGTGTGTTTATTTTTTTATTTTATTGCAATACATATTCCGTAGATCCATTTTTGCGCAGTAACGCATAGATGTGGAATGAGCAAAACATTTAATTCATTATTACATTTGTTCCACCGGGGCAATAAACAAAGATTAAGAATAAAAATTGAAAATAATAATAATAATAATAATAATAATAAAGTAACACAATCAGTAAGTTCTAATCACACTCGCAAACAAAGGTTAAGATACAATTTACAGGTTGTATCTAGACATATCATCTTCTTCTTCTCCTCCTCTTCCTCCTCCTCCTCTCTCTCTCTCTCTCTCTCTCTCTCTCTCTCTCTCTCTCTCTCTCTCTCTCTCTCTCTTCCCCCCCCTCCCCCCCCCCCCCCACCCCCAGAGTCCAGAGTAAAAGTGACGATTTTCTGGACTTACAGATCACCAGTTAATCTAATTAAAGCTGCGAGGTATATTGAATTCACAATAATACATGCCATGGTAAATGGTCTTAGCTATCTCTGCTATGGAATTCTTCTAGAGAACAGACACTTTTTTCAAGCAAGAACTCGAGCTTATTTTTAAATAGCACATTATTATGTTGCAGACATGTAATATTACTTGGAAGTGCACTGAAGATTTTTGTGCTTGTGTATTGTACACCTTTTTGCACCAGTGACAAATTTTTCAGGTCACAGTGTATGTCACATTTCCTTCTTGTGTTATGATGATGGTATGTTTCATTTTTTTTTCATATTGAGAAGGATTGTGAAGCATGAATGTCATGTATGAAAAGAGATATTGTGCAGTAGTGGTTAGTATTCCTATTTGCTTAAAAAGGTTGCGACATGAGGTTGTTGGAGGCACTCCACACAAAATCTGGACAGTCTTTTTCTGACTTGTAAAGATATTTTTTGATAGTGATGAATTGACCCAGAAGATTACCCCATAACACATAAGTGAATGGAAGTAGCCAAAGTAAGCAGATTTTGAGACATTGTTGCTGAATTAAGCCATTTCAGGGCATGCTGGATGTGGTGTTACCAGTTAAGCCTGTTATCTATATGTAAGCCAAAGAATTTCAAACAATTTATCTTCTGTATCTGCTGGCTCTCATGTGCAATGTTTATATCCTGTGGGCTTCTGTGACTGAAATGAATGTAATTGGTTTTGCCAGGGATTATTGATAGAGAATTAACTGTGAACCAATTCAGAACAACCTCAAGTAATTAACTGGTTGGCATTTAATTGTGGGTCATAGGATTACTTATCTATCACACTGCTTTTGTCACCTAGAAACTATGTAAACGTGCTTCTTTGTTTGAGGACAAAGGTAGGTCATTAATATACACACATCAAAAAGTCTTGCATCACCCCAGTTCACAGAACTCCTGAAGATAGACCTCGACTGTGGATATTTTATCACAGGCACAGTCCCTCTGACTGTTCAGAGATGTCACTAAGCCCACCCAAAGATTTAAAAAGCATGAGCAGTGCTTATTAGATGGAGTGGGTCCGACAGCTGATCAGTTCCAATCATTCCACCAAGAAGAAGGTACACGGGTCATATTGTCTGTAGTTCAACCTTGCCTTGACAGTCAAAACCGCTGTTCGATCGCATCCGCAGGAAGGGCTCCAACAAGGGAAGTGTCCAGGCATCTTGGAGTGAACCAAAGCAATGTTGTTCAGAATTTGAAGCCATTTTGACTATTTTTCAACTGTGACTGTCTCAAGAAATATGTAAAGGTTTTTTAAATTACCACTTTCAGTCACAAACTTTGTTGACTATTGTAGTACTTCTTTATTTAGCAACATTTTTCGAGGAAATCTCTCATCTTCAGGCTAAATGGCATTACAAAAACAATTTTACAATAAGGTAATACTGATGCTGATGTAACAGCATTTAGGAAAAGACTATGTAACATCAGTATGACCTTTCTGTAAAATTGTTTTTGTAATGCCGTTTAGCTTGAAGATGGTATTCCCTCGAAACATGTCACTAAATAAATAAGTAATACAATAGTCAACAGAGTTTGTGACTGGTGGTGGCAATTTAAAAAACCTTTACGTAGGTGTTGTTCAGACATGGAGGAGATACAGAGAGACAGGAACTGTCTATGATATGCCTTGCTCTGGTCGCCCAAGGGTTACTACTTCAATGGATGACCGCTACCTATGGATTATGGCTCGGAGGAAGCCTGACAGCAATGCCACCATGTTGAATAATGCTTTTCGTGCAGCCACAGGACATCGTATTATGACTCATACTGTGCACAGTAGGCTGCATGATGCGCAAATTCACTCCTGATGTCCATGGTGAGGTCCATCTTTGCAACCACGACACCATGCAACACAGTACCGATGGCCCCAACAACATGCCGAATGGACTGCTCAGGATTGGCAGCATGTTCTCTTTGCTGATGAGTGTCACGTATGCCATCAACCAGACAATCGTCTGAGATGTGTTTGGAGGCAACCCTGTCAGGCTGAACGCCTTAGGCACACTGTCCAGTGAGTGCATCAAGGTGGAGGTTCCCTGATGTTTTGGGGTGGCATTAAGTGGGGCGGACATATGCCGCTGGTGGTCATGGAAGATTCCGTAATGGCTGTACAATACGTGAATGCCATCCTCCGACTGGTAGTGCAACCATATCGGCAGCATATTGGCGAGGCATTCATCTTCGTGGATGACGATTCACACCCCCATTGTATCCCTTCAGGATAATGGCATCGCTCAACTAGAGTGGTCAGCACGTTCTCCAGACATGAACCCTGTCGAACATGCCTGGGATTGAAAAGGACTGTTTATGGACGTCGTGACCTACCAATCGCTCTGAGGGATCTATGCCAAATCCTCATTGAGGAGTTGGACAATCTGGACCAACAGTGCCTTGATGAACTTGTGGACAGTATGCCATGATGAATACAGGCATGCATCAATGCAAGAGGACGTGCTAATGGGTATTAGAGGTACTGGTGTGTACTGCAATCTGGACCACCACCCCTGAAGGTCTCGCTGTGTGGTGGTACAACATGCAACATGTGGTTTTTGTGAGCAATAAAAAGGGCAGAAATGATGTTTATGTTGATCTCTATTCCAATTTTCTGTACAGGTTCCGGAACTCTCAGAACTGAGGTGATGCAAAACTTTTTTTTTATGTGTGTATATGAGAAATAGCAGAGGACCAAGGACAGAATCTTGTGGAACTCCACTTTTTCCCAGTCAGACTATACCCCTCCTACCTGCATATTGTTACCGTCTAACACTATTTTCTGTTGTCTGCCCTGTAGATAGGATTTGAGCCAGTTGCCTGTTTGTCCTCGGAGTCCATAGTGGCATGTTTTCTCTATAAGCACTCTATGATTGACACAGTTGAAGGCCTTAGACAGATCACAAAATATGCTCACAGGATATGTCTTCTTGTCAAGGCATTCCAAAACGTTACTGGTAAATGAAAATATAGCTTCAATTGTGGAGATATCTTCTCCGAATCCAAACTGGTTTTTACTAATTAATGCAAAGTTTTCTGGGTGACTGACTGTCCTGCATATATTAATTTTTCAAGGACTTCAGAAAAACTAGAGTGAGAGGACGATAGTTTGTAACATCTGAGGTATCGTCATTTTTGTAGGGGGGCTTTACAATAGCATACTTCAGCCTGTCAGAGAAGATACCTTTTTTCAGAAAGGCATTGAATATATGGGCTAGGACTTCACTGAACTCATTGCAGCAGGCTTTTAGCAGTTTGGTGGGGATGATTTTGACGCCAGTTGGATTTTTGTGTTTTAAAGAAATAATGGTTTTTCTTACTTCCCGTACTGTTATAGGGGCTATACTTATTTGCTCTATGGAAATTGGGAAATGATCTTTCAATATTTTTAAGGCCTCTTATACAGAGCCATTTCATCTTGTTTTCTCAGCAGCATTTAAAAAGTACTCATTAAAATTTTTGCCACAGTCTCTCGGTTTTGTACTTGTTTACCTACATTAATGAGAACAATGTTGTGGGAACTACTGAGGCAATTTGCAGCAGTCTCACTCCTTATCACTTCCTATACTGTTTTGATTTTGTTTTTGGATTTATTAATTTTGGAGCATAGGTACAAACTTTTTAACTTCTAAATAACTTTACTTAGTATTTTAAAATATTTTTTACAGTGATTTGGCTGGTTGTGGTTGTCTGGATTTTTTGTGTCGATGTATGGGCCTTTGATTCCTTTTGCATGAAATCTTAATACCAGTGTTATCCAGGGCTTTTTGGTGTGTATTGTGGTTTGGGTCTTATATTTTTTTTGAGGAGGTGCTTTCAAATATCAGTGCCACTTCATTACTAAGACGATTGTATTTGGAATTGGCATTTTCTAAATTATGCATAAGTCTCCAGTCTGTGGCTCGGAGGTGTGATTTATCATGTTGTTGGGCAAATGGTCAAAGATTTTTCTTCCTCTATATTGAACGTCTTTCTGAGCCACTCACAGCTTTAATAATCTCTGTACATAGGGCTATTCGCAAGTAAGTGCCAATTGATCATGAAATGGAAACCACTGTGAAAATAAAAAATGTTTCATTTGCAAAATTACCTACACATTCCAGCTACATCTATCTCTATGTAGTTGGTGCTCTGACTTAGACATTTGTCATAGTATTGTGCCAACTTTCCAATACTCTCATCATAGATGGCAGCCACTTGTGTTGTTCGCCAATACTCTGTGCTGGTCTGCAGCTTGTGAGTGTGTCAAAATGCTGTCTTCAAAACCAGCGGTTCATGTGAGCAGAGATGAAACTCAGGGGTAGCCAGTAATGGGCTGTATTGTGGGTGATCAAATACTTTCCATCGAAAATACTGCAGGAGCATCTTCATTGCACCTGTAGAGTGCGGTGGGGAAGTGTCATGAAGAAGGACCTGCTTGACAGTTGTTATGTGGGCTGCATGACGTCAGGCGAAATCTCTCACCAAGCCCTCATGCTTGACGGTAGATGCTATTTCCCAGGCATCTGTTCGTACTCACTGTATGCTCAGAACTGAAAAGAGCAACAAGACACAATCAATGGGCATATTTTCAACCCTGTTCAACATGTCTGTGTAAAGCTTCATCAGATTTTCATCGTGGTTTCCATATCACGACCGAATGGAACTTGCTTTCCGAAGAACCCTCATATAAAAGACAATATCCTGACTGACTGGCTCACACACTTACTAACCAACCCCAGCCCAAACCGCTGAGGATAGAACCTTGAAATTCATAGAGGGTGTTGATCTTATACTGTAGGCATTGTTTAAAAAGGGATATTTTGATTTTCCATCCCTAAGGGGCTAAAGTAGGGGAGAAAGTTTTTTGAAAATATGTCACTATTAAGCAATTTTCAAACTAGACCTATGAAAATTGCTATTTGGCTTCTTAGTCAGAAGTAAATAAATTTGTGTTTCAGCATTTTTGGAAATTCAATCACTATGGGGGTGAAATTTTATTTTGAAAATAAATAATTGTTAAAGAACTGCATGTTTAAAACTACATCTATGAAAAATGGCATTTGACTTCTCTCTCAGAAATAAATAAATAAATAATAACAAGAAATATGTTTTTAGAAATTGGAGGGGTGAAATAGGGGATGAAAATTGTTAAGTAAATATTTCGTTGTATTAAAAAGTGTTTAAAGCTAAATCCATGAAAACTGGTATTTCACTTCTCGGCTAAGTATAAAGAAATATGAGTTAGCGGATGAGAGTTTTTATGAAAATGTCACTACAAGAAACCAAAAGGCACGATTAACAAAAACCTTCGACTCCAGATAGCAGAACCACTTTTTGGGCAGACGTACATTCAGAAAAGACTGTGATTTTGTGGCCTTAATTAGTGTAAGAAATTTAGAAGGTTTTGCATTTGATGAACAACATAAAAATCTGAGTAAAGAAAATTACAAAAAATCTGTGCAGTTCATACAGTCTATGCTAACAAAGCAGCTGGCATTAAGCTAGTGCATAAAAAAGGTAATTTTTCCCCTCTAGTGTTTTAGATATTGACATATGTGTTCTTCTGAAATTGTGATGGATTATTTATCAGGAATTTTATTAGCAAACACATGTGCTGCGATAGCACAGTTCAAATGCCTAGCTTCCTTGAAGAGTTAACCTACATTAAATCTGTGAGTGAACACCACATATTGTTCTTACTATTTGTTATTGTGCAATCAATATTTTCTCTCTAAGTGATGAGTTACCTCAGAAAAGGATATTGAAGGGATTATAAAACTATAGACAGTATCCCGCCGTCAAACTTCCGCTCAATCAAAAATGAGATAGGACTTCAACAGATTTATTAATTCTCAAAACCACATTACTAAGATAGGTACAGGCTTTGTTTTTTAACAAGAATAACAGAATGTTTCCGACAAAAAGTAAAAATTGTGTTTGCTGTATGATTCTAAGAATAAGTGTGGTGCGTTGCTGCAGGTGTGTCACCGCGCGCCAAGCAGTGAAAACACTCAGTGTCAGGACATCGTTCTTCTGTCTTTGCACTTGCACACAAACTGTGCTGAACAATATTTGAGATTCGCATGAACTACTATCGCATGCGCCAACTGCAATATCAGCCTGTAGCAGTCGGCCCCCTTGGCAAGACTGGAGCATGGTAAGTCTTCTCTGTACCTGGTGGGAAAATGAACACATCTTCCTGAGCGAGTGGTGCATTTAGGTTCTTCTTCAAATGGTTGAGTTGGTGCCATAGTGGGAGGCTGGATTGTAGCCCCCTTTCTTCTCCTCTCTTGAAATCCTTGGAAGTGTGGTCGGCACTTATTTGAACGTGTAGGCCATCTTAACTGTATTCATTGAAACTGTAGCTGGTTTGCCATTAACAAGAATGTCCATGGTATGCAAACTCCTGCACAGAACAGGGCATGGTCAAGTGTTGGGTGGTTGTGGTGGTGGTTTAACAGTGTCTGTGCAAAGCATAATGTGAGTGCACGTGTCCATATCCCTACGCATGAACGTTTTGTGGTATCCAAGCCTAGTGGCTCTCACTGGTTTCATGTGGTCCACTATCTCATATAGAGTATATAGGAATTATCCTCCTGAGGCCCAAAGGGTTTTTTTTTATTTCATTTAGAATGTAGTCTTTTTTTGGGCCAGATATGCCTAAAATACATATTAAAACAGGACATTTTTTTTGCAATTTTACTTTTTTCAGAATGGCTGGTACAGTATACTGAACTTCGGGTCTCAAGCGTTGCTTTTGTGCATAATCCAGTATACTGGACCGTGGACCTCAGGAGGATACAGTTGATCGTTAACATCAGATACCTTTGTGGCATCGCCGAAAACACCCAATAGACGCAGTGACATTCTGTATAAAAACTTTGCTGCTGAAGTCTCAATGTCTGACTTGAATGCATTCCTCAGATCAAGTAGGGCAATGGGAAGTGCAGAAGTCCATGTGGTCCTGTGGCACATAAATGCTGCCTCTAATGTGTGGTGCCACCTTTCCAGCATGTCTTTACTAGCCGGGTGGTAGGCCGTGGTCGTATGGTGCGAATATCCACAGAACTTGGCTAGCTGCATGAACAATTCAGACTTGAACTGCCTCCACCTGTCGGTTGTTATATGGAGAGGGCAACCAAATTTGGTGAGCCATGTTGATGTGAAAACTGCTGCAAGCATTTATGCTGAAACGTCATCAGTAGGTACTGCTTCTGGCCAATGAATGTACCTGCCGGTCATTATCATTATGTAGCGACGGCTATCTGAGAGAGGCAGTGGTCCTTCCACGTCCATGCAAATGTGAGAAAAACACACACTGACATCTCGGAACGCTCATATTGGAGCATGCAAATATCGGGCAACTTTGGATAACTGGCCTTTTGGGTATGATCTAGTCCACCGATGACAATCTCTGTTCATGCTGAGCCACACCAACCTCTGTAACACCAGTTTACCCATCACATGCACTCCAGGGTGACACTAGTTATGGAGGTTATCAGACACCGCCTGGTAGAATGCAGTGAGTACATACAGTTGTGATCTGACGTGCAGTGTATCACAGTAGACCTTGCTGGTTTCATACAGAATGCTGACCAGTTGTAATTTTAGCAATTTTGTCATCGCATTATATTGCTTGTAATTCAGGGTCTTCTTGCTGCATTCCTGCTAGCTCTGTCATGTTCAGTGGTTGTGAAATACCAAATACTCTGGATAAGCAATTGGCCACCACGTTGGTCAGTCCAGAAATGTGCTACAAGTCTAGTGAATTGGCTTGTAAACTCGAGAGTACTGTCACTGTGAGCACCTGTCACTGTTCTTATGGAATGTGTATTCCAGTGGTATGTGGTCCACAACTGCCATGCACCATCTACCCATTTTGGTGCTTCGAATGCCATGTCCATACTCTCATTCCTTTGAATGGGAGTTTAACCTAGTACCTTTGTGCCTGATAGTGGAGTATTTAATGGTGCTTACTGCTTTTCAGTACATGGTAAAAGATGCTGGTAAAAATTTAGCATCGTGAGATATCTGTGTAGCTCTTTTATAATTTGTAGGCTTTGGCAGTTGTAATATGGCCTCTACTTTTTATGACAGTGTTGCAGAACCAGAGGACAATATGTGGTGGCTCAGAAACTGAACTCCAGGCTAGCCAAAAATGCATTTTGCAATGTTTAAAACATGCTTTACTTCTCCAGTCGTTTAAGAACCACATGTAAGTGAAGTGCCTGTAATGCTGTTCTCTGGTTTCTGAATAGACCAACATGTTGTCCAGGTATGTGAACCAGAAAGGTAGCCCATGCAAGATAGAACCCATGAAGCACTCCCAGGACTGTGCAGCGTTCTGCAACCAAATGTCATAAACTTTGACTAAAATAATACAAAGGGCATAATTATAGCCGCCTTGGGAATGTTCTCTAGCATGACCATGATATGCATGTAGCCCTTTGCACAGTCAATGATGCTAAATACTGTTGTGTTATGAGGAGTGTGGTTGTAGCCACGTAATAATGGTACCGGGTAGCAATTGGGAATAGCCCTGGCATTCATCACTCAATAATCACTGCGTGGACACAAAGCTCCACCTTTTTTAGGGTCTAGGTGTAATATTGACACCCACGGACTGTATGACATACGAATAACTCCCTCCTTCAACATAAGGTTAAACTCTGCCAGTGATATTGCGAGACGTCCACATGCTACTCTGCATGTGCAACATGACACATGTGGTCCATCTGTAGTTTTGATGTGATGGACAGTATCATGTAACACCTTTGTGATGCTCCCGGAGGTCTAGCTAAGCCCAGAAAATCTTGCAAAATTGCGCAGTACTCTTCATCTGCTACTTGCACAAGCTTGATGCTACTGGTTCTAGTATCATGGTAATTCCAGCGGCTGTCAAACCAATACTGCTGTCCACAAGGCAGGCCTTAGATGTGTTGAGCAAGAGTCTGAAATATGCTAAGAAATCAGCAATTATTATCGCTCCAGCCACGTCTGCTACTGTAAAATTCCACGTAAATTGTCTACCCAGGCTTAGACTCAATCCTCACACCATGTACCCATAAGCTGGGATCTCTGTATTGTTAGCAGCTGCCAAGCTGACTGGTTGCATGGCCTCTAGCATCAAAGTGACTTCCTTGGCAAAATACTCAGATCAGATTCTGTATTTATTAGATATTTCCTTCCCGACGTCCACTCCATTATAAATAGGCTTCAAGGGTTGCAGTCAGTGGCACCTACTAACGATGGCTGTTCCCATTTGGGAATGTGCGTGGGCTTGTACGCTGTATCTGCGGTGGTACAAGCAAAATGTAGAGCTAGACTCTGGTGCAGAATGTGAAGTGGAGCGTCTCCTTGAACGTCATTGGCTATGCTCTCTGTGGCGGCTCATATTACCATGCGAAAGCAAAGGTACCATCTGTGAGCTTAAGAGATCCACTTTGGCAGCTAGGGCATCGTAATCAGAACGCAACATTTTAGGGGCTATGGAAGTAACACTGGTAGGAACAGTTACTGTAGTGGCCTGCGAGCACCGTGTGATGGAATCTTGAATTCGGTCAGCAAGTTCTGCGACTGTGTCCAGTGACATGTCCAACTGCTTATCAATGATGGCATGTCCCAAGATGGCAGACATTTGCTCCAAATCGTGTACAGGAGATTGTCAGAAATTAGCAGATGTCCACTGTGTTGCAAAGATAGTGAAGGTATTGTGAGGGCTTCCTATCACCCATTTCTTCTTGAGCCTATACCTGGTGAATGTGATCTTCCTGAAGCCGCTACAGGACGTATGAGCTCCGCTTTTAATCAGTCATAGGTATTTTCCCCATTGGAGGTGCTGTTATTACGTCTTGAACCTCTGCAGCACATCGCTGGTTGAGACAGCTTAAGAGCAAAGGAAATTTAGTGTTATTGACAGTTATTCTGGTGCAGGAAAAGTTTGCTTCAGCCTTAGAAAATCACAATATGGGATTGTGGGGCCAAAAGGGCAGGAGGAACACTGCCAAGCAAGATACCATTGATCATTCCATCACTGTTTTTTCGTATGGTGGATGTATTATTGCATGAGAATACCCCAAACCCAAAAACGAGATGCAACTTCAACAGATTTATTAACTCTCAAAACTACATTACTAAGTTAGGTACCGGCTCTGTTTTTTACCAAGAGTAATCTGTTCTTCAGCAAAGAATAAAAATCAGTAGTTGCACTGTGATTCTAAAAATAAATGTGGCGAATCGCTGTAGGTGTATCACTGCACCCAAAGCGGTGAAAACACTTGTTGTCAGGACGATATTTCTCTGTCTTCGCGCTCACACATGAACTGATTTATACATTTGAGATTGACATGATTGACTATTTGCACGTGCCGACCGCAGTATCATCGTGAAGCAGTCGCTACAATACCATAAGACATTATTGAGTGGAAAAATGCTAAATATGTCAGGAGGTTGATTTGTTTGTTTTCAAGATTATCAATTAAACGTAGAGCAACAGCAGTTGAACATAACTGTTTGAGAAATTCTGTAGTATCCTTCTTCCAGTTCAAGTTTTCATCAGTATGTACAACCAAAAATTTGGAGCTTTCTACTTTATTTACTGACTCCTGCTCATGTGCTGCACGAAATGTTTGTATGCCTTTATTTGTTGTTTTGAACTGAATATAATGTGTTTTCAGAATTGGGGGGGGGGGGGGGGAGGGGTCCATTTTCTGAGAACCACTTTATGATTCTTTGGAAAAATTTCATTTTACCATCTTATCCGTTGCTTTCTCTCTAATGGGATTTATTATAACACTAGTACTGTTTGCAAAAAGTACTAATTCTGCTTATTGAATGTTAAGTGGAAGATCATTCACATAAGAGTGGACACAGAATTGAACCCTGTGGGATTCACTTTGCGATTTCTTCCCACTAACTAAAATTTTCTACCATTCTGACAGTATTTGGATTATTCATAACGGCCTTTGCTTCTGTTTGTTAAGTATCATCCAAACCAGCTCTGTGTAAAGCCATGAAGTTCATAAAACTTGAGTTTTTCTCAGAGAAGAAGATGATCTACAC
The DNA here is from genome assembly GCF_023864275.1 of Schistocerca cancellata. NCBI lineage: Eukaryota > Metazoa > Arthropoda > Insecta > Orthoptera > Acrididae > Schistocerca > Schistocerca cancellata. The sequence continues at coordinate 788,369,127 of NC_064628.1, read as the reverse complement.
AATCAAACGCCTTGGCAAAATCACAAAAAATACCATCTGGTGGTAATTTATTTGACTTTCCGTCAATTACTACGAACTGTGACTCTCTGACAGGAAATCACAAATCCAGTCACATAACTGAGACGATATTCCATAAGCACGCAATTTCACTCCGAGCCGCCTGTGTGGTACAGTGTCAAAAGCCTTCCGAAAATCCAGAAAAACGGAATCAATCTGAAATCCCTTCTCAATAGCACTCAACACTTCACGTGAATAAAGAGCTAGTTGTGATTCACAAGAACGATGTTTTCTAAACCCATGTTGTCTGTGTGTCAAAAGACCGTTTTCTTCGAGGTAATTCATAATGTTCGAACACAGTATATGTTCCAAAATGCTGCTGCACATCGGCGTTAACGATATGGGCCTATAATTTAGTGGATTACTCTACCTTTCTTGAACATTGATGTGACCTGTGCAACTTTCCAGTCATTGGGTACAGATCTTTCGTCGAGCGTACGGTTGTATATGATTGTAAGGTATGGAGCTAATGCATCGGCACACTCCGAAAGGAATCTAAATGGTATACGATCTCGACCAGAGGACTTGCTTTTATTATGTGACTTAAGTTGCTTCACTACTCCGAGGATATTTACTTCTACGTTACTCTTGTTCGCAGCTGTTCTCGATTTGAATTCTGGAATATTTACTTCGTCTTCTTTTGTGAAGGCATATCGGAAGGCTGTGTTTAGTAACTCTGCTTTGGCAGCACTGTCATCGATAGTATCTCCATTGCTATCGCGCAGAGAAGTCATTGATTGTTTCTTGCCGCTAACATACTTCACATACGATCAGAATCTCTTTGGCTTTTCTGCCAGGTTTCGAGACAAAGTTTCGTTGTGGAAACTGTTATAGGCATCTCGCATTGAAGTCCGCACTAAATTTCGAACTTCGGTAAAAGATCGCCAATCTTGGGGATTTTGCGTCTGTTTAAATTTGACATGTTTGTTTCGTTGTTTCTGCAACAGTGTTCTAATCCGTTTTGGGTACCAAAGAGGATCAGCTCCGTCGTTTGTTAATTTATTTGGTATAAATCTCTCAATTGCTGCCGATACTGTTTCTCTGAATTTAAGCCACATCTGGCCTACATTTATACTAATAATTTGGAATGAGTGGAGATTGTCTGTCAGGAAGGCGTCGAGTGAATTTTTATCTGCTTTTTTGAATAGGTATTTTATTCGCTTATTTTTAGAGAATTTGGGGATTACAATATTCAATCTCGCTTCGACAACACTGTGTTCACTAATCCGTGAATCGGTTTTGATGCTCGTTATTAACTCAGGATTATTTGTTGCTAAAAGGCCAAGTGTGTTTTCACAACCGTTTACTATTCTCGTGGGCTCATGAACTAACTGCTCGAAATAATTTTCAGAAAATGCGTTTACCACAATTTCAGATGATATTTTATGCGTACCTCCGGAATTAAACATGTATTCAACAAATCGAGGGTAAATTTTAAAGTCACCACCAACTATTATCGTATGATTCGGGTACGTGTTTGAAATCAAACCAAAGTTTTCTTTGAACGTTTCAGCAACTGGATCATCTGAAGTGGGAAGTCGGTAAAAGGATCCAATTATTATTTTATTCCGGTTGCCAACAATGACCTCTGCCCATACTAACTCACAGGAAGTATCTACTTCAATTTCGCGACAAGTTCAACTAATGCAACAAATATGTCACCGCCAACCGTGTTTAGCCTATCCTTTCAGAACACCGTTAGGTTTTTCGCAAAAATTTCGGCTGAGCTTATATCCAGCTTTAGCCAGCTTTCAGTGCCTGTAACCATTTGAACATCAGTGCTTTATATTAGCGCTTGGAGCTCTGGTACTTTACCAACACAGCTACGACAATTTACAACTGTTAACGCCAATAGTTCCCGTAACTGCGTTCTTCCTGTGTTCAGCCTACACCATTTGTGACTGAAGCCCTTTTTGCGTTTTCCCGAGACCCTCGAACTTAAAAAACCGCCCAGTCCACGCCACACAGCCTCTGCTACCCGTGTAGCCGCCTCCTGCGTATAGTGGACACCTGACCCACTCAGCAGATCCCGAATTTTTGAATATTTTGGAAAAAGGTGTCAGTAAGGAAACTGGGTGATAAATGTTTAATCTGTCTTGTCACATTCCTTATGAAGAGGCTTAACAATAGTAATTACAGTGCTGCATTGAGAGAGTATCACTAACTGAAAACTCTTAGGAGAGTTGAAAGCACTGATGAACTTGGTGTGACACCTGGGAGAGGAAGGCATCTTATCCCCACAGAACTTATTGATGAGGTTGCTGTTGCTGTAACTGACCACGCAGCTCACGCCCTGGCTAGTACTCGTGCAGTGTCACAAGAAATATCCATACCGTAGTCAACAGTACAGAAAGCTTTGCGGTCTATTTTAGACTGACACCCATACAAGATCCAGACAGTGCAGCAACTGAAACCTTATGATCTGCAGCAACAATCCGAATTTTCTCTTTAGTTTCTGGCATGGATCAGTTGATGACATGTGGCTGGGCAGTATTCTATGGAGTGTTGAGGCACATTTTATGCTACAGGGTTTGTGAATACACGGAACTGCCGAATCTAGGGTACTGTTAAACCGCGTGTTGTGCACAAAGAGCCACTGCGTCACTGTATATGGTGGTGTGATTTCAGAAGCGCCAGTCTGTTCTTCTTTGAAGAGAATAAATCCAGAGAGCCTGTCAAGTATACCATGACGTCGGCATGTTACTGACATCTCCTTGTACAGCATGTGATTCCTGCTTTGGAAGAGCACAGTTGTGTGGAAACCACTGTTTTCATGCAAGATGGGGCAACACCTCACTCATGCAGTGAAAGATCTGGTTAATGCAACCTTCGATGAATATCTTATCACCAAAGGTTTTCCACATGCATGGGCTACAAGATCATCTGATATGAATCCATGTGACTTTTGGCTCGGGTGATGTGTAAAAGAAAGCATTCACCGGGTGCACACTCACTCTCTCTCTGGTCTAAAGACCAGTATACAGGAACATGTTCCTCAGATCCACTGGAACGGCTGCGAGGAACTGTTGATCACGTTTTCTTATGGATGCAGTATCTTGTTGACATCTCTGGTGCTCATATTGAACAAATTATATATGCGGCAGTTAATCATACAATCAACAGTATGCCTTTCTCACTTGTTTGATCTTTTCTACCTGCTTCCTATCCTCAATCCGTTACATATGGAACATTTCTATAAGTATTTTTCCCGTGTAAACTAGTTCCACATTAATGCATTACAATATCTACCAAGTTTTACTGCCATATAATAAGTATAGCCCATGGACCTCTTGTGAGTAGCTGCACTTTAATTATAACCACCTGATATGTTAACACCATAAATCAGCTATAAGCAGTTTTAATATGGCACGAAAGAAGTCGCCAGCCGCGGTGGCTGAGCAGTTCTAGGCGCTTCAGTCTGGAACCGCGCGACTGCTTCGGTCGCAGGTTCGAATCCTGCCTCGGGCATGGATGTGTGTGATGTCCTTAGGTTAGTTAGGTTTAAGTAGTTCTAAGTTCTAGGGGACTAATGACCTCAGATGTTAAGTCCCATAGTGCTCAGAGTCATTTGAACCATGAAAGAAGGTTTTATAAGCGGAACAGACTTGGAGACACCAGAAGCTTTCAAATACATTATACACTGTCCAGCCATATTATTGAGACAACGTGACAAGCCTGAATAACCAACTTTTTGCAGTGTAGACCTCTGAGAGATGTGTAGGAAGAGAGTCAATGAGGTTCTGGAAGACACTGACTAGGATGTGGACCTATGTCGACTCCAGTGCCATGGCCACCTGCATTACGTTTCTCAGTTGAGGATTCATGGTGCAAACAGCCCTATTGAGGTGGACTCGTAGATTCTTGATTAGGTTTAAATATGGAGAGTTTGGTGGCCAGGGGAGTCCAGTAAACTCACCCTGGTGCTATTCAAACCATGGGTGTACACTACAAGTTGTGCGACACGTTGCAATGTCCTGCTGGTAGATGCCATCCTGCTGAGGTGAAACATGCGATGTGTTGGGGTGGACATGATTCCCAAGTGCAGACGCATTCTTGTGTTGATCCACTATATCTTCCTGAATGACGAAATCACCCACGGTATTTCACAAAAATGTTCCGCAGACCACAGTGTCCCCTCCTCTGGCTCATTCGTTTTAGACATTTCACACCATCTGTCTGATGGAGCATCAAATTTGATTCATCTGAAAAGGCCACCTGTTGATACTCGATGCCAGTTGTAGTATTGGTGGAATTAGGTGCCTGTTGCGGAGGGCCATATGCAGCAACGTCGTTGTGGAGACACTAGTGGTACTCGATTGGTTCGTCTGTGCATTCAGTTGTACATCTATTCACCAATACACATCTCCACAGTTGTCGTCCACTCCTGTCATCTATGACCTGTGGCACACCACAGTTTCCCCGGCACTGGTTTTGGGAAGCACCATTTTGCCATGCACAGTATACCTTAACCACAGCAGTATGCAAGTATGCTTAGCCGTTTTAGAAATTCTTCCACCCTTTGTCTGAAAGCCAGTGATCATGCACTTTTGAACACCAGGTAAATTGCTCTGTTTGTGCATTACAAGTATGATTGGACTATGTTCTGCAAACCCCAACATGATTTATATACCCTCCACTGCTAGTGCTGCCACCTACCATCTGTGAGTGGTTATTGGACATTGACTCTGAATACAGACGGTGGTCACATTTATGTTAGTGGACCAAGTATAATGATGGGAGAGATTCTGAAGTCAGATTTTTAACTGCAAAATATTTCTACAGCAGAAGCGGACTCTGTCCAGAATTTATTGTTTATTAATTGTAGATTAAAACCATAGGCAGATTGGAAATTAAGGAGATGGGGCCTGAAAACACTGTTTTGTGAAACACCATTGCGTTTGCAGATGACTGCAGAATGATTCCACTGCTGCCAACGTACATTTCGTGTAGTGGCTGCAAAGACGAGATAAGAAAAACAAGAGCTTGTGCAGAGGCATATAACAGTCATTTTTCCCTCACTCCATTTGCGAGTGGAATAGGAAAGCAATTGAGTAGTAGTGGCAGATGGTATCCTCCACCAGTGAATATATTGATGTAAATGGATAAATTAAAAGAAATTGGAAGTTATTGAGAGTTTCAAAGGGAGCTTTAGGCAATGATTTACTGAAACAATTGAAAGAAAAAGTCGAATGGGTGACATTTATAGATGAAGCAGTGAAGGTAGCAGAGAATCAAATAGGTAAAAACACAAGGCCCTGAAGAAATACGTGAATAACAAAGGACATTCGGAATTTTTACTAATGAAAGGAGAAAACATAACAATGAAGCAACCAAAAGGGAATACATATGTTTCAAAAGTTAAATTTAGAGGAAAGGGCAAAATGTGGAAGCAGGAATGGTTACAGTTGAAATGCAAAGCTGTAAAAACATATATGTTGAGTGGAAAGATAGATATCAGCTACAGGAAAATTATGGAGATCTTTGGTGGTAAGAGAACAAGCTGCATGAATATCAACAGCTCACGAAGAACTAAGGAAAGTTGGATGGTGGAAAGAATATATAAAAACCCTATAGAAGAAAAATTAAGTTGAAAACAATATTATAGAGATAGAAGAGGATGTAGATGAAGATTAGATGAGAAATATGATACTGCGAGAAGAATTTGACAGAGCACTGAAAGATCTAAGTCGAAACAAGGTCCCTGGAGTGGGTGACATTCTGTCAGAGTTATTGATAGCCTTGAGAGAATCAGTCATGACAAAACTATTCTGTCTGCTACCCAGAATTTATGAAAGGGGCTAAATACTACAAGACTTAAAAAGAATATAATAATTACAGTTCCAAAGAAAGCAGGAGCTGACAGGTGTGAATATTACCAAACTATCCGTTTAATAAGTCATGGTTGCAAAATAGTGTAATGAATTATTTACTAAAGAATGTAAAGCCTGTTACAAGCTGGCTTTGGGGAAGAATTATTCAGGTTCTGGAGATGTGCAATACTGAACCTATTACTAATTTCAGAGAATAGTTTGTATAAGGGTAAACCTACATTTATAGTATTTGTAAATTTACAGAAAGCTTTTTTCAGTGTTGATCAGAACAAATTCTTTCAAATTTTGAAGAGAGCAGGGATAAAATACCGAGAGCAAAAGGTTATCTACTACTTGTACAGAAACCAGACTGCAGTTATAAGAGTTAAAGGACATGGAGTTTGAGGTTCTGTCCTTCACTGAAACAAACTGATCCTGTTATGGGGAAACATGTGTTGTCCAATATCGGGCTGTGGCAAACACAAAAGGATAGGGGTCTACTACTCATCAGCAGTTCAAACATATGGTGAACGATAGTGCCCTTTAGGAAAATGACAGCAAGGGACAGGAAAGGATATCAGGTGCACACAACATGTACGCCAGGGGGCTCATTCAACATGTTGAAGAGGCTATTCCAGCAGCCATTGGGGAAGAGGATGCAACCAACTCGAGACTGTGGTACAAGTTGGAACTAATTATGCCTGTCATCTGGGCTCTGAGGTCATACTTCAATTATTCCTGCAATTGGTAGAGAAAGATGAGAAGACCAGTCTTGTGCTTGGAGTTTCAACAGAACCCACAATCTGCAGCATTGTCCCCAGGATTGATTTTAGCACTTTCGTTCTGAGTTGAGTGGAAGGACTGACCCAGAGATTTTGAAGATTCTGTGGCAAGGTAGGCTGTGACTTCCTGGACTTGAGCCATATGGTTGTCCCCCTAAATGGGACAAGTGTGCACCTCATGTCAGAGGCTGCTACTCAGATAGCTGATTGTGTATGGGATGCATAAAGGGCTTTTTAGATTAGGTGACTCTTCATTCAATCCACGTAATGATAGCTGCAGGAAACCCAAAGGTATCAGTGTAAGATCGAAATAAATGGCTTCCATAGATGAGAGTATCAAAATTCTAAAGATTAACTGCCAAAGCATTCATGGTCCACGTCCTTCATTCGAAGGATGTGGACCGTATCTCTGATCTTTCGTCGTCTTGTGTCGGTGTCAAAATCTTCAACTTCATAAGTAACATCAGACAACTGTCTTACAACCTCATAAGATCCAAAGTAGCGCCTGAGGAGCTTCTCAGAGAGACCAACCTTCCGAACAGGAGCGAAGATCAAGACGAGGTCACTAGGCTGGTAGACAACAGGGCGGTGGCTCGTGTCATAACTTCGGCAATCGTTTTCTTGAGCCTGCAGCGTGCGGAGTCGAGCTAACTGCCGAGCTTCCTCAGCTCTGGTTAACACCTGGCCGATGTAGTCGTCGTCCACATCATCAGGATGTAATGGAAACACTGTGTCCACCGTCATCATCGCCTCGCGCCCATGCACCAGGAAAAATGGCGTAAATCCTGTGGTGTCTTGTTTGGTGGTGTTGTAGGCAAACGTCACGAAAGGTAGCACCTCATCCCAGTTGCTCTGCTCAACAATGATGAACATTAATAGCATGTCGGCCAAGGTCTTATTAAGATGTTCAGTAAGCCCGTTAGTTTGCGGATGGCAGATAGTCGTCATGTGATGAGTAATGTTGCACCGACAGTTTATCTCTGTCACAAGATTCGATTGAAAAACTTTCCCTCGATCCATAATTAACGACCTTGGGGCACCGGGTTTTAATACAATGTTTTCTACAATGAATTTGGCTACTTTGAATGCTTTGGCTGTTTTCACGGCTTTTGTAATGGCATAGCGTGTCAGATAATCAGCGCAAACAATAATCCATCTATTGCCTCTAGCAGACGTTGGAAATCGTCCGATGAGGTCAATCCCAACATGCTGGAAAGGCATTTCGGCTGCTGGAATTGGTATGAGTCAGGCGGGTGGTTTCTGAGGAACTGTCTTTCTCCTCTGGCGCTCTCGACAGTGTGACACATAGTGACGGACACTCCTACATAAACCTGACCAGAAAAATCTCTTGCGGATCCTATCATATGTCTTAATAAATCCTAAATGTCCAGCCTCAGGTGTGTCATGGAATTTCTGTAGAACATCTAAGCACATGTGTTTAGGAATCACTGGTACCCACCTCTTTCCAAACGGATCAAAGTTTTTCTTGCAAAGTAATCCATTAACTACCTTAAATTGTCCTTTCACATCCTCTGACCGATTTCAGGCAAGCATAATTTGTTATATCTTGGCGTCCTCCTTCTGCCCAGCAGAGATATCCTGGAGTGCAGAGAGACAGTCACTATCTTCAAAGGCTTGATGGCCTTGGACAGGGTTTCTTGAGAGACAGTCGGCATCTTGGTGTTTTCTTCCACTTTTGTACACTATGGTAATGTCATACTCCTGAAGATGTAGTGTCCACCAGGCGAGTCGTCCTGTTGGATCCTTAAGAGCTGTCAACCAACAAAGTGAATGATGGTCTGTACAACTGAGAATAGCCTTCCATAGAGACACTGTCGAAATTTGCACATGGCCCAGATCACAGCAAGACATTCTCTTTCTGTAGTTGAGTAGTTTCTCTCAGCTTTTATAAGTGTCCTAGAAGCACAGACTATAACGTTCTCTTTTCCATCCGAAATTTGCACCAGAACAGCACCGATCCCATACCCACTGGCATCTGTGTGTAGTTCTGTAGGTGCTCTCTCATCATACAGACCAAGTCTACAGGGTCAGTCGTCAGAGCTTTTCGCAGCACATCGAAAGAATCGTGTTGAGTACCACCCCAGATAAATTTAGCATCGGCTTTTAACAACTCTTGGAGTTGCCTGGCTTTGATACAAAAGTCTTTGATAAAATGACAGTAATAAGAACATAATCCGAGGAAGCTTCTCACATCTCTAATACTTTTAGGAATAGGAAATTCCGTTATAGATCTCAGCTTTGCTGGGTCTGGCTGCACACCTTCGTTTGACACAAGGTGTCCAAGTATTTTGATTTCTTTTGCTCCAAAGAGACACTTTCTTGGATTAAGTTTCAGTCCGCCTTGTTGGAGACACTTAAGAACGGCCCTCAGTCTTTTATGTGTTCACCAAATGTCTCTGAGAACACTACAATGTCATCTAAATAACAAAGACACATCGTCCACTTCAGGTGACTTAGAAGATATCCATCATCTGTTCAAAAGTTGCTGGTGCATTACACAAACCAAACGGCATTACCTTGAACTCATACAGGTCCTCAGGGGTAATGAATGCAATTTTATCACGATTAGCCTCATCTACTTCGATCTGCCAGTATCCTGAGTACATGTCCATGGGGAGAAAAACTTAGCCCCCTTCAGACAATCTAGTGTATCGTGAATTCGTGGAAGAGGGTAAACGTCCTTTTTAGTTATTAAACTTCCCGTAATCAACAAAAAAGCGCCAACTGCCAGCCTTCTTCCTGACGAAAACCACTGGTGACGTCCCTGGGCTCTGCGAAGGCTGAATCACGTCATTCTTCATCGTTTTCTCTACCTCGTCGTGAATTATTTACCGTTCTGTTGCTGACACGCAGTATGCTCTCTGGCTTATTGATTGATGATCTCCAGTGCTAATCCGGTGCTTCACCTTCGATTTGTCTAATTTCCTCTCCACCTATGAATTGAAGTATTCAGAGAACTCTTGAAGAATAGCAAGTAGCTTCTTCTGATGTTCCTTAGAGAGATCTGGTGAGCTAGAAGATCTTGAAGTGGTAGCGCTAATTTCGCCTACAGACTCGGCATGGGAGCTTCCTATGACGCTCAGCTGTTCTGCAATTAACAGCTCAGCGTTTGCTATGCACATGCGTCTTGGAAGGATCAGCGGTTCTCGGTGACAGTTAACTATCCACAATTCACCGAATCCATTCTTAAATGAGACGACAGAGGCTTGGATAACCAAGTTATTCTTCAGTGGTATGCTTCTCTTACATTACACTACAAGATCCATGGGTTGATGCATGGCATGACACATGAAATTTACCTTTCTAGTGCTGACTGCAGGAATGGTCACTTCATCCAGCACACATAGTCTTCACAAAATCGGATGCGCATCTCCCTGTCCACAGTATCTCATCTCGTCTAGCATACTCTTCGAGTGACCACAGTCTATAATTGCCTTAGAAGTTTTCAAAAAGTCCTGTCCAAGAATGACGTCATGACTACACCCTCATAAGACGATGAATTCTAAGGGCTGTGTATGACCACTTATACCCACATGAATGGTACATCTTCCTGCAAGTTTTACATATTTCCCATTAGCCACCTTCAGCAGAGATGTTTTGTTGTCAACAAAAACGGTTTTCTGCAACTGGCGACAGTACTTCTCCGAAATGACTGAATATGATGCTCCAGAGTCCACAAGAGCTTGGGCTGGTTGGCCATCCATGAGGATATCGACATAGTTTCCTATCATTTTCGTAGTGATAGACGGTGGAGGATTTTTCTCTTCGGCGGCCTCGCCTCCAAGGTTTTCCAGGTTGCGGCGGCTGGGTGATCGGCTGGGGCTTCTAAACGGCGATGGAGGCCTTGATCGGCTTGTTGGGGAGCGTCCTCTCCAGCGGCTAGGTTGCGACGATGGTGACATATGTCGTCCTGCACCCATATCTTCTTGTTCATCTTCGTCGTCCTGGAGACGGCGTCAGCTAAGATCGGTCTGCTGTCTTCTGGCGCGAGCGTCATCAAATATCCGCCACCTTTCTCGACAATAGTGCACCACATGTCCCGGTCGTCCTCAGTGGAAACATACTGGTTGTTTATCCTGGGTCCTTCGGACGTCAGTCTTCCTTGGTGCCCAAACAGGTTCCTCATACGGCATTGTAGGAACGTAACTTCGCCTGGATCTGGACTTTTTTTACCGTTTTAAAGGGAAATGAAGGACGAGAGATTGGGTTCAATGTCTGTTCCACTTCCTCCCTTATGACCTCTTGAAGCGTCTAGTTTTTTTGCTCGCCGTGCAATCCAAGTGCCTTCTGAACTTCCTCTCTCACTATCTGATGAAGAACGCTTGTGAAATCAGTTTCTTCCTCCATCACAGACATCGATACGACGTTTGGAAGCTTCTTGCATGTAATTCTTTTTTGATGTATTGTCTCGGTATACTGGCACCATTTTATGAAGTCGTCTGCTGTTGAAACGTCCTTCAGGAGTAGGGCTTGATACATGTCCTCAGCAACAACCTTCATGAGATGTGCAACCTTATATTCCTCCTTCATTCGAGGATCCAGTATTTTACACAGCTCCAAGACACCGTGAATGTAGGATGTTGTCTTTTCTCCTGGACGCTGTGCCCTGCACTTTAATTCATCTTCAGCCTTGCACTTCTGTCGTGTATCGCCGAAATGCTTGCAAAGTTCCGCCTGCAATACTTCCCAGCTTGTGAACTTCTCCTTGTTGTTCTCATACCATTGCTGGGCAGTGCCTCCCAAGTAGAAAAATACGTTAGCTAAACACACGGTGTCATCCCATTTGTTAAATTTGGCTATACACTCATATACCTCCAGCCACTTGTTTGGATCTTGGCCATCATCACCAGAGAACCCAGAAGGATGTCTCATGTGGTGGCACACAGTTGCTGTCATTGTAACATCATTTTCTTCTTCTGTCTCCGATAGATTGCGATCTGTTGAATAATTTTCAAACTCAGGTTTTGTGACACGTAAACGGCGGCTCCGTCGTGGCCTGATGGGAGCCACTGTGTCGTTGATAATGTGCGCTATCACGAGTTGCAATACCCGGCATCTCCACCAGAATAATGTCACGTAGAAGAAGGTGTAATTAGATGAATGACAAAAACTAACTTCACTTAACGAAGGTTTATTCAGCACTTGCACATACAAGAGCCACTGTGTCGTTGATAATGTGCGCTACCACAAGTTGCAATACCCGGCATCTCTACCAGAATAATGTCACGTAGAAGAAGGTGTAATTAAATGAATGACGAAAACTAACTTCACTTAACGAAGGTTTATTCAGCACTTGCACATACAAGAGCATGGAGCGTACTGCCTCCGACCAGAACACATACAGTATATATACAGTTACAGAACATTGCAGTACAATGATTCTAGACATTTGTGGATACTTCTAGAATGTACTCGAACCAAATATAGAAATTAAAATTTTAAAGTTCAGGTGGGTTTTAAACTCACGACCCTCCTTGCAACAGTCTAGTACCATAACCACTACACTACGGTGACTGTGCTACTTAGGTTCTTCTGCGACAAAATCAGTGAGGCACTGTTGGAATCAGCCTACTCATACAAATACCTGGGCATAAAATTTCGTAGGGATATGAAATGGAATGATCACACACGCTCAGTTGTGGGTACAGCAGGTGATAGACTTTGGTTTATTTGTAGAACACAGGGGAAGTGCAATCAGTCCACAATGGAGATTGTTTATAAATCACTCATGCGACCAGTTCTAGAATATCTAACAGGAGATATTGAATGCATGTAGAGAAGGGCAGCATGAATGGCCACAAGTTTATTTGATCTGTGAAAGAGTGTCACAGAGGTACTGAAGGAACTGAACTGGCAGACTCTTGAAAGTAGTCGTAAACTATCCTGAGAAAATCAGTTACCAAAGTTTCAGGATTTAGCTGTAAATGATTACTCTCGGAATGCACTACAACCCCCTATGTACCATTCACATAGGGATCATGGCAATAAGATTAGAATAATTACTGCACACACAGAGGCATTCAATCAATCATTCTTCTCGCATTCCATACGTGAATGGGATGTACTCTCTGCCATGCAACTAATGGTGGTTTGCAGAGTATAGATATAGATGTAGAAGGAAACCAGTAGTTGAGAAAGTAGTACTGACATTACTTCACATTACCTATAACCACAAATGACACAGAGACTCATTGATTACTTCATAGGGGTAAACGACTGCAGCCACAAAAAATTCTATCTGAAGAATGTTACTTGTAAAACCATCAAAAAAAGCTGCAATGCCTATCAGATCAGGAACTACTGGTTATGGTGGCAGAACAGTCCAGATGATGAAGCTTATTATTGACCCTCTAGTGCCCACTATAACAAATATCTTCAATCACTCTTCAATCACAAGTTTTTTTCCTTGAGGCTTGGAAACAGGGAATAGTTAAACCACTGCCAAAAACAGATGTTGCCACAGGTCCCTCTGATTAATGACCTATTTGCATTCTTTCTGCACCATCCAAGGCCTTAAATACAGGGTGATTGAAAGAGAAAGAAATGTTTCAGTTCTTTATTACAGATAAACTATGAATAACTGAAACACATTGCTCAGAGGATAGAGGAAAGTTCCAACTTCTCCAAGTTCTATGTTCGCATAGACACTGTACCATACACTCAACATGAGTATGATGTGTTGCTCGAGAAACATCAAAACAGTACCGGTATACCATTTCATTGCACACGTGAGTCAACAGATTGTTTATTGAATCGACATCTTCAACAATTTAATCTCTGAACTCTTGAAGAGTAGTTCCCATAGGTAAGACAAAGACTCTGACTCTTATATACCTCCAGAAAAAATATCACAAGGTGTGAGGTCAAGTGACCTGGGAGGCCAAAAGCAACGAACCAGATCACGTTGTCCACCTCTTCGAAACCAGTGTTGTGGGATGGTGTTAAGATAATTCCATATCTCAAGGTGAAAGTGAGGTGGGAGGCCATCCTGTATAAAAATGAAATCATTGGAATTTTCATGAAGTTAAGGAAACAACCAGTTTTGCAGCATGACCACATATGACATTCCTGTCAAAATTTCCTCCACAAAAAAGAAAGGTCTGTATACTTCGTGCACACAAACAGCACAACACACATTCAGTTTCAGAGAGTCTCTTTCATTTTTGACGATGATGCCAGGATTTTGTGACCTCCAAATTCTTGCATTGTGGTGATTTACTTTACCCAATAGATGAAACATCAATAATTCAAGAACAGTCTTAATTGCATTTATTATTATTATACCACCCACCGGTTTCAACCCGATCTAGGGGTCATCTTCTTGGCGTTTACACCATTGGTCGACTGCTGGTGGTGTCACTCCTGTCCTAGTTTCCTGCCGTTATGTAGACAGGAGTGACACCACCAGCAGTCAACCAGTGGTGTAAATGCCCAGAAGATGACTCCTACATCGGGTTGAAACCGGTGGGTGGTATAATAATAATAAATGCAATTAAGACTGTTTTTGAATTATTGATTAATCATACTAACCGCTGCTTCTCTCCACAACCATGTTATCCAAAAAGATGAAACATCAATTCATGTGAAAAGATGAGTAATTTGGAAAATTGTCCTCTGTTGTACCCTGGAGGATTGAAATCCAAAATTCATGCCTTCTGTTATGGTCAATCAGACACAACTGCTGCAATGACTGCAGGTTGTGAGGCTTCATATGCAGGTGTCATTTCAGAACACACTAAACCATTGTTTGAGGAAGCTGAGGTTCTCCGTCTGTCTGTCTTGTGAACTTCCAAGGGCTTCTTGTGAACGCATCTCAGTTATGGTCAACCTTTTCATCAGATGTGCATGATCAATCAGTGCTCCTCCCTTTCCATATGTAACCAACTTTCAAGGATTTTGTATGGGGGATGCACATTGCACTTGAGCAATGGACTGACTTTGTGCAATTGAGCTGCTCAAGGCTATATGTTGACACTTTGTAGAGCACAGTGTGTTACAACAGTGGTATGTGGGTGAGCATTATCCTGTTACAAAACTCTCCCTGGAATGAGGTTCATGAACGGCAGCACAATGGGTCGAATCACCAGACTGACATACAATTTTGTAGTTTGGGTGTGTGGGATAAACATGCGAGTGCTCCTGCTGTCTTACGAAATCACACCCCAGACCATAAACCCAGGTGCAGGTCCAGTGTGCCTAGCACACAGAAAGGTTGGTTGCAGGCCCTCAACTGGTCTCCATCAACACATGGCCATGGACATAATCAGCTTTCATTGGAAAACACAACAGACTTCCATCCTGCATTCCAGTGAGCTCTCACTTCAGACACTGAAGTCAAGAACAGCCATGGTTTGGGATCAGCGAAAAGCACACTACAAGACATCTGTCTCAGAGCTGTCCTTGAAGTAACTGATTTGTAACAATTCACTGTGTCACTATGGTACCACCTGCTGCTCAAACTGCTGCTGCAGATGCAGTATGATGTTCCAGAGTCATATGCAGGACATGATGGCTTCCCTCTCGGTAGTGCCACACGGCTGTCCAGAGCTCGGTCTTCTTATGACCATAAATTCTTAAGATCACCACTACCAGCAACCACGTACATTGGCTACATTCGTGCCAAGTCTTTCTGCAATATCGGAGAAGGAACATCCAGCTTCTCGTAGCCCTATTACATGGCCTCTTTAAAACTCAGTGCGATGTTGATAACAGCATGTTCGACACCTTAAAGGCATTCTTCGCTAATATTAATTTGCCACATCCAATCCCAAAGGTAACTAATGCTCACAATTGTTACATTGTGTATTTAAAGCAAACCTGATTTGCATCCTCATAGTGGCACTACTAGCGCCACTCTTATGGGATTGGCACAAAATTTGAATAGACATCATCTTTTGAATGAAGAAACAGACCTACCAGTTTCCATTTATGTCACCCAACTCCTTCTTGTTGTTGTGACCTTTTTTTCCATCAGTGTAGTTAAGCAGCACTTGAAGCAGTTGGGTGTGTCATCATAATGTTGTTAATAGAATGGAAACAACAATTCAGCTGAACATTTGAAAGCCCATTGATAATAAATCATGCTGGTAAAACATGAGTGATCAGAATTCTGTTATACATGGATCCTATATAAAACATGGTTCTCATCTTTTCAAAACTTTATTACATTTTATGAGTATTGCACAGAAGGCCAACTATGTACTATGCCTTTAACTGATATGGTGACACAACTGCTGGATCCTCAAAAAAACTCATGAGGAAGTAGTTTTACAGTATCAGATAAGTTTATTTTTATTACTTTTGTCTGTTCATTTGAAAGAAGTCATATTTAAATCGTTCAAGTGAGGTTGTACATTTCCAATTTGTACCAACAGCATTCAAATGGGAGATGGGAAATGAATTTGCAAATGTCAAGAACTTCTCAATGCTTTTGCTGTAAGGGATGCCTCATAAGTGTCTTGAAGATAAGCGTGCCTGTTACTTAACATTTACACTACACTCTCTGGATGGAAGACATTGATTTTATACTAAATTGCTTTCTGCCATGTTACAATAGGCAAAGTCACAAACTGAGGTATGCTATATATTTTCAGGGAATCATAGGAGTACAAGATGTTTTGTCTGCAACAGCAAACATTTCATGAGAAATAAAATTAATCTGAGCCTTATCATTCAACAGACCTGAATTGATATAAAGTAGTGAATGCCATTGATGTGGAAGTCTGAAGTTTGATTAACTTGCACTTTTCTGCCTTGGGAATGGATGGGGTCCACTCATCCTTGTGAGACAAAGTGAAAAAAATGCTTGAAAAAATGGCAAAGATTCTGTGCAGGCTGCAGAAGAGATGTCAAGTGTAAAGGCATATAATAAACATGATGGAATCCACAGGAAATTTCTTTTTCCTTAAGGAAGACAACACTTGAAGTACATATTAATGGCTAAGGAGAGATAATACTTCTTTAAATATTTTCCACGTGTGGCTGTGGTGTTACAGTGAACAGAAATTTATTTTTCATTTATAGACAAAAAATTAAAAAAATAATGTGGACATTGTCTTCTTTAAAGAACTGTGATTATGGTGTAAATGTGTAAATGTGTAAATGTGTAAATGGTGTAAATGTCTTTCTACTGAATAAGCAGTTTGTAGTTGTAAGCATGATGTTTAGAATAAATGGAGCCAAAACATAAGTTAATTCAAGAGGAGAGCAACACACAACTTTATTTAACAAAAATAAGTCATTATGTTTCTTTCTTAAGATCATCTAAACTGAGATTAGTTGTATGGCATCCCTTTGTATAAATAATCAATTTTGTTCATATTAATTAAAATTCATAGCAAATGATTCATGTATGCCAAAGCAGATAAACCAAAAATGCAGTTGTCTGAACCAACTCCAACAGCTGGCCTTCCAAGAGAGAATTTCTAAGACTAACAGCTCATTGTGATTCATATGTACTAAAGAGAGTGCAGCACTAATCATTTTTTCTTGTAAACCTTTGAAATTCTTGAGAATTTGCTAATTTTTCTAGGAACTCTTGTGTGAGAGAAATTCCAAGCTCTTGTCCAGCTCCTCATCTGCTCATGATGATTAACATTTTCTATAGTAATTAATTTAAGTTAGGCTAAATGATGTATGTAATAAAACATAATAAAAAAAGCCAAAATGAGAAATGGGCAAAATTTTGGGTCACTCTCTCAGTTGTTTATCATATACACCACTTTGCTCTAAGACACACATTAATGTTTCTAACTACCTATGCCGATTTCTTTTTGCAGCCTTGCCACTGATAACATTTGTTTCATAATCACATTGTAAAATGTGCAGAAATAAATATTACACAGAAATAACTTTTGATTTAAATAAAGAATATAAATGAATTTAGATATGATTATGTGCATTCATTTGCACACAAAGATGAGTTGATAAGTAACCAACATGCATTCTCATCATTCCAAGGAATCTCAATGTTGTCCCACATATGTTGAAGCTTCATAAAATTCTGTTACCAAACGAAGAAACTGTAAGTGAATGTGCAGCACAATTCTGACGAAAGTACACAATGTGGTTATTACCAATGTTGGTAATTATAATTCCTTGCTAGTTGCTAGATTAACTTCATTTTTCAGCAGACAGTTCATCCTGCTGCCATTTGTAAGTGGGGCATACTAAATAACTATGGTTTAAAAATGGTTCACATCTCATATTAAATGAGTGGAATTACAATAAATGAAGCATAAGCATCACATTCTCATTGGTGGAAGAAAATGGAAAATTATGCCAGATACTCACAATTTTTTTTTGTTTTAAAAAGGACAACTTGAAGGTAAAAATTGTTTTTATTATTCTAACTTTAAATATCTGTATATTCAGTGTCTGAATAAGAATGGAGAAAAAGTAATGTTCAGGAAATGAACTACCATGACAGACATGGTGGCTGTAGATTTGTGACCTAGTTTTTATGAGGAAAATCTAGCTCAGTCTGTTCCCTATACAGAGTGTATCATAATTAACAACTAAAACTGACATGGGTGAAAATGTGCACTACTCAAAACAATTACGGGAATATGACTGTGGGCATCTGCCTTATTCAGTTGATCAATAACTGAGGACTGGGTATGATTGATTTATTGATTTTTATTGTTGTAGAGACCTCAGAGATCATCTGAGGCATTACAAAAGTCAATATTACACAGTATAAATGTTACACAAATAACTACAAAAGCAAGAAAAATATTACTCAATATAAATATTACACAAATAATAATGTACCTTCACACAAATACAAAACAGAGAAACGTCTGGTACAAATTGATATTGCATAGTAAATTAATCCAATTTACAGACTTACTCATACATAGAAGCATATAAAAACTGATCACAAAGTGTAGTCATACCATGTTCTTTGCCTCCCTTAAAAATTCATCAGTTTCATAAATGCTGAGCTCAAGAAGAAATTCTTTTACTTTTCTTTTGAATTGTTGAATTGGAAGATCCCTGATATGTTGGCATTAAAAAATTTTATGGATTTGTGTAAGAAGCACTTTTGTGTTTTTTTATAGTTACATCAGAAAGAAACTAGATCCTGCTTGTTTCTTGTGTTATAATTATGTCTCATGTCATACTGTTGATAACTCGGATAGTTCTCCTTAATATGCATTACACACTGTAGTATAAATATTGACGGCAGGGTCATAATCTGTAATTTTTTAAAGCTTGGCCTACAGTGAGCTCTGGGTGCCAAGCTACATATCAATCTTATTGCCTTCTTTTGTAGTTTGAAGACATTAGCTGCCTTGCTTTGATGTCCCCACAGTATTGTACCATAGGAAATGTGACTGTGTATTAAAGCAAAATAAACCACTTTAAGTACTGGTACGTTAAGACAAAGACGCAGCTTCCTTAGAGCAAATATTCATTTGCTAATGCTGCTTCTCACTTTTTCTGTATGGCTACCCCAGGATAATTTTGAATCAATTGAGATTCCAAGGAAATTAACAGCATTTGAGCTCTGCTCAAGTTCAGTGTTATTATTCCACGATATATACAGATCTTGCATTTGTTTTCGGTTGACACAAAGGGAATTAGCTTTACACTAATTTTCAACTTTGACAGTGCACTGGTCTGGTTCATATTTCACCTTCTGTGCTGTTTCTTCAGTTATACGGACTGCAAGATGATCTGCAAATAAGTAAGTCCTAGTTGACGGCCCAACTATGTTACATGGTAAGTCATTTATATAAATATTAAACAGAATTGGGCCAAGTACAGAACCTTGTGGGACACCCATGCCCACAGGTAAGTAATCTGATTCTGCACCATTAAAAACCGCCTTCTGCACTGTATTACTTAGATAAGATTTTATCAATTCCAGAGCACTTCCTGTAAAGCCATAGAATTGCAGTTTGTTCAATAAGATTTCATGAGACACAGTGTCGAAAGCTTTTGATAAATCAAAGATTTTATTCTGAACCACTAGCTTGCTTTCTAGTTGCTTCACACACTGTGTTAAAAGTGGTAAGGCAGATTTAACAGTTCCTAACCCAAATTGACTATCAGTGAAGATTTTGTTTTCTTTGAAGTATTTTACTATTTGATTATTTAATATAGCTTCTATCACTTTAGACAAGATTGGCACAATTGAAACAGGCCTAAAATTATCATAACTTTAGAGGCTGCCTTTTTTGTGTATTGGAGTGACTTTGACAAACTTTAGTGCCTTTGGGAACTGAGCCTCCAAAATACATGTAGTTACTACATGTGTTATCAATTCTGGCAGTTGAACTGAATCACACTTCAACATGGCTGAACTTAAACCATAAAATTTCATTACTAAAACTGTTCTTCATTTTCCTCAGTATATTAGTAACATCCTGTACCTTGTCCAGTTTAAAGCTAAATGTACTTTCAGGCTTTGTGGTGTTTCTCAAGTAGTATTTATGGTCAGTGGCTATATTGTAAATGCCAATCACCTTTATTATTTCTTGCACCTTCTCAGTGAAGAATGTATTTAACTGTGCAGCATTCAGAGTACTGCTTTCAGCCTGTGAAGTCATTTTCCTGTTGCACTGATTGTTAATGATATTCCAGATTGCACATGTCTTATTTTCAGATGTTAGTATTATATCTTCATGTTTTTACACCTAGCTTCCTTTAAGGCCTGTCTTAATCTTTTCTTTTTCACTGTGAGCATGTCTTAGAAGTAGTGGCCAGTGGTCAGATACCAAGGTCTTAATTACCTCTGACTTGAGATGCATTAATTCATTTGATACAACTATATTGTCAATACAGGTACCAGTACCTTTATAATGTGGCCTTGTTATTTCAGTGGTTGTAATATAAAGACCAAAATAATTTAATAAATTATTTACATATGAGTTATAGATAGTGGACAAATGAAAATTAAAATTGAAATCCCAACAGATTAACATCCTACACTTATACTTACAGACTATCTCACATAAAGACACTAACTTGTTAACAAAATCATCTGTTGAATTGCCTCCAGTCTTAGAGTTATAGATAGTGGACAAATGAAAATTAAGATTGAAATCCCAACAGATTAATATCCTACACTTATACTTACAGACTGTCTCACATAGAGACACTAACTTGTTAACAAAATCATCTGTTGAATTGCTTCCAGTCTTAGTTGAGTACAAAGCTACAACTTTTAAATTTAAATCTATTAACCTAACAGCTGCAATTTCACATAACATTTCTAGAGATAACGCTTTAACTTTTGCTATTGGTTCACTGCAGCTGTTACCAAATTGTACTTTTATCTTCCACAAATGAAGTACACAAAAAACTATCATTACATCCTTGGTGGTTTACATAAAAAGAACTGAAATGTCCTATAAGTGTTGAAAACAAAGTGGAAACAATCCTTCATCCTGTCATCCTGGGTGCTTTTCATTGGACTTTAAGAGCTTCAGTAATCTGTATGACCTCTAAGTGTTTGTCACTGCCTGACACCTATAAGTCTACAGAAGTCACCCTATGGTATCCCCTTCCATTCTTCAATGAGAGCCCATCAGAGTTCTTGGAGAGTCTGTTGTGGAAGAGAACAATCACAAACATGTCTGTCAAGCATGCCACACATCTGCATGTTCGCGTATAGGTCAGGACTCCCCATTGGCCATTCCAGTGCTTCAATATCTAGGCTTCACAAGATATCCTTGATGGTGACTAACACATAGGACCTGGCACTAGAAGGAATTCAGGGCCATCACTGTATCCAGCAGCCACCACATGGCCCAACAGAATCTGTTCAATGTATGGCCTGGCGGTAAGGTGACTATACACAACAACAAGATCTATATGGCTGCCAAGATAGAAGAATTTGATGGTTTCCTGGCAACATTTGGCAGGTTCTGATCACCATGGGTCTCTGCACACAAACACAGCCATCACCTAGCATCAGAGGATATTTGGACTTGTCTGTGAATAACACATTTCATCAGTGATGAAGTTGCCAGTAAACATGACAATGGCAGAACTGAATGCAAGCTGCCAATATGTCATGTCAAGTATTGTACTCGAACAGGATGGTTGGGTGGTAAGGCCCTTTCTCATAATCTGTTCATTACACTCTGACTGGACACAGCGGCTCCAGTGGCCCTTCTGAGATCACCTTTCAGGGCTCTGGTGGTGTCTGTACAATGCCACAATGCAGTGATGGCCTGATATCAGTCTTCATGTGAGGCTGTAATGCATCAGTGATGTTGTCAATCCATCTTGTGTATAGACTTCTTTCCCTGAACATCTCCACAACCTATGGATGACACAAGGCGAGGCATTGGCATCTGAAGCAACACGACCAAATGCCTATCCTTTTTGGCTTGAACAGACTGCCCTTGCAACTTGCACTCCATTAAGATGTCACATTGCATGTTCTTGGTTGAATATAATGTCCGCAAATGACAACTGCAATCTGTGTACCACACTAGAAAACACTGGGACATCTGTACTCCACTCCTTCTGAGGGGTCACATGACACTATAATCGACAACACAGTCAATAGATTTTAAATGTTGCCTCCACTGAAAGTGAAAGTCTCAAGCTAAGCAGTAAGACCAGAGGTATAGCCTGTGTCAAAATAGATTTAAAATACTGGACATTGATATATGTGTTCCCCTAATTCTTGTAAGCAGTGTATTACAGCAGAAGCAAGAACATTCCAGTAAACACGGGTCCACAAATGAGCTGCTGTGAGGTTATTTTGAATGTATGGTTTTGAATCACCACTTACTTTCTATTGTCCTAGTTAGAACAAACATATTTGAAATGTAAACTGCATACTCGTACCTGCTAAAGGCATTCTAGGTGATGACCCACATTAGGATACAATATTGCACTTGTCTCTGCATTGAGTTACAAGTTCTTTCAAACATCCTCGCAGATCATCTCATAAATCTTGACTAGACTCTACAATTTACTGCTCCAGTTCTTCTTTTGTATTGATGGGAATGCTGTAAACATGACATTACCCTACACAGAAACATCCAGAGTACTGAGGTCAGTCACGTGATCTTGGGGCCAAAGGTACAGGCTCTGCTCAGACTGTCCATCAAGGACCATTGTGACACATCAGATGTCATCTTAACCCATCATCATCTTCTTTCTGCATTTATGAGGCATTTGCCAATTATGCCCCATTGGTTGAAATTATCAATCTTTCCACCTTCTCCATGATCTTTCTAAACACTGTCTGTCCACTGGGTAGTAATTCAGCATTGATTTTGGTATTCCATTGTCTTCCATTCTTGAGACATGATCCTTCAAGTTTTTCCTGTATTCCTTAATTTGCTCATTTAAATGTTTCACTCCCAGCTCTGCTTTGATGTCAGCATTCCTCTCCCTGTCAGATAGTGTGTACACAGCTACTCTTCATAGTAGTCACATCTCCAATGCTTGTAATCTTTATTAATTTCTTTTTATTACAGTCCACAACTCACTTCCATATGTTATGGTGGTACTGATTTCATTATGTAGAACTCAAGCAGAGTATCATTCCTTAATTTAGTTCTGAGGGTTATCTAGATTGTTCTGTTAATGTAATTAAACCTTTCTACTTTCTTTCATATGTCCATTTATGTCATAAATGAGATAGTATTTCTGGGAAGCTGAATGAGTTTACTCCTTCTACCTTATGATCAATAATATTCAGAAAGGAGAAATTCTGATGCCTGCTGTATTCAGGCAATGAAAGAATTCAATGGTGACAAGTGAAAATTTCTATCAATGCCCATGTCTCCTGCTTACTAGGCGTATGTGTTAACCACTTATGCCACCTGCACAGGCTTCTCCCCATAGTCCAAATTTCCATTTGCCACACACTACCAAAGTAGTGTTCCTTGCCCTTTTTTCTCTTTTTTTTGCTTGTCACATCACGTGAAGTCTCACATGAGGTTGGGTGATGAGTGCTCCACATTGAATGATCATATCAGCCTTCACAGCACATATATATATATATATACCTATGTGGAATGTTTCCTTCTATTATAACCATATATATATATATATATATATATATATATATATATATATATATATATATATATATATATACCTAAAAACAAAGATGATGTCACTTACCAAATGAAAGTGCTGGCAGGTCGACAGACACACAAACGAACACAAACATACACACAAAATTCAAGCTTTCGCAACAAACTGTTGCCTCATCAGGAAAGAGGGAAGGAGAGGGAAAGACGAAAGGATGTGGGTTTTAAGGGAGAGGGTAGGGAGTCATTCCAGTCCCGGGAGCGGAAAGACTTACCTTATGGGGAAAAAAGGACGGGTATACACTCGCGCACACACACACATATCCATCCACACATACACAGACACAAGCAGACATATGTCTGCTTGTGTCTGTGTATGTGTGGATGGATATGTGTGTGTGTGCGCGAGTGTATACCCGTCCTTTTTTCCCCATAAGGTAAGTCTTTCCGCTCCCGGGACTGGAATGACTCCCTACCCTCTCCCTTAAAACCCACATCCTTTCGTCTTTCCCTCTCCTTCCCTCTTTCCTGATGAGGCAACAGTTTGTTGCGAAAGCTTGAATTTTGTGTGTATGTTTGTGTTCGTTTGTGTGTCTGTCGACCTGCCAGCACTTTCATTTGGTAAGTGACATCATCTTTGTTTTTAGGTATATTTTTCCTTAATGGAATGTTTCCTTCTATTATATATATATATATATATATATATATATATATATATATATATGCGTGGTGTCTGTTCTTTCAGACAGTCTTCCCTTCTCTTGCCATCGGGTAAGTCTCCCCTGACCCTGGGTTCTGTGTGACTTTCCTGAACTCTAACCCTTTTCCTTTACCCCTCTCCCTTCCCCTTCAACTCTTATGCCTGAAGAAGGAGACACTGGCTCAGAAAGCTTGCAGACTTTAATACCTTTTGTTTGTGTGTTCCCCTATTATATATATATATATATATATATACCTTTGTTTGATTGTTGATCGTAGTCTATGACAAGCTTTTCTTCCCGGTTCCTCTGTTTTCTCTGTACTATCTTGACCTTTCACGTGTCTATTAACCATCCATTGTCTCCAAATTTAGTTATCTTGTTTATCTTGTCACTTCTACTGTTATTGGTTACCTTTCTCAATAAAAGAATTAAAAAAGTCCCAGATACATACCCAACAAATGATAGAATATTTTAGCTGGCTGCTTTGTTTTCTTGCTCTTCCCTTTCATGGCTTAATTCCTGACTATCCTTGTTAATGTATGGTAGAGATCAGCTATTCTGCTTCTTTGACTCTCTGCAAAGTAGTGCTGTATGTAACAATATATAATTAGATATAATAGAGGGAAACATTCCACGTGGGAAAAATATATCTAAAAACAAAGATGATGTCACTTACCAAACAAAAGTGCTGGCAGGTCGATAGACACACAAACAAACACAAACATCACACAAAATTCAAGCTTTCGCAACCAACGGTTGCTTCATCAGGAATGAGGGAAGGAGAGGGAAAGACGAAAGGATGTGGGTTTTAAGGCAGAGGGTAAGGAGTCATTCCAATCCCGGGAGCGGAAAGACTTACCTTAGGGGGAAAAAAGGACAGGTATACACTCGCACACACACCCATATCCAACCGCACAGACACAAGCAGACGATTAATAGTCCCCCTATCTTTTTGCGTTTGTCTCCTCTTGACAGCGTTACCTAAAACAGGTGACAGGAATCACACTGACTCAGATTCCGTTTCAGCAAAGTGAAAACGCTTCTCTGATTCAAGATGGCGGCTAGTGTTAAAGTAAATCGTGTATCTCCGCAAAAAAAAGTAAAATTCGATGGAAAAAAGAAATCGTGTATGCGTTGTAAGGACGAGATATCAAAGCTAAATGAACGTATAAAAAGTCTACAATTCATAATCGGTACTCTAAAACAGGATATAAAAGAACTTCAATCGGGAAAATACGGGAAGCAAGAAGACACGGCCTCCACAGGAAAATGGGAATCAGTGACCGAAGAAAACTCTATCCAGGAAGATAAATCTTAAAGAAGCTGTGTAACTTTAATACAAAAAAACAGTGTGCAAAAATCGAGTGTAGTAAATCATGGAATACAGCCATCTGAAGAAAAACTGTTGCAAGGAATTGAAAGTAAACAAAAACGTGTGCAAACAAACAACTATAGCATGGTAGCGGAAAAGAATGAAAACAGATCAAACTTTCCTCGAAATCGCGAACTTCCAAACATACCGGTAGTGAAAAGTAAACTGTCAAATTCTCAAAGAAAGTTATTGACTGATTCTAATATCGTGTGCAAAAACAGATTCAGTGTGCTATCAGAAAAAACGAACAGACTAAGTGAAGCAGATATACAAACGAAAGTTTCGGAACCGAAAACAACAAACGAAAACAGTCAACGTAAAAAACAAGATGCTGGCATTATTTATTTATTTTCTGATAGTCATGGAAAAGGACTGGCAAAGATCATGAACGAAAAACTAATAAATGAAAGTGTTATTGGATTTGTGAAGCCAGGTGCTCCACTGCGAGAAGTTACTCAGCATATTGACACACACAGTAACCATGGAAGTTGTAACTCTTGCATTATTTTAGCTGGCGCAAACGATGTCTACAAGAACGAGGCAAAATTCGCTTTGCGATCTTTAAGGGAAACATTGGCAAAAGTTATGGACATGAAAGTTTTCGTGATAAGCATCCCTATGAGACATGATCTCATCAAAACATCGTGTGTGAATGCAGAAATCGAAGCAACTAACCGGAAGTTCGAGAAAATATGTAAGCTCTTCAGCAATGTGACATATATTAATGCAGACAGTCAAAAAAGAGAGAATTTCACTACCCATGGATTGCACAGAAACAAGAAAGGGAAAGTAGCACTGTGCGATGCAATCATGGAACAATTAAACCGAAATCAGCCAGGCTTAGTGCAGCCTCCAATTGCAGCAGCAGCAGCAACGGAATCACCAATTTCAAATGAAGAGAATATTACTCCAATGACTTCAGGAAGTGTTGAAGCGGCAAGAAGAGGATCCCCATCTAGCCTGGTTGCGGTTCCTCAAATTACAACTCCAAAAATTACAGCAGAAACTCCATCACACTACAAGTCAACTCGCCCAACACGAAACAGGAAAGAACCACAACGTTTTTTATGGCAAGTGATTCCAGAGAAATGTTGATTTCATCTTCTAAAACATCGCTCTGGAAAGAAAACTTCAATTGTAAAAGTGTTAAAAATGATATGTCATGTGCAGCTGTCGAACATAAGGTAGGCCAAAACAACCTAGTAAATAAGTCATCGTCGAAATTTATGCTCCTGCACCAAAATGTACAATCCTTATCAAATAAAGTTAGTGAGATAGAAATATTGTTATCAGATGAACTAAAAGAAGTGTCTGTTATATGTGTTAGTGAGCACTGGTTATCCGAAAATACGTTACATCACACAAGGATAGAGGGCTTTACCCTTTCATCTTTTTTTTGTAGGAAAACCTCCATGCATGGAGGAACATGCATATATGTTAGAGAGGACGTCAAACACGAAAATTTAAAGTTCACTAACCAGCTAGGGGAAGAGCAAAACTTCGAAATTTCTGCTACAGAACTGACAAATTTAAATATAATTGTTATTTGCATATATAGAAGCCCAGATGGAAACGTAACTACTTTCGTTGAAAATCTTGAGAAGGCACTTAACAGTATAAAAATAGTTAGTGAAACAACCATCATATGTGGTGATTTTAATATAGATTTCAACAAGAACTCAAAAGACAGATTAAACCTTGAGGCCTTATTAAAAACCTACAACATACATACAACTATCAAATCCCCCACCAGAGTCACCAAATCGTCAAGCAGTGCTATAGATCAGATACTAATAAATACAGATAAATATTTATACAAATCTGGAAATATGAATACAGGTTTCAGTGATCATTATGCACAGTTTATTGAATTCCCAGTAGACACTGCAGGAAATACTGAACAACAAATGACAAGAAAAGGTAGGAATTTTAGCAAGCACAACCTAGAACACTTCAGGCACTTACTGAAAAAAGAAACATGGAATGATATAGACAACTATGAGGACACATGTAAAAAGTTTGACATGTTCATGGAAATATTCTCCCATTATTTCAATATTTCTTTTCCAGTTAAAAACCAAACATTAAAAACTAAAAAAAGAAATGTTACATGGCTGACGAAAGGCATTAAAATATCATGTGCTGAAAAGAGGAGACTTTATGAAATCTCAAAAACACAAAATGTTACAGAAGAATTTCTAGTGCATTTCAAGAATTATAAGAGAGTGCTTCACAAAGTCATAAAAGAATCTAAAAAAACAACAAATGATCACCATATAAAAATGGCCAGGAACAAAATGAAAGCCATGTGGAAGATAGTCAGAGAACAAGTAGGAAACGAGACCTCTCAAAATGTAAATCTCCAGGTAATCCAAGATGGCAAAAAAATTACAAATCCAGAAGAAGTAGCCAATGCTTTTAATACATACTTTGCAAATATTAGTGAAAAATTACTATCTGACATAAAATCTTCAAATAAAAATCCTGCTACAACACCATCCAATCAAAATAGAAACTGCAACTCCCTATTTCTTACTCCAACCAACCCTAAGGAAATTATACTATCAATAAGAGAGTTAAAAACAAAATTTTCAACAGGTGTGGATGAGATTCCAGATTATGTCATTAAAAATGTGGGGGACCTCATTGCAATACCATTAGCCCACATTTTCAACAGTTCATTAACAAATGGAGTCTTTCCTTCCTGCTTAAAGACAGTGAAACTAAAACCACTGTTCAAAAAGGGTAAGAAAGAAGACATAGCCAATTATAGACCTATTGCCTTGCTATCTACATTTTCTAAAATACTAGAAAAAATTTTTCATAAGAGGTTGCTAGATTTTCTAGAAAAGTGCAAAATATTATCCACAACCCAACATGGCTTCCGGAAAGGCCGATCAACAGAAACAGCAATATATGAATTTCTGGGTGAAGTACTTGAAAAAATTGATAGTGGACAAAAAGTAACTGGCATATGCCTTGATCTGTCTAAGGCTTTTGACATCATAGACCACACTCTATTGCTGCAGAAGCTTGAAAGAATTGGTATCAGAGGTATGCCTAACAGCTGGCTTAGATCATATCTTACTGACCGCAAGCAAGTAGTAGAAATACATTTTCACAAAGAAAATAAATCAACAAGACATTATTCTGATTACAAAGCAGTAAAATATGGAGTACCGCAGGGCTCGGTACTTGGCCCCATCCTATTTTTGATATATATAAATGACCTAACATCAGCCAACCAGTACCATAGCACTATCCAGTTTGCAGATGACACAAGCATATTAGTCAGCGGGAAGACTGCAGAGATACTACAGATAAGACTGTCTGAGGCATTAACAAATGTTCTAAACTGGTTCAACCAAAACAAACTAATAATAAATAAAAGCAAAACAGTAGCATTAAATTTTCATAATATCAAGAGAAACATTGAAGAGGATATAAGAATTCAGATGTCAGACACGGATATTGCAAGCGTGCCTAATACAAAATTTCTGGGGATCTGGCTACAGGATAATCTTAGATGGGAAACTCACATTGACAACATATTAAAGAAGCTAAGTACCATGTGTTATTTAATGAGAGTGCTAGAAAACTGCTGTCATAAGGACTGTGTAATGACAGTTTACTATTCTAATATACATTCTGTCCTAAAATATGGGATCACTTTTTGGGGTAACTCGCCATCCTGCCTAAAACTATTCAGGATGCAAAAAAGAATAGTGAGAATCATGGCTGGAATAAAAAGGAACAAACCATGTAGACCATTATTTAAAAGGATGGGGATTCTTCCCCTTCCATGTATTTTCCTATTTGAAAGTGCAATGTTTATAAAGAAATATACAATAACAAATCCTAGTATCCTCCCCAAAAATGAAAATGTTCATCATCATAATACAAGACAGAAAACTGACTTTCATGTACTCCATACAAAAACCAGTTTGTGCCAAAAAGGAACATTACACCATGGAAAAATTATCTACAATAAATTGCCAAGAGAAATTAAAGTAATGACAGATGTAAAAAATTTTAAAGCAGCATTAAAAGAATATCTGTTGACACATTGCTTTTATAGTGTGGAAGAGTTCCTCCAAAATCCTCGAGAGTCTAAGTGATGATTATGCAAATACTGTAACCATTAATATTGGCCTATAAATACATTCAGATGTAATTCTCAAGTTTATAATGGGGTTCAAGTATAAGTTGTATAGCGACTTGCCCAGTATATGAAGTAAAATTCTGTGAATGTAATTCTCTAGTGTACATGTCAGTTCATAGTGTAGAAGAGTTCCTCAAAAATCCTTAGAGCTTAAGAGAGGATCATGCAAATACTTTAATCGTTAATATTGGCTTATACATGTATTCAGTTGTAAACTTCAAGCTTCTAATGTGGTTTAATTATAACTTACACATTGACTTGCCCAGTATATGAAGTGCTGTAAAATTTTGTGAACATAATTTTCTAGTTTCTAAAGTGTTTTAATTGTAAGATATACTTTGACCTGTCCAATATCTGATGTGCTGTACTGTACATGTAAGATTTACTGGACCAATAAATACAATACAATACAAAGACAGCACCTCAAACTTGTTGGTTAGGCGCATCAGGATCTACCACTGACGCGCCACTCGCAGTCAAGTGGACAAGTAGTGACAGATCATATACTTTCTGCCTTTTCGCAGTCTTATATAATGTGTTCTATTTTTTGATGGATGTTTTAAATCAGACTTTCATGTATCACGCGTACCTACATCACTGCCTTATTGTGAATTTTGTATTTTTCTGCAGTGTTATGTAATTTGTTCATGGTTTTTTTCATATTTTCAGTGGTGTTTTTATTTTCAAAATTTCTTTTCCATTGATTTACTTATTGTGCATGTTGCATTCACCATGTAAACGATGTATTTTGTGGTTCCCCTTCCAATCATGTGCCTAGTGATGTGGCTATTCCGGTATTATCGTACTGGACTCGTATTTGGGAGGACCGGAGTTTATTCACTTCCAGCCATAGTGACGTGGGTTTTCAATGGTTTCCCCTTTGCGCTAAGATTTAATGCTGGAATGGTTCCTTTGATTAGGCCATGGCCGATTTTCTGTCCTAGCCACACGTTATCGTATCCTTTTTTGTTAATTTTTTATATGTATTATTTCTGTATGTTAGTTACATGACCGATATTACTGAACTAAATGGTCTATGGACGAATAAATAAATAAAGTAAAACAAATGTTTTTAGATATAGGACTTATACTTTTAAAAAAATTGAAATAACTATTTCCGTGCAGCTTTAAACGATAGTTGTTGCCCACATACAGATTCCTACTTGCTGTCTGACGGCGTGGTGCCCCATTATGCTCCTGCGACAATTAAAATCCTTATAAAACGTAGTTCGATTATGGGCAAGTTATTCTGTAGATCAGAAACGACGGTGATGTTTCGTTCGGTTCGGTCAGCACAGTAGCGTTCCTATTGGCAGACGTCAGAACTACTTGCAGGATGGCGAGCGCCCACTCCACTCAGCTGTTTGCACTCTCGCCTGCAAGTGCTGCTGCCGGTGCGCCTCCAGTGGCCGTCGCTGAAACTTTATGGATGCCGGCGAACTACGAGCGAGGGGCGTCGTGCATTCAGCCAATGAGCTTCGACGTGGTAGAAACGCGGGCCGGGCGAGCGTCCGTTGGACGTGAGTATTGTTGAGTACACGTGTGCACGGCGTACGGTGCAGTCGGGCAGTGGTGTTTACGGCAGGCGAGTGCACCCGTGTTATGAGTGTTATTGTTGACGCTACAGTGAGTGACTGAACAATGGAAGACGACAGTGAGAAGGGGTTGGCTAATGGCGGGAGGGATTCCTCACCGCCGGTGCCTTCGAGTCCGGGAGAGAAGGTGCCCTGCCTGCCTCCTTCCAGTTCCGATCAAATGCGCCGTTCGAGTGACGCGGACTCTGTGGGTGTGAAGCGCGGCGGACGCGGCCGTTCGGGGTTCGCGTCCCGGCTGCAGCACAGCGCGAGCAAACGCACCGGTCTGTCTCGCACCGGCCTCATCGTCGCGATAATCATCATCTTGCTGTGTCTGGCCCTGTTCATCGCCGTCATCGTGATGGCTGCTTCGTGGCCTGTCACTCCACACAACCTCAGCGCGCCGCTCTGTAGGACAGCTGCGTGTCTCACGGCTTCTGCACAGGTACGTGCGAGAAGAGTTGGTCAACACTGTCTGCATTCGGCGGCATTACTGTCCCAAACAGTGTACCAAATTTTTAATATTATCAATGGAAACATCCGTGTTTGCCCGTTTGTTACCAGTTCGGGTGAAAAGTTTTTCTTGAACTGGAGGGACAAGCACCCTACTAGATTTCAGTAATATGTAGAAAAAGGTCACGCAGTTCACGATCATTTTCTATGAAACGAACGTAGTATAACTACGTGTAGTGGCGGCTGTCCCCCAAGGCATATTTATGGTATCCGGTATTGTTTCTAATTCTTCTAAAATAACATCCTTTTTTCATGTGAGGCCGTGAACATTTCGACCGATTTGTCATTCCTTCATTCCCATTATATTTACTTTTTCTCGGCTGTCACGGGTTGCGGTAATTGCTTGCAGTGACATTTGTTTTGGTGCTCACGCACGGTGACCTTGGTGGTAACGCATCATATATATGTAATTTCCTGTGGTTGTTAGGATGCATTTTAACAGTGTACTTGTCGCATCCACTTCGAGTGGATGCTGCTGAAGAGAAAAACGTGTGCTCGCAATTCTCTTCTCTTTGGTGTCGGTACAATAGAAAAGGTTGTTCCGCCAAATAGATCAATTAATAGCGTTTCGGCGCATTAATTATTTTTAAATATGATTTCTGTTATTAGTTATGATTCAAAATTGAAGTAAACACTGAATAAAACGAGTTTTTCTTACTTTTTAAAAATTTTATTAACCTTCAGAAAAAACAAAATGTTCCATCAGAGTACCGAGACGCAGTAGAATTTCACGTGGAGGCGACGTACTGCACAGATTAGTAAAACCAGACGCATTTCAACTCTTGCATACTAAAGGTCTTTAGTTCAATTCCCTGACCTGTAACTGGTTAGCAGATACCGTTTTCTTTTCGACATCGCTGGTTAAGTCACATCGCTTAATCCTTAAAGTTGTCGTTACAGAGGAGTAAATAGAAATGTTTAGCAATGTTTTAGACACATTTCGATAAATGATACACTCTTACGAAATCCCAAATTTGGTAATATCTTTTTTCTGCTATGAAAGACTCAGTAATCTCATGTTACGTGTAAAAATGGGATTTGTAAACAGCTTCATGTTCCTATACGTGGAAAAGCTGTGCAAAGCATACTTGCTATCAGTTGTTTTGAATGTACTGTCTATCTGAGGGATGTGTCAGGGAAAGTTTATTGCCCTTTTTATTCTGAAATCCTTTAGTTCAAGTTATTGTAACTCAGTTGATGTTTTCATGTGGGTTATTGTGTCAATTAAGACTTCCCGATGTGCAGATGATTTAAAAGCCCGTGTTTAATATATCCGGGGA
This sequence comes from Schistocerca cancellata, assembly GCF_023864275.1. Lineage (NCBI taxonomy): Eukaryota > Metazoa > Arthropoda > Insecta > Orthoptera > Acrididae > Schistocerca > Schistocerca cancellata. Next base: position 788,335,846 of record NC_064628.1, on the reverse strand, counting down.
CACACATTTATAAAGAAAAAATAGTTTAATCGTGGGATCCCACCAAGATCACAGCAGATGAAACTGCATATGCGAAAATTTTGCTAAGTAAATTGACTAGTAGTTGCGGGTGTAAACTTTCGAGCACTTCAAAGCGAGCTTGATCACAGAACACAGTTATCCAAAATGAATCACCATAATAGTTTCAAGAAAGGCAGCTGCAACTGCCGGAGGTTCCTGAAGCGAAGTGACTGTCGTATTGTAGTGCCTTTTGTTCTTCGCGTAAAAAATGTATTGTAGTGCCTTTTGTTCTTCGCGTAAAAAAATCTGCACGCCATGTGATTCTTGCTTATTCCGAACTTTGCTTATAAACGGCTTTGTAATAGCAGCTGTGTGTGCTGTGTACTGTTGTTCCCGTGAAAATTAAATACAGCACTCGCATCTTGCTTCCAGGTGCATATCAACATTGCGATCAGATGATCTAGTGACAGGATACACAGCATAGAGAGACATAACAATCTAGTCTATCGGAGATACCGTTAATTTCCCGTACTGACACAATACTTCAAGCAGAAGACAGCTGAGTATTTACTGATTTATTTTTTCACAAGCAAATAAAATCTACGAACGGGATACTGTATTCTACTTATGTAGATGGCTGCCCACAGAGGGTATATTGATATTAATTCATTTCAACAGTTATCAGGCTGTTATTGACTGTTTTCGGAGATCCTAGGAAATAATACTGCATATTTGTGAGGACAGGCGGCGCCGTTTTGGTAAAAGTAGCGCCTACACAAATACAACGGCGCAACAACGATCTGAACTGATGTGAGCACGAGACTCGAGGATCGATATTGGCAGCCGATGAATTGCGCAATCTTACGGACACAACACGTCCACAATTCGTTAACAAGTTTTTTTTTTTTTCAATCTATAATTGCGAAGTGCGTAAATGATTATTACATACTCAGGAAGAGTAGGTAAAGAAACATGGATTGAACTAGCCACAATTAGGCACGTTTTATTGGATTACACGATGAACTTATCCCGCTGTGCGGCCTCCCGTCAGTGTTAATTGACTTTTTGGACAGTATTTTGGGCGGTAGTGGGAGTCGCAGCATCAGAGCACTCTTTCAAAAATAACAGCATTAGAAATAAAGACATCAGTGTGTCCGCACAACGGTGGGAAGTGACGAATCTGTGCGCACGTGGCATCGAGCCCTCCCCCCTGTCTGATGAGGAAGACACGTGCGACGCTCGTGAGCCTACCCCCGGTCTTGTTGCTTTGTTTTGCTGCCGCCGATTGGTTAAAAATTCAGTTTTCCTTACGCGCTGCAATTTGCCTTAGAGATGGACAAAGTAGTATTTTTTACGGAAATATTCCTGTTGAGATAGAGCTTTTAATTCAGATGATTTACATAGTCCATTTTAAATGTTACCAATAAACAGAAGCATCTAGAAAAATTCTTAAACTAATCAATTAGAAGCCAAAATTTTGTAATTTTACTAGCAAAAAGAAACTGAATGACCTTCAGGAACAAACCAGCGTGCCGGTTTTTTGGGGGGAGGAGGGGGGGGGGGCAGAGCGCTTTCAATTTTAACCTAGTCCTGTACTTGGGAAGTGGAAGGCACTAAAGATTAAAGTATTCTCACTGTCATCAAGAGCGTTTGTCAGCATCCTGGTTCTATTTCTTATCTGATAGATGTGGAAAAATCCGTTCTTATTTAATACCTAGTTCCCAAAAATTAATTTTTAAGAAGGAAAAGAAATACTGCATCAGAAGGCCTCTGCTTTATTCATGTATTCATTCATCGTGTTTAGATCCTACCAAGAATGGAAACTTTCAGGGATGTGGAACGAGTCAAGGTACACATTAACAAGACAAGCAGATTAAACAAACTTCATCTGTATATTATATTAACAACAAATTATCACTATACTAACGAGCGCTGTTCATACTTATTCTGTTTTGGAGCGCACAGGCTATTTTAATATTTCAGAGTTGTGTTTGTCGTATTATCTCCCATTGACTTCGACGCTGTTATGGCTTCATCTTTAGGCACTTAAGCGTAGTTGACGAAATTAAATAGACGTGCAAGTATATCTTGTTGGTGTACCATAGGACCCTCATATGTGGTAAATATAAGGGCAGTCGACATCGCCACTTCAGTGGCAATAGCGTCACATGGATAATTCCACTCGACGGGTAATAACGCTACATGTTAATTTCTCACGATTGTTGCTAGCCCCAAATTGTTTCCACTGTGTTGAACTCCCCGAATGAAGGGGAAAAAAGAACATTTGCCGTCCGAACTCGATCAGGAGTTGTTCTTCAGTGCTTTATTCTTCTGCTTGCTTCGCTTGGATACGGTAGCGGCTGATGTTCAGCTGTTTGTTTATTTGACTTTGGTTATACTTTTTGCATTACTCTACTCCGATTCAACGCGATTTTGAATTTTTCAGATTATTATTGTAGGTAAACATAGTCTTTATCTGGCGCTCTGCGCTGGAAACCGGTAAACTTACCATGCTGCAGACGATCTTACCGAAACCTCGTCTCCGTTTCATGAAGTTAACTGTACGTTCACTCGTACTCGAACTTTCGCGATGCATGTAGTGCGAAAAACGTCTCAGTCGTTTGTAGTGAAGTTGAGCATTGTATTTCAGACAATTGATGATCGTATTACTTTTTCAAAAGGTGTTTGAAATGTTCTTTCGGCGTAGGATCTAGACCAAGCCGCAAAGACTTAACCATCATACACTGAAGAGCCAAAGAAGCTGGTACACCAGCCTAGTATCGTGTAGGGCCCCCGCGAGCACGCAGGAATGCCGCAACACGACGTGCCGTGGACTCGACTAATGTCTGAAGTAGTACTGGAGGGGACTCACACCACGAATCCTGCAGGGTTTTCCATAAATTTGTAAGAGTACGATGGCGTGGATATTTTTTCTGAACAACACGTTCCAAGGCATCCCAGAAATGGTTCAAATGGCTTTGAGCACTATGGGACTTAACATCTGAGGTCATGAGTCCACTAGACTTAGAATTACTTAAACATAACTAACTTAAGGACATCACACACATCCATGACCGAGGCAGGATTCGAACCTGCGACCGTAGCAGCTGCTTGGTTCCGGACTGAAGGGCCTAGAACCGCTCGGCCACCGCGGCCGGTCCAAGGCATCCCAGACATGCTCAACAGTACTAATGTCTGAGGAGTTTGGTGGGCAGCGGAAGTGTCTAAACTGAGAACAGAGTTCCTGGAGCCACTCTGTAGCAATTTTGGAGGTATAGTGTGTCGCATTGTCCTGCTGGAATTGCCCAAGTTTGTAGGAATGCAGGATGGACATGAATGGAAGCAGGTTATCGGACAGTATGCTTACGTACGTGTCACCTGTCGTTGATACTAGACGTATAAGCGGTCCCATATCACTCCCCACATGCCCCACACCGTTACAGCTTGAACAGTCTCCTGTTGACATGCAGGGTCCATGGAGTCATGAGGTCGTCTCCATACCCGTACACGTCCATCCGCTCGATAAAATTTGAAACGAGACTCGTCCGACCAGGCAATATGTTTCCAGTCATCAACAGTCCAATGTCGATGGTGACGGGCCCAGGCGAAGCGTAAAAGTTTGTGTCGTACGGTCATCAAGGATATACGAGTGGGCCTTCGTCTCCGAAAGCCCATATAGATGATGTATCGTTGAATGGTTCACACGCTGATACTGGTTGATGGCCCAACGTTGAAATCTGCAGCAGTTTGTGGAAGGGTTGCACTTCTGTCACGTTGAACGGTTCTTTTCAGCCGTCGTTCGTCCCGTTCTTGCAGGATCTGTTTCCGGCCGCGGCGATATCGGAGATTTGATGTTTTACCGGATTCGTGATACTATACATAAATGAAATGGTCGTACGGGAAAATCCCCACTTCATCGGTAAGCCGAAGATGCTGTGTCCCACCACTCGTGCAACGGCTATAACACCACAGACAAACTCACTTAAATTTTGATAGCCTGTCATTGTAGGCGCAGTAACCGATCCAACAACTGCGCCAGAAACTTGTCTTATATGGGCGTTGCCGACGGCAGCGGCATATTCTTCCTGTTTACATATCCTTGTATTTGAATGCGCATGTCTATACCAGTGTCTTTGGCGCTACAGTGTATAACAAGAGTATGAATGTAAGCACGATGACACGTGCTCACGGGTGTTCGAGGGGTAGCGTAACATCGCCACTTTTCAAATAACGGAGCTGAAGAGCACCACCGCCCATGTTCGACGTCGGTGTGCAATAACCACTCATAGGCTGCAGATGGCAGCATTACAGTGCATCTACATCCTTTGCAATTCACACTTTAGTGCCTGGCAGAGGCTTCATCGAACCGTTTTCCTTCTACTTCTCTACCATTCCACTCTCGAATGGAGCGTGGGTAAAAGGAACACCTAAATATTTTCGTTCGAGCTCTGATTTCTCTTATTCTATTATGATGCTCATTTATACCTACGTAGGTGGGTTTCAACAAAATATTTACGCATTCGGAAGAGGAAGTTGGTGACTGAAATTTCGTAAATAGATCTCGCTGGACAGAAAACCGCCTTTGTTTCAGTGACTGCCACCGCAACTCGCGTATCATATCAGTGACACTCTAACCTCTATTGCGCGATAACACGAAACGAGCGCCCTTCTTTGATCTTTTTCGATGTCCTCCGTCAATCCTACCTGGTAAGGATCCCTTACCGCGCAGCAATATTCCAGCAGAGGACGGACAAGTGTAATGTAGGCTGTCTCTTTAGTGGGTTTGTCGCATCTTCTAAGTGTTCTGCTAACAAAGGGCCGTCTTCGTTTCGCCTGCCCCACAATATTATCTACGTGGTCTTTCCAATTTAAGTTACTCGTAATAGTAATTCCTAGGTATTTAGTCGAATTGACAGCCCTTAGATTTGTGCGATTTATCGTATACCCAAAATTTATGGGATTTTTTTTAGTACCCATGTGGATGACCTCGTACTTTTCTTTGTTTAGTGCCAATTGCCATTTTTAACATCATACAGAAATTCTCTCTAGATCATTTTGTGATTGGAATTGATCGTCTGATGATTTTACTAGACGGTAAATTACAGCGTCATCTGCAAACTATCTAAGGGGGCTGCTCAGATTATCACCTAGATCTTTATGTAAATCAGGAAAAAAAGAGGGCGTATGACACTACAGGAGAGTATGCAAAGCATATCGGGGAAGGGCGGAATGCAGGGAAGTCGTGGTAACGCGGAAACGGAGCCATAAATTTGACGTCCACGAGGATACGATCATTGGCTTTCGCGCCAAGGTTGGAAGCGTTACCGAAACCGAGATGTTTGTAAACTGTTCGCTTGCCACCGTGGTTAAAGCGTACCGTGCATGGCAAATGGCGGTGTACATTTCCGGCGCCGAGGCAATTGCGGTGCACCACGGGCTATAAATGTGAGACGTGAACGACGGCTGCGGAGACATGTATGGGCGAATAGACGTGCGACTGTTCAGCAAATGACCGCCCAGGTGAACAAAGGGTGTCTTCTCCACAACCGTTCAGCGAACGCTGCTGCATGTGGGCCACTGCAACAGGCGCGAGATTCATGCAGCTGGAATTTGCACGGCAGCCCCGCTATGGGGCGTCCATTGGGTGACCTCAGATGAATCACGTTTTATGCTCTCTCGGATAAATGGCTGTTGGCGTGTGCGGCGTTCGGCGAACAGACTGTAACAATCGTTGACAGCGTTCAGGCTGGAGGGGGGACCGTTATAGTCTGGTAAATAATCTCATGGCATTCCATGGCTGATCTCGTCATTCTAGAAGACACCGTAGATCTACATAAGTATGTATTTACCTTTGGGGACAATGTGCACCACTGCAAGGAGTTTCTTTTTCCTCTGCACGATGAGATCAACCAGCAAGACAGTGCAACTTGTCAGTTCGCAGTGTTCTTGCGTAGTTCGAAGATCACCAGGTCGAGTTTATTGTACTCCCATGGCCATCAAACTCCACAGATTTAAATGCAATCAAGAATCTGCGAGGCTACCTCTATCGGGCGGTTTGTGCCATGGAATCTCAACCGAGAGACCTAGAGCAGCTGGTCACGGCTTTGGAGTTGGACAAACGTGGTTATTCAGGTTTTTGACAGGTGCTCACATTAATGTGACTGGACGTTGTATTTACTTGAGTACAGCGATATTTTTCAAACTTATCTCCTGTTTTAACCGCAATATGGGGACCATAACCGAATCACGAAAAACGCCCCCACACTGCAACATCATATCCTCCATACATCACTTTTGGTTCCTCAAGTGATTCTCCAGGCATTGACCAAACACAAAACCATTCCATCAGATCGCGACAGTGTATAGCGTGATCCATTACTCGTTTCCAGTCATCGACTGTCCAGCAGTGTCGCTTTTTATATCACTTCAGCCGTCGCTTAGCATTGACTGCGGAAATTAGTGGCCTATGAAGAGCTGCACACTCATAGTACCCCATTCTTCTCGCTCCCTGTGCACAGTCATTGAACTAACTCGACTGCTGGGAGCACTTAGAAACTCACGAGTGATTACTTCTGCTGATTTCAAGTTCTTACAACCATCCTGTACAGTGCTCGGAGGCCTCTGCCCGCCAATACGTGATATGTTCCTAATCTGCGTTTAACTGTGGTTGTTTCTTTGCGTCTCCGTTCCTCAATCACATCTCAACCGTCGACTTGTGCGCGTCAGAAGGGCTTTTACTCAGGTGACAACTGCCGCGTCCAGTATCAGCTGGGATTGCTCGAACTAAGTAATGCGCTGCGTCTAGAGTGGCGTTGTCACCCATGATTTCTAGTCAGAGGCTCGAGCAGGCAGTGCTGTGATGTCACGCCTGCATAACGGCCTACTTTGCTATAACAGTCCACTTGGCGTCGCTGTTACTGTTACCGTTATGTACTGATTATCAAGGATGCTCTGCAGCTCTGTTCGAAATGTCAGAACAGCAGTTCGCTTAGCTTGCTTTTATCGCGAGCCTCTCGCCCAGCGCAAAGTCCCACCCGACTGGAAGAAACCACAGGTTACTCCTACATGTAAGGAGGGGGGAAAGAACGGACCATAAAAATTAAAGACGAATATCCGTAAAATCAGTTTGCTGCAGAATCCTTGAACATATTCTCAGTTGGAACATAACAAATTTTCTTAAGATCGAGAATCTTATGGCACGAATCAGTACTGTTTTAGAAAACATCGTTTGTCCGAAACTCAGCTAGCCCTTTTCTCACATGATATACTGCTACCTATGGATGAGGGGTAACAGGCAAATAGGTAGATTTGCGGAAAGTATTTGATACGGCGCCCCACTACTGTACGCTTAACGAAGGTATGAGCTTATGGAATAGGTTCCCAGACGTGCGAGTGTCCCGAAGACTTCTTAAGTAATAGAACCCAGTATGTAGTCCTCGACGGCGAGTGTTCACGGGACCCAAGGGTATTGACGGAAGTGTCCCAGGGAAGTGTAATGGGGCCGCTATTACTCGTTTTTTTCTGTGCACATAAATGATCTGGCGGACAGCAAGCTGTGGTGTACGGTAGAGTCTCGTCCTCGAGTGACTATAGAAGCATACAAGATGATTGAGTCAAAATTTCTGATTGGTGTGATGAATGGCGGCTAGCTCTAAATCTAGAGACATGTAAGTTAATCCCGATGAGTAGGAAAAACAACCCCACGATTTTCGCGCACAGCATTAGTAGTGTCCTGCTTGATAGAGTCACGTCGTTTAATATCTGGCCGTAACGTTGCAAAGCGATATGAAATGGGACAAGCATGTGAGGACTGTGATAGGGAAGGCCAATGGTCGACATCGGTGTATTGGGAGAATTTTGGGAAAGTGTGGTTCATCAGTACAGGATTCCGTGTGTAGGACGCTAGCGCGACATATTCTTGAGTACCGCTCGAGTGTTTGGGATGGGATTAAAGCCAAGTAAGATATCGAAGCAATTCAGGGGTGAGCTGGTAGATTCGGTACCGGTAGGTTGAAACAACACGCAAGTGTTACGGACATGCTTCGAGAACTCAAATTGGAATCCCTGCAGGGAAGGCGACGTTCTTTTCGAGGAACGTTATTGAGCAAGTTTAGAGAACCGGCATTTCAAGCGTACTGCAGAATCATTCTACTGCCGCCAACATACACTACTGTCCATTAAAATTGCTACACCAAGTAGAAATGCAGATGATAAACGGGTATTCATTGGACAAATATATTATACTAGAAGTGACATGTGATTTCATTTTCACGCAGTTTGGGTGCATAGATCCTGAGAAATCAGTACCCAGAACAACCACCTCTGGCCGTAATAACGGCCTTGATACGCCTGGGCATTGAGTCAAACAGAGCTTGGAAGGCGTGTACGCGTATAGCTGCCCATGAAGCTTCAACACGATACCACAGTTAATCAAGAGTAGTAACTGGCGTATTGTGACGAGCCAGTTGCTCGGCCACCGTTGACCAGACGTTTTCAATTGGTGAGAGATCTGGAGAATGTGCTGGCCAAGGCAGCAGTCGAACATTTTCTGTATCCAGAAAGGCCCGTACAGGACCTGCAGCATGCGGTCGTGCATTATCCTGGTGAAATGTAGGGTTTCGCAGGGATCGATTGAAGGGTAGAGCCACGGGTCGTAACACATCTGAAATGTAACGTTCACTGTTCAAAGTGCCGTTAATGCGAACAAGAGGAGACCGAGACGTGTAACCAATGACACCCCATACCATCACGCCGTGTGATACGCCAGTATGGCGATGACGGATACACGCTTCCAATGTGCTTTCACCGCGATGTCACCAAACACGGATGCGACCATCATGATGCTGTAAACAGAACTTGGATTCATCCGAAAAATTGACGTTTTGACATTCGTGCACCCAGGCGCTCCTGCCTGTGATGCAGCGTCAAGGGTAACCGCAGCCATGATCGCCGAGCAGATAGTCCATGCTGCTGCAAACGTCGTCGAACTGTTCGTGCAGATGGTTGTTGTCTTGCAAACGTCCCCACATGTTGACTCAGGTATCGAGACGTGGCTGCACGATCCGTTACAGTCATGCGGATAAGATGCCTTTCATCTCGACTGCTAGTGATGCGAGGCCGTTGGGATCTAGCACGGCGTTCCGTATTGCCCTCCTGAACCCACCGATTCCATATTCTGCTAACAGTTGTTGGACCTGGACCAACGCGAGCAGCAATGTCGCGATACGATAAACCGCACTCGCGATAGGCTACAATCCGACCTTTATCAAAGTCGGAAACGTGATGGTACGTATTTCTCCTCCTTACACGAGACATCACAACAACGTTTCACCAGGCAACACCGGCCAAATGCTGTTTGTGTATGAGAAATCGGTTGGAAACTTTCCTCATGTCAGCACGTTGTAGGTATCGCCACCGGCGCCAACCTTCTGTGAATGCTCTGAAGTAATCGTTTGCGTATCAGAGCATCTTCTTCGTGTCGGTTAAATTTCGCGTCTGTAGCACGTCGTCTTCGTGGTGTAGCAATTTTAAGGCCAGTAGTGTATATTTTGAGTAAAGACCACGAAGTGGAGATACGAGCAATTAGGGCTCATACAGAGGCGCAGACAGCCGTTTTTCCACAGCTCTATTTACGTGTGGAACAGGAAATAGCTAATGGTGGTGCAGGATACCCTCCGCGACGCACAGTACGGTGGCTTGCGGAGTATCCATGTAGACAGATGTACGTGTAGAAAGGACTGGAGTTCAACCGAAATAAGTCGTAGGAGTTCATGGATTAACGTGATGTCCTCCCCTGAAAGATAATAAAGAGCCAAGTGAGGCAGTGGCTCGAAAACCGCGTTACATTCTGCCAGTTACGTTCCCTAAACACCCAGGAGGCGCACCTTCACGCGGGACGCATCACCAGGGAAGAAAATTGTCCACACTCTCAGCTCCCGAGTGCAGCCGAGCATACATTACTACTATAGTCTTATAATTAGATAAGGAGTGGAGTGCGAGCGTGCGCACCGTGCGTGCGTGCGTGCGCGTGTGTGTGTGTGTGAGAGAGAGAAAGAGAGAGAGAGAGTGAGAGAGAGAGAGAGAACACGGTAGACCGATCGGCATGCCCACACGTATAATGCTGTAGTTAATTACAGTTTTATTACGCTATTACTGTGCGCCTGTCCGGGACCGGAGGATAGTAAAGGAATCAAGCGCGACGTTAATTAGTCATCAGATTCCTGGCATGAACCTGTATTTGGGGGGAGGGACAATTATTACTGTTGGCGACCAAGTCTAGTTGCTTCCTCCACAGGTGATTTCGCCAAGTCGGACGTAAAACTTAAAAATAAGGGAGGTTGTCGCGTTCCGTTGTTAATCTTTAAATTACATTTTCCCTCGTCGAAGTAAACCAGTCAGTAAATGTGTAGGTGTTTTCAGTATGTGCGACCCAAGAGCTCTCTCCGGCGTTGAATGGGAAATAGTAATCCATAGGCTGGTTCAGGTAACCGCATGCCAAACGTTCGTTGCTAGGACAACCGTCTGCAGATGGCGTTTCGATTAACAGTGTGCATTTACGTATCCAGAGTGAGGGAAGCATGAGAATCAGGACACTCGTCCCAGGAACATTTTACTCTTAGAGTTCCCTTTTTCCATACATATATTTCCACATGTGTCAGCTAATTTTGCGAGAATAAAGTAGCATGGACAGTGTGTGTCTCGAAAAAGCATTGTAAATTAAGTATTTCTGCCAGTTGATGCCCTGAAGCAATGTACTAATCACTGTGGTAAACAATTACATATTGAAATTTTTTTGTTTATTGTTATTATAAAATCGTTAGTGTCTAGTTTCCGTTCACTACGGATAACGCGTAGGACGGAAGAGTGTTTTCTTCTATTGAACGATCCGAGAGCTGATTCGATGTACAGGTCTGCTTACCTCTGCCCCGTTGTACGCGTACCCTACAGTTCTCCGTCTATATCCGTACTCTGCTAACCACCGTAAGATGCACGGCAGAGGGTACGTCCCATTGTGGCAGTTATTAGGGTTTCTTCCTGTTTCATTCACGTATGGATCGTGGGAAGAACGATTGTTTGAATGCCTCTGTGCGCGCAGTAATTATTCTAATCTTATCCTCACGATCCCTATGTGAGCGATACGTAGGGGTTTGTAATACATCCCTAGAGTGATCATTTAAAGCCGGCTCTTGAAACAATTCGACGATGGTTAGATTAATAAAGAAATTTCAAGAGACTGAATCCCTTTTAGACAAAAGCTTGACTAACCCGGAAATATATATATATATACACTCCTGGAAATGGAAAAAAGAACACATTGACACCGGTGTGTCAGACCCACCATACTTGCTCCGGACACTGCGAGAGGGCTGTACAAGCAATGATCACACGCACGGCACAGCGGACACACCAGGAACCGCGGTGTTGGCCGTCGAATGGCGCTAGCTGCGCAGCATTTGTGCACCGCCGCCGTCAGTGTCAGCCAGTTTGCCGTGGCATACGGAGCTCCATCGCAGTCTTTAACACTGGTAGCATGCCGCGACAGCGTGGACGTGAACCGTATGTGCAGTTGACGGACTTTGAGCGAGGGCGTATAGTGGGCATGCGGGAGGCCGGGTGGACGTACCGCCGAATTGCTCAACACGTGGGGCGTGAGGTCTCCACAGTACATCGATGTTGTCGCCAGTGGTCGGCGGAAGGTGCACGTGCCCGTCGACCTGGGACCGGACCGCAGCTACGCACGGATGCATGCCAAGACCGTAGGATCCTACGCAGTGCCGTAGGGGACCGCACCGCCACTTCCCAGCAAATTAGGGACACTGTTGCTCCTGGGGTATCGGCGAGGACCATTCGCAACCGTCTCCATGAAGCTGGGCTACGGTCCCGCACACCGTTAGGCCGTCTTCCGCTCACGCCCCAACATCGTGCAGCCCGCCTCCAGTGGTGTCGCGACAGGCGTGAATGGAGGGACGAATGGAGACGTGTCGTCTTCAGCGATGAGAGTCGCTTCTGCCTTGGTGCCAATGATGGTCGTATGCGTGTTTGGCGCCGTGCAGGTGAGCGCCACAATCAGGACTGCATACGACCGAGGCACACAGGGCCAACACCCGGCATCATGGTGTGGGGAGCGATCTCCTACACTGGCCGTACACCACTGGTGATCGTCGAGGGGACACTGAATAGTGCACGGTACATCCAAACCGTCATCGAACCCATCGTTCTACCATTCCTAGACCGGCAAGGGAACTTGCTGTTCCAACAGGACAATGCACGTCCGCATGTATCCCGTTCCACCCAGCGTGCTCTAGAAGGTGTAAGTCAACTACCCTGGCCAGCAAGATCTCCGGATCTGTCCCCCATTGAGCATGTTTGGGACTGGATGAAGCGTCGTCTCACGCGGTCTGCACGTCCAGCACGAACGCTGGTCCAACTGAGGCGCCAGGTGGAAATGGCATGGCAAGCCGTTCCACAGGACTACATCCAGCATCTCTACGATCGTCTCCATGGGAGAATAGCAGCCTGCATTGCTGCGAAAGGTGGATATACACTGCACTAGTGCCGACATTGTGCATGCTCTGTTGCCTGTGTCTATGTGCCTGTGGTTCTGTCAGTGTGATCATGTGATGTATCTGACCCCAGGAATGTGTCAATAAAGTTTCCCCTTCCTGGGACAATGAATTCACGGTGTTCTTATTTCAATTTCCAGGAGTGTATATATATATAAAAAACCAGAACTCCAAGGAGATGTTGCATCTTTCTCGATCTGAATGATGATATCTATTCAAATTTCACGCTAGTCGCATAAGCGTGGTGCTACACTTTGTTCATCATTATGTAAACAAACACAAAAGCGAAGACTGGCCAGCAGCCGTAGCACACGTACACCGGCGCTGTTACGCTCTGGGAAGTAGGTCCTACTTATTTATTAGCTTGTTACTATATTACGTTAAATGAAACTTCAAGATATTCTAATGTGTCAACAACCAATGACGCTTTCCGTAATCACACTTCAGCTATGTCGTTTTTATTTCAAAAATCATAAACAGTGGCATCTTTGTATTGTGCTGACACTGTCGTACCGTTAATACGTAGTCTGAAAATGGCTTGACGCTGCTTCCTGCTCCGTAGTGAAAACGTACGTGGAATACCTTTAAAAAGTGGCGAGAAACACATTGCAATGAAAGTTTTTCACAATTTTACAGAAAAGAATGGAGCAGGAATGTAATGAGCAGAACTAAAAAATTAATTTGCAAATCCATATTAGAGAGTGTGGTTCTGTATGGAACGGAGACCTTGACAACTAACTTGAAGCACATTAAAAAATTACAAGCTCTACAGATGGAATTCTGGAGAAGATCGGCAATAATCTCTAGGAAAGAGAAGATAAGGAACACCGAAATAATAAGGAGAATGGAAATAAAAGAAAGGATATATGACGTAATGGAGGGGAAGAAATTACAGTGGTACGGGCATGTACGACGAATGGAGGAAGCCAGAATACCAAAATTGATACTGGAGTGGGAACCGGAGGGGGGGAGAAGAAGAGGACGATCTATCACCACCTGGATCCAAAATGTACAGCACACAATGAGGAGAATGGACGCAGAGGAAGAGGTCACACAAGATCGAAACACCTGAAGGAATGTTTTGAAAATATAGTTTAAGAACGTTTATTCTTTGTATAGTAATTTCCGAGTAAATTATGTTGGAGATAAGCCTCTGTAATGAGGAAAAGCGGGTGATCAAAAAGTCAGTATAAATTTGAAAACTTAATAAACCACGGAATAATGTAGATAGAGAGGTAACAATTGACACACATGCTTGGAATGACATGGGGTTTTATTACAACAAAAAAACACCCCATATTGTTAGACGCGTAAAAGATCTTTTGTGCGCGTCGTTTGGTGGTGATCGTGTGCTCAGCCGAAACTTTGGCCTCCCAGGTCACCAGACATCAGTCCGTGCGATTATTGGCTTTGGAGTTACCTAAAGTCGCAAGTGTATCGTGATCGACCGACATCTCTATGGATGCTGAAAGACAACATCCGACGCCAATGCCTCACCATAACTCCGGACATGCTGTTTACAACATTATTCCTCGACTACAGCTATTGTTGAGGAATGATGGTGGACGTATTGAGCATTCCTGTAAAGAAATCATCTTTGCTTTGTCTTACTTCGTTATGCTAATTATTGCTATTCTGATCAGATGAAGCGCCACCCGTCGGACATTTTTTGAACTTTTTTTTGTCCTAATAAAACCCCATGTCATTCCAAGCATGTGAGTCAATTTGTACCTCTCTATCTACATTATTCCGTGATTTATTCAGTTTTCAAATTTATACTGACTTTTTGATCTCCAGGCTCGTGCGCGCACTTTGCACACGTTTGCCCATTACACACCGTTCCACTCACCAAACTTTTAGGGATAGCTCACCAAACTTTTTAGGGTAGCATGTACTAATAAAGCACCCGTTGCCGTACACTTAAGACCAACTTGAAGAGTATGGGTGTAACTGCAGAATTGTAGGAGAACGCGGGAAGATTGTGTCGTCGCTCCGAGAGCCGAAGGCCAGGCTACCGGCTTCAGATCCGGGTGAGCGCAGACCACCCACAGACAGCGTGCCGGCCAGACAGACAGCCAGCCAGCCAGCCAGCCCTGCGGACGTGGCTCACTGCACGCGCCCCTCACACCGGAGTGAACAGCACTGGCCTGATGAGTTTGCCCTCGCTCAGGACTTTCTAGGTACATCCCACAATGTAGCGTGTGAGCCGAAATGTGTGAAACACAGTGGCGATCATGCACCGGATGACGTTGTGAATTGTTGCTGGAAGATTTGTAAAAATGGAGAAACAAGACGAGTCAAAAAAAAAAAGTGGTAGAACCTACGCTGCTCAGCCTATACGCAAATGATCAACAAATTCTCCATGAATTTCCATTCATGCAAATGATCGTGGCCTTACCGTGAGAGAGACACTCACAGAATCCCTACTTGTTACGTCAGCGTATTGCAAAGATAATGTATAGAATACTAAGATAAAGATCAAAATACGTGTCTTCCAACTGCGCTCTAAATCGACATGAAAAGATGAGGGGGAACAAGGTGCTCTATACATGTGCTTTGCCAAGAACGTTAGAGCTACAGATTATCGTTAGTAAATGTGTGTGCACAACATGTTGTTGTTGTTTTGGTCTTCAGACTGAAGACTGGTTTGGTGCAACTCTCCATGCTACTCTATCCTGCGCAAGCCTCATAATCTCCAAATAACTACTGAAACCTACGACCTTCTGAATCTGTTTACTGTATTCATCTCTTGATCTCCCTCTACTATACGATTTATAGACACCCGACCCCCCCCCCCCCTCTCTCTCTCTCTCTCTCTCTCTCTCTCACACACACACACACACACACACACATATATATATATATATATATATATATATATATATATATATATATATATATATATATATATATATATTACTTCCCTCCAGTACTAAATTCGTGATCCCTTGATGTCTCAAAAGTCGGAATGTGTCCTATCAACTATACCTTCTTCTAGTCAGATTGTGCCACAGCTTTCTTTTCCTCATCAATTTTATTCAGTACGTCCTCATCCAGTTTTCAGCATTCTTCTGTAAACCAACATCTCAAAAGCTATTTTCTTCATCTCTAAGCTGTTTATTGTCGGCGTTTCACTTCCATACGCGCTTACACTCCAGACTGCATACATGGTGCAAGTCCTCCTATTCTATAAATAGATAAGTAAGTAAACAACCACTAGTCGATGGCGTTTCTCAGCAGTCCAATATGCGTGCACACAACAGTTGCTAAATGCTTCGTATCTCAGTATCTGTTGCTGTGTTTATTACATTATATGTGTTGCTACTATTCAGAATCTTTCTTCTTCTAATATGAACCGAGTTTCCTAAATTTATAGGGGGCGTCTTTTATGCTCCATATGTAAATAAATTCGTATAGTTTACATTGGACAACATTTGTTGCGCACCATGATGTATTCCCTCGGGCAGCTATAATTCACAAATCACGATGTATGGAATCATTTTGTTACCCTATATAAAGTCCATGTGTTATCCGATAATTTAGTAAATCGTAGAACACCATTTCTCTCCCAAGCCATAGTCCATTATTGCCAAAATTAGCTGGTTTAATATGTCTCCTGTGATTATATTGTCCATGTGGGTTATATGCTACTACTTGAATAACATTTATTATTACATCTACTGTTACATAAACAACCATTACACACTTTAAATCGGTGTCCGAATGGATTGTAAGGGTCAGTGTGGTGCCCGTGTCGCAAGAGACTTCTATCTTCGTTGCGTATTAAGCGGTGGTGATACTGTCGATGACTGTAATAGCTATTGTAGCGCCATGATATACACGGAATTGTGGGTATACGCTTTCAGTCATCACTGACTTTCAGACGCAGGGACACTACCTCGTTTGCGCCACACCATGTCACACAAAGAAAGATGCAGCATACAAGCGTCTCCAGGTAGTCTGATGCCATATAGTAAGTGCGTCACTGGCTAACGTACCAGGAGAATAGTGCAAACGCTTGGTGCATCGGGCATTTAACGATAATATTTTCTGAGGTTCCGAGCTCACCATAATCGCATTGCCTTTGTCGTCGCTGGAGTCTATCCAGGTGTTGTGGACAAGGACCCTGCCCAGTCAGAAAGTGAATCACACACACCGACTGGGAGTGTAAAGCAGAAACATCAAGTTTTGGTGAAAGCTGGGAAAAACTGCGATGGGGGCGCACGCGATGTTGATGCCAGTGTCCTGCACAAATGTGTTGGCAGGAAGATCATCGGTGAACTATGGTAACCGAAACAGTTCGGAAACAAGAAAACACTGCTCGGGTGAAAGACAGCGTACAAAAAAGTCAGACAACATCGTAAAATAGGTATTGCAGATTGAATTAAAAGATCGTCATGTCAGCACACTACTAAAAGGACTTACACCTTTATCCTTAAATATTATCTGTCTGTGAATGAAGTTATAACTTCCAGACCAAGCTGTGTGTGTTCGCTTCCGCCGTTAGTTTCTGACTGAAGTGTGTCGGAATATTCGAGTCCTTGGCTTTTCATTTCTTCAAGGGAGGCCTGTTCAGTCTGTCGTGGTATACTAACTCGTAGAGCATGCGCCATTTACATACGCAAATCATCATCAGTATCTTGAAGAGCCTTTGCGTAATGTTATAACGAGATTGAGGTTTGGTGCATAATTTCCAGGCTTGTTTTGTCTAAGTATTTGTTTACCATCCCGCGTTGTTATTATTATATGAAAGTTTGACTAGTTCTTCGTCCAGAAAATTATTGGAGTAGGGGACGTCGTACCGTGTTCGATCTGACAATGTAATTGCGACAAAGATTCCCGGACGTCCTCCAATAATATCGAGTGCCATATTGTATTATTTTTGAAATAAATAAATAGAGTTATTTGAGAATAGGGAGAAGTCACATACTACGCTGTTACAGTAACATTCGCCACATTTATTGTGAATTTGCAGTAACATTTATAAATGTACGCTCGAGTGATATGGGTCTTTGCCAGAAATCTTTGCGAAACGCCGCTTTAGAAACTTGTTGGCATCTCATCTTAAAGTCTAATCTCAAAAAGAAACGCTCAAGTCACTTATGGAAACGATGCTCACTGTCTGTCTGACGCAGCATAGGAGATGCAAGTTGTAAATCAGCAGGAGACTGGCGAAGATTAACTGGATAAACACACGCAAGGTCGCGCTTATAATAATCGCTGTTTCATCATTCTGCACCTCTGAAACACTCACTTCCGCTAAGTAATGCAATACTAGCACTACGTGGTATTGACTGACTACTGTTTAAAATGCCCACTGTTCCAATATGCCTTAAAATTGATTATGTCTTGTTTTCGCTTCCAAAGTGGTAGTTGCCAACAGGCCATTGAAGAAACAGGTTGCGGTGACGGCCCAGCCTTGTGTAGAATTCGATGGTACCCAAAGTATTTCATGATTGCTTTCGTTATTGATTACGAAATGCCAATGACTAGGTATTTTCATATGGAACAAGAAATAAAATTAGAAAAGTCGAGAAACACACACTCCGGGCGTAAGTCGTGCTACGGTAGCTCAATTGGTAGAGCACTTGCCCGCGAAAGGCAAAGGTCCCGAGTTCGAGTCTCGGTCGGGCACACAGTTTTAATCTGCCAGGAAGTTTCATATCAGCGCACACTCCGCTGCAGAGTGAAAATCTCATTCTGGAAACATCCCCCAGGCTGTGGCTAAGCCATGTCTCCGCAATATCCTTTCTTTCAGGAGTGCTAGTTCTGCAGGTTCGCAGGAGAGCTTCTGTAAAGTTTGGAAGGTAGGAGACGAGGTACTGGCAGAAGTAAAGCTGTGAGTACCGGGCGTGAGTCGTGCTTCGGTAGCTCAATTGGTAGAGCACTTGCCCGCGAAAGGCAAAGGTCCCGAGTTCGAGTCTCGGTCGGGCACACAGTTTTAATCTGCCAGGAAGTTTCATATCAGCGCACACTCCGCTGCAGAGTGAAAATCTCATTCTAGATGAAATTACTGTTTTCAAGGAGACGAAAGAAAATCTAGCGCAATGGAAGCAGTATTGTAGAATACACTCCTGGAAATAGAAATAAGAACACCGTGAATTCATTGTCCCAGGAAGGGGAAACTTTATGGACACATCACATGATCACACTGACAGAACCACAGTCACATAGACACAGGCAACAGAGCATGCACAATGTCGGCACTAGTACAGTGTATATCCACCTTTCGCAGCAATGCAGGCTGCTATTCTCCCATGGAGACGATCGTAGAGATGCTGGATGTAGTCCTGTGGAACGGCTTGCCATGCCATTTCCACCTGGCGCCTCAGTTGGACCAGCGTTCGTGCTGGACGTGCAGACCGCGTGAGACGACGCTTCATCCAGTCCCAAACATGCTCAATGGGGGACAGATCCGGAGATCTTGCTCGCCAGGGTAGTTGACTTACACCTTCTAGAGCACGTTGGGTGGCACGGGATACATGCGGACGTGCATTGTCCTGTTGGAACAGCAAGTTCCCTTGCCGGTCTAGGAATGGTAGAACGATGGGTTCGATGACGGTTTGGATGTACCGTGCACTATTCAGTGTCCCCTCGACGATCAC
The DNA here is from genome assembly GCF_023864275.1 of Schistocerca cancellata. Lineage (NCBI taxonomy): Eukaryota > Metazoa > Arthropoda > Insecta > Orthoptera > Acrididae > Schistocerca > Schistocerca cancellata. Next base: position 788,316,678 of record NC_064628.1, on the reverse strand, counting down.
CAGTGGTGTACGGCCAGTGTAGGAGATCGCTCCCCACACCATGATGCCGGGTGTTGGCCCTGTGTGCCTCGGTCGTATGCAGTCCTGATTGTGGCGCTCACCCGCACGGCGCCAAACACGCATACGACCATCATTGGCACCAAGGCAGAAGCGACTCTCATCGCTGAAGACGACACGTCTCCATTCGTCCCTCCATTCACGCCTGTCGCGACACCACTGGAGGCGGGCTGCACGATGTTGGGGCGTGAGCGGAAGACGGCCTAACGGTGTGCGGGACCGTAGCCCAGCTTCATGGAGACGGTTGCGAATGGTCCTCGCCGATACCCCAGGAGCAACAGTGTCCCTAATTTGCTGGGAAGTGGCGGTGCGGTCCCCTGCGGCACTGCGTAGGATCCTACGATCTTGGCGTGCATCCGTGCGTCGCTGCGGTCCGGTCCCAGGTCGACGGGCACGTGCACCTTCCGCCGACCACTGGCGACAACATCGATGTACTGTGGAGACCTCACGCCCCACGTGTTGAGCAATTCGGCGGTACGTCCACCCGGCCTCCCGCATGCCCACTATACGCCCTCGCTCAAAGTCCGTCAACTGCACATACGGTTCACGTCCACGCTGTCGCGGCATGCTACCAGTGTTAAAGACTGCGATGGAGCTCCGTATGCCACGGCAAACTGGCTGACACTGACGGCGGCGGTGCACAAATGCTGCACAGCTAGCGCCATTCGACGGCCAACACCGCGGTTCCTGGTGTGTCTGCTGTGCCGTGCGTGTGATCATTGCTTGTACAGCCCTCTTGCAGTGTCCGGAGCAAGTATGGTGGGTCTGACACACCGGTGTCAATGTGTTCTTTTTTCCATTTCCAGGAGTGTAAATAAGAGGAAGACTAAAGTGATGGTATCCAGTAATGAAGAAGAATATGAGCTTCTAGGAATGAGAACTGGAAGGCAGGAGCCAGAAATGGTACAAGAATTTACCTGTTTGGGAAGCAGGAACACGGCGGACGGTAGAGCTGGGAAGAAATTCTGAGGCCAAAATTGCATTTAACTTTAGAAGGAACATACTTACTAGCAAGATCATTAGTCTGAAAACGAGGAAACTGATCATAGAAGGAACTGTTCGGAGTGGAGCCCTATATGGGTGTGAAACTTGGACAGTAGGAAAACGACAGAGAAGACGGCAAGAAGCCCTGGAGATTTGGAGCTACAGAAGGATGTTGAAGTTTAGTTGGAGAATAGTAGGTCGTGCGGTAGCGTTCTCGCTTCCCACGCCCGGGTTCCCGGGTTCGATTCCCGGCGGGGTCAGGGATTTTCTCTGCCTCGTGATGACTGGGTGTTGTGTGCTGTCCTTAGGTTAGTTAGGTTTAAGTAGTTCTAAGTTCTAGGGGACTGATGACCAGAGATGTTAAGTCCCATAGTGCTTAGAGCCATTTGAACAATTTTTTTGGAGAATAGTACAAGAGGTGCTTAGAATAACACAAGATGCGCATGCAAACAAGAAGAAACGTAACTCGTAGGGCACATTGTAAGATGGAGTTGCATCTTCGGAATAATAGCCGAAGGAGTTATTGAGGAAAGGAATCGCCGGGAGCGAAGGAATCATACATATTATGAGTGATTTTGCATGTATTCTTGATGCAGAAATGAAGAGGAAGGCAGACAGAAGAGTGGAACGGAGTATTGCTGCAAACTAACCTCGGGTCTGAACGTTGAAGAAGAAGGAGAAGGTAATGGTGATTGTGTTTACGCTAAAGGAATTTATTGGAAGGATTCTCTGAAAGTGCAAGTGCATCTGTAAAGGAACTGCATACAAGACGCAGTCTGGAGTACTATTGTTACGCTTAGAGGCTTTGTCGTGCACTGAGACAGTAGACGCCTAATGAATTCAGATACGGGCTATAACGCATCGACCTAGCCCATACGAAAATGTAACATGTGTCCAGAAAAAGGTAAATGGCAATCTTTGGAAACAAGGCAAAGTTGTTTTCGCGAAATTCAGTTAGGTAAGTTAAGAAAAGCAGCATTTGAAGATAAATGTGCGACACTACGCGCATCGTATGTTTCGTTCACGATATATACAGATGCCTCCAAAAACTCACCAACAAATTTTAAATCAAATGTGCTAACTTAGCCGATACAAACGGAGTGAAAGCTGCAGGAAGATATTTCTCCATTGATCCTAATTCAATACGGTACTGACAGAGACAAAAAGGTAAACTCATGGCCGCAGAGGCAAGCTCCAAATCCTTCCGTGGGCCTAAAAAAGGGACGTATCCCGAAATTCATAATGGTGTAATTGCTTATGTCAATGAACTTCGGAATGATGGTCGTGCTGTCTCTTAGCGAAATGGTTCAGAACAAAGCTCGCGAGAAGGCTGCCACGCTCAACATTGACAGAAAGGATTTTAAAGTGAGGTTGGGTGATCGGTTTTAGAAGACGGAAAAATCTCAGTCTACGAAAGAGACCATCTTTGTGCCAGCGTTTAGCTCGAGATTACACAGATAAGGTAATAGAGTTCCATCGTGCCGGCCGGAGTGGCAAAAAGTGTCCATGTGAAGACGACTGAAGCGGAGAAAGTAAAATGCATAAAACGCACAGTAATCTTGTGCATTACAGCAGACGGCAATAAACTTCTACCGTATGCCATCTTTAAAAGGAAGACCAAAGGAAACTATCCCACAAATATTTCATTTTCAAGTTCAGGAAAGGGGCTGGATGATAGCGGATTTGATGGTGGATTGATTGGAGAAAGTCTGGGAAAGACGGCCTGGGGCATTATTACAAAAGAAGTCGTAGACAGTTTCTGGGAGCACGTTGTGGAAGCTGTAAAGAAGAAAATTAAACGGATGAAGTAAAATCCCTGGAGGTTGAACATCCATTCTTTAACCTTTAGATGTCAGCTTCAATAAACCTTACAAAAAACATCTTCGACGCCTGTATTCAAAATGTGTGGCGGCAGGATCTCATCAGCTGGCTCCAGGAGGCGAGAAAGGACGCCATCAATACCGACGATGTGCGGGTGGATAATCCGTGCCTGGGACAACATTAGTGTCGATTTTGGTAAGAAGAGTTTAAAAAAACTGAAATTTCTTGTGCCATTGACGGTCCCGAGGGCCACATGTTGTGGAATAGTAAAAATGAAGATAATGATGTGTTATCTGAGCCTGAAAATAGTGATGATAGTGACGAAAGCGAGGCCGCAAACATTGCATTGCTGTCCTTCATTGTAGGCATAATGAAACTGTGGTATGAATCCAGTTCTTCTGTGTTAAACGGAAATAAATACCGGTAGATACCATTTTTTCACATATTACCGTAAATATGACTTTTACCTACCTAATATGTCGTTTCCCTTCCTTCCTGAATTCTTAGAAGCACCACCCTACAACTCGCATAATTCCCTCTCTAGTGTTCTCAAGAAAAATTTTTCGCGTAAAAAAGGAGGGGGGGGGGGGGGGATATAATGCGGTATGTAACTCTGCAGTACAATGAAATGAAACATAAATTCCAACTAGCTTATTATATTAATAACAACATGATACGGTGATACATTGCCATAAGATCAATATACAGTGTATGAAAAATTAACAGCATATAATCAACTGATGAACATACACCCACGTTCTACTTCCTCACTCCAGCAAATACGATACTGGTTGGTCTTTTTCTCGCTGGCACGGGCACGGGCACACAGAGCACATAGTTTTCACTTTGAACCCCGAATGGGTATTCGTTGTTTCGAGAGAGGTTTCTTCAGAACTCTTCCGATTGTTATTCTTATCCGGAAAACTGGGATCAAGCACTGACGAACGTAATTTAGTACATGGTGACAATGTAGATCTACTGAAGAGGCAAACAATGGTGCACTCACGGACTGTGCAGCTTAGCAGTTAAGTCCCATAAGATTTCACATACATTTGAACATTTTTTGCAAACAAACTGGCACACCAGCGTAATATCGGGTGGGGCCTCCGCAAGCACGCAGAAGTGCGGCAACACGACGTGGCATGGGCTCGACTAATGTCTGAAGTAGTGCTGGAGGGAACTGACACCATTAATCCTAAAGGGGTGCCCATAAATTTGTCAGAGTACGAGGGGTGGAGATCTCTTCTGAACAGCAATGGCAAGCAATCCCACATATGCTCAACAATGCTCATGTCTGGGGAGTTTGGTGGCCAGCGGAATTGTTTACGCTCAGAAGAGTGTTCCTGGAGCCACTCTGTAGCAATTCTGGAGGTGTGAGGTGTCACATTGTCTTGCTGGAATTGCCCGCCGGAATGCACCATGGACACGAATGAATGCAGGTGATAAAACAGGGCGCTTTACACCTGTCTGAGTAGTATCTAGACGTATCAGGGGTCCCATATCACTCCTCGCATGCCCCACAGCATTAGAGTGTCTCCACCAGCTCGAACAGTCCCCTGCAGACATGCAGGATCCGTGGATTCATGAGCTTGTCTCAATACCCGCACACGTCCATCCACTCGATACAATCTGAAACGAGACTCGTCCGAGCAGGCAATATGTTTGCAGTCATCAATAGTCGAATGTCGGTATTGACGGGCCCATGCGAGGCGTAAAGCTTTGTGTCGTGTAGTCATCAAGGGTACACGAGCCTTTGGCTCCGAAAGCCCATATCGGTGATGTTTCGTTGAATGGTTTGCACGCTGGCACTTGCTGATGGCCCAGCACTGAAATCGGAAAAAATTTGCGGAAGGGTTGCACTTATGTCACGTTGAACATTTCTCTTCAGTCGTTGTTGGTTCCGTTCTTGCAGGACTTTTTCAGGTCGCAGCGGTTCCGGAGATTTGGTGTTTTACCGGATTCTTGATGTTCACGGTACACTCGTGAAACGATCGTACGGGAAAATCCCCACTTCATAGCTACCTCGGATATGCTATGTCCCACTGCTCGTGCGCCGACTATAACATAACGTTCAAACCCAATTAAACCTTGATAACCTGACATTGTAGCCGCAGTAACCGATCTAACAACTGCGCCAGACAGCAGCGCCGTATTCTGCGTGTTTACATATCGCTGTATTTGAAAACACATGCCTATACCAGTTTCTTTGGCACTTCAGTGTAATTGAAAACACTGTAACTTAACGAGTCTCTGGAGGAACCCGAACCGAACATAACAAGCAGCTAGTGTTTGTTGAACGGTCTGGGACGAGCTTACAATACAAGAATGAAACTGAAAGAGTCTTCGGAGGATCCCGAGACAGCTGTGGGATTTGAGTCTGAATAAATGTGAACAGAAAGCTAGTAGCTTGCAAATGGTTTCCGCTAAGCAGGTATGCTGAGGGCTTAGGGACAATGGCAAGATTAGCGAGAGCGAACGACTTGGTTTTCCCGGCAGAGCCGTTACACGCGGCTGCAGGACAGCCGCCATGGACCGCAGGTAGTACACGGCTAACGGCAGACGTAGTTCAGCTTTAATAATATGTAATGAGGCTAGGAGGACTGGTACAATAAATGGAAGGGTATCACATCAAACAAAGCAGTTCATTGCATCATATAAAAAATTTCCATCGGCAATTTTAAACATATTTACGATTAAACCGTACTTTCTAGCGCAAATGTTCACACTTACTGAGTAAATAATAACAATAAAACGATGTCTGCTAATGGCATTGCACAGAAGCCATCGTCGAGACAAACAAAGAAAATTAAATTGTTGTTAACTACTGGCCATTAAAATTGCTACACCAAGAAGAAATGCAGATGATAAACGGGTATTCATACGACAAATATATTATACTAGAACTGACATGTGATTACATTTTCACGCAATTTGGGTGCGTAGATCCTGAGAGATCAGTACCCAGAACAACCACTTCTGGCCGTAATAATGACCTTGATACGCCTGGGCATTGAGTCAAACAGAGCTTGGATGGCGTGTACAGGTACAGCTGCCCATATAGCTTCAACACGATACCACAGTTCATCAAGAGTAGTGACTGGCGTATTGTGACGAGCCAGTTGCTCGGCCACCATTGACCAGACGTTTTCAATTGGTGACAGATGTGGAGAATGTGCTGGCCAGGGCAGCAGTAGAACATTTTCTGTATCCAGAAAGGCCCGTACAGGATCTGCAACATGCGGTTGTGCATTATCCTGCTGAAATGTGGGGTTTCGCAGGGATCGAATGAAGGGTAGAGCCACGGGTCTTTACACATCTGAAATGTAACGTCCGCTGTTCAAAGTGCCATCAGTGCGAACGAGAGGTGACCGAGACGTGTAACCAATGGCACCCCATACCATCACGCCGGATGATACGCCAGTATGGCAATGACGAATACACGCTTCCAATGTGCGTTCACCGCGATGTCGTCAAACACAGATGCGACCATCATGATGTTGTAAACAGAACCTGGATTCATCCGAAAAAATGACGTTTTGCCATTCGTGCATCCAGGTTCGTCGTTGAGTACACCGTCGCAGGCGCTCCTATTTGTGGTGCAGCCATAGTCTCCGAGCTGATACGACATGCTGCTGCAAACGTCGACGAACTGTTCATGCAGATAGTTGTTGTCTTGCAAACGTCCCCATGTGTTGACTCAGTGATCGAGACGTGGCTGCACGTTTCGTTACAGTCATGCGGATAAGATGCCTGTCATTTCGACTGCTAGTGATACGAGGCCGTTGGGATCCATCACGGCGTTCCATATTACTCTCCTGAACCCACCGATTCCATAGTCTGCTAACAGTCATTGGATCTCGACAAACGCGAGCAGCAATGTCGCGATACGATAAACCGCAATCGCGATCGGCTACAATCCGACCTTTATCAAAGTCGGAAACGTGATGGTACGCATTTCCCCTCTTTGCACGAGGCAGAACAACGTTTCACCAGGCAACGCCGGTGAACTGGTGTTTGTGTATGAAAAATCGGTTGGAAACTTTCCTCATGTCAGAACGTTGTAGGTGGCGCCACCGGCGCCAACCTTGTGTGAACTCTTTGAAAAGCTAGTCAGTTGAATGTCACAGCATCTTCTTCCAGTCGGTTAAATTTCGCATCTGTAACACGTCATCTTCGTGCTGTAGCAATTTTAATGGCCAGTAGTGTATAATACACGTCGGAAAGAAACGCAGCACCAAACATACATTAATGTAGTGTGAACTGTAGAGAATACATTTGTCTAGGTAACACATTTACGTGATTAATACCGCACGATCACAGGTTAATGTAAGCACGAGGTACGCCATTGCAAATGTGAAATGCTGGTATGTTAATAACCGGTGCAACCGCCGGAATGTTGAATGCAAGCGTGCCTGCACTGTGTTGTACTGGAACCGTGTGTCAGTGGGATAGAGTTCCATAACAGTTGCTCGTTGTCGGTCAATACAAGAACAGTTAATGCTGGTTGTGAATGACGCTGGAGTTGTCGTCCGATGATGTCCGACTGGAAAACATTCCCTGGAATACTGTTAATGGATGGCGGGACAACAGCTCGCATCACCAGTCTGACGTACAAATTTGCAGTCAGGTTGCGTGGAATAACCGCCAGAGTGCTCCCACCGTCATACGAAGTCATTCTCCAGAACAAAATGCCAGGTGTACGTCCACTGTGTGTAGCTCGCAGATAGGTTGTGTAGGCCCTCGAGTGGCCTCCTAACCAACACACAGCCATCACTGACACCGAGGCAGGACGAGCTGTCATCAGAAACAGCAACAGACCTCCACCGTGTCCCCCAGAGAGGTAAGGCTTGACACCATTGAAGTAGCAAATGGCGGGCGGGTTGGGGTCAGTGGAATGCACGCTAGAAGGCGTACGACTCGGAGCTGTCCTTGAAGGAAGCGATTTGTAACAGTTCTCAAATTGAAACTTCCTGGCAGATTAAAACTGTGTGCCGGACCGAGACTCGAACTCGAGACCTTTGCCTTTCGCGGGCAAGTGCTCTACCATCTGAGCTACCGAAGCACGACTCACGCCCGGTCCTATCTCATTCTGGAAACATCCCCCAGGCTGTGGCTAAGCCATGTCTCTGCAATATCCTTTCTTTCAGGAGTGCTAGTTCTGCATGGTCCGCAGGAGAGCTTCTGTAAAGTTTGGAAGGTAGGAGACGAGATACTGGCAGAAGTAAAACTGTGAGGACCGGGCGTGAGTCGTGCTTCGGTAGCTCAGATGGTAGAGCACTTGCCCGCGAAAGGCAAAGGTCCCGAGTTCGAGTCTCGGTCGGGCACACAGTTTTAGTCTGCCAGGAAGTTTCATATCAGCGCACACTCCGCTGCAGAGTGAAAATCTCATTCTGGAAACATCCCCCAGGCTGTGGCTAAGCCATGTCTCCGCAATATCCTTTCTTTCAGGAGTGCTAGTTCTGCAAGGTTCGCAGGAGAGCTTTTGTAAAGTTTGGAAGGTAGGAGACGAGATACTGGCAGAAGTAAAACTGTGAGGACCGGGCGTGAGTCGTGCTTCGGTAGCTCAGATGGTAGAGCACTTGCCCGCGAAAGGCAAAGGTCCCGAGTTCGAGTCTCGGTCGGGCACACAGTTTTAGTCTGCCAGGAAGTTTCATATCAGCGCACACTCCGCTGCAGAGTGAAAATCTCATTCGAGTTCTCAAATTGCTGCTGCAGATGCAGTACGATGCGTCAGAGCCGTACGCCAAACACATGCATGGGTCGTCGGCAACGGAGGCACATCCTTAGGAGTGTTCGGTGCACTGTGTGTTCAGACGCACTTGTACCCTGCTCGATATTAAAGTCTGGAGTTAGTTCCGCCTTTAGTTCGCCGCCTGCCCTGTTTCATCAGTGTATCGAGCCTACGACGTCCGATATCTGCAATGAGGGTGGCTGTTCAACAGCACGACGTCTGGACGTGGTTGAAGACACTCACTACAGCCGACAAGCCGTGCAGTTTCCGAAATGTTCGCGCCGAGCCTCCGGCCCTCGGTCAGACTCAGATAGAACGCGCACCTTCCCCATTCTACATACGGACAGCGCGTTCACTGATACTTCATGCAACGTACGTGTCTGACTAGCAGTCATTCCTCGCCAGGAGACTCTGTCACCTGAACAGGTTTATATCGATAATAGCTTTTTTTTTTCTATTTGGGGAGCAAAATAACTGATGATGGTCGAAGTAGAGAGGATATAAAATGTAGACTGGCAGTGGCAACGAAAGCGTTTCTGAAGAAGAGAAATTTGTTAACATCGAGTATTGATTTAAGTGTCAGGAAGTCATTTCTGAAAGTATTTGTATGGAGTGTAGCCATGTATGGAAGTGAAACATGGACGATAAATAGTTTGGACAAGAAGAGAATAGAAGCTTTCGAAATGTGGTGCTACAGAAGAATGCTGAAGATTAGATGGGTAGATCACGTAACTAATGAGGAAGTATTGAATAGGATTGGGGAGAAGAGAAGTTTGTGGCACAACTTGACTAGATGAAGGGATCGGTTGGTAGGACATGTTCTGAGACATCAAGAGCTCACCAATTTAGTATTGGAGGGCAGCGTGGAGGGTAAAAATCGTAGAGGGAGACCAAGAGATGAATACACCAAGCAGATTCAGAAGGATGTAGGTTGCATTAGGTACTGGGAGATGAAGAAGCTTGCACAGGATAGAGTAGCATGGAGAGCTGCATCAAACCAGTCTCAGGACTGAAGACCACAACAACAACAACAACAACAGCTCGGTGGTCATAATGTTCCAGCTAATCAGTGTATATCCTGGTATGACACACAGTACAGGAGATACGTCATAAACAGTGCGATTGGTGAAAAATTGCCACCCCGTGCAGACGTTTAAATTTATTACACTTCGTTGCTGTTAATTGCATTCGCAACACATTTTGGAGACAGTGTCTACATATGCCGCTGAATGTACCTATAAAATTATATGATTGTACGACACATAGTTCAGGAGGTATCACGACATTAACATTAAGCACAAGGCCAGACGCATAGCTATAAATAAATATTATACGTGCAAACTACGTCGACACCCGGCGCAGTTGTTGATGTGAGCGACTGTACATGGGAAGTGCCGTAAGGGAGGTAAGACGCCAAATGGGCCGACCTGGAACAGGAGAGGCACTACAGGACGTTTTAATTCTCACTGTCTGTACTTTCACAAATAGATTCATAAAACTTTGTCAGAATGACCAGGAAGGATTCAGGATTCACACTCATAGCAGTGAAACATAACAAAATAATTTTTTTTTACATGTGAAATTTCATCATTTTTCACTTACTATTGGCTGCAATTGTTGCTATAGGTACAATTTTCTTCATAAGTAAGAGAGATTCTTCGGTGAATTTTGCGCAGCATACAAACCATACAGGTGTATCAAACTCTAGAATTTTTCAAATATATTAAAAACTGAGGTAAAAATTGAGATAATCTGTCTTACTTAGGAAGAAAAGTGTACCTATAGCAACAAATGCAGCCAATAGTAAGCCAAAAAATAATGAAATTTCACATGTAAAAAAATTTATTTTATTCTGTTTTTGAACTTCCACTGCTATAAGAGTGAATCCTGAATCCTTCCTGGTCATGCTGACAGACTTTTATGAAAATTATTTGTAAAAGTATAGACAGTGGAAATTAAAATGTCCTGTGGTGCCTCTCCTGCTCCGTTGGACCTCCTACCCCCCCCCCCCCCCCCTAACAGCCGACGCCCCGCGTGTCTACCTAGTTTGCGCCTATATAGTATCTGGCTAACTCTGGGTTTCTCTACTAGAAACAATGAAGTCAGACGTACAGCCCCTGTAAGAAATATTAAAATGACTATCCCACTGTTACCAAATAATGGGTATGGTGTTCTAGACAAGTAAATGTAATTAATTTCGAAAGGACATTACTGAATCATGCTAGAGAATAGCAATAAATTAGAAATTCAGTGTATCCAGAAGGAAATAGAAAACAGTCAGACGAGGAAAACACAATTTAGACATTTTGTGGGATCGTCTGTTTTCCGCGCACTTCCAGCCACCCCCGTTCGGCGTGGGAAGTGTGCTGCGGCTCGCGGGCAGGAGATCCGGTTCGCAGCCCGGCGCGGCGTTTGTCTGATGTAACCTTGTGTCTGGCTGGCTGCGGCGCGCTTTCTCCGGCTGCACCAGCCGGTGGAATGCCTCATCGCCCGCTCTGCCGCGCCATCTGCCGGGTATTCGCGCCGGCCGGCTACCTCTGGGACCTTTGCCGCCTGCTTGCATTCTGTGACTGTTGCCCGCACGCGTGAGCTTGCACGCTGCACGCTGATGCAACGAATACGTCGCAAGGGCTGTGCGCTGAAGGATCGTGACTAGCGGGCCATTATATCTGCAACGAGAGCACGAGCTGATCACCTCGTGCACGGAACCGCGCCTGCTTTCGCGTAAGGAAGCAAATGCAAGGGCGAGAGTCGAGAACGCAGCCTCTCACCAACAGGCAGTCAGCTCGACAGCGGAAGAGGAACGGGCTGTGCACTTCGTAATTTCTTATTCTACGGCTTCGTTCTGTCCGCAAAATCTTAACTGTTATTCACTATTTCAGTCTTCACGTTGGTTTCCTTGGTGATGCGTACCTAGCGGAAGGTGGCTATGCGGAAGACATCTAAAGCCGTCGGCACACGGACCGTGCTGTCGAACGTCAACGCTGTGCGCTGCTGAACGCTCATAAACGATGCGACTTTTGCATACGGTACGTGGGCCCCAACTTGGTACACGCGATCGCAGCGTACCCCGGCGGCAGTCGCGGGAAGTTTCTAGTTCGTAAATCACACAGTTTACTATACGGTCGCGCGTAAAATTCCTACGTTAGCTCTATTACAACGCACATTTCCTCCATTGTCCACGAATAGGAAAGTACCCTGTCCAATCAATAAGGACGCAAGCTTATAAAAGTTCCATTACGAACTGTGCGATACAAATTTGCAATACTTCTTCACATAAGATGAACATTATTTCATCAATCCCACATTTAATAAAACTCTAAGGTCAGTCTTACTTGATCATTGTTCCTACCCAGTAGCAGAATCTTTGCCAATCGTGAATTACGAAGAGTGAAACAAAAAGGAGTAAAATAGCTTTACACAAGTAGGGCAAGGTGTCTTGTAGATCAAGCCAATAGAACACGCAAAGAAAGCTTAACTTATATTTACATAACATCAAAAATTATTGTATTTACTTATATTAAACTAATAATAAAGTAACAGAACCTAATAAAAACGCAAATGTTGGGAAAAAATTTACGTATTGGCGAGTCGCGAACCACCGCCCAAACATAAAAACTTAACAAATCAGTAACTCTACTCACCACGCTAAACCAACATTATGAAGTTAGTTGTCATTCCTAGGATCTTACCAGTCTTAGCACTTGCTGAAAGCTTTAATCGTAACTGTGTTACTAACTGAAATTTAATTACAACAAATTGTACCAAGAACAATGCGTTTTGGCTGCATGCTCAGTGTATTGCTGCCTTCAAATAGCATACTCTCATAATACGCAAGTTACAATCATTCTTTTGCCACGAATATGTTGTTTCTCATTATTTTATTGCAACGGATCTGACAGTTAACAACGGGTTTTCCAGTGATTCTCAATTTGCTGGTGCTCAGAAATGGCATATATACGTATAGGCTTAAAATGAATGCCGATATGGTGCCTCACAACTTTGTACTGAAGGGAGATGGCGTGAATGTGACATAGTGGTGTTGTGCCATCTCATTGGTCAACGCTCAGACGCACGCTCAGAATATCTGACTTGCTAGATATTGCTCTGCACGTTCGGAAAGACTCCCGAACGTGCTATTCCACGCTACGACGTCAGAAACTCGGCACGTTCAACGTTCGGATGCACGGTCCGTGTGCCGACGGCTTAAGGCTGTCCACGACAGGTGATGTCTTTCGGGTAACATTTAAATTATAATAATGCGATCGAGACTGCCGATAATCAAGGAAATGTTCAACAGAAAGAGGAAATTCGTGTGTGAGCCATTGAATTATAACCGGTAGAAAGCATGGCCGCATTGTTTTATACCGTGCAGAGACCAGGACATGCGAAAATATGAGGAAAGGGGGCTGGAGGCACTGAAAATCTGGGTATGAAGGAGACTAGAGGTTGTGAGTGGTAAGACAGGGTGAAGAAAGAGGTGGTGTTGAGGACAAGAACCTGTTATATGTTATGGAAAAAAAAATCCTTTTATCCCATCAGTAGAATGATATGAATGAGGGATCGCATTTGGGAATGGCCATGACCACATTGTGATTAACGCTGTCTAATTCGCTGGTGTCACCCAGCAGAGTGTGCAGACCTCAACCATGTGATGCTAGGGTGTTCGCCCTGTGACAGACAAGCAGCAAGTTTCTTAAGGACTTGATCATAGCAGGAATTTCCGAACCTACATGTATGACGGACTTGTTTCGGCAGCTGTCCACAACGGACTATGTCAGTATAGCTCGGTTTCTGCAAGAAGCTGGTATCCAGTTGTATGTCAAACACAAACAAGTTGTTATACATTGACTGTGTTGAGAATGTGAATGTACTAAGTGTACCACGAAATTAACCTGGAATTAATGTAATTTCTGATACCTGTGCTATATAATTGATACGATTTATCAAATCTATAGTTACATCCCTGGCTAACTGGTTAACGCCAAAGACCATTAATTTAAAAAAGACCTTTAAATTAAAAAACCATCGTTGCTGTATCAACGCAGACTGCCCAGGACTGGTGTAGCACTCATATAGCCACGCGGCACTGCGAGAGAATAGTGGTAGTAAGAAGATCTAACCGACAGTGATCGGAGATGAGTGTTATGCCATGATAATGGAAGTCAGTTTCAAACCGACAGGATATCCTGCTGTCAATAAATCCAGGTCCACACCAAGTACCCGAGCGAACGAACGTTTGCTAAGGGAACTGCATGCAGGTGATATTTGCAGTCTGGTGCTTAGCAAAAGACCACTGCTTTCAGCTGTATAAAGTTCATGTCTTTAGTGGGCTAAAGTCCGGCCCCCGGTAGCTCAGTGGTCAGCGCGACAGAATGTCAATCCCAAGGGCCCGGATTTGATTCCCGGCTGGGTCGAAGATTTTATCCACTCAGGGACTGGGTGTTGTGTTGTCCTAATCATCATCATTTCATCCCCATCGACGCGCAAGTCGCCGAAGTGGCGAACGATCTATCCGACGGGAGGCCCTAGTCACACGAGGTTTTTTACCACACAACTGTTTGATCGCTGATATTGGCAGCGATCTGAAACAGACGACGAATGGTGCCCAAAGTAGGCGCCATTCGTCGTCTGTACTTGGGGGATGGCGGTCAGCTTACCACGTCCTTACTGTAGCCATAACGTACTTCACAGCGGTGAGAGTCGTGTGATACCGATGTGCTCATATACAAATAGCGGTGGTATCGCGTACACAAGGGAAAAAAGTTGGTTGGTTGGTTGTTTTGGGGAAGGAGACCAGACAGCATGGTCATCGGTCTCATCGGATTAGGGAAGGAAGTCGGCCGTGCCCTTTCAGAGGAATCATCGCCCTTTCAGAGGAATCATCCCGGCATTTGCCTGGAATGATTTAGGCAAATCACGGAAAACCTAAATCAGGATGGCCGGACGCGGGATTGAACCGTCGTCCTCCCGAATGCGAGTCCAGTGTCTAACCACAAGGGAAAAAGGGCAGTGCATTGGCGGAGCCGTCATTTCTACTTAGTTGAGTAATATGAAAATGTTTCCTACTTGATTTGGCCGCACGATGGGAATTAACAGACTCTGAAGGCGGAATGATAGTAGGACCTAAACACATGGAACATTCCATTTCAGAAATCGTTATGGTATTCAATTTTCCAAGATCCATAGTGTCAAGCAACTGCCGAGAAAACCACATTTCAGGCATTGCCTCTCACCGCGAACAACGCAGCGGCCGACGGCCTCCACTTCATGGCCGAGAGCGGCGACGTTTGCGTAGAGTAGTCAGTACTAACAGACTAGCAACACTGCGTGAAATAACCGCAGAAATCAATGTGGGACGTACGACGAACGTATCCATTACGACAGTGCGGCGAATTTGGCGTTACTGGACTATGGCAGCAGACGACCGAGGCGAGTGCCTATGCTAACAGCACGACATCGCCTGCAGCGTCTCTCCTGGCCTCGTGACTATTTCACTTGATGAATGGAAAACTGTGGCCTGGTCAGACGAGTCTCGATTTAAGTCTGTAACAGCCGATGGTAGGGTTCTACTGTGGAGTAGAACCTACGAAGCAAAGGACCTAAGACCTAAGTCGTCAAAAAGAGACTGTGCGAGATGATGGGGCTCCATAATGGTGTAGGCTGTGTTTACAGGGAATGGGCTGGGTCTTCGGTTATGTTCGGCTACTTGGAGACCATTTACAACCATTCATGGGCTTAGTGTTCCCAAACGACGATGTGATCTCACCGAGCCTCAGTTGTTCGCGACTGGTTTGATGAACATTCTAGACAGTTCTACCTAATGTCTTGGCCTCGCGAATGGCCCGACATGGATTCCTGGCCGGCCGCTGTGGCCGAGCGGTTCTAGGCGCTACAGTCTAGAACCGAGCGACCGCTGCGGTCGCAGGTTCGAATCCTGTCTCGGGCATGAATGTGTGTGATGTCCTTAGGTTAGTTAGGTTCAAGTAGTTCCAAGTTCTAGGGGACTGATGACCTCAGATGTTAAGTCCCATAGTGCTCAGAGCCATTTGAACCATTTGAACATGAATTCCTAGAACATTTATGGGTTCATAATGGAGAGGTCAGTTCATGCACAAAATCGTGCACGGGCAACA
Source organism: Schistocerca cancellata (assembly GCF_023864275.1). Classification (NCBI taxonomy): domain Eukaryota; kingdom Metazoa; phylum Arthropoda; class Insecta; order Orthoptera; family Acrididae; genus Schistocerca; species Schistocerca cancellata. The sequence goes on along the minus strand of NC_064628.1, from coordinate 788,300,949 downwards.
CTTTTGCAATTGTGGACGTTTACAGAGGCAGTATATCTCAGTATTTCTGCAGGAAACTTCCAACAACTTATGATTCCATGCCATATCGAGTTACCTCACTAACCAGGCGATACGAAGGTATCCCATGATCCCATGAGTTTTATCACGCGCGCGTGGTACGTGTAGGTATACGTATAGACAGGAGTGCGCTGTGTTTGCGGCGTGTCCGCTGTGGGCAGCCGCCATCTATGAGCAGGTGTTAGCAGGTATGCGAGATGGCTGAGCAGCGCTGCAGCTTCCTTCCAGCTTCAGCCAGTACGCGAACCGCGCCGCTAATTGCTGCCGACTAAATAAACACTGTGGAGTCTGGAGCGCTGTGGATTCATGGCCTGTGGGCGCAGCCGTGTCACAGGCAGGAATGCTACACGTGCAGGAAACCCGCTTTACACGAACGATCTTCTGGTCAAAATCGACTTCTCGAAGTGCCTGCGCGCAAATCAACAGTCAATCACGACGCAAGTGTGTCTGTGACGTCAATGACTACAGATCGTAGCCGACAATAAATGCAGACCTGAGCGCACGTCTGTGTGACGTCAGCAGTGTACTGTTCGTGGCGAAAGATAAATACTTATCAAACCCCTTCGGTCAAATCTTTGACAGTGTATCAGAGAAGCTTTCATCAAAGATCTTTCATAACAGTTAGAGGGAGGTCTTTAACTTTGATTACAGTTCGCCATTACATACATGTCGCTCTGCTTACGTAAGTGCGTTTAAGCTATAAAATGGCGAAGTATATTTGGTGTGCAGCTACCACCACAGTGATCACTGCAAAGTATCAAGAGTCCGAGATTGTTCATAACGCAATGCATGCTGACTACAGAAACGTAGTAAGCTGTTGGAATCTTACAAGGAAATAGCTGCAGCAGCTGCATTCGGAGTGGCTGCACTTTGGATGATGTTAAACTTACATTTAGAAAGAAAGGATGTGGAAGGAGTTGCAGAATTGAATAGCCAAGTGTGTCAGAATGAAATAAATCTGTTTATTTTTACTCTTAAATAACCAGACTTACCCTTTATAAATTCCTGCTTGATGATGATGATGATGATGATGACAGAGGGTAGGGCAATGATGCTGGAGACCCCCACTGCCGTACTAGGAAAGGTCCTAGTGGAGGTTGTTTGCCATTGCCTTCCTCCGACCGTAACGGGGATGAATGATGATGATGAAGACGACACAACAACAACCAGTCATCTCGAGGGAGGTGAAAATCCCTGACCCCGCCGGGAATCGAACCCGGGACCCCGTGCTCGAAAAGCGAGAACACTACCGCGAGACCACCCAAGATTATAAATTCCTCCTTAGCTTATTTATATATTGATTCACATGTTTCTGGAATTATACATTCGAGTACTATATTGAAAGCTGGAATAGCTTTCGCAAGTTAAATCTTAACCTAGCCATGAGATAGTCTTCAGTAGAATGCGTTCATGACATAAAAAATGAAACCATGGAAACCAGTCACCGGAGGTGTGGATAATACGGACCTCTGGTTTCATCCGTTCAAATGACGTCACGCAGATGTGCGCTCAGGCCGGTGTTTATCGATGGCCTGATCTGTAGCGTGGCCAACGATAAAAACAGGCCTGGGCGCACGTCTGTGTGACGTCAGCAATGCAGTGTTAACTGTCGGCCGACACAAACGCGTGCTCTGTCAAAGATTTCGTCAAATTTCTTTGACCAAACTGCTTCATTGGAGCTATTAAAATTTTTCGTCATAATTCTTTGGGAATGGATGCCGATCAGTTAACAGCAGCTAATGGCGAGTGCACTGCTTGAAAAGAAAGAGAAATGGAAACGATCGTGGCTAAAACCATGGATACCGAGAGGAGACGCTCGACGTGTTCACCAGAATTAGTTTCATGAGCCAAAGTGCGAGGGCATAAGGAACAACGAGGATTATTTCAGAAAGGGCGAACAAACGTTTCAATTTGCTCTCATGAAAGTGGCCCATCATATTTTCGTACACAATACTCATTTAAGAAATGCGGTTTTTAATTTCCTCCTTAACAATCGATTTTTTTTAAAGCTGCATCTGTGTCATTCATGATTTAAATAATTAAACACTGCACTAGCTAGGTATTTCTTAATTATTAATGTAACACTTTTCGAGAATTTATTCTCATTATCAAAAGCAAATAATCACATAGGTATTTTATTTGATGTTCGTATGCCTGCTGTTTTGCCTCTATTGCCTTGCAGTCGGACAGATTTCTTTTGTCCGATTTTCCCTAACGTCACATAAAATACCTACGTAAATGTTTGTACTTGATAATGAGAATAAATTCTCGAATAGTATCTTGAAAAAAATAAGTAAATAAATAAAATGGTTCAAATGGCTCTGAGCACTATGGGACTTAACATCTGAGGTCATCAGTCCCCTAGAACTTAGAACTACTTAAACCTAACTAACGTAAGGACCTCACACACATCCATGCCCGTGGCAGGATTCGAACCTGCGACCGTAGCGGTCGCGCGGTTCCACACTGAAGCGCCTAGAACCGCTCGGCCGGCCATCATCTTTAATTGGTACATCGATTCATTGCTTAAATCATGAATGCTATTTCTGCCTAAGATCGTCCCGAGGCTAATTTAAGATTTTCGGCAACAGGCGAAAGCTATTCCAGCTTGCAGTATAGTATTCAAATCCCCATGTACCATTTTACATACAGGGTGACCAGAAGGAAAGGTACATGCTTTCAGGGGTGATAATATTAGTAATTCGAACAAAAACCTTATATGGACGTAAGCCCTATTCCGAATGGTTTCCGAGATAGAACACATTTAATATCACTTTCGTACGTTTTTCTCGAATAACTCGAAAACCGCACTCTCCATCGAAAAGGTGTCGCAGTACAAAATTAAATTATATCAAATTTCCTACAAAAAAGGTCATATTCATTTTTTTCCTCTAGAACTAGTGGTTTGTGCGTAGAGAGCGCGAGAATGTTTAAAAACTCGCTCGACGCGCATGCGCTAGCTTACGTAGTTTTTGTAGGACAATTTGAGGTTTACAATGTACCACAGTAGAGTGTAGAGCAAGTTGAGACGAACAGTTTGATACGTGACACTTGTGGACTATCAAGTCGAGAAACTACCTCAAATTGGCCTACAAACAGTACGTAAGCTACAGCGCTTGGGCGTCGAGCGAGTTTTCGCTGGAGGTTTGCGGTTTTCGAGTTACCCAAGAAAAACGTCCAAAAGTGATATTACATGTGTTCTATCTCGGAAACCATTCGGAATGGAGCATACGTCCATATGAAGTTTTTTGTTGAGAGTAACTAATACTACCCCCCCCCCCTCCCTCAAAGCATGTACCTATGTACCTTTCGCCGGCCGGAGTGGCCGAGCGGTTCTAGGCGCTACAGTCTGGAACCACGCGACCGCTACGATCGCAAGCTCGAATCCTGCCTCGGGCATGGATGTGTGTGATGTCCTTAGGTTACTTAGGTTTAAGTAGTTCTAAGTTCTAGGGGACTTATGACCTCAGAAGTTAAGTCCCATAGTGCTCAGAGCCAACCATGTACCTTTCGTCCTGACTCAACCTGTATCATTCCAGCAACATGTGGACCAATATATTAATCACCTAAATGAGGATTTTTGAAGGTTAAATAAAGTTGTTTAGAGTATAAAAAATATGTTTAAGGATAAGCAAGGTTATTTAGAGTACAAAGAAATACATTTATTTCACTTATGTACTCTTTGAGAACACTTAGATTTTCACATCTCTATCTCCTTCCTCATCATTTGTCTTTAGATGTAAGCTTCACACCATCCACACTGCAACAACTTCGAATGCAGCTGATGGCTGAAGCTATTTATTTGTAAGATTCCAACCGCTTATTACTGTTTTTGTAGGCAGCGTGCTTTGTGTTATGAAGACTTTCTAGTTCTTAAGAATAAGCAATGATGACAGATCTGATAGACAAGCACAAAATATACTTCCACGTTTTATAGCTAATGCAAACGAATCAACATGTAAACAACGGCGAGACAAGCACAAAATATACTTCCACGTTTTATAGCTAATGCAAACGAATCAACATGTAAACAACGGCGCTCCCTCTAGCCTTTATGGAAGGTCTTTGCTAAAAGCTTCCCTACAACACTGTCAAATATTTGACCAACAGGGTTTGAGAAGTATTTATCGTTCGCCACGAACACTACATTGCTGACGTCACACAGACATGCGCTCAGGCCTGTGTTTATCGTTGGCTACGATCTGTAGTCATTGACGTAACAGACACACTTGACTGGTGATTTATGCGCAGGTACTTAGAGAAGTCTATTTTGACCAGAAAGCCACATGTGTAAAGTGGGATTCCTGGACGCTAAGTTGTCGACGTGCAGCATTCCTGACCGTTACACGGCGGCCTCGGCAGGCCATAAATCCAAAGTGCGCGAGCCTCCACCGTGTTTATTTACTCGTCAGCAATTACCGGCGCGGATCGCGTACTGGCGGAAGATGGAAGGAAGCTGCAGCGCTGCTCAATCATCTCGCTAACCTGCCCACGGACGGCGGCTGCCCGCAGCGGACCAAAGATTGCTTATGTCGCCAACGCAGCGCACCTCTGCCTACCTACTTACACACACACACACACACACACACACACACACACACACACACACACTGAGTAATAATATCATGTTTTGCAGCCTTTGCTAGTATACATACTTGGACAGCAGAACACCATATGAACCTCTAGTGCAGTGGTCGTCAGAGTTTTTGCCCAATAGCTAATACTGACATTGTGCGGGACCACCTAGGTTCCAATATATACCGACCTTATCATTAATTGTTATCACACACAAAGTAGTATGTAATGAACCTCCAACAGACGAGGTGTAGTAAGGGCAAGGTAAGTTGGCCGCCACCCCTCCCTGCCCCTGTACTGACAGTTAAAAGTCGGCACTATTTGGAACACTTCGTGTCGACAGTGGTCTGTCCCAGATTGCGGGTCTGTTTCAGATCGTTGCCAACCACAGCTACCTAACAGTTCTGACACTAGAGTTGCTTGGTGAAATGTTGTTGGTTTTATTATGTGTGCAAATGGAAATGAGTGTTTGGCGTCATTGGCCGAGAGGCCCCTTGCGGGGCAGGTCCGGCCGCCTTGGTGCAGGTCTCATTACATTCGACGCCACATTGGGCGACTTGCATGCCGGATGGAGAGGAAATGATGATGAAGACAGCTCAACACCCAGTCCCTGAGCTGAGAAAATCCCCGACCCAGCCGGGAATCGAACCCGGGCCTGTAGGACGGCAATCCGTCACGCTGACCACTCAGCTATCGGGGCAGACATGTATGCAAATGACTTTGACTAATAACAGTACAGTATTCGAACTTACATTTCAATGCGCTATTGAATATGAGACACGATCGCATAAGTTTGATAAATGATTTAAATGCCAGTTCTCTTCTCACTGCATTGTACAACAACAGCCTTAAATAATTTAATGTTTTCTGCTACTAATAAATACGGCACGGGAAAATGACGGTCTCTTTAATGAGCATTCACGAATACATGTTCCAATCTAACTTTATACTGTAGGAACTGATCGCATGAGTCGCGCACGCCCGCGAGTTGATACTGGAAGACTAGCAATAAAACTTTCCCCTTTCTCACATCCTGTAACCCCGCTGTGGCCGCACGGTCACCCCTCTGTCCTTATAGTAAGCGGTCAACTTTACCTAGCTCACGCCGAATTGACCAACGTCCATTACGATTAAACACGCCTTAAAATTACTGTCTCTGTAAGTATTTTTGTTTGTTACTGAACGGAAAATAGACGGTTAAGAAGCTCTTAACGTTAGTTGACGTTTTTGGATTTGGCTGCTAGTTGATAGATGCAAATTATTATAAAATAAGACAGGGAACTGCGGGCCGCACGAATACTTTATTCGGGCCGCGTGCTGTCGTAGGCCGCTGCTTGACGACCATTGGTCTACTGTCTAGACTCCAGAGAACATGCAGATTCCACGACATGGCTGCCAAATAACATCGTGTGGAAACAGCAAGCAAGATGCTAACCTGTACCACGTGATATTAGATACAGAACTACCTTCGCGATTATCCCCAGAGGATCGCGCGATGTCTAGGGCGTTATTGAGATGCAGTATGGATTGGCATTGGGTTCAACACACCGCTTTTCCAGGCGTTGCCGGCTTTCCAGATCTTGGAACTGCTACTATTCATGCAATTTTGCCCTCACCAGGCTGAGGGGACTGGGGACTCTGTTAAGAACTGACAAACCGACATTTTGCACGCAATATAGCTTTGATTTCTGATTATGAGACGAAACAGTTGAAAACGTACATCTTCTCAACAATAGCTCATCTTCAGTTTATTAACGGCCACTTTTGAGTCGCGATATTTGTTCATAACACCCCTTTCGATTTAGATCATCATTTCCACAAGATTGCTTCAAAATTTAAAACGTTCCCCTAAATGTTCTGGCACTATCACGAAAAATTTCAGGTCGCCTCAGTTACCAAGAACATTCTAGTCAAATAACATTGTTAGTAAAGTAAATAAGATATCAACATTGCGGTTATTAGACAGGTTTTGACGAATACATATCGTTAGAACTCTCTGCTGACGCTTTAAGGGCCAGTTTCCTTTTGAACTGACCTCGTAAACATATACCCTGTTTATAAATAGAAAAGAAAATTCGGCTGCGTCATGCAGGAGCTAGTGGCGTTACGTTTTGATCTTCCCTGTTCGTCCCTTTTGGCGTTACGTTTTGATCTTCCCTGTTCGTCCCTTTTTTTCTCCGACGTTTGTGCTTAGAATTTCCTTGCACTGTGGAACCGCTCCATGAAATGAACCTTTGACTGCGCGAAGGTGGACGATTGCAAGTGTATCAGAGTGAAGAGTCAGCTGAAATTATCATTGTTGAAGGGGATGCTAAAATATCACAAATTTCCACTAATGATAGTAAGATTATACGGTACATGTTCACGGTTCTCGAGAGGCAGTGTTCCTGTTCGCTGAGGAACACCGTTCTCTTACATGCTCAGTTCCGAATTATCAGCTTTATTGCCCCACGATTTTGGACACATTGTGCGAGAACAGTCTGGTCAGTGCATACATTCATTTCAGCAAAATGATCGCGGGAAGTACTGCAATGGCTGAGGAGAGATGGGACTATATCTATTAAGACGAAAAAGTTTCTCTGAAACTGCACATTTCCGTAGCCGAAGTCGTTAAAGCTCGTCCCCGACGTTGCTGGTTCGAATCCTGGTGGTGGAACATAAAATTCATTACCACCACCAGTGCTCTAGAATAGATTTCAAACCGCTCCATGGTATTTCACGAAATGAGGAAAATTTTGACAGTGATGTTGGCGATTCACTGTCGGTTGAGGACATTCGGCCCGATGACCCCCTTGCTGCATAAATTAGCTTTCGCGATATGGTTTACCCCATTAAAAGTGAAATTTGGTACAAACAAAAAAATTCGTATTGAATTATTTTGCCCCATCTACAGACCCGCTAAGATTCAACAAGGTCGGTTATTGACACTTGGGACTGTTCCTTGTTAGAGAGGAATAGGCTGTGTGTCCGGCACTGGTCGCCGCTCTCTGCCTTCTCTCATCATGCAGGATCTCTCAGCGGGAGAAAAACGGTTCAAATGGCTCTGAGCACTATGGGACTTAACATCTGAGGTCATCAGTCCCCTAGAACTTAGAACTACTTAAACCTACCTAACCTAAGGACATCTCACACATCCCATGCCCGAGGCAGGATCGAACCTGCGATCGTAGCGGTCGCGTGGTTCCAGACTGAAGCGCCTAGAGCCGCTCGTCCACACTGGTCGGCTATACACACAGACATTAGTCACGTGCCTCACGCATCTCCTGATCTACATGTCGTACAGTAACTTTGCAGATTCATTCAGCAATATACACTGAAGCGCCAAAGAAACTGGTATAGGCCTGCGTATTCAAATACAGAGATACGTAAACAGTCAGAATACGGCGCTGCGGTCGGCAACGCGTATATAAGACAAGTGTGTGGCTCAGGTGTTACATCGGTACTGCTGCTAAAATGGCAGTTAATCAAGATTTAAGTGTGTTTGAACGTGTTGTTATAGTCAGCGCACGAGCGATGGGACACAGCATCTCGTAGGTAACGACGAAGTGGGGATTTTCCCGTACGACCATTTCACGAGTGTACAGTGAATGTCAGGAATACGATAAAACATCAAATCTCGGACACCGCTGCGGCCGGAAAAAGATCCTACAAAAACGGAACCAACTACGACTGACGAGAATCGTTCAACGTAACAGAAGTTCAATCCTTCCGCAAATTGCTCCAAATTTCAATGCTGGGCTATCAACAAGTGTCAGCATGCGAACCATTCAACGAAACATCATTTATATGGACTTTCGGAGCCGAAGGCCCACTCGTGTTCCCTTGATGACCGCACGACACAAAGCTTATAGCCTCGCCTGCGCCCGTCAACACCGACGTTGGACTGTTGATGACTGGAAACATGTCAACCGGTTGGACGAGTTTCGTTTGAAATTGTATCGAGCGAATGGACGTGTATGGATATGGAGACAACCTCATGAATCCATGGACCTTGCATGTCAGCAGGGGACTGTTCAAGCTGGTGGACGCTCAGTAATGGTGTGGGGCGTGTGCAGTTGGAGTGATATGGCACCCCGATACGTCTAGATACGACTCCGAAAGGTTTCACGAAAATAAGCATCCTGTCTGATCACCTGCATCCATTCATGTCCATTGTGCATTGCGACGGACCTGGTCAATTTCAGCAGTGCTATGCTACGCTCCACGCCCCACACGTCCAGAATTCCTACATATTGGCTCCAGGACCACTCTTCTGAGTTTAAACACTTCCACTGCCCACCAAACTCCCCAGACATGAAAATTATTGAGCATATCTGGGATGCCTTTCAACGTCACTACTTCAGACGTTAGTCGAGTCCTTGCCATGTCGTGTTGCGGTAGTTCTGCGTGCTCGCGGGGCCCTACAATATGTTAAGCTGGTGTACCACTTTCTTTGGCTCTTCAGTGTATGTGGGTACCGATTGCAAAATGTGTGTCGAATAGAGCTAGTAGTAACGAATTAATAAACTAAGACACAACTCTCAAATACCTCACGAGGAGGGACCATTGTCTGCGCAGGAAGAAAACTGTTTCGTTTGAGGAGGCGGAGCACCCCTCGGGCCTCCCCTCCAACAATGCCATACAGCTTTTTTTCTTCTACAAAGAATAAGGCTCAATTATGCTCGATCTTTGCCCTGTCTAACCTTCTGTTCCCTCTCCAATGACTCTCCCTCGTTGTTATCGAAGACAGTTTCTTCCTTCTTTCCGTGAATAAAACGTGCAGGAGCGAAAACACGCTGTTAATATCGTTCATTGTAGTCATACAGTTAGGACAGCTCGACGTTTTACACATTTCGATGTTCACGAACATATGTGTGGGAAACATTACGCTCTGAAAGTAGATATCCGTTTTACTTACAGTGCCTATTTTTAATAGCGATTTTTGTAATTTAATAATTTTCAACCCCGGTAATTGAGTAAAACGTACCAAAACTAACGACTCGAATATCCCTCTTTGAATCGACGTAACTAGACCGAGTAGTTTAACAAAGTAGCACGCGTCATTCGCCGAACCGACATATTTAGGCCTAGCGCACACGCATCGATTTAAATATATCGTACGATCAAATTATTTTAACAAAGAAGTTCTATGCTCTCGTTTGTTCCTCTAAAAGAATTTAATCGTACAATATTTTTACGTACGATAAAAATCTATGCGTGTGCGCTTGGCCTTATTCACAATGCTGGCGAACACGTTTCGACGCGAAAATGCCGCTATGTTTGTATGCTCAAGGACAAGCCGTGTATCGGCTGCAATTGTTAAATCAGCGCGATCTGCCGTAGAAACGGTAGAACTAATAGTGGCCGATACTGCCGGACTTCCCCCTAAGCCTTTTCTCCCTACCTACACAGTTTTCGGCCATTGTTATTGTTTGTGTCACGAGCTCCCGCCAACAACGGCTATTGTGTTACACGTATACATTATTATTATAGACTAGAGATAATTTATATGGCAAAACAACGTTTGTGGTTTAGCTATAACATAAAGATTTTCAGAGGCGGAACGAAATTCGCCGGGTATAGCTAGTTATTATTATACTCACGTAATGATTTATTGACGGTTATTGCTTTCATTTAACAGCGCTCTCTGAAGAGTAAGTTTTTATCGTCAATAATTTAAAAAGTAAAATGATACACGCTTGAATTATAACTTGCAGTGTGTCATTTCAAGCCAATGATGCACTGCAAATTTACCACAAACATCTCACCATTATTATTAAATGTCAGTTAATAATCCATCAACGATGTAACTTTAAAGATATAATGTGGTAATGAAGAAATGATACTATTATCGCATGACGAAGTGCTAGCGTAATGGATAATTTCGTTGCTTATGGAATCGAAGGATGTCGGTACACATCCCGCGCTACATGCAAATATCCTTTTCTTCATCTTAGCTTTGTAACACAGTCTGGGACTTTCTTATGAATGTAATACAAGTATGTTCTGCATTATTCGATGTTGTTTACATTTCCAAAGGATGAATTCAATATTTGACATTTTCGAATGTATGGTTAGACAGGTACCTAAGAGGAGCAATAACGTTTATATTCTTCCTTGTCGCAAGTCGATAGCAGTTCCTGCAGTTGTCCACGTTAGAATGGCGTCACGTTTGCAGAAAGGCTTCACAAATTAGTACTACCCTTCGTTGTTTCCGTTCTGCACCTGTTGCCGGTCATGCAGAATACAGTGTAGGTTACAATCTCTGAGCTCTGCTGGTCTAGAATCCGGATGACACACTAGCTAATCTGTATGCGTCTGCTGTTCAGTCGCGATAGAAGATCAGCGCCAGCAGTAAGATTTAATTGTGGTGTTGCCGTTTGGGACGGAGACTGGCGGAGAGATAAGGAAGGTTTGCTGAGCAGAGGAGGCCGCCGGCAGAAGTCGGGAAGGCGGTTGAAGTTGCAGCCAGAAGAAAGCCGACGCGTGGGAGCGAGACAGCTGCTGGCTCTGCGCCGCACAGCAAACAGCGGCTGCCCTCACACATCTCGCGGCCACAGTGTACCCTTGAAAAATCGTAGCGCTTGCTGTTTTTGATTTTTATTTCTGCTCTGTAAGCATTACATATTTGCGCTGTGACAATACTTTCTTTGACTGTTCATATACGAGGGGCGTTCACCTGTATATTTTCATGAACTACCGATAGGTGGCGGCGCTGTACGCAGCCTGAAAAATCCCATCTGCATCGTAGGTGCGTTCCAATCAGAGATCTGTCATTCAGTTTCTCTTGGTTGAAAACCAGAGCATCTCAGATATTCATAGGCCTTTGCAGAATGTCTACGGAGACCTGGCGGTGAACAAGAGCACGGCGAATATAATCTTTACGGACTTCCACAAGTGTACACAAGGGTGCCCTCTCTGCCAGCAACAATTTTTCGAACCCGACTCGGCATTCAGTCGAACTGAACTTCGATTAGAGATGTGGGTACGTCATTCCGTGCTGCTTTAGCTCTAGCAAAGTTCATCATTTTTTGTAACTGGCGAGTAATGTACTTGCCTTTCAGCAATCCATTGCCAGATATTTTGAGCGAGCGAGCAATCTGCTGGTCATGACCACAGTAGAACACCTTCTGTATCGAGGTAGGTCAGCAACAAGCAGTCTGGCTTTATCTTGTTGACATACATTATAACGTCCACAGAGACCTCCAGCACGTGGCACAGTCGCTGACCATAGCATGTTAGAAATGAAACATCCTGTTGTGTACCCAGTGCCCCATAATATTTCGCCAGATATTGGGCCCGTATGAGGATGAATGCAAACTGGCAAGGTTCGTTTTCCTTGGAGCCTCCTGATATACAGGGTGGACCATTGATCGTGACTGGCCCAAATATCTCACGAAATAAACCTCAAACGAAAAAATTACAAACAGCGAAACTTGTCTAGCTTGAAGGGGAAAATCAGATGGCGCTATGGTTGCCACGCTAGATGGCGCTGCCATAGGTCAAACAGATATCAACTACGGTTTTTTTTTAAATAGGAACCCCCATTTTTATTACATATTCGCGTAGTACTTAAAAGAATATGAATGTTTTAGTTGGACCACTTTCTTCGCTTTGTGATACATGGCGCTGTAATAGTCACAAATATATGGCTCACAATTTTAGACGAACAGTTGCTAACAGGTAGGTTTTTTAAATTAAAATACAGAACGTAAGTACGTTTGAACATTTTATTTCGGTTGTTCCAATGTGATACACGTACTTTTGTGACCTTATCATTTCTGAGAACGCATGCTGTTACAGCGTGATTACCTGTAAATACCACATTAATGCAATAAATGCTCAAAATGATGTCCGTCAACTTCAGTGCGTTTGGCAATACGTGTAACGACATTCCTCTCAACAGCGAGTAGTTCGTCTTCCTTAATGTTCGCACATGCATTGATAATGCGCTGACGCATGTTGTCAGGCGTTGTCGGTGGATCACGATAGCAAATATACTCCAACTTTCCCCACAGAAAGAAATCAGAGGACGTCAGATCCGGTGAACGTGCGGGCCATGGTATGGTGCTTCGACGACCAATCCACCTGTCATGAAATATGCTATTCAATACCGCTTCAACCGCACGCGAGCTATGTGCCGGACATCCATCATGTTGGAAGTACATCGCCATTCTGTCATGCAGTGAAACATCTTGTAGTACCATCGGTAGAACATTACGTTGGAAATCAGCATACATTGCACCATTTGGATTGCCATCGATAAAATGGGGGCCAATTATCCTTCCTCCCATAATGCCGCACCATACATTAACCCGCCAAGGTCGTTGATGCTCCTCTTGTCGCAGCCATCGTGGATTTTCCGTTGCCCAATAGTGCATATTATGCCGGTTTACGTTACCGCAGTTGGTGAATGACGCTTCGTCGCTAAATAGAACGCGTGCAAAAAATCTGTCATCGTCCCGTAATTTCTCTTGTGCCCAGTGGCAGAACTGTACACGACGTTCGAAGTCGTCGCCATGCAGTTCCTGGTGCATAGAAATACGGTACGGGTGCAATCGATGTTGATGTAGCATTCTCAGCAGCGACGTTTTTGAGATTCCCGATTCTCGCGCAATTTGTCTGCTACTGACGTGCGGATTAGCCGCGACAGCAGCTAAAACACCTAGTTGTGCATCATCATTTGTTGCAGGTCGTGGTTCACGTTTCACATGTAGCTGAACATTTCATGTTTCCTTAAATAACGTAACTATCCGGCGAACGGTCCAGACACTTGGATGATGTCGTCCAGGATACCGAGCAGCATACATAGCACACGCCCGTAGGGCATTTAGATCACAATAGCCATACATCAACACGATATCAACCTTTTCCGCAATTGGTAAACGGTCCATTTTAACACGGGTAATGTATCACGAAGCAAATACCGTCCGCACTGGCGGAATGTTACGTGATACCACGTACTTATACGTTAGTGACTGTTTGTTTTACAACAACTAAGGACACAAAGAGTTTACGCCGTGCATAAGAAAGTCGAAAACAATTTTTAATGAAGATTGTTTCAGTAGTGATAAAGGCTTTTCTAGTGAGGGAAAAATATGCAGCTTTTGTGACGTTATTTTGCAATTAGAAAGGGAAAAAGAACAAAAACAACACGCAAAGGTTGAAATCAAAAATACTATGGGTTCCCTCCGAAATATTGTTTGACTGCACGTATTTCCTCGACCAAATAAATGATGTTTTGAAATGACTGGACGATACTTACCTGTCCTACCGTTCCTAACAGTGTGGAAAATTTAGCACTCCATCTTTGGAAGAACTTACGGTATGAATGTTGCTTTGGCTATTAATAAACTCTACTGTCATTGATAATTCCTTAGTTCCAAAACTATATTATGTCTGCCGGCCGGAGTGGCCGAGCGGTTCTAGGCGCTTCAGTCTCGAACCTAGCGACCGCTACGGTTGCAGGTTCGAATCCTGCCTCGGGCATGGATGTGTGTGATGTTCTTAGGTTAGTTAGGTTTAAGTAGTTCTAAGTTCTAGGGGGCTGATGACAGATGTTAAGTCCCACAGTGGTCAGAGCCATTTATATTACGTCTTCTTGTGAGACAGACCTTGACTCATCGTTCAGTATCAGGTTGGGCGTCGAGACCTCCAGTCTAGTGTTAACAAACCTCCCCCTGATGGTGTTTTTCTTTCGGTTTTCTGCAAGTTCGCCTACGACCAAGTGAATCGACCTAAAGAGATTTCTGATTGAACAAATTACTTACCACAGAGAATGTAGAGTAACGATTTGCTTAACATAAAAATTACGAGTGAGAAAGTTGCGATAGACGTGAAAGATTTCTGCTATTTAGGAAGGAAGATCTCGTAGCTTGGCCCAAGCAAGGAAGACAGCAGAATCAGACTGACGTGGGCGAAGAAAACTTCCTTTACTGATATCAGATATAGATGCTGCAATGTGGTAGAAGTATTTGAAAGTGTACGGCAAGTTCACAGCACAACTGCTTTTGCGAGCTACATTTCGAAGCAATGTTTAAAGCAGCTCCCCACGCTGCAAATCATCTTTCGTTACGGCCTCTGATGATGGGAAACCCTTCCACGGGCTGAGTTTTCTTCTTGACCTCCCAAAATCTCTCCACAGTTTCTGTTTTCCCTCACGCTCTTATTCCACGATATTCAGTATCATCTTCTCTCGAATGCTCCCTGTATCCTTCTCTGCCGTCCGTTTCTAGCACATCGATTGGGGTGCACTTGCTTGTCTAGTTTTACTTCCTTTCCACCTCGGTCCCAATAACGAACAGCCCTTCCTGAGTTCAACAATTCCTGTCTCTCCATTTATCACACCCGCTGTTACCCACACTCTTTTGGTCATTCTGTCCTCATTCATCTCGAGCGAATCTTGCCCTTCTGAGTTCAATTTCTAGAGATGTACTCCTGCTCCGGTACATTTCTTTACTAGGCCTTCGCATCCGTTCTTTCACAACCTCTTCAAGTGACCAGAATTTTTATCTGTTTCTTTAGTTGTTTCGCACTCTGCCTTCTTGGTGTTACAGTCTAAACCTCATAAACTGGGTTGAACTTTAATAGTCGAAATTACTTATAATTTCTACAAAACAGATACACGTTTCAAAGTTTTACGAGACATCAAAGTAGTCATCAGCATTTTGTATAACTATTGCCATCGATGTGGAAGTCGTAGGCTATAGTTAGCAGCGCCAGTTGTGCTATAGTTACAGAGGAGTGGTCCACTGCCCGACGAATCTCTGTAAAAGATCTGAAGCGAGTGCCATGGAGCGCTTCCTTCAGTCTAGGAATCAAAGTGAAGTCACAGTGGGGTAAGTCCGGGCAGTGTGGTGGCCCCATAGACGAACAAATCAGTTACTCGTATATAATTTGTTCCTTTTATATATTTGGCTCACTTTGTGCAACAACACATTATAGCCCTCATGCAACCTTCGCAATGTGTCACGAAAGCAAAGCAAGGGATGCGGATTAAGAAGACAGAATTCACTGCTATAAACGTGAAAGAGCCCGGCTAGTATAGTTTAGCTTTGAGGCTAGCGGACGACGGTACAAACTTCCCCGTCAAAGTGAACTTAACAATTTTATTTATTCATTTAGTTAGTTAGGTGTTTCATACATCATTTGAACGCTTCTGTTATCGCAGTGTGCGGAACAAGTGTGTGTACAGGAAACTTATACATGATTAGTGTTAACATTAATGAACATATATTATTTTTTAGTCCTATTCATGCAACTACACTGAAAGTAATTGGTCGTTTTCTTTACAGACTACCACTTTTTAAATAAAAATTGGTCCATGATACAGTAGTAGTTGCCCCGGACAAATGATTTGTAGGTCACTTTCAAATTCGCTTTGCAACCTGTCAGATATTTTATGTTTTGGGCAGATACAAAAGATTTTTTGTTGCTGGAAATTTGGAATTTGGGTAAGTTACTATGGGACCAAACTGCTGAGGTCATCGGTCCCTAGGCTTACACACTACTTAATTTAACTGAAACAAACTTGCGCTAAGGACAACACACACACACACGCCCGAGGGAGGACTCGAACCTCCGACGGGGGGGAACCGCGCGCACCGCGGCAAGACGCCTCAGACCGCGCGGCTACCTTTCGCGGCTTTTGTTGCTGCATGTGTGTTGTAGGTATTGACACCACTGTTTTTGTCAATTACGATTGATTGTTTATGACGAATTTCATTAGCGGATATATGTACTGTATTGCGATGATGCCGTTAAGATGGCTAATACCGCGGAGAGCCACCTACATGTCGATCGCGGATGAACACCACACATTATTCTTACCGCTCGCACTTGTGTAATCAAAACTTCTTTTGTAAGTGATGAATTACCCCAGACAATTATTCCATAAGACGTTGTTGTTGTTGTCCGAAGACTGGTTTGATGCAGCTGTCCATGCTACTCTATCCTGTGCAAAGCTTTTAATCTCCGAGTAACTCCTTCTGAATCGGCTTACAGTATGAAATGGTGATTCCTTCATGCCTCAGAACGTGTCCTACCAACCAATCCCTTCTTCTAGTCAAGTAGTGCCACAAATTCCTCTTCTCCCCAATTCTGTTCACTACCTCCTCAATAGTTTCGTGATCTACCCATCTAATCTTCAGCATTCTTCTGTAGCACCACGTTTCGAAAGCTTCTATTCTCTTTTTGTCTAAACTGTTTATTGTCCATATTTCACCTCCACTCATGGCTACACTCCACACAAATACTTTCAGAAAGGACTTCCTAACACTTAAATCTGTACTCGATGTTAACATATTTCTCTTCTTCAGAAACACTTCTCCTGCCATTTCCAGTCAGCATTTTATATCCTCTCAACATCGTCCGTCTTCAGGTATTTTGCTGCCTAAATAACAGAACTCATCTACTACTTTAAGTGTCTCGTTTACTAATATAATTTTCGCACCATTGTATTTGTTTCGCCTTTGTTGATGCTTATCTGATATCCTCCTCTAGAGACACTATCCATTCCGTCAACTGCTCTTGCAGTTTTCCTGTTGTCTCTGACAGAATTACAATGTTATCGGCAAATATTCAGAGTTTTTATTTCTTTTTCCTGAGGTGTTTGTTATTGCTACTCCAGATTTTTCTTTGGTTTCCTATCCTGCTTCTGTTCCATGTCCCTCGACTCTTATAATTGTCATCTGATTTCTATACAAATTGCAAATAGCTTTCAGCTCCCTGTATTTTACCCATGCTACAATTTCGAAGAGAGTATACCAGCCAATATTATCAAAAGCTTTCTCTAAGTCTACAAATTCAAATTATAAACATAGGTTTGCCTTTCATTAACCCGTGTTCCAAGATAAGTCGTAGACTCAGTTTCGCCTCGCGTGTGCCTGTATTTCTCCAGAATTCAAACTGATCCGTTCCCAAACTCGGCTTCTCGCAGTTATTCCATGCTGTAAATTATTCGTGTTAGTATTTTGTAACCACGACTTATTAAACTGATTGTTTGGTTATATTCACATCTGTCAGCACCTGCTTTCTTTGAAATTGGATTTATTATATTCTCCCTAAGTCTGGCGGTATTAAGCCAGTCTCATACATCTTGCTCACCAGATGGAAGAGTTTTATCATGGCTGGCTCTCCCAAGGCTATCGGCAGGTTTGACGGATTGTTGTCTATTCCCGGGTCGTTGTTTCTGCTTAGGTTTTTGAGTGCTCTGCCGAATTCTTGTCGCAGTATGATATCTCCCACCTCATCTTCATCTATTTCTATAATACTGCCTTCTACTGACCCTCTATATACTCTTTCCAGCTTTCCCTGGACTGGTTTCATATGAGCTCTTGATATTCATACAGTTGCTTCTTTTATCTCCGAAGGCCTCTTTAATTTTGTTATAGGTGGTATCAATGTTTTCCCTTGTGATATGTTTCTAAGTCCTTACATTTGTTCTCCAGCCATTGTTGCTTAGCCATTTTGCTTTTCCTGTGAATCTCATTTTTGAGACGTTTGTATTCCCTTTCGCCTGCTTCATTTGTTGGATTTTTATTTTTTCTCTTTCATCAATTAAGTTCTGTATCTCCTGTGTGATCCTAGGATTTCTACTAGACATTGTCTTTTTACCTATTTGATCCTGTGGTACCTTAACTATTTCATGTCTCAAAGCTACTTGTTCGTCTCTGCTGTATTCTTTTCGCTTGTTCTAGTCAGTTGTTGCCTAATGCTCCCTTCTGAAACTCTCAACAACCTCTAGTTCTTTCAACTTACGCATGAGACATTATTGAATGGAAATAGGCAAAATTTATTGCTCTCAAGACTTGAAATTCCACGAGAAACAAAATCAACTGAACATAATTGTTTGAGAAGCTTCTCCAATTAAAGTTTTCATCATTATGTACACCCAAAAATTTGACGAGATGATTTGGTGGGGACTTCCTTCTCGTTCCGTTTCGTCCCGTTCCTCCCCTTTCATTTCCGTTCTGTTGGCGGACAGTGTGAATACCGCCGTTTGTAGTGCATTGTGGAACGTTTTGACGTGCTGTCCGGCGTGAATCGGCCCCTTATTCACAGACGTGGCGGCAGAAAGCAGGCGGCGTCGACAGAAGAGTGCGGATGAATGGCGCGCCCTTGAGCCAGCCGGGGGTGCCTCGGGAACGGGGCAGCTGGCCAAGTGCGTGTGTACGGTGCGTGCCCCCGACTGCGCTATCGACCTGGCGCCTGGCGGCTCCCTCTTTTGACAGGGGCCCCCTCCTGTGCATTGTGCTGACCGAGGGCGCCGCAGACCGCGACGGCAGTCAGTCGGTGTGTTGTAGCGGCGGCTGTTCTCAGGGCCGAGATAAGATTCGCCGTCAGCGGGAAGCTGAGCGCGTGCGCAGTGGGGGAGGCGATAAGGCCGCCTGTTACGCAACGCCTCGGCGGGTTGTTTGCTCTCAACCTGTGCCGCGCCTCTGGGACAGGTGCGGCGGATATCTTGATTGTCCCCCTGCCGTTTAAAAGGCCGCTTCCGGCCTCCAACACAAGAATCCAGCTACGTACGGGATGACAATTATTGAGCTATATGAAATAAAGTCGTCGTAACTTCAGAACGGTTTGCGTTAGGATGTCCAAACTGCACTGCTGGCCGTGGGGCATGATGGGAATTAGTATGGTTTGGTTTAGGGACGAAGCTCACTTTCAAATGGTTCAGATGGCTCTGAGCACTATGGGATTCAACATCTGAGGTCATCAGTCCCATAGAACTTAGAACTACTTAAACCAGACTAACCTAAGGACATAACACACTTCCATGCCCGAGGCAGGATCGAACCTGCGACCGTAGCGGTCGTGCGGTTCCAAACTGTAGCGTCTACAACAGCTAAGCTCATTTTCATTTCGATGGGTTCGTCAATAAGAAAAATTGGCACGTATGGGGGACTGAGAATCTGGATTTCGCGATCGAGAAGTCTCTTCACCCTCAACGGGTGACTGTGTGGTGTGCAATGCCCAGTCACGGAATAATCTGTGCGATATTCATTGATGGCACGGTGACTACCGAACGGTACGTGAAGGTTTTGGAAGATGACTTCATCCCCATTATGCAAAGTGACCCTGATTTCGGCAAGATGTGGTTCGTACAATACGGAGCTAACCCCATCGAAGCTGAAGAATGTCTGATGCCCCGTAGGGGCACTTTGGGCACCGCTTTCTGGCTCTGGGGTGCCCAGAGGCTATTGGCGTGGGTCTAGACTGGCCGCCGTATTCTCCGTATATGAACACATGCCGTTGGGTCTTGCCCACTCGTATACCGTGCCTGAAGGAAGCTGCGTTCTCGGAATGCTATACGACAATTCAAGCAAATAACATTAGTAGTTTTTATTCCAATAATGCAAGTTGACAATACTTAACTTGAATATACAAAGGTGTCACAAGCGATAGGGGACATGGAACATAAATCCGAGTCCGTGCTATACACAATATTCAAACAAGCAATGGATATGGATCACTACAATCAGATTGTCCGCCCCCGGTAGCTGAATTGGCCAGCGTGACGGATTTTCAGTCCTCTAGGGCCGTGTTCGGCTGGGTGGGGGAATTTTCCGACCAGCGACTGGGTGTTGTGCTCTCCTCATCATCATCGTCATCGACTGCAGATCGCCAAAGTGGCGTCAGATTGGAAGACCGACACCTGGCGAACGGTCTGCCCCACGGGGAGCCCTAGCTGTATTGAAGACAAGGTGTACAGCAATAACTCCAAAACCATTACTGAGCTGAAAACAGCCATTCAGGTCATCTACAGCATCGATGTTCCGACACTTCAGGGCACATGCAGAATTTCGCTATTGGTCTCGCCACATCATCGCCAGTGCGTTACCACCTACCACGCAGGGGGCTCGGGTTCGATTCCCGGCAGGGGACAGGGTGTTGTGTGTCCTTCATCATCATTTCATCATTATTGACCCGCAAGTCGCCGATGTGGCGTCACCTAAAAAGGACTTGCAATACGGCGGCCGAACTACCCGGAATGGGGCCTCCCGGCCAACAATGCCGTACGATCATTTCATTTCGTTTCATCGCCTGTGGTGACAGGCATATCGAACGCGTCATAATAAGCTAAATTCGAGTATCTGTAGTCACCTTTACATGTTGAATAAAGTGTGAGCACGCCGTAGTTTGTAAATAATTTACGTTTTTTTTCATACAGTTCAATAATTGTCACCCTGCATAGACAGAGTGTCCCAGGAGAAGTCGTCAGTATTCAGGCATATGATAGGAACGATCTTTCGAACGAAATAAGTCTAGTAAACATCAGCTCAAAAAATGCATACCTTTGAAGAGCGTTTTGCAGCCCATGTTTAGTACAGTTTTTTTTGCTTTTAATGATCATTCCTGTTATATCCCTGAATATTGATAATTCCTCCTGGGACACCCTGTATTCCTCCAGCCACCTTACGGCTGGGGCGGAAGCTACTTCCTTAACCTCTGCCGTAGCCTCCCTTCCCCCCTCCCCCTTCGTCCTTTCCTGTACCGAACTCGATTGTTGCGCGGGAAGAAACATTGTTGGTAATACTCCGTATCAAATGACTCTCTCTAATTTTAACTTTATGGTTATGGTTTTTAGGAGACTGGGCGCTACACAAAAATATGGTAACACAACACACATTGCCATGCCTAATAAGGTGTAGGAGAATCATGACG
Source organism: Schistocerca cancellata (assembly GCF_023864275.1). Lineage (NCBI taxonomy): Eukaryota > Metazoa > Arthropoda > Insecta > Orthoptera > Acrididae > Schistocerca > Schistocerca cancellata. The sequence continues at coordinate 788,279,673 of NC_064628.1, read as the reverse complement.
CTCATAACAACTTCCAGTCGTCTCGGAATGGAAATATACCAGTCCTGTATGGTCTTCAAGGGAATCTTGTACCATTTTTCCTCCAAATAGGGACACATTAAGGTAACAGTGGATAGCGGTCACGCACCCTTCTCTCCAAGGCAGGCCACAAAGTTTCCATAATACTGAGATCTTGCGACCGTGCTGTCCAGAGAAGTTGCGGCAACTCATCCTCCTGTGTTTAAACCAGTCGTGGACTTTGCGAGTTGTCTGAACAGAGGTCCTACCGTATTCGAGCATAGCATCACCATTCGGAAACAAATATTATACCCCGGGATAGAACCGATCACCTAAAATGATATTATAACACTTGGTAGTAATGCGACGTCGCAGAATATCCATTGGCCCCATGAAATACCATTGTATGGCTGCCCAACTCGCCACCGGACTTACTATGGAAACTCTGGCAGAAGTTGGGAACAGTGTGCAACAACAGTCATCCGACCAAATGACTTCGCTTGGTCCGTAGTCCAGGTTTCTTTCTTTTGGCAAAAAGTTTTCCTTTTACAGGAATTTTCATCATTAGCGAAATGTTTCGGAATTCCATCTCACCTGGTAGTTCCCTGCGTACGCAGCTCCCTACGTGTTCTTTTGGCGCTGACAGGGTTAGCGAGTGTGACAGTTCTGCAGTGACTTTTGGAACTGTCTTCATCTCTTGTTTCGTAACAGATCTTTTCAATAACCGTGCATCAAGATCATTGAACACATACTCTCGTGAGCATAGTGATTTAGCGGATGATGTTTCGCTGCTTTCCCTGTATGCATTATAAATGTTCGACTCGGTGCGTCTTGGAACACCAAACACTTCGGCTTCATTGGTTATCCGGCCCCTGTGGCCGAGCGGTTCTAGGCACTTCAGTCTGTAACTGCGTGACCGCTACGGTCGCAGGTTCGAATTCTGCCTCGGGCACAGATGGATGAGTGTAATTTCCTTAGTTAGGTTTAAGTAGTTCTAAGTTCTAGGGGACTAATGACCTCAGATGGCTACGCCCCATGGCGCTCAGACTCATTCGAACCCTGTTTTTCCTTGGCTACGGAAGCATCTAGCATACGACCACCAACAATTTGTCCAAGTTCGAATTCACCCACCGCAGTCATAAGCTACTCACGACTGCACAAAATACTCTTTTGACTACGGCTGACTTTTGCAACACTGTGAACATTGTACAGGTGCCGTTTGTGGTCGGATACGAAAGTGCAACCTGCAGGCTTGGCTAGCATCCACACATATATGAAGGTGGTAACTGTTCAGAGAGAACAGATACCAATGATGACCATGCAGATTCTCTAGAAAGAAATGATAATTAATTGAAACCCTTAGCTGCCAACAGGTGTTGTTGATATACCTCAATGGGGACAGCTGAAAAAGTGTGCCCCGATCAGGACTCGAACCCGGGTTCTCATGCTTACTTGGCAGGAGCCACCGAGGGCACAGAGGATAGCGCGACTGCAGGGACTTACCCTTACACGCCTCCCGTGGGAACCACATTCCCAACTGTCCACATGGATAAGTCTCTGCAGTCGCGCTATCCTGTGCCCTCGGTGGCTCCTGCCACGTAAGCATGAGATCCCGGGTTCGAGTCCCGGTCGGGGCACACATTTTCAGCTGTCCCCTTTGAGGTATATCAACAACACCTGTTGGCAGCTGAGGGTTTCGATTAATTATCAATCCGCATATATGTTCAACCATACGTTTCACGCGGATTTGCCATATTTTTGTCCAACCCCTGTATATGTAAGAGGAAGCAGTGGTCAGAAACAGTGTGAAAAGCTTGTAAGAGTGTTGCTGAGAAGTTAATTCAGAAGCATATTCAATACGTTACGCCACTTCAGAGTTACTTGGTGTTGAAGTTAGCCAATCAGACCGCGGGGCGCACAGATTCAAGCGGCCAGCCAGGTACAATTAGCGTTAGTTGTTTTCACACTGTATATGCACCAGACATCTCAGCCTTTGGCTCGGGTTCGATCCTTACTACCACCGCGTGTCTAATTTTTGTATCGCTTTCTTGTTCGGGTTTAGGAAACAAAACGAAGATCACGTCTGACAACACCAGCCCTCGCGGGCCACTTGAATTTGCGTCCACAATGGCCTGATCGTCTAACTTCAATGTCAATCAACTCTGAAACGGCGCAACGTATCGAATTTATTTTCTTAACAATTATTTCTCAACAGAACATACCCTACAACAACATTACAAGCTTTTCGTACTATTTCTGGCCACCCTGTACAGCTTGCCTTATTCCTGCAATTTCGTATTCAGAATTACTTATGTCGCTACGCTAGTTCTAAACAAGAACGTCAGTAAATCTTTCATTAAGCGAATGACTGATGCATCTTAGTCTAAAGCACCGAACCTCCGCAGGCCGTCTTCCAGTTCTTCACAAATTTCTAGCGTTGCGGCTTCCCTGTACATACAGCATCGTTTGGTCGCTCTGACATGTATGTATCTTTCTACATCGACGAATATTTAACGGTGGTTTTTTGTACAGCTGCACACGCGACGTTAACCGTCAATTACAGGTCACACACTCAGTCCTACGAAATGATTCATTCCTTATGTCAGTTCTAAGTGCACCATTTTCTTCCCTTCCTTGACAATTAGAAGCAGCTTTTGAAAAAAAAAATGATAATATGAAAATCGCAGACCGGAGAGAGAGAGAGAGAGAGAGAGAGAGAGAGAGAGACGCAGACAGCCGCTTCAACGGAGTGTTTGTCCGTAGTGTTTTTGTCCGCTCCGGCATTGCGAGGTCGGGAATGGAGCCTCGCAAGAAAAGTTTATCACCGCACGCAGCGCTGTCACCGAGGATGACTTTATTCCTCTCGGGGAGAACACTTCAAGCTCTTTCTGGCGATTATGAAAGCTAAGGACGTACCCCGTCAGCTCATAAAGTTTCGAGACCGGATTAATAAAAAACAGAGGAAGGTTAATGGCGGTTTTAATGCTTCAGGTGTGTTACATAGTCGTCCCTCCACATGAGTACAACGTACGTGAAACTGTTACAAAAATTCCGTCACTGGAATGTTCAAGTCGCTCGTCACGTTGTCGTGAATGTTGGGCATGTTGGCAAGGCGTTGATCCTACATGTAAATTTCCGCACGTAATTGTTTTGCGTTACGTTCTTTTTGAGAACACCAAGTCTCGTCACCACGTGATTATTTTTTCCAGAAAAGAATGGTCCTTTTTTGCATTTCAGCCAGGCAGGCGTCCACGTGTCGTGGTTTTCGTTCTTCAATCAGTGTGCGGGACTAACCTTACTTTTACAATTTTGGGATAGTCTGTACCTTACTGTTAGTAAAAATAGCGATGTCGCGACATAAGTGAACGCCAGCTGTGGCCGAACGGTTCTAGGCGATTCAGTCTGGAACCGCGCTGCTGCTACGGTCGCAGGTTCGTATCCTGCCTCGGGCATGGATGTGTGTGATGTCCTTAGGTTAGTTAGATTTAAGTAGTTCTAAGTCTAGGGAACTGATGACCTCAGAAGTTAAGTCCCATAGTTCTCAGAGCCATTTGAATCATAAGGGAACGATTTTCCTAACATCGTTTAACACTGGAGGTGTAAAAACAAAGCGTAGAATTGGTGTCCAAGTTTTCTCCGAGGAAGCGTATGTCATTCGAGAAGTAGTGATACTTATATGGTAGAACCTAACGTAAGAAACTTCAGATTATGTCAGATAGCAAGAGTATACTTCAGTCTTCGCAGTCGTCCACCGAGCAACGTGGTGCAGTGGTTGGCATACTGGGCTCGCATTCGGGATTCACACCCGCGTCCAGCCATCCTGATTTAGGTTTTCTGTGATTGCCACAAACCGCTTCTGGCAAATGCCGCATGGTTCCTTTGAAAGGGCACGGCCGAATTCCTTCCCCATTCTTCTCTAATCCGATGATATCGATGACCTCGCTGTTTGGTTCCCTCCTCCAAAATCGATCTACCAATCAGGAGTCGTCCAGTATTAAGAAGACACCTGTTAACCTATCCTGGATGTGAATCAAGAAATGAAAATAAAGGAACGTAGCTATCCAACAGGTACAGTTTACGTGGGTCAAAAATCCACATGGTAATAATATTCAGTGAGCATGTGAACAGCTTAACAAAATAGACTACAAATATGCTACAAACAAGTGATTTGAGACGATCACAAATTGGGTTAACAGTTTCGTTTCTTTCTGTGGAGGTGGTATGACAGTATTCGGAAAGATCTACTGGGCATTATAATGCGTGTTAAGGAATTTTGTGATATGAAGTTCTAATCATCACGGTCGAAAAATTAAGCTGCGGCCATGAAACGTGGTGACGGTTTAAGTCTGTTCATATTCATCCTTCTCTTAACATTTCTAGAGCGATGCTTGTGTCCCAGTGATGGATGACTTAGCAGAGCTTGTAGAAGTCTGCGTTTTCGCCATTCAGAAAACATTCCACTTCGAAAATCATCTCATATTCTGGAACTCCGTGGAAAAAGGAAGCAGCGGCTGGGAGCCAAGTCAAGTGAGTATTGAGGCGGTGGCATTGAGGCAAAGTTCGATAGCTTGAAGAGGGAGGACTGTCCGGTACTCCTGTGCAGATTAACCTGGGGCATCGCCACGGGGAACTCAAAACACCGCGAACCTTGCAGAACTGCAGTAGAGCTTCTGTAAAGTTTAGGTAGGGGACGAGGTACTGGCAGAAGTAAAGCTGTGAGGACGGGGCGTGAGTCGTGCTTGGGTAGCTCAGCTGGTAGAGCACTTGCCCGCGAAAGGCAAAGGTCCCGAGTTCGACTCTCGATCCGGCACACAGTTTTAATCTGCCAGGAAGTTTCATACTAGCGCACACTCCGCTGCAGAGTGAAAATCTCATTCTGGGCCTCCTGGGATGCTGTTCACAAATGGCAGCACAACAGTTCGAATCACCAGATTGACGCACAGCTTTGCAATGACGGTGCGCGGGATAACCACAAGTGTTGCTGCTGCTGCTGCTGCTGTCATACGAAACTGGACCTCAAGCGGTAACTCAAGGAGTAGGTCCGAAGTGTTTAGTACGCAGACAGGCTGGTTTCAGGTCCTAAACCACCACACGGCCATTACTGGCACCGCGGCAGAACCAGCTTTCATCAGAAACACAACAGACCTCCTCCCTGATCTCCAATGAGCTCACACCTGATACAACAAATATCGTTTGTTTAAGGTCAGTGGAATGGACGTAAGGGCGTATGGTTGGGAGCTGTTCTTGAAGCAACAGATTGGTAACAGTCGTTGTGTCACTGTAGTGCCAAATGGTGCTCAGATTGCTATAGTATGACGCTGAACACGATGGTCTTCCACGTGACCGCCTGGAGCCCGGTCTTCCTGCGGCTTTAGAATCTCGTGACCACTGTTGCCGGCAATCATGTACAGTGGCTACATTCCTGATAAATATTTTTGCAGGATTGCAGAAGTTACATCCAGCTTCCCGTAGCCCTGTCACACGACCTCGTTCAAACTCAGTGACATGCTGATAACGGCGTTTTTGTCGCCTTAAAGGCATTCTTGGCTAACATCAACTCACCACGACCAATCTCAAAGGTAACTTACGCTCACGGCCTTTACAGCGTATATTGAAAGGAAATCTGATTTGTATCCTCATATTGGCGCGACTAGCGCACACACCTATGCGACCCCCCTGCGGGTCCGGGGATTAGAATAGGCCCGAGGTATTCCTGCCTGTCGTAAGAGGCGACTAAAAGGAGTCCATCCCCCTCACGGGGGTAGTTAGCGCCTGCGTCCGGAGACGGACGGTTCCACGACCTATAAATGTAGTCTTTTTGGTTTTTCACTTCTCGTTTCTTCCTTCCTTTGGTTGGTTCCTTTCTTTGTTCTTCTCCACCTCACTGTCTTCCTTACTCTTTTCCTTGACTTCTTCTCCTTGCCTTCTTCTCCTTGCCTTCTCATTGCCTTCTTTTCCTTGACTTCTCATTGCCTTCTTTTCCTTGCCTTCTCATTGCCTTCTTCTCCTTGCCTTCTCTGGTTTCCGCCTCGGCGTTTGAGACAGTCTGTCCTCTTTCTCCCTCTCTCTCTTCTTTTTCCTCTTCTTCCTTCCTCCCTGTGCGTGCCTGAAGGCCGACCCACGCGTTCGCACGCGTAGCCGGTGACGGGGTAACGGGTAATTCCCCGCCCTGGGTAGACATGTAAGGCACGCGCGTACCCCCTGGTAAAGGCCAGGCCCGGGGAGGGGTGATTGCCTGAGCTGATACCTTCTGACCATGCCGATTGGTCCCTCCGTCTGCTTCTCGGGAGGTGTGACCTGAGGTGTAAACATTCACCTAAGGCGGGAGTGCCCTCTGAGAGGGTCCCCACAAGGAAGGAGCGCGCCATCTGAGACGCTGGCAATCATGGGGGATTCCTCCGCAATGGATTCCACTCCATCTCTCTCGACTTCTGCCCAAAAACGGAAACGTGACCAGCCAACAGTGACAAAAGTACTACCGCCTGCCCCACAGTTCCTCGTCGTTTCTCGATCTGAGGACGGAAAGGATTTTTCCTCTGTCAACCCTTTCGTTATCCAGAAGGGCGTAGATGCCATAGCCGGATCTGTCAAATCTTGTACCAGGTTGCGTAACGGTACCTTATTACTCGAAACTGAGAGCGCCTTTCAGGCACAAAAACTGCTTCGGGCCACACTCCTGTACACGTTCCCTGTCCGGGTGGAGGCCCACCGAACTTTGAATTCGTCTCGTGGTGTATATACTAGCTCCCTCAACGGATTGACTGACGAGGAGATTCAATCTTTCCTCGCTGAGCAGGGCGTGACGGCTGTCCATAGGGTCATGCAAAAGGTCAACAATGACCTTGTACCGACCCGGACACTTTTCTTGACCTTCGATAGTGTTAAGCTGCCATCGCGCATCAAGGCGGGCTACGAGGTTCTTTCTGTTCGCCCCTATGTCCCGACACCTACGCGCTGCTACCAGTGTCAGCGTTTCAATCACACTCGACAGTCTTGTTCCAATGCGGCTAAATGTGTCACTTGTGACAGGGATGCCCATGAGGGTGACTGTCCACCTCCGTCTCCTCGTTGTGTGAACTGTCAGGGTGACCATGCCGCATCCTCCCGCGACTGTCCTGTCTATAAGGAAGAACGCTGTATCCAAGAAATTCGGGTCAAAGAGAAAGTGTCCACCTCGGCTGCTCGCAAGCTATTGGCTAGTAGGAAGCCCACGCTGCTCCCAGCGGGGAAATACAGTACTGTCCTCGCCTCTCCTCGGACTACCCTGGAGGTGGCAACCCAGACATGCGATCTGACCTTCAGCACCACGGTCGTCCGTTCGGCCAGTGCTAAGATCGCGCGGTCGACGTCTCCTCTTCCTCCCATCACCCCACAGACACCAGCCCCTTCATCAGCTTCTGCTAAGACGAAGACCCAGAAGTCCGATGCACGGGCCTTCAAGAAGGAACCATCCCGTGCAGACTTCCTACGTACCTCGACCTCCCAGCCTTCGACCGGTACTTCCACCAAACGTCCTTCCAAGAAGGCTCATAGGAAGCACAGTTCTCCTTCTCCGCCACGGCGCATTTCTTCTCCTGCGCCACCCAGCGGTTGCCGCCCCAGGCCGTCATCCGTTTCGCCTGGCCGCACCGCTGGTAGCCGAACATCTGGCCGTTCACCGGCGGAGGAAGCTCCCCCTCCCGGCCATCCTCCCAAGATGGCCGATGAACCTATAGACCCAGTGGACGGTGACTGTCCGCCTACTGATAGCGGCGGCAGTGCTCGCTCGAAGCCAGGCCCTCAGCGGCCTTCGAGGTGACCCCTTCTTTCATCTTCCTTTTCTTACGATGGCACTTATTCACTGGAATATTCGCAGCATTCGCTCCAACCGAGAGGACTTGAAGTTGCTGCTCCGCTTGCACCGTCCGCTCGTCGTAGCCCTCCAGGAAACGAAGCTACGCCCATGCGATCAAATTGCCTTGACACACTACACCTCTGTGCGTTTTGACCTACCCCCTGTGGTAGGTATCCCAGCTCATGGAGGGGTTATGTTGCTGGTCCGGGATGATATTTACTACGATCCCATCACGTTGCACACCGGCCTGCAGGCAGTTGCCATCCGCATTACTCTCCCCACTTTTACATTTTCCATTTGTACCGTTTACACTCCATCGTCATCTGCCGTTACCAGGGCAGACATGATGCAACTTATTGCTCAGCTACCTGCACCATTTTTGTTAACTGGAGACTTCAATGCCCACCATCCCCTTTGGGGCTCTCCAGCATCCTGCCCGAGGGGCTCCCTGTTAGCAGACCTTTTCAACTAGCTCAATCTTGTCTGCCTCAATACTGGTGCCCCTACTTTTCTTTCGGACACATCTCACACCTATTCCCATTTAGACCTCTCTATATGTACTCCCCAACCTGCACGCCGGTTTGAGTGGTATGCCCTTTCTGATACATATTCGAGCGACCACTTCCCGTGTGTTATCCATCTCCTGCAGCATACCCCCTCTCCGTGCTCCTCTAGTTGGACCATCTCCAAGGCAGACTGGGGGCTCTTCTCTTCCAGGGCGACCTTTCAGGATCAAACCTTCACAAGCTGCGATCGTCAGGTCGCACACCTCACGGAAGTCATTCTCGCTGCTGCTGAATATTCCATCCCTCACCCTACTTCTTCTCCACGTCGCGTACCGGTCCCCTGGTGGACCGCAGCATGTAGAGACGCTTTACGTGCTCATCGACGTGCTTTACGCACCTTTAAACGCCACCCTACAGTGGCGAATTGTATCAATTATAAACGATTACGTGCTCAGTGTCGTCGTATTATTAAAGAAAGCAAGAAAGCCAGCTGGGCTGCTTTCACAAGCACCTTCAACAGTTTTACTCCTTCTTCTGTTGTCTGGGGTAGCCTGCGCCGGCTATCTGGCACTAAGGTCCACTCACCAGTTTCTGGCTTGAAGGTCGCGAATGACGTCCTTGTGGCCCCTGAGGCTGTCTCCAATGCCTTCGGCCGCTTTTTCGCAGAGGTTTCGAGCTCCGCTCATTACCACCCTGCCTTCCTCCCCCGCAAACAGGCAGAGGAGGCTAGGCCACCTAACTTCCGCTCCTCGAATCGTGAAAGTTATAATGCCCCATTCACCATGCGGGAACTGGAAAACGCACTTGGCCGATCACGGTCCTCTGCTCCAGGGCCTGATTCTATTCATATTCAGATGCTGAAGAACCTTTCTCCTGCGGGTAAAGGTTTTATTCTTCGTACATACAATCGCATCTGGATTGAGGGACATGTTCCCGCATGCTGGCGCGAGTCTATTGTTGTCCCGATTCCTAAGCCGGGGAAGGACAAGCACTTGCCTTCCAGTTATCGACCTATCTCGCTTACCAGCTGTGTCTGTAAAGTGATGGAGCGAATGGTTAACTCTCGATTGGTTTGGCTGCTCGAGTCTCGACGCCTACTTACCAATGTACAATGTGGATTTCGTAGGCGCCGCTCTGCTGTTGACCATCTGGTTACCTTGTCGACCTTCATTATGAATAACTTCTTGCGGAAGCGCCCGACCGCGGCTGTGTTCTTTGATTTGGAAAAGGCTTACGACACCTGTTGGAGGGCGGGCATTCTCCGCACCATGTATACATGGGCCTTCGCGGTCGCCTCCCTCTTTTTATTCGTTCTTTTTTAATGGATCGACAGTTCAGGGTACGTGTGGGTTCTGTCCTGTCAGACACCTTTCGCCAGGAGAATGGGGTGCCACAGGGCTCAGTTTTGAGCGTCGCTCTCTTCGCCATCGCGATTAATCCAATAATGGATTGCCTCCCAGCTGATGTATCAGGCTCCCTTTTCGTGGACGATTTTACCATCTATTGCAGCGCGCAGTGTACACGTGTCCTGGAGCGCTGTCTTCAGCGTTCTCTTGACCGTCTTTACTCCTGGAGTGTCGCCAATGGCTTCCGTTTTTCTGCCGAGAAGACGGTCTGTATTAACTTTTGGCGCTACAAAGAGTTTCTCCCACCGTCCTTACGACTCGGTCCCGGTGCTCTCCCAATCGTGGAGACAACCATATTTTTAGGCCTTACATTTGACAGGAAACTTAGCTGGTCTCCACATGTGTCATATTTGGCCGCCCGTTGTACCCGTTCTTTAAATGCCCTCTTTGTTCTCAGTGGTATGTCGTGGGGAGCGGATCAGACCGTCCTACTTCGTCTATATCGGTCGATCGTCCGCTCCAAGCTGGATTATGGGAGCTTCGTATACTCCTCTGCACGGCCATCCATCTTACGCCGCCTCAACTCCATACAACATCGGGGTTTACGACTTGCGATCGGAGCATTTTATACTAGTCCCATAGAGAGTCTTCATGCTGACGCTGGCAAATTGCCGCTCACCTACCGCGGGCTTGTCGGTATGCCTGTCGGCTACTGTCAATGCCCGACCATCCGTCTATCGTTCCTTTTTTGACGACTCTCTCGACCGTCAATACGGGTTGTATGTCTCTGCCCTGCTACCCCCTGGAGTTCGCTTTCGTCGCCTCCTTCAACACCTTAATTTTTCACTCCCTGCAACCTTTCGAGTGGGCGAGAGCCACACGCCACCTTGGCTCCAGGCTCCGGTCCGCGTTCACCTTGACCTCGGCTCACTCCCAAAAGAGTTTACCCCCGGTTCGGTCTACCACTCCCGTTTTGTGGAACTTCGTTCGAAGTTCATCAATATGACTTTCATTTATATAGATGGCTCAAAGACCAATGACGGGGTCGGGTGTTCTTTTATTGTCGGGGCACAAAGTTTCAAATACCGGCTCCATGGCCATTGTTCGGTTTTCACAGCTGAGCTCTTTGCCCTCTACCAGGCTGTTCTTTACATCTGCCGCCACCGACATTCTGCTTATGTCATCTGCACCGATTCCCTGAGCGCCATCCAGAGCCTCAGTGATCCGTATCCGGTTCACCCTTTCGTACACCGGATCCAACGCTCTCTTGGGCAGCTGGTGGACGTCGGTTCTCCGGTTAGCTTTATGTGGGTCCCTGGCCATGTCGGTATCCCTGGGAACGAAGCTGCAGATGCCGCGGCCAAGGCTGCGGTCCTCCAGCCTCGGACAGCTTCTTGTTGTGTCCCTTCGTCAGATTTTAGCAGGGTTATTTGTCGGCGCATTTTATCGCTGTGGCATGCCGATTGGGCTGCCCTTACAGCCAACAAGCTTCGGGCCTTGAAACCTCTTCCCGTGGCTTGGACGTCCTCCTCACGCCCTTCTCGGCGGGAGGAGGTAGTTTTGGCCCGGTTAAGAATTGGACACTGCCGGTTCAGCCATCGCCATCTGCTGACGGCTGCGCCGGCGCCGTTCTGCCCATGTGGGCACTTGCTGACGGTCCGCCACATTTTAATGTCCTGCCCGGATTTTAACGCGCTGCGTCTCGATCTTAACCTGCCATGTACTTTAGATGCCGTTTTAGCGGATGACCCACCAGCAGCTGCTCGTGTTCTTCGTTTTATCAATTTGACAAATCTCACTAAGGACATTTGATGATGCTGTTTTTTAATCCTATGCCTGTCAGTCTGTCTTTTATCGTGTTTTCCCTTTTAGTTGTTGTTTTAAACTTGTGCCTCGCGGTGCATTCTTAACGTCGTCAGGGCGCTAATGACCATTGAAGTTGTGCGCCCTAAAACCACACAAAAAAAAAAACACCTATGCGACTGGCACGAAATTTTAGTAGATATCATCTTTCAGATGTAGAAACGCGCCTACCAACTTTCGGTTATGTTGCATTACTCTTGCTTGGTGTTGTGATTTTTTTTTCCGTCAGTGTGTTTGCAGAAAACTGCCGCTAGAGGGTTCGGGATTGTAGCGTGTAGGATGGCGGTGTGCAATATATCTATTTCTGTGCGCGAGAAACAGCGTGCGGCAATCTAGTTTCGAATTTGAAGAGTTTGTCCATACGGTAAGCACCCTGTCCTTCAGCATGACAATGCCAGACAATACACTGCTGCTGCGTCATCTGCTACAATCCGACGCCTTGGATTCACCGTCATCGATCATTCTCTCCATACGTCCCGACTTTCGTGTGTTTCCAAAACCTAAAGAACACCTTCGAAGATTTCACGAAGCGGTGCAAATAGAGGTGAGTGGTGGCTCCGTCAACAAAGTCGAACATTCTGGTGTGACTCTTGCAACAAAGTGCTTCCACGTTGAGAGAATTATTTTCGTCGTCAGGCTGACGATGATGAGAAATAAATATGAAGAATAAAGATGTAAAACGTTAATAATGTTTCTTTTACTTTAAGAATTCTAAGTGTTTTCACATGAAATATTCGGAGGCATTACTTTTTAGCGCGCCGTCGTACATCCTTGTGAAAATTTCACGACCTGTCCTGGCGCACTGCGCTCTAAACAGTAGGAAGCTCTGTTTTCGAGGGCTCGCCGTCTTCTGGTTCAGTGCGTCATTCCTACTCTATCGCTAACATAGCGGTTTAAATAGTTTTTATTCGCTATCTCGTCGAAAGTAGAAAACACGAGAAGCGTGGTTGCAGTAAAATTATTAGGCTAATAATTTAAAGTAAAAAATAATGGCTTAAAGGAGTTTATTTAAATCATATATTACCTGTCCCGGATTTATTACGAACTTACAGATTTCACAGGTTTTGTCCACTGAAATAAACAAAAAAATTTACGTTCGGAATTCGGTAAACTTCAGAGGGATGATTTTTATTCATTTCTACCTTCGACCCGCCGTGAAATACGGCGAAAATTTACTTGGTGTATATTTGTGTGTGACGAATTAATCTATATATAGCTAGAATGCGACTTCAGATTCAGTGTTCGTACTTTACTTCATCAGTGTAACGAGAGAAGTGTTTTATTGTGCTCTTGTACCGTACACACTGTCGGCCATCTAATGTCCCTGTTCAGTGCTGGTTCTGTTCAATGTACGAATACTTTAACCGAACACAATCTAACACACCCAAAAACTGATTAGATAGCCCACACCCCTATGAACCTTTAACTGTTGATCTATAATATTTGTTTGTCTAATCGTAGCCACTCAGTAGAACACCATATTAGAATTTACCCTACATAATTTTAATCCCTTTTCGACCTTTTAATTAATTTTATCGTTCTAGCAAAGACATATTTTAATGTGACCATATACTCTATATAGCATCAACTTACCATCTTCCAGTGATCCCCATACAACCTGGATGTAGAAATCTGGTCTCTATGAGTATAGAAATGCGGCGTGGCTGCAGATCCATGTGCTTTGCGTCGTTCGCCATGTTGTAATTTGGCACACAAATTTCCATCGTTCTGTACGTGACAAAGAATTGCAACTTGATGTCTTGTTTTGAACTTCATGTCAACATGTAATGTAATAGGCTGACGTGGGAGCGGAATCAAAACGTATATACTTTTCTTGTTTTAATGACTTTTCTAGCAGGCATGTTCTAGTTTGGCAAGAAACGAAATACGAGCATCTATGGCTGGCGTGATCAGACAGCTGATGTTCAACATCCAGGTAGTATAGAGGTCACTGCCATCTTCACTACTATAACGTCTTTGAAACTAATGTATTAGTTACTTAAGTTAGATGTGAAATGAGATATGCATGCATGACCGAAGTAACATTGCATGGTTCTTCTTAATAACACAGCTACTGTGTATCCGTCGATACTAGGCAGGGACTTTCAATAAAATGTCCTCCTCTTTACGGGAATTACATAATATGTGTACGAGTACAGGTTGTGACGGAGGAACGGTGACGTAACGGAAGTTTAGGTTTGGCCGTGAGTCGTGCACGGATAGGCAAATCCGTTAAGGCGACTGTTTGCGTAAAGCGGGATACACTGGTTCGAGTCGCGGTCCCGGCGCCGATTTTCACTGTCGTCATTCGCTGTGACAGCTGATGGTTCTTCTTATTCATAACTGTGAATACTTTTTATGTGTTTTATGATGGCTGTAACAGCATAGGCACTGCAGTGTCATATCTGATTTATGTGAAGCTGGGCCACGTTTTGGAAATGTTGAGCATTTGTGCCCCGGTTATAAGACATAGAAAAGTGTGTGTTGAAACAGTTTTACGAGAATTTAACAGCACTCACGTAGTTCACATGCCAAACTGTAGAAACTGTAAAATGTATTACAGAAATACACTACGAATTCATGGCACAGAAATATGCACAATATAACTTTTCGCCAAGTTGTACCAATTTTGAAATCCTTTGGGAATTTGGCTCAAAAATGGTTCAAATGGCTCTAAGCATATAGGACTTAACATCTGAGCTCATCAGTAGGGCCCGGATTTTAATGACAAGTCATATTTTTTTCTGAACTATAGGGTGAATTTTAGAACACTTTATACACAAATCTAGGCATTTAAGTGTCGAAAAATGTATTTTGATTGTGCATATAAAGTCATATTTCAACAAATTTTAGTAATAGGTCATATTGCGGCTAACTTTTAATATAATAGGTCATATTTCCGTCAACTTTTGCCAAAAATGCATATACCGTTTTTCTCGTATCTTACGGGACACACGAATAAGAAAATGAATATGTTGCTCACGAGACAATGTTTAACGTGCTATTATGAGAGATAAACAGATAAATTAGTACACAGCTTTATTTCTCAGGACTAGCAGAAAATCGGTGTACCACAACACTCGTTTCGACAATACGCTCTCAGAGCAAACAAAAGCTGCTTCTGCCGTACTAATCATCGCAGTTGCACAGGTGTTCCCACTTCCCAGTAACCAGTTTGAATACGCCTTTGCCTTGTTCGACATGCCTAAAGCAAAGTGCTCCGACAGCGTGAAGTAGCGAGGATATGTTCGAGAATTTGGAGATAAGTTCTTTAGTACCGAACGGAAAATATTATTTTGTAACCTGTGTGAAGTTAAAGTTACTGCAGAAAAGCGCTTTAATGTGCAACAACACTGTAATACCGCTAAACACAGCAGCTGTGTGAAACGAAGTGCTGAAAATAACAGCAGGCAAACGCTGTTATTTGAACAGACAGGTCAGTCAACCGTGCAATCATTCTGCAAGGATTTTTGTGAGATGATGGTGTCCTGCAACACCCCATTGGAAAAGCTGAAGAATCCACGCTTCAGACGGTTCTTGGAGAAGTGCACAACACATGCAGTTCCAGATGAATCTATACCGAGAAAGAACTATTTATCCGTATGCTACAATGATGTGTTCAACAAAATACGAATTACTATTGCTGAGCAAAAGATTTGGCTGTCGATAGATGAAACTACGGATATTAGTGGGCGATATATTGCAAATGTTGTTGGTGGTGTTCTAAAAGTTGATGGCCCTGGAGATATGTTCCTACTAACGTGTGAAGCTCTCGATAGAGTAAACAATTCGACGATTGCTATTTTGTTTGACAACTCTCTGAAGCTACTGTGGCCGAATGGTGTGACAGGAGACAACGTTTTGCTGCTTGTAACAGATGGTGTTTCATATACGGCTAAAGCAGCCAAAGGGCTTAATATTCTCTACCCCAGTATGGTGTACGCCACTTGCCTTGCACATGCGTTGCACAGAGTTGCCGAAGAGGTGCAATCAAATTTCCCTGACGTGGCAAAAAAAAAAAAAAAGTATGTGAAGGCTCCGGTACGGGTGCAGAAATTCAAGGAACAAGCACCTTCAACGCCCCTTCCACCTAAACCTGTTCTTACACGATGGGGTTCTTGGCTTAATGCTGGTGAGTATTACTTCACCAACTGCACACAAATAAAGACAATCTTCTGTGAGCTTGATAGCGATGAATCAAGTGCAATCGAAATTGTGAAACTAACCTCAAGACATCACACACATCCATGCCCGAGGCAGGATCCGAACCTGCGACCGTGGTAGCAGCGCGGTTCCGGACTGAAGCGCCTAGAATCGCTCGGCCACAGCGGCCGTTTGGAACTTTGTTAATTTGTGGTAAGTTCCTATAGGACCAAACTGCTGAGATCATCGGTCCCTAGGCTTACACACTACCTAATGTAACTTAAACTAACTTACGCTTAGGAGAACACACACACCCATGCCCGAGGGAGGACTCGAACCTCCGACGGGGGAACCGCGCGAACCGTGTCAAGGCGCCGCAGACCACGCGGCTACCCCGCGCGGCTTAAAATCCTTTCATACGTTTACCGAATCCTGAACGAAAACTTTTTGTTTATCTTGATGCACAAAATCTATAACGACTACAAAACGAGGGTCCCTGTATCTGTGTAGCCATCCGAAGGTGAATGAGTGTAGATCTGAAACCGGTCAGATTTGATTTAAATAAATAAATTTAAATACACTTTTGTACCCAACTAGTTCCTGGTTCCTGTATTAAATTAAAAACCATGCAATTGCGTTTATTTCTCTCTCTCAGTGTCCAATTATGTGCATATTGGATTGAAGGGCAAAAATGTTAAAAAGTTTTATGTATGCATTGATTTTACTAATCAGAAATAGGGCCTTCAGGCTCCCTCCTACATCAAAGCAGGCACATCATCATCATCAGCAGCAGCAGCAGCAACAGCAGCATCTAAAGATGATAGGTTTCTGGAGCCCATTTCAATAAAATTCTTCTGAATAAAACTACCGACTTTGCGAATTGCACAGTTTTGCATTTTTGTACACGCTGGCGAATAAAATACTGTGTTAAGTAGGCAGCTGGCTCTCTCTATTATTAAGCTTTCCATTCGTTTCGCTGTACCAGTTTTGCTCAGGGCGGCCACTGTGGATAAGATGGGAAGTATATGACACGTTTCAAATTCCACCGACGGCTAGCTTTCCGCAAGGAGACAGTGCAACACCGGTCGTTCGGGGCAGGATGAGTTGGCGCCCGAAAGTATCGATCCAGGCAGCTAATCGAGTGGTGTGGTAGTGCCGCTTGCTCCCCCAGGATGTTATTCTGCTGGGGAGGGAGAGTTCCCTGGGGCTGCCGCGTGGCGTGCGCCGGCTGACTCGCCCCTTTGCAGAAAGACGGCGCCTCGCTTCGCCACGTTCCCTGTGTCTGGTGTAAAGTAAACACAGCGCCACTCTACAGGGCAGTACTACTCCAGTCTCACGTTCACGTGTACAGTCGCGACACTCACTGGCGTGAAACTCTGGCAGTTGAAGACACAGTAGCGCCCCTAGCGTCAAGAAAAACATTCCTCACTTAATTGGTGTTGGAATGCCCCATATCGACAATGCAAAACTTTCGTAATTAGCTTTCCTGTATTTCAGAAACAACTCCAGCAATGGGCATGAACATTACACGTTATGTTCTTAGTGTATTGTACGATGATCGTGGCGTTTCAGCCACTAGTCTGTAATATTTAGTTAATTTTTTTCTCGGTTCACTAAAGCATAAATTGGGGTCCATATAATTATGTGGACCTTAAGTCTCACTTATCTTAAAAATGGATTATTCTTTACTTTGTATTTTCTTTCCCCTTCCATCAATAAAATCATTTTATTCCGCAATACATGTATTTCATTTGAAGCAGTAAATTATATATGATAATCCACACAAAAAATAGGATTCTTAATGTTAATTTTTTGAAATACAGGTTTTTATTGATACTGTAAAACAATTTCATAAATGCAAGAATATAATAAGCATAGAATAATTTCGGGCTAATAATAATTTGTTACTGCGAGTAAAGAAATACTTACTGTATGTGATAAGTTTGAAAACAATTATGTTTCACAATTCATAAATAAAGTCCACGTTTGAAGCACATGTCTCTTATCTTTCAGTCAGGTTTGCTGCATTTGCGTCTATTCCTTGCCTCAACAAATTATGGTAGTTGGCCGACACTGTGAAACGTAACTTCTGAAATTTGTTGATAGACAGCTTTTCTTACCTTGTTATTCACATTTTCTGGATGGTCTTATATCTTTACTCTGAGGGGAATTCGCTGTTCAAGGACGTCCACTTCTCCTAGCACAACATCTCAACGTTCATATTGTTTACCAGTGAGCATCATCAAGTTGAGCTAAACAATCTTTGGTCAAAAACCAGAATTCCTCTTCTTCCCAATCAGATAAATCTGCATTTTTGTCATTAAGGAGAGCTTCTAATTACTCATCAGGTAATATTTCATCCCTGGCTGTAGAGCGTGAAAATAACGGTTACTTCAGTATCCCATTATCGAAGACTAGACTGAAACCTTTGTAATATTGCAATGCACAGTCTTCTGCATAAAAAACACCAACTTTCTTTGATCTTGAAGTAATGTAAGCAAAGTTTCTAATATTTTAAACATATAAACACAATTTAAAAAATACTTCCCAAGCGAATTTGTAACTGATTTAGCAGTATATACTATTTTTGTACTAAGCTGCATGTTATATAACGAGACAAAAGTTTTTAAAAATGTAAAAAAAATTCATTTTTCCTTTTAACTCCCAGTCGTTCTTCCCGCGAACCATATGCGACTGGAACAGGAAAGGGAAGTAATGACAGTGGCACGTAAAGTGCTCTCCGCCACACACCGTTGGGTGGCTTGTTGAGTATAAATGTAGATGTAGATGTAACGCCATATTTACCATAAAGATTGTATATTATGATTTATTAAATTTGTACCGAAGCTGGGATTCGAACCCGGGTCTCGTGCTCACTAGACAGTTGTGCTAACCACTACGCCACGCTTGGTTCAAATTTTCATTCGTCGCTTCAGTCTGCATATATACTTCAAAGATGTTTTAGAATTGATATGGTCTCTGCAACCACACTGTTTCATTTGAAGATCGCATTTAATTAGTTTCCTACTTAAACTACGAAACAGTTACATTTATTGGGAGATCCACTGACGTACGCGTCTTTGACAAAGAGCCCAGCGCCTGAGAACGACCCGCTTGGAAGCGGTGAAGCTGTTCACATGCTACTGTAGTCAGTATATATAGAAACTGGTTAAAATATGGCAACACCAAAGTAGCCGATAGTGTTGGACGTCCATGACTTGAAAGAGAACGTGGAGGCTGGAGATTAGACTGTGATTACGGAGCACAATGCTGCTGCTGCTGTCGCAAGTGCTTTGGAGCACACAATTCAGCGCACATTGTTGAACATGATACTGCGCACAGACTACACCTACATGTTCCTGTGTTGACCCAACAAGATCGTCAATCAAGATAGTGGTGGGAACGGGATCATCGTGGTTGGACTGTCGGTCAATGGAAACGTGTCGCCTTGTAGGGTGAATAACACTCCTTGTTATACCAGGTCGTCGGTCGTTTCCGGATATACTGTCATACAGGCGGACAGCTGCTACATACATACACTGCGTCCTTTGGCGCGGGGGTGGGGGACAGAATTATGCTATGAGGGGAAATTCACCGGGCCTTCCATGGGACCTATGGTAGTAATCGAAGGCATCATGCCAGTTGTGGGCTATGTTTACTATAGAGCAGTGCATCCCTTCGTGCTTGATGACTCCCACAAAGGTGGTAACATCTTCCAGCAGGGTAAGCGGTGTTTTCACAGGGCCAGAAAAGTGTTTCAGTGGTTTGAGGAACACAATAGTGAATTCACCATGATGTTTTGACCATCACATGTGGCTGATCTGAACTCGATGGAACACATCTGGGACGCAATTAGGCGCCAGTTTTGCACCAACAAACCACCGGCCCGTGATGTATGGAAATTGACCTGTGCATAGACATCTGGTAACACATACGAGTACCTCGGGGAACCTGTCAAGGATCTGTCGAACCCACGCCACGCAGGCTACATTGCCTTCGAAAGGTGCTTTTGGGTATCAGTAGACATGTAGACAAGTTCCCAGTTTGCGTTGGGCACTGGTCGATCTCTACATGTATCCGTAGCTATGCTGCTTCGGTGCTTCTCACAACAGTTAAAGGGAGCAGAATTCGAAAAGGCGATCTCGATTGTCTCACAGATGATGAATTAACTTACTAACAGGGATGTTTGCCCGGGAAACTTTTTCAGGTCTTGGCCGTTCTCTGCCAGTGATTTGCAGACACTGCGAAACATGTGTCAAGGTACATCATCTTGCTGAGCCGTTGCGTCGTCCCAGACGATCGTCATTTGCAGGTGAACGTGATATCAGAGGTCTGATTCCTTATCGAAAGCGCCTTCACTATGGATTAAACGTTCTAGATATTGTCAAGATAACGCTGATCCTGCTGTAATGCTGTGCTACTATCTTATGTCTTCCAGAAATGCTTACATTATTATTATTATTATTATTATTATTATTATTATAGACTTGTTACTACTACTACTACTACTACTACTAATAATAATAATAATAATAATAATAATAATAATAAATTACAAGCATTGGCCAAACGACTTAGAAGATACAAAAAAAGTGAAAATAGAAGGAAACAAAACCAAACATTCAACACAAACCAAAAGAAATTTTACCAGACAATAGATAACACACACATTAAAATAGACAATCCACCAAACATAACAGACATGGAGCACTTCTGGAGCAACATATGGTCAAACCCGGTACAACATAACAGACACGCACGGTGGATACAAGCAGAAACAGACTCATACAAGATGATACCACAAATGCCTGAAGTGATGATTTTGCAACATGAAGTCACCCGAGCAATTAATTCTACGCACAATTGGAAAGCCCCTGGAAAAGATAAAATAGCAAATTTCTGGCTAAAGAAGTTCACCTCAACACATTCACATCTAACTAAATTATTTAACAATTACATTGCAGACCCATACACATTCCCTGATACACTTACACAAGGAATAACTTATCTGATACCTAAAGATCAAGCAGACACAGCAAACCCAGCTAAATATCGCCCCATAACATGCCTGCCAACAATATACAATATATTAAACTCAGTCATTACACAGACATTAATGACACATACAACAAGAACAAAAAGGGTGCTGCAAAGGAGCACGAGGATGTAAAGAGCAACTGATAATAGATGCAGAGGTGACATATCAAGCTAAAACTAAACAAAGGTCGCTGCACTACACATACATTGATTACCAAAAAGCTTTTGATAGTGTACCCCACTCATGGTTACTACAGATATTGGAAATAAACAAAGTAGATCCTAAATTAACACAGTTCCTAAACATAGTAATGAAAAATTGGAAAACCACACTTAATATCCAAACAGATTCAAGTAGTATCACATCACAGCCAATACAGATTAAGCGTGGAATATACCAAGGAGACTCATTAAGTCCTTTCTGGTTCTGCCTTGCTCTGAACCCACTATCCAACATGCTAAATAATACAAATTATGGATACAATATTACTGGAACATACCCACACAAAATCACACATTTGCTATACATGGATGATCTAAAACTACTGGCAGCAACAAATCAACAACTCAACCAATTACTAAAGATAACAGAAGTATTCAGCAATGATATAAATATGGCTTTTGGAACAGACAAATGTAAGAAAAATAGCATAGTCAAGGGAAAACACACTAAACAAGAAGATTACATATTGGATAACCACAGCGACTGCATAGAAGCGATGGAAAAAATAGATGCCTACTAAATATCTAGGATACAGACAAAAAATAGGAATAGATAATACAAATATTAAAGAAGAACTAAAAGAAAAATATAGACAAAGACCAACAAAAATACTGAAAACAGAATTGACAGCAAGAAACAAGACAAAAGCTATAAATACTTATGCTATACCAATATTGACCTACTCATTTGGAGTAGTGAAATGGAGTAACACAGACCTAGAAGCACTCAATACACTTACACGTTCACAATGCCACAAATATAGAATACATCACATACATTCAGCAACAGAAAGATTCACATTAAGCAGAAAGGAAGGAGGAAGGGGATTCATCGACATAAAAAACCTACATTATGGACAGGTAGACAATTTAAGAAAATTCTTTCTAGAACGAGCAGAAACTAGCAAAATACACAAAGCAATCACTCATATAAATACATCGGCTACACCACTGCAATTTCATAACCACTTCTACAATCCTTTAGATCACATAACATCAACAGATACGAAGAAAGTAAATTGGAAAAAGAAAACACTACATGACAAGCACCTGTATCATCTAACACAGCCACACATCGATCAAGACGCATCCAACACATGGCTATAAAATGGCAATATATACAGTGAGATGGAAGGATTCATGATTGCAATACAGGATCAAACAATAAACACCAGATATTACAGCAAGCATATTATTAAAGATCCCAATGCCACAACAGATAAATGTAAACTTTGCAAACAACAAATAGAAACAGTAGATCACATCACAAGTGGATGTACAATACTAGCAAATACAGAATACCCCAGAAGACATGACAATGTAGCAAAAATAATACATCAACAACTTGCCATAAAACATAAACTAATAAAACAACACGTTCCCACATACAAGTATGCACCACAAAATGTACTGGAGAATGATGAATACAAATTATACTGGAACAGAACCATTATAACAGATAAAACAACACCACATAACAAACCTGACATCGCACTCACCAATAAAAAGAAGAAATTAACACAACTGATCGAAATATCCATACCCAATACAACAAATATACAGAAGAAAACAGGAGAAAAAATTGAAAAATACATCCAACTGGCTGAGGAAGTCAAGGTCATGTGGCATCAGGATAAAGTTGACATTATACCAATTATACTATCAACTACAGGAGTCATACCACACAATATCCACCAGTACATCAATGCAATGCAGCTACATCCAAACGTATATATACAACTACAGAAATCCGTAATTATTGATACATGTTCAATAACCCGAAAGTTCCTAAATACAATGTAACATATACTATACAGTTAAAAGGAAGTCACGCTTGATCAAGGTCCGCGTCACGTTCCATTTTTAACCAGACCTAAGGTCTGAGGAAGGAAAGAAGATAATAATAATAATGATGATGATGCTTGATTACTGACCTCGACGTAAGGAAATGAAGTATTTACTTCTTTCACGTTCAGTTTCTTTTGAAAGGCTCTAGAGAATTATATTTCTTTCTGTCATCACGACTATTACCAATGAGACTAGTGATACCAAAAACTATGGATTCTACTGTAATGTCTTTCGTTTTTGATTGTGTGTACACGTCTAGCCACACCTGCACCCCGTACCTGAGGGTGGTGGTGTCTTTCATCTGTGTACTAGGTTTTAATAAAATTGCTCCATGCATATACTTACAATAATTGTTGCACTAGAATCCGACGACCATCTGTGCTGTGCAGCGGAAAACGAAAATCATAGGAAAAACCGTTTAGGCAACAATTGAGTTTCAGTACGGGGGCTCCCTCCCTGTTTCGCAGCCCCATACACAGAGTTAGTCTCTGAACTGGGGGGATGTACAGAAGTCTGATTGCCCTCTAATTTATTTCGTCAGCGAGCAGTTCCCCTGTGAAATATTGGTTGACCTCCATGCACTGTTTATCTTAAGGTTCGCCACGTTTTGAATCAGTGTTGCCGGCCGGAGTGGCCGTGCGGTTCTGGGCGCTACAGTCTGGAGCCGAGCGACCGCTATGGTCGCAGGTTCGAATCCTGCCTCGGGCATGGATGTGTGTGATGTCCTTAGGTTAGTTAGGTTTAATTAGTTCTAAGTTCTAGGTGACTGATGACCTCAGAAGTTAACTCCCATAGTGCTCAGAGCCATTTGAACCATTTTTGAATCAGTGTTCCGAGATTGCAAGGCAGAATATTCAGTTTTATTGTTGCGTTTGGGTATCCAAATCTTCTCTCGTTTGCTGTGATATTGAAGTGTAAGAAGTATTGTAAATTTGACGCATATTGTTAGGTTTTTGGGACGTTTAGGCAGAACTGATGGAATACGGTGGTGCCCAATGTAATAGATGGGCTGGGCAAGTCACGATTGAAAGAACATGGCATTGTCCGCAACACGTAACTAATGAAAAATTCAAATGGCTCTAAGCACTATGGGACTTAACATCTGAGGTCATCAAAATGGCTCTAAGCATTATGGGACTTAACATCTGAGGTCATCAGTCCCCTAGTCTTAGAACTACTTAAACCCAACTAACCTAAGGACATCACACACATCCACGCCCGAGGCAGGATTCCAACCTGCGACCGTAACAGCAGCGCGGTTCCGGACTGAAGATCCTAGAACCGCAAGGCTACAGCGGCTGGCATAGGTAATGAACATCAACAAGGTGCCCGACCATGAAATGATACACTGCGAGAAGTATTTCTACGGAGTTGTCATGTCTTTCACCGTTTTGAGTACCTCCTCTCGGGCCGAAGTGGCCGAGCGGTTCTAGGCGCTTCATTCTGGAACCGCGTGACCGCTACGGTCGCAGGTTCGAATCTTGCCTCGGGCTTGGAGGTGTGTGATGTCCTTAGGCTAATTAGGTTTTAGTAGTTCTAAGGGACTGATAACCTCAGATGTTAAGTCCGATAGTGCTCAGAGCCATTTTTCTTTCGGGCTAGTTTCATCAGAAGCGGAAAGGCAATACCTTACGGAGAAATGTACTGAGTCAATGAATGGCATAAAGTCATTAAGAGAGTCTGCGATTATAATTGCACTATACTATGTTATGGTCCGCTTTTTTTACATGTCGTCTATAATAAATTACTTCATCAAATGCGTGTGAATTAGGATCGAACAAAATTTAAAATTCGTTAATGAAAATATCAGCAAAGGTTCCCGCCATTTTCCGTGGCTAACCTGTCTTGTTAATAAATATTTTGTTCTGAAATATGTCTAGGGTTTGCTGACAGGTATGTTAGTGTAGTAGAGGTTTTCAATATCGAATGAAGTAAGAGGTGCATCTACTGGAATTGTGATGTATTTTACAAAGTCCACGGATTCATAACTTCTCACATGAACTTTCATCTAAAGGTATAATGTGCTTCAGTTATGCTTTACATTCTTCAGAATGATTTTATTAATCATGGTCATTTTCTTCTTCTCTACCTTCTAACTGAGCAATAAATTGAACTTCGCAATGTTATCTTTTATGTCCAAGAAATTTAATGGCCGCGTACTTTTGTAACTCTGTAATATCGTTGTCATTAAAAAAACTTCATCGTTTTTTGTAGTTATCATCGTGAATGATAACAATGAAATTGGCCTTAGCTTTATTTTGTTTCCAACTTAGCTGGCCGATGTGGTCGAGCGGTTCTAGGCGCTACAGGTTGGAACCGCGCGACCGCAGGTTCAAATCCTGCCTCGGGCATGGATGTGTTTGATGTCCTTAGGTTAGTTAGGTTTAAGTAGTTCTAAGTTCTAGGGGACTGATGACCTCAGAAGTTAACTCCCACAGTGGTCAGAGCCATTTGGCCCATTTTGTTTCCAACTTATTGTTAGAAGGTTTAATTCTGTGTATATCTTTCTTTCGTGTTCTTACTCATTCGTTGCGTTTCTTTATCCATGACCTTATAAACATCTGCCAATATCTACATTGCTGACGCTTGTTGAGATTAGCTGTGCCGCGTGCACTTTTGACTTCCGCGATAATAGTAATTATTAAATTGGAATCCGCAGTGTGAGCTGTACTGAATTTGAGCCCTTTGTTTAGCAGTCGTGTTTCATTTTTTGTCGTGATAGTATTGGTAAGTTCATAAGCCTGTCCACGAGAGAATATGTGCAACCTTGCCTAAGTCGTGGATTCCAAACTGTCTCTGCAAATTAAAAATGTTCGCTCTTAACAAAAAAATCTCTGAAAATATGTTCTTGCTCGTTTCCTGAAACCAATTTCATTAAAATGTACGAAAATTGCAACTGCGTCCTCATGGTACCTAACTGTTGTCGTAACGTAAGTGCCTTATAATTACTACTTTTTTAGCTTTTCCCTTGTACGCTACCCTTGTTTTAGTCTTTAACTTACATAACTGCTGTACTTCACCGATCTGGCGGCTGTTGATGTGGTCTTCAGTCCAAAGACTTGTTCTATGTAGTTCTCCATGCTGCTCTATTCTGTGCAAGCCTTTTCATCCCCAGGTAACTACTGCAACCTACAGCCTTCTGAATCTGCTTAGTTTATTCATCTCTCTCTCTCTCTCTCTCTCTCTCTCTCTCTCTCTCTCTCTCTCCGATTTTTACCCTCCAGTCTTCTCTCCAGTACTAAAATGGTAATCCCTTGATGTCTCAGAACGTGTCCTACCAACCGATCCCTTCTTCTAGTCAAGTTGTGCCACAAATTCCTCTTCTGTGCAGTACCTCCTTATTAGTTACGTGACCTACCCATCTAATCTTCAGCATTCTTCTGTCGCACCACATTTCAAAAGCTTCTATTCTCTTCTTGTCTAAACTATTTATCGTCCATGTTTCACATCCATACATGGCTACACTCCATACAAATACTTTCAGAAAAGACTTCCTGACAAATCTATGCTCGATGTTAACAAATTTCTTCAGAAACTCTTTCCTCGCCATCGCCAGTCTACATTTTATATCCTCTCTACTTCGACCATAATCAGTTATTTTGATTCCCAAATAGCAAAACTCCTTTACTACATTAAGTTTCTCATTTCCTAATCTAATTCCCTCTGCATCACCCGACTTAATTCGACTACATTCCATTATCCTCGTTTTGCTTTTGTTGATGTTCATCTTATATCCTCCCTTCAAGACATTGTCCATTCCGTTCAACTGCTCTTCCAAGTCCTTTGCTGGTTTTGACAGAATTACAATTTCAACGGCTAACCTCAGGGTTTTTATTTCTTCTCTCTGGATTTTAATTCTTACTCCAAATTTTTCTTTGGTTTCCTTTACTGCTTGTTCAATGTACAGATTGAATTACATCGGGGATACGCTACAACCTTGTCTCACTCCATTCTCAATTATTGGTTCCCTTTCGCTCCCTGTATTTTACCCCTGCTTGCCATTTGAGTGAGTGTGTTCAACATTGTCAAAAGCTTTCTCTAAGTCTACAAATGCTATAATCTTAGATTAACTATTCTGTAACCTAGCTTCTAAGATAATTTGTAGAATCAGTATTGCCTCGCGTGTTCCTACATTTCTGCGGAATCCAAACTGATCTTCTTCGAGGTCGGCTTCTACCAGTTTTTCCATTCTTCTGTAAAGAATTCGTGTTAGTATTTTGCAGCCGTGACTTATTAAACTGATAGTTCGGTAATTTTCACACCTGTCAACACCTGCTTTCTTTGGGATTGGGATTATTATATTCTTCTTGAAGTCTGAGGGTATTTCGCCTGTCTCACACATCTTGCTCACCAGGTGGTGGAGTTTTGTCAGGACTGGCTCTCCCAAGGCCGTCAGTAGTTCCAGTGGAATGTTGTCTACTCAGAGTAATAGTGTGTGTGAGTGAGTGAGAGAGAGCTGTGACACGCGAGGGCGGGTTTGGAAAGGGGGGGGGGGGTGTTGGAAGACGTTGTATGAAACGTTCCTCTTCGTACGTCGTCGTGGAGCTTCTGTATCGTTTCGTGAAGTGCTATCGTGGCCAGAACTCATGAACTCTTAGGGCCGTACGGTGTGCGAGACAAATCGCGCGACGTGTTGCTCCATAGACTTCGTTCCAGACGTTTGTTGGCCGACGTGGATGATTTCCAGGCCCTGCGACACCTACGCTAAAAGCTAAACACGGGTCGCCAGACTCGCTTAGACCGCGAGACAGGGTTAAACAGTCCTTTCCTGTATACCACTAATAAGTGCCGTGAAGGTATCAGACAACCTTCAAAATCCCCCAGGTCCGACAACAGGATTGGACAACAAACACTGCAAGCAGTCGCTACATCGTCACTAACCGGTGTCTCCCTTCTCTTGTGCAAACAATACTGGAGAACATTCTAAGAGAGGGTAAGGATATGCACGAGAACACAGCACATCAAAATTTTATTGCAGCAAACCTCAGTTTATGCTTCTTCTAATATCCCTCGCCAAGTCTGCTTCGTCCGTTAGACGCCAGCAGCTAGCCGGTTGCTCCATTCTGTTAGGCGACCTCGTATTTAATAGTCCGTGTATGCTCGCTACCTTCAACACCCAGCTCGAAAACCTGCAATACATTAAAACGTTTACCACGCGCGCGAAAGGGAACGCACTCCGCAACACAACTTTCCACTCTCGAGAACAACCTTGCTGCACCGTGGCTACGAACTCTCGAAACGTGCCTCCACACTACCTCCACCCCAGAGGGCTCAAACTCGTCTCCTGCACCTGCCACTGGCACCGGCCGACTCCTCAATTTCGCGAGCTGCCCACAGCTCCACATCATCATTTCGACATGCCGAAATTTCGGGCAATCAGTGTCTGGAGCTGAAAGCAGTCGCTGCGGTTGGCCATTTCCTGCTAACGCTCAGAGTACATCTGTAAAGTGCTGCTGCCTCCCGACATTTTGAAAATTTCGTTCCGCAAAGGCTACTAGGAAACGCCAGCCATTGCGTGGGAAAAACACAAGCCTTTGAAGACCACGCAGCCAGATTAGTGGAAGCCAACCCCTTACCTGCAGGCTGGAGAACACGTGCAGTCTCTCTGACACTGGCAAATCGACGCTGTCACCCATAAATAGCAGTCAGCACTTGCCAACGGTCGCGGCCCGTAAGTGAACCGTTACATACATCGTGAAATACAGTTAAAGCGCGGCCCTTATTTGCATCATGTGTAAGATTTGGCACCTACTGGCAGTGGCAATCCGTGATAATTATTACAGAAAAAAAGAAAGATATACTTTCAACCTACCCACACCGTTACTCTTGGTTGTCGGGCCGTATGGCGGGTGGCTGGTTGATATCCTACACAGTCCGAGGTGTCACCAGATATGTCTTCGGCCTGGATTTGCACTGACTGGAGTAGAATTGTCTCCAGTGACGAATCCGCTTAGAACTGAGCCCCGATGACCAGCGAAGACGTGTCTCGACACGCCCCGAACAGCGGTGTCAATCTGTCACCCACCAAACAGCCCGACAACCAGGAGTGCCATATCTTTTCATAGCAGGACCCATTTTCTTGTCGTCCGCGGCAGCCTTACTGCTCAGTGATACACCGACGATGTTCAACGCCCCGTTTTGTGGCCCCTTTATAGCAAGCCATCCTGAGTTTACACTTCAGCAAGATAATGCCCGCCCGCACGCGGAAAGTTTCCACTCTTTGTCGTGCTAGCCAAACCCTAGCTAGGCCAGCAAGGTATCTCCCAAATTGAGAACGTTTGGAGCAATACTGCAACCATCTCGGGATTGTGACGATGTAACGCGCCAATTGGACACAATTTGGCACGATATCCCGCACGATGACTTCCAACGACTCTTGTCAATCAACGCCAGGCCGAATAACTGCTTGCACAAGGACCAGACATGAGACAATGCGTTATTCACTTGATCAGTTTTTGAAGCTTTTCCTCTTGAATAAATCATTCCATTTATCTGAAATTGTAGTCATTTGTTTGTCTGAGATGTGCGTCCCATTCAGGTAATTCCTTCGTGGTGCGTCGTCGATGTCAATGAACTCACAATCAGGCAATAAATATCGTAATACTACGAAAGTTTTTCGGAGTTCTGTTGTAACAACCACCTTTTAACTGATTCTCCGCATAAATAAATGTAATAAAATGCGCGTGAATAGACACAAGGGTCAGACATGTTCTGACTGTGCGCTCGGCTATCACTCAGTATAACCAGTCGCAACCATCATGCATCAAGCATAATGCTTCTGGCCACAGAGTGGTTGAGTGGTTTACGCTGAGGCGGAGCTTCTCCACCGTCTTAGTCGGAGCCTACGAGTAGCTCTGGCTGCAGCGAGGGAGTCCCAAACGGCCGGGCTCCGTGGTCTTGAGGTAGCGAATCCCACATACAGTGTCGGGGAATTAGGTACAACGGTTGCTGTTGTTGTCTTCAGTCCAGAGACTGGTTTGATGCAGCTCTCCATGCTACTCTGTCCTGTGCAAGCTTCTTCATCTCCCAGTACCTACAGCAACCTACACATCCTTCTGAATCTGCTTAGTATATTCATCTCTTGGTCTACCTCTACGATTTTTACTCTCCACGCTTCCCTCTAGTACTAAATTATCCCTTGATGCCTCAGAACGAGTACTACCAACCGATCCCTTCTTCTTGTCAAGTTGTGCCACAAATTCCTCTTCTCCCCAATTCTATTCAGTACCTCCTCATTAGTTACGTGATCTTCCCATCTAATCTTGAGCATACTTCTGTAGCAATACATTTCGAAACCTTCTATTCTCTTCTTGTCTAAACTACTTATCGTCTTTGTTTGACTTCAACATATGGCTAAGGAAAGACTTCCTGACACTTAAATCTATACTCGACGTTAACAAATTTCTCTTCTTCAGAAACGATTTCCTTGCCATTGCCAGTCTACATTTTATATCCTCCCTACTTAAACCATCATCAGTTATTTTGCTTCCCAAATAGCAAAACTCCTTTACTACTTTAAGTGTCTCATTTCCTAATCTAATTCCCTCAGCATCACCCGATTTATTTCGACTACATTCCATTATACTCGTTTTGCTTTTGTTGATGTTCATCTTAAATCCTCCTTTCAAGACTGTCCATTCCGTTCAACTGCTCTTCCAGGTCCTTTGCTGTCTCTGACGTAATTACAATGTCGTCGGCAAACCTTAAAGTTCTTATTTCTTCTCCATGGATTTCAAGTCGCACTCCAAATTTTTCTTTTGTTTCCTTTACTACTTGCTCAATATACAGATTGAATAACCCTGTTTCACTCCCTTCCCAACCAGTGCTTCCCTTTCGTGCCCCTTTGACTCTTATAACTGCCACCTGGTTTCTGTAATAATTGTAAATAACCTTTCTCTCCCTGTATTTTACCCCTGCCACCATCAGAATTTGAAAGAGAGTATTCCAGTCAATATTGTCGAAAGCTTTCTCTAAGTGTACAGATGCCAGAAACTTAAGTTTGCCTTTCCTTAATCTATTTTGTAAGATAAGTCGTAGGGTCAGTATTGCCTCACGTGTTCCAACATTCTACGGTATCCAAACTGATCTTCGCCGAGGTCGGCGTCTACCGGTTTTTTCCATTCGTCTGTAACGAATTCGTGTTAGTATTTTGTAGCCGTGACGTATTAAACGTATTCTTCTTGGAGTGTGAAGGTGTTTCGCCTGTCCCATACATCTTGCTCTCCAGATGGTAGTTTTGTCAGGGCTGGCTCTCGCAAGTCTATCAGTAGTTCTAATGGAATGTTCTTTACTTCCGCGGCCTTGTTTCGACTTAGGTGTTTCAGTGCTCTGTCAAACTATTCACGCAGTATCATATCCTCCATTTCATCTTCATCTACGTGATCTTACATTTCAATAATATTGTCTTGAAGTACATAGCCCTTGTATAGACCCTCTATATGATACTTACACCTTTCTGCCTTCCCTTCTTTGCTTGGAAGTGGATTTCGATTTGAGGTCTTGTTATTCATAAAAGTGGTTCTCTTTCCTCCAAAGGTCTCTTTAATTTTCCTGTAGGCAGTATCTATCTTACCCCTAGTGATATATGCCTCTACATCATCCCATGAACCATGGACCTTGCCGTTGGTGGGGAGGCTTTCGTGCCTCAGCGATACAGGTAGCCGCACCGTCGGTGCAACAACGGAGGGGTATCTGTTGAGAGGCCAGACAAACGTATGGTACAATGGTAAGAAACTAAAGTAATCACCATTTAACCATACAACATTAGTCACAATTTTTACTCTAAAAGAAATGGACCATAAATGTGGCCAAATAGCTTACAGTAATTATTTCAGATAAACTCTCACGACTTTGTATCGACGGTGCTGCAATGCCGAAATTTTAATGTTTAACGTATCGTCACTAGTGTAATGAATATAAATCGAGTTTTAGAGATCAACTTTATTTGATATTGCTGTTGTATATGGCGATATGGGGATCCCCGTGTCTGACGAGCGTTACATCAAATAATGTTAACACCTGTCCTGTGGCTGTGTTCTTTAAATTAAAGCCAGTGCCCTTTAACAAATATTCATCCTCTTTGTGTAACTTAGTTTTTTATTCTACCGCGCTTTATCGACGAGGTCGTGAAACTCCCTAAATTGGTTCTGGAGGTGGTGGCTGATCGCAGGCCACCTGCCACGCTTCTCCTGGACAGTGCTGCCCTGCGCTGCCGTCACGTGCGGCTGTAGACGGCCAGAGCAGGAGGACGGTGCGACCGCGACGATGCGCGCGCCCGGTGCATTGGTATGCCGGTCGGAACGCGCGCGACGTTGCACCAGTGCGCATGCGCAGCCTGCTGGAGGTTAATGGCGCCGGCCTTGGCAGGGCGCCTCTTCAGACGACGGAACGCGAAGCCACGGCGAGGGACCCGCGGCTCGCCGTGGGCGAAGCCACAGGCCGCTGGCGGCCCCCGCAACAGGTGGCGTCGTTTGCCGACACGGCGCGGTCGCAACTAGAACGGTGGTCGCTATTTCGTGATTACTCGACGCTTACCTGCACATGGCTTTTTTAAAGGAATCTGATCTGCCATCTACATACAGGGTGACAATTATTGCACTATATGAAATAAAATCGTCATAACTTATGAACGGTTTGCGTTAGGACGTTAAAACTGCACGGTTGGCCGCGGGTATGATGGGAATTAGTTCGGTTTGCTTTAGCGACGAAGCCCACTTTCATTTCGATGGGTTCGTGTTGCAAGGATGGTTTGCAGCTGTTCATGAAGAATCCGCAGGACTTGAAGCGTCGTTTCGTCACTATGAAACATGTATACATTACTATACTCCTGAGACCAAACAACAACCTAAAAAATGGGTTATCAAAGGAACCTGCACCAAAAACGTTGAAGACCATTCCTTCGGCCGGAAAGGTTATGGCGACTGTCTTTTGGGATTCGCGAGGGATAATCCTCATCTACTATCTGGAAAAGGGTAAAGCTATTACAGGTGCATATTATTCATCGTTATTGGACCGTTTGAAAACCGAGCTGCAAGAAAAACGCCAGCGATTGGACCGCAAAAAAGTCCATTTCCATCATGACAATGCACCAGCACACACCTCAGCAGTTGTGGTAGCAAAATTAATGGAAATAGGATTACAACTCGTTTCACATCCCCCCTATTCTCCAGATTTGGCTTCCTCGGACTACCATTTGTTCCCCAATTTGAACGCTACGGTCGCAGGTTCGAATCCTGCCTCGGGCATGGATGTGTGTGATGTCCTTAGGTTAGTTAGGTTTAAGTAGTTCTAAGTTCTAGGGGACTGATGACCTCAGAAGTTAAGTACCATAGTGCTCAGAGCCATTTTTGAACCCCAATTTGAAGAAATGGCTGGTGGAACAAAGATTTTATTCAAACGAGGAGGTGATTGCAGCAACTAATAGCTGTTTTGCAGACTTTGACAATTGCTATTATTCGGAACGGATCAACAAATTAGAAGAGCGTTGGACGAAGTGTGTAAGTCTAAAATCAGACTATGTCGAAAAATAAAAAAAAGGTTTACCCTAAACACTTAAGTAGATTTTATTTTTGCACAGGCTTTTCAAACGCCCCTTGTATCTCCAAATACCAAAAATGCTAGTATGTAAACTTAAATAGCATCAGTGAACTACAAATAAAAACCCTCATTCGGTATACCAACAAGCAAAACAAAAGCCCTACCAACTTATGCACCAGCCTATTAGCTAAAAACATAGAACTCTGCTCCCTCCCCCCCCCCCCAAAAAAAAACCCTTCCATTCAGTGCGTCTATATAGATTCCGTTGCCGAATCTCAAGAAACCGAGAAACCGTTGCAGTTTGAGGGTACCCAATAGGGTTCACCGAACCGGAGCATTTGCTTACCTGCTTCAGTATTTGCAGTATCCGCAACAACGATTCACTCCATCGCCATGTGCCCGAGTGGCACTGCAGTACAACAAAACGAACTGCTGGTGTGTGTGTGGAGGGGGGGGGGGGGGGTAATGGACGTAGCCGCGGCTGCTGGGTGCTGACTAATATTACTCCGCTCCATTTGCAAACAGAAGCCGGCTGATTAAGTTCGGACCAGAGCCTGCATGCATAACACGTACGACCGGTTCCACCGGAACTCGGACACGGCAACTGGCCGATCGAGCAGTCCAGCGGCAAAGCTAAGTGGTTCTCGTGTTTTAACATAGGCGCGCAGCAGCCAGGGATATCTGGCTGAGGAGACCACGCTGTCAAGACCATTACCTGAATCCGTCTTGCAGATGCAGTGCGCCTGTAAAGTCGACCAAACTAGAATACAGGGTAATTATAAAGTCCGTGAATCGTTTTAACAGATTCGTGTATGTAAAAGGCTGAACATAACATAACATCTGGTACAGTACGTGAAAGACAAACTTTCAGTAATGTTTTTTCGGTTGTCGCTGTAACCGACAGCGAACCAGGTAAAGAAAGCATTTTGTTTGGTAAAGTTTGCCCGTTGCTAATCGGTTGTGAGTGTGCAAAGAATTATGGTTAAGTCTGGGGGAGGGGGGGGGGGGGGGGGCGCAGACTATTACATCGATGGAAGAGACATGCAAGGAACATCAGCGCCACACCAGACTAATGCAACCAAGCGGGTCAGCTGTCTCCGAACACTGCTTCGAGCATCTATATTAATGAATGACCTAAACAGTCATCCAATCTCAGTAGCAGGTCAGTTAACAAATGGCTTCCAGGGGCGGAAAAAATTTGATTTTCACTACTTCACGTAATTGTTGACTTAATTTAAAATGCTGTTATAATCAGCTCATTAATAATCTTATGTTACAAGTTTTACAGAGTAAGACAAGTATTATAGTTGGAAACTGTGTATTCTTGTGGCTGTGTAACTCGTGACGCCGGCAAGAGTGGCCGAGCGGTTCTAGGAGCTACAGTCTGGAAACGCGAGACCGCTACGGTCGCAGGTTCGAATCCTGCCTCGGGCATGGATGTGTGTGATGTCCTTAGGTTAGTTAGGTTTAAGTAGTTTTAAGTTATAGGGGACTGATGACCTCAGATGTTAAGTCCCATAGTGCTCACAGCCATTTCAGCCATTTTGAAC
Source organism: Schistocerca cancellata (assembly GCF_023864275.1). Taxonomy (NCBI): domain Eukaryota; kingdom Metazoa; phylum Arthropoda; class Insecta; order Orthoptera; family Acrididae; genus Schistocerca; species Schistocerca cancellata. The sequence goes on along the minus strand of NC_064628.1, from coordinate 788,244,791 downwards.
CACACACGAATCAACAGGCCACTGTATACTGAATCGACAGCTTCAACAATTCGATTCCTCTGATCTTGAGGAGTAGCTGCCAAAGGTGGGAGAAAGACTCTATCTTTTACGTACCCCCACAGAAAAAAAAAAATCACGAGATGTGAGGTCTACTGACCTGGGAGGCCAAAAGCAGTGAACAAGATCTTGTTGTCCACTTCTTCGAATCCAGTGTTGTGGGATGGTGTTGTTAAGATAGTGCCACACCTCAAGGTGAAAGTGAGGCGGCGGGCCCTCGTGTGTAAAAATGAAACCATTGGAATTTTGGTTAAGTGAAGGAAATAATCAATTTTGGAACATGTCAGGATATGATATACCTATCACAGTTTCTTCCTCAAAAAAGAAAAGTCCAGAAACTTTGTGAACAGAAACGGCGCAAAACAGATTCAGTTCAGCGAGTCTCTTTCATGTTCGACGAAAAACCCAAAATTTTGTGTCTCCAAATCCTTATATTATGGCTGTTTACTTTGCACGTCAAATGAAACGTCGATTTGTCCGAATACATGAGTCTTTCGGAAAAAGTGCTCTCTGCCATATCATGGAGAACTGAAATGCAAAACATTCTGTTGTGGTCGCCGGGACGCAACTGCAACTTGTAACACAAAATATGAAGCAGTCGTTTCAGAAAACGCCACACCGTTGTTTGAGGACGTTGACGTGCCTGGCCTGCCCGTCTAGTGGACTTCAGAGAGCTCCGTGTGAACGCATCTTGGATACCATCGATTTTTGTTTTCATTAGACGTGGGTTACCAACCAGTGTTCTTCCTTCTGCGTACGGAACCACAAGGAATTTTGCATGCCAGTCACAAATCAACTTGTGGACAGGCGGCTTCCCGTTGAATCGACGGCGGAATGCACGTTGCACTTGAACAATGGACTGACTTCGAATTCAAACACGCAGAATGAGTTATCTTGTGGTGCAGTCGCCATGGTGCTACAATCAAATAGCCCAGCTTTGTCAGCCGGCGGCTGTTGCCGAGCGGTTCTGGGCGCTTCAGTCCGGAACCGCGCTGCTGCTGCGGTCGCAGGTTCGAATCCTGCCTCGGGCATGGATGTGTTTGATGTCCTTAGGTTAGTTAGGTTTAAGTAATTCTAAGTTCTAGGGGACTGATGACCTCAGATGTTAAGTCCCATAATGCTCAGAGCCATTTGAACCATTTGAATTTGTTGTGACCAGGTGAAACTACTTTTGTGTGGCCACAATTGAGGATTCTTTAATTGCTCTGGGATAAGGCTCATCAAACTAGAACACAAGAAATATAAATTCAGTTTATTATACTCGTAAATAGAAGATTTAGTTTGACACGCTTCTTTTCCCGCAGATGTATCGGATAATCTACGACTGTCACTGGCTAGCAAATTATCACTTGATAAACTAATTAACGAACTGTTCTGTTGATGTACAATATTCAACTATAAGAAGTCTAGAAGTTCATCTGAAACTTCAACTACTCGTTGATCCCAGACGGTCATGTCGACTGCTGTAGCTGAGGCCTCGAACTGGGCTGAGCTCGCGGGCGCTCAGCACTACATTGACCTCATTGAGAGGGCGCTGAGGGGCAGGCGTGGTCTTCAGGAGTCCCTCCCATACGACGTTGCGAATTGCAGCGATACCACGCTAATGTCTTTGGTATGGATTCGCGCCGCCGACTTTGATGTGGCACCGCGCTCTCTGGACTAAATCTCATGTTTTTGCTTTCGATAAAGAGAAGTCGGTGCGTGTTCCGAAGGAAGCAGAAGCAACATGAGTGTTTTTCCTTGGGCGGTGTGGTTTCGGGTAGCGAGGTACCGGCCAGATGAAGAGGGCAGTAAAGCGGCGATCGCCGAACAGAGGAAGCCGACGTTAAGGGTCGTCGTAAAAGTAGCTCGTCGATGTGGCGCTGGTAATAGTGGGTGGCGCGCCTGGTGGGGGAATATGTAATTAGCGGCGGCTTTCCAGGCCTCGCAACGAGGAGCAGCCGGTCAGAGATCTAAGCGAACAGGCCGCCAGGGGCACCGCACATGCCATCGCACAGTCCCTTAACTCCTCAGCTACAGGGCGTGGGAAACTGTGCCACCACATACTTCTCTTCTTCTCGGAAATTCGAGAGCAAACATCTTGGAAGTCTGTTGAACATCTCTGTGGCGCTCACGCGCTTGCAAAATATGCTGTTGTGGTCATGCCGGCCGGAGTGGCCGAGCGGTTCTAGGCACTACAGTCTGGAACCGCGCGACCACTACGGTCGCAGGTTAGAATCCTGCCTCGGGCATGGATATATGTGATGTCCTTAGGTTAGGTTTAAGTAGTTCTGTTCTAGGGGACTGATGATCTCAGATGTTAAGTCCCATAGTGCTCAGAGCCATTTTTTTGTTGTGGTCATCAGCTGAAAGACTGGTTCCATGCTACTCCTGGCAGATTAAAACAGTGTGTCGGACCGAGACTCGAACTCGGGACCTTTGCCTTTCGCAGGCAAGTGCTCTACCAACTGAGCTACCCAAGCACGACTCACGCCCCGTCCTCACAGCTTTACTTCTGCCAGTACCTCGTCTCCTACCTTACAAACTTTACAGAAGCTCTCCTGCGAACCTTGCAGAACTTGAAACGCCCGCTAAACCGGCTGGGCAGAACAGGTAATAGGATTGTGGAAAGGGGCCAAAGGTTGAGGTCAGTTTCTCCTTCTAATTGTCATTTATTGTAATTCAATAACCTTTACAACCAAAGCGGCACATAGCCGAATCTTTACCGAATGGAACTCGTTCACGGCTGAAGGCCTCCAACAAGAAATCTTAACAAATAAAATAATTTAAAAAACCCAAAAAGCAACATATGCAAAGTGCAACACAAATGGCTGAGGGCCACAATTAAATTTGAAAACTTTAGAATATATTACTATAGACCTTTAAAGGCAGAAGGCCAGCATGTTTAAACAACAAGAAATCTTAAAAATCTAATTAAGATAGCAATAAAATAATTTAAAAAAAATCAAGATATGCCAAGTACTATACCAATGGCTGAGGCCACAATTGAACTTCAAAATTTTAAAATATACTAACATAATCTTTTAAAAGCAGAAGGTCGCAATGTTTAAGCTTGAAAGATAAATTTAAAAATTAATTCTGCAAAATTTTAAGAAAACAAATAACCATAAGCCTAAGATTTACAGTAGCTGTCAACAGATAATTAAAAACCGGGCACTCCGAAAGCCTCCAGGGAGGTCGGTCTACCCTCTTTCTCTTAGGCGAGACAGGTGGTGAGCCTAACTATACTTGATCCGTCGGAACCCAAGCAGGGGACAGCCACGGATCGACCGACACAGCTACTTGCTTCCCGTCAATCAGGACATGAGAATTCAAACCGGCAATGTTACAAACGTGGTAATCCACAAAGGAATTGTATTAGCTGTCAAACTACACTCAACTTCGACGTCGTGGGTGGGTGAACCACTAAGCTCTTAGCGACTGGACAGCTCCACACACGCTGCGACACTGCGCAGGACCCGGCAGGCGGACACAGACGACTGCACCGCACGGAGATGTCCTCCCTGATCCGCACCAACCGACCGACTGCCTGCTGGTCCGTCCGCGACTGCTGCTCCGTCGCGACTGCACCGCTGGTGCCTCTCTGACTCACTTCCAGACACACGACGGCGGAAATACTGGCTCGGAGCCAACCATGCAGAGGAAACGCGCTCACTGGCCTAAACGACATCCCTGCACCAGGAAAAGACCGACGTAAGTTCCACAAGATGGTAATTGTAGGGGCCCAGAAGCGCTCAGAGAATCAGTTACATATCGCCCGATCAGACGACCGACTTCTCAGAGCCAGTATGCCGACATTTAAAATAACTTGTCAAAGGAAATCACAATTACACACATAACCTGACAAACACTTGCTGAAGACCTGAACGACACCTAACACTAGCTAAACACACACGAAGACAAATCGGGAGTCGATACACACACACACACACACACACACACACAGCCGACTCATGGACGATCGGCGAGCCAAAACGCGCCGTCCGGTTGGACGACCAACTGACTATCCACCAAGACCGTGGCCCAGCTGAAGTGATGCGTGGCGGCAATGGTCCATGTTGACACAGACCTCACTGCTGCTCCAACCCGACTGTATTAGTTCCTCATTGCAACTCCCCGACTGGCAGGTCCCGACTGCACTCCAGACGTGTTCCAACCGACTGGCAGACCCGAAGTCACAACCTGAACTGCCTTACGATTTTTTTTTCTTTATTGTGATGTCATTCCCCTGCCCCATGTGGGCAGGGGAGGGCTGTCAGCGGCACAATCTGCCGCTCTTCCAGTTAAGTCACCAGAAAGTTAAAAAACACAGTTGGCGAGTTTTCAAAACTCAGAGAAGACACTGAATGGACATGTACATGTTAAAAGTCAGCCACAGTAGTAAAAGCATTCCGGAACAACACACTTAAAACCCACTTGGAGCACACACGACAAAGAATAAAACTGCCAGGCGGGACCTGCCGAGGGAAAGGGCAGAGAGGATGGAAAAGGAGGGGAGAGCATGGGGCAGCAGGGGAAGCGGCACAATGAAGAGAGGAGGGGCATCAGTGGGTACACGAAGAGGCAGGAGACACATGGGGCGGGAGATGAAGAGGGAAGACAGGGCAGGAGGGAGCGCAGAGACACTGAAAGGAGGCACAAGAGATGGAGGGAGAGTAGGAGGGAAAGCCGCTCAGGAGGAGGGAGGGGGAGGGGGAGGAGAGGGAGCCCTGAGGAGGAGGCAGGAAGATAGGGTTAGAGTTGGTAGGAACGGTAGATGTCAGGGCGAATCTCATCATCCGGGAGGGGTAGATGGAGGAAGTTGCGTTGGGAAAGGAGATGGAAGGTGTGGAGATGGAGAGAGAATGGGACACAACGGTAAAGGCGCGGCAACTGGTTGTGGGTGCAGAAGATGGGAGACACAAGGGGGTGACGGGGAACAAGGTGGCGGACAACATATAGTGTGCGGATGTGTTCAAGGAAAAGGAGAAGGTGGGGGAAGGGGACAAGGTCGTAGAGGATGCGCGTGGGGGACGGAAGGCGGATGCGGAAGGCGAGGCGGAGCGCATGGCGTTTGAGGATTTGGAGGGCTTTATAGAACAGGGGAGGGGTGGAAATCCAAGCTGGCATAACAGATGATGGGGCAGATCAAGGATTTGTAGGTGTGAAGGATGGTGGAAGGATGCAGACCCTACGTCCGGCTGGACAGGAGTTTCAGGAGGCGGTTGTGAGCTTTGTTTTGGATGGTAAGGAGATGGGGAGTCCAGGTGAGGTGGCAGTCGAATGTGAGGCCAAGATATTTGAGGGTAGGAGTGGATAGGCGGCCATAAATGGTGATGTAGAAATCATGGAGGCAGTTGGAGCGGGTGGTGCGGTCTATGATGATCGCCTGGGTCTTGGATTAACATGGAGGAACCACTGGTTGCACCAAGCAGTGAATTGGTCAAGGTGGGTTTGGAGGGTACGTTGGGACCGTTGAAGGGTAGGATGAAGGGCTAGGAAGGCGATGTCATCAGTGAACTGGAGAAGATGAACAGGAGGGGGAGGTTTGGGCATATCAGCAGTGTACAGGAGATAGAGGAGAGGGGAAAGGACAGAACCTGGGGGCATGCCGGCGGAAGGATAGAAAGTACGTGAGTTGGAATTGTGAATAGTCACATAGGAGGGACGATGGGAGAGGAAGGAAGCAACAAGACGGATGAAGTTGATGGGGACAGCATAGGTCTGGAGTTTGAAGAGGAGCCCGTGATGCCAGACATGGTCATAGGCGTTCTGGAGATCAAGGGAAAAAAAGATAGTGGAGCAACAGGAGTTAAGTTGGAGGGAAAGAAGATTGGTAAGGTTAAGGAGCTGGTCGTCGGCGGAGAAGGAAGGCCGGAAGCCACATTGGGTAAGAGGAAGGGGGTGGTGCTGGTTAAGGTGGCGGTGAATACGGCGAGAGAGGATGGCCTCGTAGACCTTACTGAACACGGAGGTGAGGCAGATTGGACGATATGAAGAGGTATCAGAGGGGGGTTTGTTAGGTTTAGGGAACAGCAGGACACAGGAGGTCTTCCACAGGTCGGGGTAAAATCCAGTGCAGAGGAGGACATTGTACAGGGTAGCAAGGACAGACAGGAAGGATGGAGGGGATTCCTTGAGGTGACAGTAGGTGACGTCATCATGACCAGGGTCAGTGTTGCGTTTGGAGTGGAGGACGAGTTTGATGTCTTGTGTGGTGATGGGAGTGTGGATGTCTGAGGGGGGGTAACCGATCCAAGTACTGGAAGCTAGGGGCGAGCGGGGGGACAGAGGTGTCAGTGCGGGCAAGGACAGTGGGGAAGAGGGAGTAATCAAAATGGGGATCGTCAGGAATGGAGAAGACCTCGGATAGGTGGGAAGCAAAATAGTTAGCCTTACTGAGGTTGTCAGGAAAGGGTCGATCGTCATGGAGGATGGGGTAATGCGGGGTGGGATACTGCCTTACGACAGACAACGACCAGGAAGTAATAGCAGTCTAGCAAAGATAACACGAGAGGGGGTATATCAATACGCACTGCTAGCGCCGCTCACGGTCAGGCAAAACAGCAACTCAGTGACTGTAGTAATTTAAATTAACGTAGTGAGGTGGAAGTACGTTAAAAACATGGTGTGAAAAACATGATGGTTGGAACACGAGCCACGCACGGCTCACAACTTTCCATTCTAATGTATGCTCAGCGTTAAGTGCTGCAACCTAAAACTTGTGTACTGCCATCAACCCTTAGTGTTCGTCTAAAATTGTCCCCCGCCTCTCCACTCTCATGACCAATTTAATTAATTAGCTTATCAGTTTGATTTCAGTGACATGCCGCCTTATAGGTGAAGGTGATGAATAGGGCCCCACGGGTATGATTATTGACTTGGCGTTTTTTTCGTTGGGACGAAATTTTTAATGATATTTGAATGTCTCGCCTACACAGGGAGAGACGACCATCGTAATAAAATCAGATGTATTACCGAATTTATAATGCGATACATAGTATAAACCTTATATTTACAACTTCTCTGTGCTGCTACCTTCAGGGAGAGTATGAAAGTGAGGAGGCGTTCTGTGACAGTAGTAGATCTTAGCACTCCATCATGAGGCAAAAGTGAATTTAATATTCTAGTCCTGTGATGCAGGACATGGCAGTTAAGAAAAAATATGCTTCTACCTGATGAGAGAATACTCAGAGATTCCGAGCCTATGCCATAGTCCTGGTTTTTTTTTTCTTTTGGGGGAGGGGGGGGGGGGCACGACTACAGTGGTCATTAGCACCCAGACTAAATTATGAATGCACTGCGAGGCACAATATTAAAACAGCAACTAAAAAGGACAACACTGTAAAAGGCACATTAACAGGCAAGGGATTAAAAGAAAACAGCATAATCAAATGTCCTTAGACAGGTTTGTCAAGTGTGGGTCATCCGCTAAAATTTCATCCAGAGTACATGGCAGGCCAAGATCAATGCGCAGTGTATTAAAATTCGGACAGGACGTTAAAATGTGGCGTACCGTCAACCATAGTCCTGTACAGGATTTTCAGAACAGGTAATGATACTTTACCGATGTGAAATCGCGTGTATAGTCCGATTTCGTCTTGTCTTCGAAAATAACCCGTATAAAAGGGAGAAATCTACGTGTGTGTGTGAAATCTTATGGGACTTAGCTGCTAAAATCATCAGTCCCTAAGCTTACACACTACTTAACCTAAATTATCCTAAGGACAAACACGTACACCCATACCTGAGGGAGGACTCTAACCTCCGCCGGGACCAGCCGCACAGTCCATGACTGCAGCGCCCCAGACCGCTCGGCTAATTCCGCGCGGCGGAGAAATCTACATTTCGCATGAGAAATTGTAGGTGTATGGTCAACAACAACGCTGCCTCGGATTGGGTAAATTTTTTTTTTTTTTTTTACTGGTGGGGCTATGTCAGGGTTGAATTGTTCAGAACTACTGTACACGTCGAAGCTGCTGCTGCTTGTTTCGCAGTGCACCGCGGCTGGCTGCAACGGCGGTCACCAGGAGCTGGTAAGAGGAAGTAACAGATTAGCTCAGCATGGGCAGGGCACAACGAATGCGCCGACCTGTCCGATCCTGCCCTCGACGTCAGACGCTGGCGAAGTGACCAGTGTGCTGGGTGAGAGTGACAGAGGGGGATATGTTGTGATGCGTGAGAGAGGATTCAAAATGATGGATTTTTGCGCTGGACATATTGATAACCTGCGAATTCCTAACTCTCCAATCATCTCCGGGTGCCCTCTGGACTCGCATTCGGGATGACGACGGTTCAATCCCGCGTCCGGCCATCCTGATTTAGATTTTCCGTGATTTCTTTAAATCGCTCCAGGCAAATGCCGGGATGGTTCCTTTCAAAGGGCACGGCCGACTTCCTTCCCTGTCCTTCCCTAATCCGATGAGACCGATGACCTCGCTGTCTGGTCTCCTTCCCCAAAACAACCAACCAACCACCCTGTGCCCTCCATGGTCGGGGGTGGTGCAATCTGGCATACACGTGCGTCCACGACTGCGGCTGCGGCCGCGGCTGTAGTGTACTCCGGTCCCTGAGCGACGGCGCTGGCGGTGTACGAGAGGGCGGCCGCGCTGTGTGTGGACGTCTGGGAGGTGGGTGTGCGGGATGTGCGGGTGTTTCAGTGATCACCAACATCTACCCACGGCAGCTAGTTCTACGGACAGGATCGCAGTTTAAGCGTGTCGTGTTTAGCGCTTCGCCGGCCGTTGTGACCGAGCGGTTCTAGGCGCTTCCGTCCGGAACCGCGCTGTTGCTACGGTCGCAGATTCGAATCTTGTCTCGGGCATGGATGTCTGTGATGTCCTTAGGTTAGTTAGGTTTAAGTAGTTCTAAGTCTAGGGGACTGATGAAATGGCTCTGAGCACTATGGGACTTAACATCTGTGGTCATCAGTCTCCTAAAACTTAGAACTACTTAAACCTGACTAACCTAAGGACATCACACATATCCATGCCCGAGGCAGGATTCGAACCTGTGACCGTAGCGGTCACGCGGTTCCAGACTGAAGCGCCTAGAACCGCTCGGCCACACTGGCCGGCATTCGGGTGACTGATGACCTCAGATGTTAAGTCCCATAGTGCTCAGAGCCATTTGAACCATTTGTGTAGCGCTTCCGAACACACCGCAGTTGAGTCTGTCTGTAGAGTGGTATTTGCTGTTGCCTCTATCCCATCACGCAGTAGATTTTTCCTTCTTCCGAATGTAGTGGAGAGAATCAATTTAGGAATTCTATAGTGCTTTAAAAACGTAGTCGCGACACCAAATTCCCGACCGATAGCGATCTACTCCAACATCTAGCCATGGCTACTACTGCTGCTGCTGCTACTACTACTACTACTACTACTACTACTACTACTACTACTACCACTACCACCACTACCACCACTACCACTGGTTGGATCGTGTTTCGAGTGTGTCGTGTTTAGTGCTTCTCAATACATTGCACTGGACTCCGTCTTGCACTGGTATTTGCTGTTGTGTCTATATTATATAAGGGGCGTTCAAAAAGAAACGAACCGGTGGCATAATTACAGAAACCACTACCTGTATGTTAGAAGTATTTACCCTGGCTCTTGAGACACTTGCCCCACTGTGACACAAGGCGGTGAAAGGCTGTCTCATAAAATTCCTGGGGCTGCAATGTTGACAATTCCGCACCTACAGTTGGACGTCGTCGCCCGAGGTGAATTGTTTGCCCCTCAGAGCCTTTTTAAGGCGACAAAAAATGGCTCGATCATGGGGAGAGAGGTCCTCACTGTATGGACGGTGACCGAGAACCTCCCATTTGAATTTCTGCAGGAGTGCCGCGACTGTGTTGGCCGTATGAGGCTTTGCATTGTCATGGAGCAGAATGACCTCACAGGTGAGATTGCCTGGTCGTTTTGGGTTGGGTTGTTTGGGGGAAGAGACCAAACAGCTACGTCATCGGTCTCATTGGATTAGGGAAGGACGGGGAAGGAAGTCGGACGTGCCCTTTCAAAGAACCATCCTGGCATTTGCCTGGAGCGATTTAAGGAAATCACGGAAAACCTAAATCAGGATGGCTGGACGCTGGATTGAACCTTCGTCCTCCCGAATGCGAGTCCAGTGTGATAACCACTGCGCCACCTTGCTCGGTCCTGGTCGTTTTGATTTGATTTGATTTGATTGCTTGGCGAAGAGTGGTCACTGTTTATGAGTAACACTGGGCATTCACTGTTGTCGCATGCTGCAGGAAGTGAATCATTTTTGGTCCCCTTAAAAAGGCTTTGAGGGGCAAACGATTCACCTCGGACGACGATGTCCAGCTGTTCATGCAGAACTGCTTAACATCGCAGCCCCTGAAATTTTATGAGACAGCCATCACCGCCTCATTTCACAGTGCCAGGGTCAATACTTCTAACATAAAAGATACTGGTCTTTGTAATTATGCCTCCAGTTTGTTTCTTTTTGAACACCCCTTATATGACGCAGTAGAACCTTCCTCCCTCTTTCCGAATGTAGCAGAGACAACAATTTAGGAAGTCTATTGTACTTTTAAAAACCCAGTCGCGACGTCAAATTTCCGATTGATCATTTTATTATTTCCGATAGTTGTATTACGTGCAAGCATGCGTTCGGTACAGGCGGGCATAGCCAGCACGGGTGTGGGTCTCTTTCTTTCAACCAGCCGGCTCGGACAGGGCTAATCTGCAGTCGGCGGATGGCGCGCTTCGTGATCGCGAGTTTGTGTGATCATCAGGATTTTTTTTTCCACCAGATATCTTTAGAGGAAACATTGTGGTGGAGGAAGTTGTTTATGCTCTCAAACGTCGGTGTGTACAAGACCTCTGATATATCTAGCGGAACGATTTATTTTTGACGGAAATATTATTACTTGATTTGCATATTGTTTGCGTGTGATACGCAAACGTTTAAAATACGTTTTATTATGAGGAAGGGCATCTGTGAAGTGGAAGTGATGGTTTTAAGCGATCCATTTGACTCCTGTAAATTGTTAAACAATTAACTTGACAGGGTAGTGAAAATGGAATATTTTTTATTTTTGATGTCGAAATTGCGTTAGCTTTCCCTTAGTCTCCAGCATTAGCCAATAGGAACACAGTATTCTGAGAAGAGATGAAAACCCTCGATCGTCGTGTTTGGAGACGTTGGTTCACACAGACAAGCAGTGGTCAATCAAATTGATATCAAAAGTGTGGTTCTATCAGCGACCCGAGTTCCCAAAGGGACAGTGGAGTAGGGGCGAGGGGGCCCAGTAGGTTAAGGACCATTCAATCAAGAGGCAGGATTATCCCCAGGGCGTCATAATCCTCTTAGCAGAACGATAGGGTGAGCACCTGTGACTGATGACCTCAGATGGTAAGTCCCATAGTGCTCAGAGCCATTTTGAGCATCTGTCAATCAAAAGAGAGCAATAGGTTTGCCCCTGAATGCATACTTGCCCATGAATGTAGGCAGCCCACACTAACAACTTGTGCTGAAACATTGATTGCCCTACTACTAATGTTTTTTGAACTGTGTTGTCGAGAAATGCGCCAGAGCACAGCCTAAGATTCGAATTCTTGACCACCTCTGCTGTAAACTGTTTACCGCCATGGTTAACGTATACCATGCATGGCAAAATGGCGCTATGCAAAATTGGCGCCAAGGCAATTGCGGTGCACCGTGAGTGATAAAGGATGGGGACGAGCGATGGCTGCAGAGATGTGTAGGGGCGAGTATGTGCATCTGCTGAACAACTGAACGCCAGATGAACTAAGACGCTATCGACAGAGTCTCCTCAACAACCATCTCATTGCTGCCCATGGGCCTCTGCAGCAGGTGCCTGTTTCATGCAAGTATGGTGACTGCTGTTCATTGGCGACGACGCCAATGCTGCAAGTGGACGTTCACTAAATGACCTTTACAAATCAATCACGTTTTATGCTCTGTTGGACAAATGGCTGTTGGCGTGTACAGCGTGAAACATCTGAAAGCAAAGAGCCTGGAAGAATCGTCTGGAGGGTACAGTCTGGACTGGGGAGCGTTATGGTCTGGGGAATGTTTTCGTGACATTCCCTGGGTGATCTCTTCTGGAATGCACAACGGATCGGCAGGAATATCCATTTGTCGTTGGGACCATATCCACCTGTACATGCAGTTTGTTGTTCCTTTGAAAGACAGCTTCTAGCAGCAGCCAGTGCAATGGGTTTTACAGCAGGAAAATGCAATATGCCACACGGCTCGCAATGTATGTGCATGTTTCTAAGAGCATCAGGATGGGTTTGTCGTACTACCCAAGCCATCACACCACTCAACCGAGAAACCTATCGCAGCTGTCCATGGCACTGGAGTCTGCATGGCTCTAAAGCCCCGACGGTTCCTTCCAGAACCTCTTCCTATATGTCTCTCAGCAGTATGCGATGCGAAAGGTGGTTATTTAGGCTTTCGAGAGGCGGACAGTGTACAAAGAATGAACGATAGGAGATAGTGTGGCAGTGGACTCCAGCGAAAAGAATAAAGTCCAGGCGACCTAGAAGCAGCTTGAGTCGAAAGTCCGGGACACGATGGGTGCCAGAGGACTAAAAAGGGGCTGGAACGAGCAGAGAATGTGGAACACTGGAAGCGAGAACTGGCGCCATCCGCAAAATTGATTATGATGGTGAAATTCGGTCAACAGTGATATGAAATATTGTAAATAACATTTTAGTTGCTTCTGGAAGCCGTTAGGAAGTCAGTCTACAAGTTGGACGGCGTGGTCATACTGCCCGTGTGGTAATGTACACTGTGGTGATAAAAATCATGGGGTACCGATATGCAAAGAGGCATATGGCGGTAGTATCGCGCAAGCAAGATGTGAAAGGACAACACAGGCAGGAAATGGCAGTGCGTTGGCGGAGCTGTTATTTGTACGCAGGTGGTCTATGTGAAAAGGTTTCTAACGTGATTATGGCTGCACGATGGGAATCAACAAACCTTGAAGGCGGAAGCTTGACGCATGGCAGATTCCATTTGGGAAATAGTTAGGGAATTCAATATTCCGAGATCCACATTGTCAATAGTGTGGGAGAAGTTAGGCATTACCTCTCAACACGGACAACGCAGTGGCCTACGACCTTCACTTAATGACCAAGAGCAACGGCATTTGTGTGGATTTGTTAGTGCTAATAGACAAGTAACACTGCGTGAAACAACCGCAGAAAACAACGTGGGACGTACGAGGAGCGTATCCATTAGGACTGTGCGGCGAAATTTGGCATCAGACGACCGACGTGAGTGCCATTGTTACCAGCACGACATCGCCTGCAGCGCTTCTCCTGGGCTCATGACCGTATCCGTTGTACCTTAGACGACTTGAAAACCGTGGCCCGGTCAGATGAGTCCCGATTTCAGTTGAAAGAGCTGATGGTAGGGTTCGAGTGCAGCGCAGACCACATAAGCCATAGACCCAGTTTGTTAGCAAGGCGTTGCATAAGCTGGTGGTGGATCCAAAATGGTGTACGCTGCGGTTATACGGAATGTACTGGGTCCTCGATTATGTTCGGCTACTTGGAGACCATTTGCAGCCATACATGGACTTCATGTCCGCCTCCGGTAGCTGAGTGCTTAGCGCGACAAAATGTTAATCTTAAGGGCCCGGGTTCGATTCCTGGGTCAGAGATTTTCTTCGCTCAGGCACTGGGTGTTGTGTTGTCCTAATCATCATCATTTCATACCCATCGACGCGCAAGTCGCCGAAGTGGCGTCAAATCGAAAGACTTGAACCCAGCGAACGGTCTGCCCGACGGGAGGCCCTAGTCACACGACATTTATTTTTTATGGACTTCATGTTCCCAAACAACAATGGAATGTTTATGTAAGACAATGCGCCATATCGCGCAATTGTTTTGAAGAACATTCGGGATCGTTCGAGAAAATGACCTGGCCACCCATCGAACTAAACTAAACGGACCATGAAGGCCCAGCGGTACCGACCGGCAACCGTGTCGTCCTCAGATCACAGGTGTCACTGCTTGCTGATCTGGAGGTGCATGTGTTCAGCGCTCTTCCGGTCGTATGTCAGTTTATGAAACCGAAGCCACCAGTTCTCGATCAAGTAGCTCAGCAGTTTGGCTCACAAGGCCTTAGTGCCCTCGCTTGCCAACAGCGCTCGGCAGATGGGATAATCACCCATCCAAGTGCTAGTCAAACTGAGGCAGCCAACTGCACCCGGTGTTCCCAGGCGGTCACCAGTTGCAAGTACACTACTGGCCATTAAAATTGCTACACCACGAAGATGACGTGCTACAGACGCTTTTCAGAGCATTCACACAAGGTTGGAGCCTGTGGCGACACCTACAATATGCTGACATGAGGAAAGTTTCCCACCGATTTCTCATACACAAACAGCAGTCGACCGGCGTTGCCTGGTGAAATGTTGTTGTGATGCCTCATGTAAGGAGGAGAAATGCGTACCATCACGTTTCCGACTTTGATAAAAGTCGGATTGTAGCCTATCGCGATTTCGGTATATCGTATCGCGACATTGCTGCTCGCGTTGGTCGAGATCCAATGACTGTTAGCGGAATATGCAATCGGTGGGTTCAGGAGGGTAATACGGAACGCCGTGATGGATCCCAACGGCCTGGTATCACTAGCAGTCGAGATGACTGGCATCTTATCCGCATGACTGTAACGGATCGTGCAGTCACGCCTCGATGCCTGAGTCAGCAGATAGGGACGTTTGCAAGACAACAACCATCTGCACGAACAGTTCGACGACGTTTGCAGCAGCATGGACTATCAGCTCGGAGACCATGGCTGCGGTTACCCTTGACGCTGCATCACAGACAGGAGCGCCTACGATGGTGAACTCAACGACCAACCTGGGTGCACGAATGGCAAAACGTCATTTTGTCGAATAAATCCAGGTTCTGTTTACAGTATCATGATGGTCGCATCCGTGTTTGGCGACATCGCGGTGAACGCACACTGGAAGCGTGTATTCGTCATCGCCATAGTGGCGTATCACCTGGTGTGATGGTATAGGGTGCCATTGGTTCCACGTCTCGGTCACCTCTTGTTCGCATTGACGGCACTTTGAACAGTGCACGTTACATTTCAGATGTGTTACGACACGTGGCTCTGCTCTTCATCCGATCCCTGCGAAACCCTACATTTCAGCAGGATAATGCACGACCGCATGTTGCAGGTCTGTACGGGCCTTCCTGGATGCAGAAAATGTTCGACTGCTGCCCTGGCCAGCACATTCTCCAGATCTCTCACCAACTGAAAACGTCTGGCCAATGGTGGCCGAGCCACTGGCTCGTAACAATACGCCAGTCACTACTCTTGATGAACTGTGGTATGGTGTTGAAGCTGCATGGGCAGCTGTACCTGTACACTCCATCCAAGCTCTGTTTGACTCAATGCCCAGGCGTATCAACGCCGTAATTACGACCAGAGGTGGTTGTTCTGGGTACTGATTTCTCAGGATCTATGCATCCAAATTGCGTGAAAATGTACTCACATGTCAGTTCTAGTATATTATATTTGTCCAATGAATACCCGTTTATCATCTGCATTTCTTCTTGGTGTAGCAATTTTAATGGCCAGTAGTGTACTAACTGGGCCCGATGTTGCGTAACGTCGCTGGTTGAACGAGAACCGCTGTATTCAACATGGTATGGCCGTTGCCCATTTATCCAACATTTATGGGAAATTATCGAGAGGTGAGATCGTGCACAAAATCCTGCACCTTAGCACTTTCGATGTTATGGACGGCTATAGAGGCGGCATGGCTCAGTATTTCTGCAGGGGACTTCTAATGACTCGGGGGAGTCCATGCTACGTAGGGTATCTGCACTACGCCGGGTGAAAGCAGCACCGACACGACATTAAGAGAGATCCCATAATTTTTTTTACCTCGGTGTAGATGGTGTGACAGAATTCACGACACGACTGCACTGGCCCGCGGCGCCACTGGGATACACGTTGTTGGGCCAGTTCCGCGGTCGGGTGTGATCGCTGAGGGGCGGGTTTGTTAAGTCGCTGTGCAGTAGCGCGTGTACCCACGGCGCGGGCCGCGCGCTCACGCATAGTGCGTGGAGCGGACAGCGCCTCGGCTGGCCGGCTGCGCGCCGTCTCGGGTTTCCCGGAGCGCAGCCAGGCACGCAGCCGGGCGCGCGCACACACACCGGCCCTCTGCCTCTCCTCCAGACACCTGAGAAGCGGCAGCCATTCATTGTGCGGAAGGCTGACAAGCCACAATTGCCGCCTTCCCTCAGACTTGGCCGGTTTCTCTGCGCCTCGGGACTCACTTTCCACTGGCGCCGCGGGGCTTCAGAGATGATGTTACCCCCATTAGCTCGAGCGCTTCCTCGCCACAGCTACTAACCGGAAGGGACACGCGCAGGCAGTGCCCCAGCTGTCGTATGACGGGCAGAATCGAGAACTAGGGGGAATCGATAACAGTTACGGTGAATAAAAAGGAATACACACTCGAGAAACGAGAACTTTTACGAGTACCAGTAATGTTGTTGTTGTTGTTGTTGTGGTCTTCAGTCCTGAGACTGGTTTGATGCAACTCTCCATGCTACCCTATCCTGTGCAAGCATCTTCATCTCCCAGTACTTACTGCAACCTACATCCTTCTGAATCTGCATAGTGTATTCATCTCTTGGTCTCCCTCTACTATTTTTACCCTCCACGCTGCCCTCCAGTACTAAATTGGTGATCCCTTGATACCTCAGAACATGTCCTACCAACCGGTCCCTTCTTTTTGTCAAGTTGTGCCACAAACTCCTCCCCAATTCTGTTCAATACTCCCTCATTAGTTATGTAATCTACCCATCTAATCTTGAGCATTCTTCTGTAGCACCACATTTCGAAAGCTTCTATTCTCTTCTTGCCCAAACTACACTCCTGGAAATGGAAAAAAGAACACATTGACACCGGTGTGTCAGACCCACCATACTTGCTCCGGACACTGCGAGAGGGCTGTACAAGCAATGATCACACGCACGGCACAGCGGACACACCAGGAACCGCGGTGTTGGCCGTCGAATGGCGCTAGCTGCGCAGCATTTGTGCACCGCCGCCGTCAGTGTCAGCCAGTTTGCCGTGGCATACGGAGCTCCATCGCAGTCTTTAACACTGGTAGCATGCCGGGACAGCGTGGACGTGAACCGTATGTGCAGTTGA